>NC_073702.1:4312187-4940625 GCF_023634085.1 Falco cherrug | reverse complement strand
GCTTTGTGGATGTAGGTGTGTAACACATGGCAGCAGACCAACTAAATGTCCGTGGTTTCTGAGACACCTTTGGTGCTCCTAGTATTGTAAAGGCCCCTGACTCCATCCAACCAATTCTTGTTTTCCTGAAATATTTTATTACTTCTCCATTACAGATTTTGCCTTTTCCACACGGAACATTTATGCTGACTGGCTGCTTTGCAGAAACTGTGATGGAGGCTTGGGACTTAAGCCATTGCCGAGTGCCCCCGGCACCAGATGCGTCTTCTTGCTTCTGCCCTGGAAGGTGCTGACCCTGCTCTAAGAGCACAGCCGGCTGCAGGGTGCCAGGGGCATGACACAGTGTGAAAACCAGTCAGTGAGTTCTACCTGGGTCTGCAAGGGAGCTGTTGTCTCATGGTAGGAGCTCCTTTTTACTTCAGCCCAATTTTTTCGGCATGGTCTCTTTAGTAACTCAAAGATAAAGTCCTTACTACTGCTTTGTCAGCTGTTGAGCACCTTTCTGTTACGCTTTTACTAAAAACAGATGGACTGGGCTTTTCCTGGAAGCAAGTACAATTACTGGTGGCTTTACAGGCTGCAACAGGTTCTCAGGCTGTACAGACCAGGAATGTCCAGGCTATCTCAGAGAAAAGAGGCTTCTCCTGAAGTAGTTTAATTCTTTTCATAGACACCTGTTTGCTCTACAAAATGATACAGTGAAGACAATCTGTTTCCTCCTGTAGAAAACTCAAGAGCAAAACTCCCACTGACCCAAATAAGCAGGTCCAAGGAGATCTCCTGTGTTTCCCAGAGGATTTGGTTAGCACAGCAGGAAGCCTGGCTTTTGTTCATTCCTTAGTAAATGCACATTGCAAGTCAAATTTAAAAAAAAATATTTTAAAAACTCTGAAAGTATTCCTACATGGACTTGTCAGTGCAGTACTGCTAGGGCAGCATGCGTTAAGCAGTGCAAGCAAGCTGTAGCCATCAATAATGTGTTTCCCGGTACTGGCTGTTTTCTGTTTGTGATGACCCTTTCTGACCTCATCCTGCAAACACACAAGTATTTGTGTATTCTCGTATTTATTGGTATTGTACGTGATAACTCTGCTGAGCTGAGAGGAGTATGCATGCACTCAGGTACTTAGAATTAGGGTTTCAGGGGCACAGAATGGAGGATGCACCATATATAAGCAACTGGCAATTATAGTCACTTGTTAAAACAGTTTACAGTGGCCTGCGAGGCACAAGAAGAAACATAGCACAGCTTCAAATAAGTATAAAATTTTAGACTGTATATCCTATATTTTGCTGAAATGCGAAACTTGTACAATTATTTATGCCACAGATAAATTGCATCTAATAAAAAAAAATCCTGGAAAAAGAAAGTCAATCTTCCTTCCATTAAAATAATTCTTCATTTTCTTTCTGTTAGCCTATAAGACTGTACTTTTGTTTAATGTCACGATGCTCTGTGACTACAGAAGTTACATATATTTATGAAAAAATGGACCAGTATATCAAATTAAATAGAATGTATGCACCAGGGAATATTATCCTGGAGTACTTATCAATGGCGTGAGTGTTGATGCGCATGCTGACGTATCTCTGGTTTTTCCTCCTGCCTGAGCCCCTCTCGGATCCCAGCGCCAGCTGCACCATCATTCGGTCTTGTTTGTCCCCGTTCTCAGACACGTAGTGCCCCAGTTCGCTCACATCGCCGTCGTTGTAACTGCCGTCCATCATCATGGGCCGAGGCTGGGCCAGGCTGCACGCGCAGGGAAGCTGTGGGCACAAGCAGGTGCAGGGTGGGTTTGAGTCGTGTCTGGAGATGCACAGACATCCCTTTTCCCCTTACAAAAGTAGAGGGGACAAGCCTGGGGAATTCAGGCTGCTGGGACACAGAAAGGAGAACGACAGGATGGTGCTGGGCAGTGATTTTTCCCTCTCCTTTTCATGTCTGCAAGACACAGCGTGGTCAGGGGGAGTGCAGGGCTGTCTGTGGAAAAGCTCATTTGGCTTAAGCGCTGCTATCGGGGTGTAAATAAAGGTTGAAGCTGAGAAAATCAGAGGAAAGAGCAGAGGGAAACCACAAGGAGGAATATATGGAGCTTGCCCTGTTGGGAGAGAGAAGCTTAGGCTGAAATTTTGGATGGTTATAATGTAATGTAACAAAGGCAGAAGGAGGAAATTTGGATCGTTGTGTAAGTTTAGACCGTGCCTGGAGAAAAGTGGCGGGTATCTGCTGTGTTATCCAAAACCCAGGGCAGAGTATCCGTCTGGTGCTATTCACAGGTTTGGATCTGCAGTATAAAAAAATGTTTAAAGGAAAAATCCTAAAATTTATCCCATTTATACAGACACTGGAGGCCTATATGTAGAGGGAGTTGGCGTCCTCGGACTCTGAAGAAAGAGCAGCGAGCTTGGGTGCGGGTTGGCTGTAGCGAATCTGTACAGCCTGGAACGCCTCACTGCTGGCGGCTTTTTGTACACAGCGCATCCTCCCCCGGCAGCTGAGGGCAGCACGCTGTAGCTGCAAACCTTTCCCAGGGGCATGAAGCTGCACTGGAGACAGAAAACCTCACCTTGTCCCGCAGTTTCCTCTCCTTCCGCTCTTGCACCGTAGTCAGGTAATTCACAGCCGCGTATTCCAGCACTGAGAGGAAGACAAACACAAAACTGACCCACAGGTAAATGTCCACTGCTTTGATATAGGAAACACGAGGCATGGAGGCGTTCACCCCAGTGATGATCGTGGACATGGTTAGCACGGTGGTGATCCCTGGGAATACACCAACAGAGAGACTGTAAGACACTTTCAAACCAGACTCTTCATCACAAATACCGCTGTCGTTGCAATTTCTTGACACCTGAATTTACCTTGCAGTATTGTTTTTCACATTTGGGCAGTGGGTTTCACTGCCTGAGGAGGAGGGTCCAGGCAGCCCTGATTTCTAACTGGGGTTTTCTTGTCTTTTCAGTGGAAACAGCTCTACTTCTGGTCTTCAGGGTGCTGATAGCCTGTTCTTGCCACACCACCAGCCTCCCACCCCGTGGGCAGGCAGCAGCACTCTGACCCTGCGCTGGCTACACCCTGTCTCCAGGCTCAGGACAGTGCCTGGAGGCGTACAAGTACACAGAGTTGGACTCAATGATCCTTATGGGTCCCTTCCAACTCAAGTTGTTCTATGACTTTATGATTCTGAGTATTTCAGTTTCTAATTCAGCCCTCCCGCAACAGGGGCACAAGTGAATCCCAGCTGCCGCTGCTGCTTCTACCACTTTCCCCAGGCCTGTGTTTTCCGTCTGCTCCAGGGAAGTCCTGCTGCGGGGGAAGTCACTAGCCAGCTCTGCTGCATGGTCTGTGCTTTCCCTGGAGCCAGAGGAATGGGGCTCCATAGGGCAATGCTGCCCGGCGTTATGCCATGGGCAAGCACAACGAACGCATCAGCAGGGCAGGCGTCCATGTAGTTTGGTGTCATCCTGGCTCTGAGGGAGGCTCTCTGTGACCCTCTTGTGACAGGGGCTAATTATGTCACATTAATGATCCCTTTGAAAGTTGAGATTATGTGTATAAGCACAAAGGGCTGAATTTACAGTAGTATCTAAGTGCTAACAAGTACTGCTAAAGGCAGTCCCTACATCTTCTGAAAAGCCGTGGCCCAAACCCTTATGCTCCTTTTAGTGATGTCTCAAGGCAATGGATGTTGTTCCTAAACACAGACATGGATAACTGCCCCGTTGCCATCTCTGTTATGCCTATATGTATCCTCTCCACTGAGGAGTATGATTTTAACAATAGATGAAGTCTTCAGGTGTGTTGCCTGGAATAAGCAGAAGCAAGCTTGGGCTCGAAGGCTGCAAACCCACAAACTTTGCTAAGGCCAAAGCATCCACTTCAGAAGAAGATTTATGTCCATATCCTAGTGGTGCTCCCATGGTGACCGACATATGACTGCACCTGTCTGAAAGGTGCTGCAAAAGTGGAAGCGGAATCCCTCACACTGCACTGTAAACTCATTTAACAAGTTGAAGAGTGCGGCTCAGCTGACTCTGCTACCTCCACCCTCTCTCCTCTGGCAGAACTCGATAAACTGAAATTTTGCCAGGGCTGCTAATACTGATTTTCACCTCTCTTGCTGAAGTCGCTGAAGGATACCGACACTTGGCTTTGTGTGTGCCCCGTCTCTGTTAACAGAAATAAAAGCAGAGCAGGATGTTTGCTCTCTGATTTGCACCACATGCAGCCAGTGCTTGTGCAAGCAGGGAGGGCAATTCGCTTGTCACCACAGGGCAGATGGAGAGTTTATACCACGACCAGTCCCCTGCACGGGGGACACACCTGTGGCACAGCTGATTTCCATGCCACAAGGCAACGTGGGGGAAGCACATGGCACGGGATTTCAGCTTGATGGTCAAGGCTGCAGTTGCAGCAATTGTCCCTTAGGTCTGCTGACTACAAGATTGTTTTTACCTAGTGGGACTCTGGCAGGAACTGCTCGGCGATCGATCCAGAAGGACACCCAGGACAACATGACCATGAGGGTGGCGGGGAAGTAGGTTTGGAGCAAGAAGAAGAAGATGTGTCGGCGTAAAGTGAAGTTTATGTAGAGGCGATTGTACCATCCTGTATGACAGAGAGAAGGAAAAAGAGAAGTCACAACAACATCAAACTACTTTCAGATAAGGCAATGTTGCATCAGGGGAATAGCACTTCATTTTCTTTTAGAAAAACACAGTTAATGACCACTGATCATTGCAATGTACAGAAAAGACTCGTTACTGAACCAGCTATCAAAGTGTCTCTCAGGACCATATCTTCCAGAGTTTATAACATATAACCTGTGCACTCAGGGAATTTAATTCATGGTAAGGCTTGTGATCTTGAAGAGGGATTGTCTTTCTGACTCCATAACCATCAGGATGGAAGTCTGTGGCAGGGACAGCAGCCTCAGCATAGAAGAGATGCAGGTCTGATGGGCCACAGGGAAACCTCCCAGTGGACAATCCGCCATGGTCAAGGTCAAGGGAAACAGTTTGCACTTCTTCCCCCAGCCCGCTCTCTGACAAGCACTCCAGCACCCACCTGTGCTGCTGTAAAAGGCGAGTTTTGTGGTGGTGTGAAACTCCTGGATCAGGAACTGGGACAGCGATATCCTCTCATCTGTTTTTAGGGAATCATTCCCATTCTTCCAGTAGAGCATGAGGTCATCTTCAGTGTAGGCATCTAGGGGAGCAGAGCAAACCTCAGTGCAGTGCACCGAGCCAGTTGCTATCACACCCACAGCCCAGGGTGTGCCCACACACCTTCCAGGCTACCTGTGAGGTCCTGGCTGAAAAGGCTAAATGCCACCACCTAGCTGAGAGCCACGCCACTGAGGGGTATGGTTGTGGCAAGGAGTGGGCTAGTTCATTGTCACAGCCCTCAGGCCTGATGCCTGGTGCACTTTGTAAACCCTTCTGTTTCTCTAATCATAATTTTGCACACACAATATGTGTGTCAGGTAACCCACCACACCAGAACTTGAAAAATTGTCCCCTGTGAACATCCTAAAATCCAAAGCAAAGGAAAGGAGATGTGAGAAAAGAGAATGCTTGGGGTAATGGGAGGAACAATCTATCAATAGTCTGAGGCATGCAGGAGGAAAAACGCTTGCCTGTGATCACACATGAACATTACAGCTCTTGGTTTTCTAATACGTACAAATACAGTAAATGTTAATCCTTTCAGATGGGTTTAGTAGCAGCTCTTCCCAGACGGGGAGAAAAAATCACACTTCAATGTACTAAAACAGAATTAAGATTATAATTTCTTACTGCAAACTTAAAAAGGAGAAGAAAGAACCTCCTAAAAAGCTAAAAGTTTAAAATGTTGCTGTACGGAATCTAGCCATTCATATGTGTGTCAGACTTTGGACAAAGGAGCTACATGTGGGTGTAAGCTGGGTTTACCTCAAATAGCTGTAAGAAACATAAGAGGAAGGTGATTAATGTCACTGTCTCATCATGGTTTCTACACCATGGATGAGCAGATGGGGCACATGAAGGGCACAGGGCTATTTATTTATGTGTTTGAGGGCACCTGGGCAAGCGGGTGCTGCTGGAGACTGCTGACCTGCAGGCAAGTGGCCTTGGTCCTCTGGGGACGGGGTGGCAGCATGACAGGCTAGCTGGCTCTCAGGGATGCTGGCCAGACAGTGCTCACAGTTGGTCTTTAAGAACACTACGTTGTTGCAAATGCCATCTAAGGCTAGTGAAAAAATACGGGCAGGGAGTTTTTCTTAATGTTGAAGCCTGCTGACTTTGGGTAGAGCTCCCATGAATGTAGCAGCAGTTCAATTATTGGCATAATTATTGATACAATTAAATACATTTTGGGTGACCATGGGGTGCAGCCCTTAGCTCCCCTATATCTCTGTTTTACTTACAGCTTTCGATCTCCAGGGAACATGTCTGTGTGTCCAGGGGAAAGCGACTAAAATCCATGTTGCACATTGCTGTTACTGTAACTCTAGGAATAATAAAAACCACTCCGTTAAAAAATTGTCTTCTTATGCAACTGAAAAATAGTAAAGCTGTGAGTTTGGGTTTTTATTAAGTAACTACCTGGCCAGTAAGAGTCCACTGAAAATAAATACCTTCCATTCAGCTAAAGACATTAGCCTTTAGTTAAAAGCCATTTCATCTCAGCAAACTAGTGTTAGAAACAATGACTAGAAAGTTAGGCCATTACAAATTGCTACTAGATCACAAAAGTGCTGGAGAAGAAAATGGGAAAGGGCAGAGAGGGCACTTTTTCCTATTCGGCTACCAGCAAGTATCTCTCTGCAGAGATCTGTGCTTTCAACAATTGCCTTGTGCAGTAAAATAATTTCCATCAAAATTTTATCAAAGCTCTCGTAGTGCCATGAGGGTAATAGGTAGTTTTCTCTGCACACAGTGAATTTCCAGGTGCTCAGTGAGAACCCAGTGATGACACATGGGTACCAGCCACCAGAGTACACATGCAGCGCCTCGAGTTAGGGCTGGAGCTGGTATGCAGAGACCACTGAAATGCTCTGCCCCATCGATCAAAAGCTCTAGTCTTCCTACAGTCTGATCGTCTCATTTTTGAGAGCACAATTTATGTTTGCACTGGAAGCATCCATAGATCTTGACTCAACTGGCTTGAGCTTTAGGGAAGTAAATGAAAATAGAAATAGAAATCATAGTGGGGGAAGAATTAATGAATTATAGCAAGGCTAATGGTAGGCAGACATCTGTCACATAATGATAAAAGCACAATGCAGTCCCTTATGTTAGTAGTCCTTCTGCATTTGTGCGTTCCTGCTGATGTTGCTTTCCTATCTGGATTTAATCTTGGAGTGAAAGTTCTTGGCTCAGATTTGTTGTTTAGGTGCCACTGAGGTGTACAGTCGTTTCCAAGACAAGAGAACACAAAGTCTGACAAAGAACCTTAGAAAGACAGATACCAAGATAAAATACAATTTACAGGCAAAGACATTTAGCAAAGGCAGGCAGGCAGCAACGACCCATTTGCTGTTAAGGGGAGACGGGCATTCATACTTCCCCAGCACTCCTAAAGCGCTCCAACCTGCAGCTGCCACCGAATAAAATAATGAAACTCTGTCAATTTGCTATTCAAGACATTCACCACCATTTTGTACAGGACAGTTGTCTAAGCACAAGACCGTGCATGGGAGGATCTGAGTAGTTTGATAGCCTCCTGTTCCCATCTTCTTTAGACAACTGTAAATGCTTGCAACACAGATGATTGGTGTCATGCAGCTAAATGAAAAGGTATATAGACACGCATGCTATAGGTGAACATTATGTCATTTTATTGTCCTTTCTTTATTGTACTATGGACCTGAGCAACTTTGGAAAGGCCTAAGTAACACCTGAACTTTGTCTAATATGTTGAGTGAAGAAAAGGCTTTAATAATGAGAAGGTAGACACTGTTCAGGGTGTGAATTCCCATCAACAGTAAAGATAAAAATATCAGAGAACAAGAAAATTCTTGTCAAACTGATAACCCACAGGGAATCAAGAATTTCTTTGTTTGCCTTCCTTTCATAAAATCATAAAACACCCTGGCACGCTGAGGACTTGATCTTCTCACCTCGTGGCAGGCCCATCTCTACCTGTGCCACTCCTAAGGCTGCTGTCTAACATGCCCTTAAAGACCTCCACAGGTCTTTAGCTATAGCTGCCCTAGATTTCTGTTTATTGCCAGACATTCTCCTCTTCCTCAGATCGTGCCTCGCCTCTTCAGCTGTGCCCTGCGGGGCTGGCAGCCTGCTGGTCCCCGGTGAGCTGCCCCAGGGGACTGCCACATCTGGCCACAGCTTCCCAACAGCAGGAGCAGGGCTAACCAGGCACACAAGGCGAAGGGACGCTGGTGGAACCAGCAACGCTGGCAGAGAAATTGGCTTCCTGCGCCAGGCACTTACTGAATTTGCGCAGGGGCTCAGATGCCTGTGGATGGTCAGCACGTTTCTCTTTGTTATTTTATTTTTTAGTATGCAGTCATGCCAAAACACAATGCAGGAATCAAACCGCTTTCCCTCTCACTGCACTAATAGCTCACGCTGACTGAATGCAGCTTTACCTGAGGCTATAAAGGACCTTCCCGTCTGGCTGGACCCGCAGCATGACATTGTCTGTGGTGGTGTCATGGATGAAGGAGCGCTTGGAGTGGACGAAGAACATATCAGGGACCCAGATCTTCTTCACCAGCCTGCCGTCAAATGTCATGCTTTGGTTGTTGGTGCTGGGGAAGGACAGCCTCTCGTCTTTCCAGTAGTGCCTCAGATAAAGTGTCATGGTGAAGTCCTGCAACGAACACACTTGTGTCACCACTTACCCCTTATCGGCATAGCAGTGATTTCTCCTCTCTGGGACAAACCGCGAGCTGTGAAGCACCATTCTGAAGGCACAGCCGCTCCCTGAGCTGCAGGGGGAACGACTGGCTGCAGCTTGTTTATTCCTCAGAGCAGACCCACTTACTGGGTTCAGAAATCAGAGGCCATCCAGGGGGCGAATCCATCTCTGGAATGCAAATGTTGTATTGTGCTGTCTTCGGGCCATTCCAGTGACCAAAAGGCAGACATGCCGAGGCAGCGGCAGGCACAGGGTGCTGCCGACCACTTAACCCGCCATGTGTTTCTGGATGCTGCCCATCAGGAACCATCCATGAAGAAACACTTGCTGTCTGCGCTGCCCTCCACGCTGCTCCGGCAGCTGCCTTCCCCCAAGCAGCTGGAAGAGCATGCTGCAGAGGAACCTTTTGCTCCAGCACGGCCACTGAAATCTTTTTGATTTGATATTTGACCAAAATGGGGGGCTTTGTACTCTTTCTCACCACAATCCTACTCTTAGATCCAAGCCATGCTCCTTCCCTTTGAGCTGTGTTGTATTTGGAGTCAGACCCCAGAGGTCCGTACACTCGGGTTTGCCTTTGCCTTGATTTCCAAAGAAGCCCTCACACATATGAAGATAAGCTCACGCACAAATGTTTATAACATGGCATCTTTGAGTGCAGCATAATATATCGCTCATGAACTGAGGGACATCTCTAAGACTGACCAGCTGCCGTGGTATCTGGGGCAGTGGAACTCAGATGGGTTTGGGGTGGTTTCTTTTGAAATTATTCTACCCTTGAATTTTTTTTCCACAACACTTTCCCAGCATTTTGAAATATGGGGGCTTCTGCATTCTTTTTTCAGAAGTGATTTGTTAGTTGCAGCCCATGCTATTATTACACTAGAGGCCAATATAATCCTTGGAAATGCTTTCTATTGCACCCAACTGAAGCTCCCAAAGCCACTGACCATGTATGTAATTTGTTCTTTTCCATTTGATCTGTTCTATAGTGTTCTTTAACATCTTTTCTCTGTATTCAAATTTAGAGAAGATTGTTCTGGGAAACCTTTTACATTGACTCCTGTGTGTTAATGTGTCCTTTAAACAGTAATAAACTCACAGATGTTTGCTCTTCAGTGAGAAGTCAATGCCTCACTTTTTTGCATAAAGTTATATTTATGGTTGCTGTGGAAAAATCAAATATTGTTAGCTTTCATTAGGAAATATCTATTAATACTGCTTTTAGACTATTAAACCGGGAGGCACAATATTTTACAATGCATCATCTAAAAATTCATCAAGCAACAACTATATAATATCTCCCTCTTCTTTTGGTCCATTTCTCAGAGACACTATTAGCTCTCCCATTGTGCCTGCAAATGAATTTCCAATCCTGGGTAACAATCTGGTTTTTTCCTTCTTCCCATCTTTCCTCCAGGTAAAACAGCTGTCCCACACATCCTGCAAAAGCTCTGTTAATTTCAGGGTCATTGGCCCATAATAGGTATTTATAAAAATTTTAACTAATTAGACAACAAGATTCTGATTTGTGACATCCTAAATTTATAATGGCCTCTATTATTTTACCACTTTCTTGCAAATAGAAAGTAGGAGAAAAGAGGAAAAGTTTGATATATCTAACCCCTCAAGCTTAAATTTATTAGACAGTGAATATCTCTGTCACTGATCTCTCTTCATTTAAAAAGCAAGCAACAATCTTGCAAAGCGCCATGGCTGTTTTTCTATAACCCTGCAAGAATTAAAAATAATTAATTCCAACAATACAAAGTCGTCTCCATCAGTATTTTGCAAACAGGCAAAAATTGACCCTGAATGCTTTTTTAACCCAAGGCAACACAATGCTTTTCCCATGAAACCGGGTGTTGCAGCACCGTGTTAAATGAGGAGCAGGGGCAGTATTCAAAACCCAGGGGAAGTCATTCAAAATCATAATGCTTGCTTAAAAAATGAGTGGAATGGTTGTATTTTAATACCAAAATCCTCAATGTTGAGTTCTTTCCCTTTGTTTTCAAGTTCCAAAGTTTTTCAGGGGCTTTCCAGCCACCTTCACAAGCTTTCTCATCAGCGAGAATGGCTGGGGCCATCCCAGGAGAAGCGAAAGCTTGGAGTTCCCATGGCTGGTGGTCAGGGTGCCAAGAGCACCAGGGACAGGGTGACAACTGGAGGGCTCCCCGGGGCTGGGGAGAATGTGCCCTCTGATGTACCTCAGCATTGCGACCCTGCTGTACCCTGCGAGCGGTCGGTTGGCTGCATCACCTGCTCAAAAGCTGAAATAGCTGCAGTGAGAAGAACCCGGGCTGGCACAGCCGTGTTCCTGACTTAGACATAGGAGGAGGCTGGGCACAGACTCTTTAACCCTATGGCTGTTAATTAGGATCACCGAGAAGTTGGGGCTTTCTGTGAAAGCTTCCGAGATGTTTGATACTTTTGTTGAACGAGCAAAACATTTTGAAAAGTATTTTGTATTGGGGTATGATTCTTTTTTTCTCTTCCAAAGCAAAAGCTGAGCTGCTCAAAGAGCCTGGGGATGCTCCAACAAGGTGGGTCTGACAAGCTCTGGATTTTGAAAGGGTGGATAAAATTGGTGTATATCTTGCAACGTACATTCAGGGCCATCTCTCGTTTCCCTTCTGTGCTCCTGCTCACCTACACAGGCTGTTGTTTACGTATCATCTATGCATGTATAATCTTCCCATGGAAAATCTCCTGCAGAAATCATCACACCTTACTTTCAGCAGTGTTTTGTGATGAAAAAAAGCCCCTATAGCAAAAATCAAGATAAAAACCTACACCACTTTGAGAGCATTTGAAAACTGACCATTTTCTCATTACCAATTATATGGTAGGAAAAGAGGGACAGAGACTCACTCATGAATTTAGCCTGTGCAGAGAACCAGCATTAGTCCTGCGTGCCTCTGAAATCCTCCTTCAGCATCACTGCGAGGTCACAGGAAGAACCAACAGAGCCTTATGCTGGTCCTCAGCACACAGCAGGGGTGGTACAACTGCTAATGCAGCAAAGGCAAGTTCTGGAGGAACTTCTCCCCTCCAAGTTCATTCTGGCTGTCCTGTCAAGAGCAGTAGTTCCCAGTCTGAATCAGTGTTGCTCTCAGGATGGCTACATAGCTTCTGGTTGGGAGCTAGCTGGCCCCTGACCACCTCAGAACATGGCCAAAGAGACTCTGTCGTCGAAGTGCCTTAAAACTAACACATCAGCTGGTCTCCTCAGAGCTTTTAAATGCGTTATCACTTCTTTAGAAAATGTAAAAACCCAAATCCTTTGGGACAGTCTTGGCAGTGTTGTAGCATTTTGCCCTAGAGAAAAGAAAATATCAGATTTCTTCCTTCTGCTTCAAGGGAAGACAGTAGCATGAGGTCAGTAGAAGAAATTGTTGGCAGATTCAGATCAAATCCGAATCTACCTCCTTGGCTGTGGGGTGTCTGTTCCTGGAGGTATTCAAACCCTACGGACACAAACCCAGGCAGCCTGCTCCAGCCAGCCCTGCTTTCCGCAGGGGTTTGGGCTAGGTGGTCTCCAGAGGTGCCACCTAACTTTAGCCCTTCTGTGACTCTTACCATGTCCACCTCAGAAATGCTGTCCAAACTTTCAACTTGGACATCCACCCCGACAGGAATTGCAGGGCCTGGGGGGAAAAAATTAAAAGTTGACAAAGTATGAACTTGGTGAGACAAAGCAATCCTCTGGCTTTTGTATCTTAGAGATAAAAACAGATGCTCAGTCTGAAACAGAAACAACAGTAAACAGAAAGTAGAAATTATTGGAATTAATAACAAACCCCTCCTAATAGTGAACAAAATCAGCAATGAGACTGACCTATTAGTGATCTTCTCTTTTTATTATGTCACCCTACATGGATCCCTCCAAAATTTAAAAGCAATTTAAATTGCTTTTAGCTCTAGCGCTCGGGTCCAGGGCTAGTGAGACGGATGCCCAGCAGAGCATCCATTCACATGGAGAGCAGAGGCAGCTCAGCTATGGGAATGTGGGAGAGTTACTCCAAATTTTTCCCTCACTTCTGCACCTCTCTCAGGCTAATAACGTCCCTAAGAGCTACTCCGTGTATTTGACTTTCACATGGCTCAGTGCTCGGCTGTGGAAAAGGCAGGGTGATGGGAAGGGATGTGTTGCAGGACACAGACATGTGCCACTGAGCCTGCGGCTCCTGAGAGAAGGGTCCGACTGTGACCCCACATAATAAGGATTTTGATCTTTTTTCCCTCCTCCAGGATCTGACTAGCCCCTCTTATACCTCTGGCAATTACAGCACAGAAGATCCGTCAAGATAAATGATGCTCACATTAGCAGACTGCTATGAAACTGAAACCTTTTTAAATTAATTGAACATGCTGGTATTTGGTATATTGAGCATTTAGCAATAAAATCTTCTTTCATCAGAGTATATAATGGTATCCTGGATTTGAATGACCATCTGTCAGCCACAAAGGGTAGATAAATTACAACATTCTCTAATCCGATGGGCTGAAAGAAAATGTGTTCTCCTTCATCCATTTCCCTGAAAGCTTAAGTTGCTCTAGCACACAGCCACAAAACTGTGAGCAAGCATTAGCACGCAACAGTCAAAATATTTTGTGTTATACATTAAATGGCCAGGTCAGTAAGTGTGTTACATGATGTGATTACGCACGCACATCACCATAGTAAGATGAAATCTTAGAATTTCCCCATCATCCGAGAATAAACATAAGGTGTATTTGCAGATTTTTATTAGAAGTGTTGCTGAATACCAGGAATATTCCATTGCCAGTATTCTCATTTCCATGCCTTTGACTACACTATTCACTCATCAGAGGAAGGCTATTTCACTGCACCCTTAACCCCCCAAGCATGTAATGAATTCACAACACAAAATGACAAAAATTAGAGACAGAAAAGGCTCTGCTTGTCAGTGTTCACAATGCCTGTTCACCTGAGTACGTTACAGTATAAAGGAGTGACAGTATATAACAGGAGCAGTGACAACTGGGCACGTTTCATACCTCCAAAACCTGGTCTCATGCTGAAGTCATGGTCATCTATTCGCAGCAGCTGCTCTGACTTCGTCAGGGGAGATTTGGTGATGTCAGGGCTTCGTTTTAGGATTGGGCTACCAGGAGGAGAGAAGCACAGCTATGAGCCCTGAGCAGTGCCGGTGACAAGTACGCGCCCGCTTCGCTCCATTACCCCTTAGACCATTTGCCCCTTAGACCGTAATGATGTGACTGCCTGCAGTGGTTGGCAGCATGTCATTAAACAATGATTCCTGCACTCAACATACAGCTTAGGCACCTGTGATAGTTCTGGCACTGAGAAAACACTTCTTTGGCGACTTTTCATCCCTGTAAAATTACCTCTGTTTATAGCAGTTTGGAGATAATAATTCAAAAGTGTGAGCTGGAGGAATTGTGTGTGTGGGTACGTGGAGAAATGGAAACAGGGGGAGGCATTTCTGACATTGAGTTACCATGGGGCATGAGGCCACGAATTAGGGAAACAATATATCAAATAAGCCACTGGCTGTCGCCCAGGAACAAAATGGAGACAGGCTGGGAACCAGGCCAGGAGGCAGGCCGTCTCCTAACTTGGGATAAAATGATTAGCTTCTGCCCCAGATTTCTAACAAGGATGAAAAGGAGCGTTAAAGACCTGGGAGGTCTCTGAGCATTAAAGAGCCTGGAAAGGTCATTTCAGAAGCCGTTGGAGTTGCACCAAATCCTGGGCAGAGGATGCTTTGCTCCCTCTCCACATCCAAGGTGCCAAATGCTGCTCAGCACCCCAGTGCTTTGACAGCGATGGTGGTGACAGCAGCTCCTTGGTTGCTCCTTTGTGTAAGTGAAGCCTTGCCACCCTCAGAGCCAGCTGCATGCCAGCCGCTCGGGCGGCAGAAAGGCTCAAAAACAGGAGGAAAGGTTTTGCTGGTTCTTAGTTTGAGAAAAGATGGCATGCTCGGAGAGGCACTTGTTCCGAATATCCAAAGCACAAGACAGAAACAGATTAAAGGCAAACAGGACAACAAAGAAACTTGGTGGGAAATATATTCCTGAGATATAGCTCATCGTAAATACGACTGCTTAGCCGTGCTGTACTTCTCACAGACTGGTGGGCAGTTGTAGCAACAGAAGCCAATACAACAATCTTAAGAGGCCAGCAGTGCTGTCAGTGACTCCTCTCTCAAATGCAGAGCTTTATCTGGACTATGGAGCATCTTAGAAAGATGATCGGTCTCAGTTTAATAATTTATAGGAGAGGCAAGTTGTTTACCTCCATCAGTGAGTTCTAGTCATGAATTATCCCTCAGGCATTTTAGAAGGTGGTTCCTGCTTCTGCTTTAAGTTTAATTCAGCCTCCGAAAGACTTGTGGCATTGTGACCGTGCGCTGGGGAAGATTTATACCTGGCTGAGATGGGGGAACGATATTAGCAGGTTGCTGGCAAAGCCTTCAGCATTTGTGAGCAGGCTTGGCCATGCTCAAAAAGATGCTTTCTCCCTGGAGTGGCAGGGGGAAGAATGAGCAGCGTGATGGAGAGCCTGTGGAGTGGGGCTCAGCTCTGCAGTGGGGATGTTCGGAGGGAAGGCGCCCGCTCACGCAGCACCGAGCGGCACAAACCACGCAGCAGCGCAACGCGAAGCCCAAGGGGCTGTGGCGAACGGCCATGGCATCACACCTCACCTCCATGATGGCTTCCTCTGGGGCCCACTGCATACTGCTAGCGGCATGACTCCTTCCTAAACACGACTGGCATGCTCAGGTGGTGTCCCCTTCCCGTGCCACAGCCACAGCCCGGCCACGGGTGTGCGGCCAGTGGAGCTGGGCCAGCAGCAGCCGCCGGAGGGTTTCACCTACCTGCCTTGCTTGTGCGCCTCGCCGTGGGCCTCCCGTCGCTGCCGCTGGGGCCGGCTGCATGGAAAGGACAGGAAAAGGGAGAGCTGAGACGGGCAGTTACGGGTGGGTGGGTGAGGACATCGGCTGGGAGGCACTGATCCCCGCGGCGATACCTTCTGCCACGCGTGAAGCGGCCCTTACCCTTTTTTTCTTACCTTTTCACCAAAGGGCGGTGTCAGGCTGGGCATGGTGGAGGGTGCGGACGGGGGGTGCCAGGGGCTCGCAGCCAGACAGGGGAAAAGGGGAGCGGTGACCCTTGTGAGGCGGGACGCCGCTGGTTTGGAGTGCCTGGCAAGGGACGCGGGCCGGCGGCTCGCCCCCCTCCTCCTGCCACCATGGCCGGCGCCTCGGGGGCTCTGGAGGGGTCTGCACGGCAGGGGCTGGGTGGGCTCCCCTGCCAGCGAGGAGCGCGGCCATCGCAGCTACGCACCGCAGGCAGCCGGCTGTTTTCATAGGAAGAAAATCTTTTCGAAGTATTCCAGTGGGGGAAAAAAGTAAAAAACTATGGAAATATTTGGGTTTAGTTTCATACTGTCTCCCAGCTGGCTGTCAAGAAAGCTCCTCTCATGATCAACCAATGTTTTATTTTATCATTAAAGGAAAAAACATTGCTTTTAGCAACATAAGTGCTAGCTTGAGCAAAAGTAACATTTTAAACATTTGACACTTCTAACTCATTTTTAATTAAAAGTTACAAAAACTAGCTTCCCTCTGTAATAAACACTGATTCTAATCAACTCTACTAATGAGGCTTTTAGCCCATTAGCATACATTTCAAATCCCTCTGTAGAGATTTACAGTGGCAAAACTCCTTTTGCAATGACAAGTGTCACCACCTGAGCACCATTGCCCCTTCAGTGAGCAGTGGTCGAACCCCAGGCCTTGCAGGGTGGTTTCTCCCTGGACTGGGAGCTCGCTGAAAGCTGATGGCATTGGAGGGACATTCATCTTTTTGCTGCCACCGAGAAGCGGACCACCTCTGCAGCACCCAGACGAGGGGTGGGCACACTAGGCTGTATCGCTGACTCACCCTGAAGCGAAGCCTTGGCTGAGCGGGATTGGGGTTTTTTCCAGCATCTGCTAAGTCTGGGATTAAGCCCACAGGCAGACCAGTGTTTGGGGGAGCCTTGGGCCATGCAGCAGCATCGCTATTACAAGGAGCAGCTTCTTTGGCATTGCTTGGACGTGGGTGTCGTGTGTCAAAATGCACTTGCAAATGCAAAATGCGCTTTGTAGAGGCTTCTGCCTTGTCAATATGCCCTCGGGCTGCCGCTGACAGGTTGCTCTGCTGCCTGTTTCTCATCTGCTGGCTGTCAGGAGGTAATTTCACATGTGTTGGGGGTAAGCAGATTCTGATGACAAGCTGACAGACTTCCGTGACTTTAAAGTGCCCTGGTAAACTCTTTGGCTGTACAGGAGCTGGTATTCAAACATGGATGAAGCAGATCATGTTCTTGCAATTTCTAATTTTCATTTCTCTTTGTAGAGCTTATCTAATACTTCATGTTGACCCTGGCCCTATCATGTCTGTTGAGGGAACCTTCAAGGCATGGCCATCAAGGATTCATGGCCAAATTCTCCCTATCCTCTGCACCCAGCAACACAGCATAGCTCATTTTATTTCTTCCAGGTGGTTCCCTGCTGCCTCCAAATTAAACTTCATTTCCTTGTCACATACTGGCATAAAATGTCCCCCATGCTCCAGCCACCGCAGGGGGCTGTGTTCATTTGTCCTTTGGTTCAACTCCTTCACTTCTTTTTGCCAGTCCCATTCCCATTATCACAGCTCTGAGATTACCGAGCCTCCTCCGCTTTCCTGCCTCCTCCTGTGGCAGCCAAACAGTTTTACCTGTTGCAAATCATTCCCCAGCTACTGCGATTTGAAGCCCCATTTCTTTCTACTCAATAAATAGCTTTTCTGGTCTGGTTCCCGAGGAATGCTCTGCTGGGTAAGTGATCGATGGCAGCTCCATCACAGGACCCCATTAGCCTGCCCGTTCTGGCTGCGAATCAATGGCAAGCTAATACGGATTCCCCTCGCACATCTGCTGTCCCTGAGCATTTGTGGCAGACAGCCGCACTCGGAGATTCCGTCCAGACATTGCTCACAGATCGCTCAGCACAACTGTTTGTCACCGCAGCCAACACAGTGTGACAGTATTGCTCCTGTCTTGGCTGGGGTGACAGGCTGTCTTTAGAACTAACCAATAACTCCTGAGGTAAAATACACTGAATAATGAACAAGCTTCCCCCCCTCCTCCCCCCATGTCCATATTTATCTCCTAACAATTACAGTGCCAAAAGGCATTTCATGGCTCATGAAGCTCAGTGAGATGCTTTATGAAAAAGCAACAACTGAAGCAGAGTAACATTTATTCACAGCGCTCCCTGTGCATTGCTGGAGTAGCTCTCAGGCTCCTGATGGCAGCTGGGGTGATGCAACCTCTCCAAAGTCATCATTATTTCCCCACATTCTCCCACAGCTTCAAGGGATCATGAGATGCCTCTGCCCCAAAATCTCAGGCTTGCTGGGTCCAGGGGGAATGAGGCAACTGAAGCTTAGGGTAGCTGGGGGAAAAAATATTCACCCAAACCAGATTTTCATCACTATGGCTACAGACACAAAGCAAAAAGTAGTTACTCCTTTTTTAAAAGCCTGGGGTTTACTATGGCTCTTACAGTCCCTCTGACACAGGAAAAAGGGTTGCAAGGCTAAGGAAAACCATGTCTGATTTCAGAAGTGACAGTCCAACCATGATATCTCCAGGTCCCAGCAGGCATTTCCAAATGCACAGCTTCACAGGGTGTGTGCCAGAGGAATGCCAGGCTTACACTTGCACAGTGTACCAGAACATCCAGTTCTTCATCTTTGAAAGAGCAGCTTTTGGAAACAACTACAAGAAATGCAAGAGAAGTCACTACCCAGCTTAGTATTTTAGTTTGTAATTACTTATGCAGCATACATTTCCCCACCTATAAATCACACCTTTTTTTCTCTACAGGAGGCAATACTTCTGTAGTAGAGTGACCTATTTTACATTTTTATTAGGAAAATCTCATTAGGATCTGAGAGCATTTCTTCCTTGAGGTGTTAAATCAAGACACAGTTTCGGTTCTTCAGGAAAAAGCAAGATTTGATATATTTTCCTCAAGAGAAAAGTGAAAGTAAGCTGCTGAAGTAATGGAGCCAGATTCACACAGTCTTTCCTGGGTCCAAAGGGTGACATCCTCAAGGAACAGTGCTGGTGGATTTAGCAGACTAGGCTAACACTAACATTACTATTATCAGATTTCATGAAGTTCTGGAACAGTCTGTTCTCTCCATCCCTTATGGTATCAGGTCGGCAAAGAGGATGGCAGATCAGAGAAGAGATGTCAGAACAGATCCTGTCTCAGGAAACACTGTTGAGATGCTGCTGTGGCATAATCTCTGTCCCTTGGGTTACTTGCATCATCATGAACATTTTGGCCAGGGGCCGTGGCTGCAAGTGATCCCAGACCTCCTGCCCTGAGCAGAGGTGCCTGCCGCCCCGGGAAGCCGCCAGCCAGCACCTGGGGCAGAGACACCCGGGGTGCCCGTTTACTCTCTGCTTATCTCATGCCTGGGTGATGCCTCCACCCCTTCTCCAGTGCAGGCAGAGACTGTGGACTCTCCCCGCTTACCCTCTGAAATCACCACATGCTTAATTTTGTCAGATACGAGCTCTGCAGCTCACGCTGCGCTGCTGGGCAGCCGATCCACAGCCTCTCCTACCACTGACGCAAGCCAAGGGAGGTGTGGAGCTTGTCCGGCCAGTTTTCAGCAGGACTTTTAAATGAAAAGTAATGTAAGTGACGAAAACTCCCTCATCGCTGCCAGCCACGCCATGGCACTTGGCTCCGGGCTCCCTGTTCATGGGTGGACAGTGGTGGGCAGCCTCCCGTCCCGCAGCCACTGTGCTGCACAGCCTGCGTGCAGTCAGGGCAATGGCAGCAGCCACGCTCTCCTCCGTCTGCCCATAAAACATTATGGCTGGACAAATCCCTGACAAAACACTGCCCGGGAGAGAAGGACCAGGAGAGAACAGCAGAGGCAGCTTAACTCCACGCAGGGGACAAGGCCCTGGCAGGGGGACACACAGGAATGGCAAAGGTATATTGGTACTACTAAAGAGTTGTGGGAAGTATAAAGGCCTTATTAAAGACCTGCGCCTAAATATTTGACTAGTTTTTGTTTCTCCCTCTGTTTTATGACCAGTTAGTGACTTGGGTTCACACCACATCAGCATCGCGTTAAAGGCAGAAACTCGGTGGAGGGTGCTGGGTCAGGGAATGAGGGAGAGGTGGGAAGGGGCTGGGGACTGCATGCCAAACATACGGAAGGTTTCTGCAGAGAAGAAGTGGGGCAGAGGCAAAAGGAGCTTGGATCTGCAACAGGGCCTATGCATGGGGTGAGACTGAGGAGAAAGGCTGGATAGGCAGAGATAGGGAGGGAGGGTAACATGGGGTAAGGCCAGAGGGCAACATGTCAGAAGGAGCAGAGAGGAGACACTAGGCTCAAACAGTGCCTCATCATTGTGTGGGATGAATTCTGGGGCACGGACACTTGGGACAGTTCTGCATGAGTTGGGGTGTCCCCTCACCGCAGAGCGGTGCAGGACAGAGATGCTGCCCAGTCCTGGGGATGCATGAGACTTGCTGGGCTGAAGAACCCCCCACGCTGTGTCCCAAAGGAAGGAAAGGTTTGGGGGCAGGGCGTGACAGAAAGTCCCCCCATAATGTGCCTTTGACTTGCACATAAATTGGGAAGATCTCCTCAGCAAGCAGGCGGTGCGGCAGGTCTGGGTGAAGACTGAGAGGCAGTCCAGAGCCCAGAGAAGTGCTTTGTGAGTGGATGAAAAGTGAGGCAGCTAAACGGGGGGAAACCCACCCAGCACCTGAGGAAGGAGAGAGCAAACTTGCAACAGGAGGAAGCTGCTCTTATCCGGTGACACGCGCTGTAGGAGACACTATGCTAATTCCCAGGGATAATGTAGGATAGAAACCCACTAATTTGTACTCAAACTGGCAGAGTTACAAAGTTATGAGCTGTAAACAAGCCACTAAAAACTGAGGAAAATTAATCATTAAATGTATTTTGTCTTGGCATTTGGCAAGACCTTGTTTGCTTGTAATTGTGAGTGGTAGGTTTAAAGAAAGGTGACCCATTGCTATTATGGGTGGTTAAATCTGTGAAAAGAAATGGGGAAAGAGTGCTATTTTTTATGTTTACATCACAAAGTCTGAGATACCGTGGGATTCAGAGTTCTTCTACATCTTATTTTTGAGCAATACAGAAAATTCAATGAGAACCCCATTTTAATCCAGTATTACATGCATATAGATCAGTCTCAGAATGCAAAATAGACAGAGGCAGGAGACACATATATATACACCCTTTAACTTTTGCACTTCCTTTGTTCTTTGCCTGGACATAAACACTGGCAAAAGACAAAAAATGAAACAAATGTACACACATTGATTATTCACAGAAATGTCATGCCACCTGGGGTCTTGGCACTGTGCCTGATCTGGCAAAAACGATAGTACCCTTATGTGGCAGACATTGCATCCAGCAGATGTGTGTTTGTTGGGTTTTGTGTTAAACGCGTTGAAAGGAGGGTCAGAGTGAGCAGGAGGAACATGGCTGAGGTCACTTGTGCCAGCTGAGGAGGCGGGCACGGCGCCAGGGCTCAGCTAAGTGAAAAAGAGAAATGGATGAAGGGAAGGGGAGCAACTAATGGGCCAACACAGAACGTGCTGAAAGGTTTAATGTCTGCTGCACTCTTCAAAGAAAAGTTGACTTGTAAGCAGATGTCAGCGCAGTGCAGATCAGGGAAGAGCATGTTAAGGAATATTTAAATAAATCAGAGGTATTTAAGTCAACAGAGGCTGACGGCACTCCCTCAGGAGCACCGGGAATACCAGCTGTCACAGTTTCTGAGCTGTAAGCAGGTACCTCTGAGGACCCCTCACACATGGGTGATGCCTCTGGGAGAGGGTGAGGGTGAACAGGAAACCTGGTTTTAAGCAGGGGACAAAAGACGGATGCTGGAGTTTTGACATTTGGAAAGAAACTGGGACAAAGTCGTGATCCATTTGTCTGTGCTCCACCCCCACCAACCCAAGATAATGAGATTATAAAGTTCATTCAATGTGAATCTTTGCAATAACTGACGTCAAACCAGTCTAACGTCCTTTCTGACGGTGTAACCGGCTGCCTTAGCGTAAGCAGGAGTAAAAGTAGATTTGAATGAGGTTCTAAATATTTCATTACTAAACTAGGGACATACGACTGAGATGAAAATGTGACTTGGAGCATGGCTGAAAAACCATGATTAGAGTAACTGCCACTAGTTTGCTGTCGAGAGACATTAAATGACATCTCAGAGATTTCATCCTGGAAACTACTAGTCAATTTTTTCAACAATTATGCAAATGACAGAACTATAAAACTAATGCATGACAGCATGCTTGAAAGAGAGACATTTTGGGGTCTAGGATCAGAATTCAAAGCAGCCTCAGCACATTGGAGAAAAGGTCTGATGTCAATAAGATGAATTTCAGTAAAAGAGAATGTAAAGAACTGCATGGAGTACAGAGAAATAATTGCACAAATGCAGAATGGGGAATAACTAGCTAATTATGGATACTACACTTGTCTTAGTTTGTTACTTACAGCAATGAAAGTACTTTGCCTTTATAAGGGAAATCAAAACCATCAATAAATAAGGAATTCACACTACAAAAATACAGAATTGTTAGAACTCTGCTGTGGGGCAATGTTAAGCAATACTCATACTGACACAGGACCAGAAACAGATTTAAAGTAAATGACCTGAATGGTAACAAGTCATCAGGTTTCTACCCGGAAGAAAGCTGAGCAAGAAACTGTTGAAGCAGTATTTAAATTGTCCCTGGTGTCACAGGAGTAACACTTGGTATCACACTTCTTTGGAGAAAGAGCTCCAAGTGGACTCTGAGAAGCTACAGACTGCTCCACCTGACAAATTAGCTACAAAGACAGTAAAAAACACCAATAGTAGACACCAGATAAATGAAGCATATGCTGAAGAAGAGTGAGAGGCATTTTGACTTTTCTTGAGGGATGTTACGCACTGTAAATATAATAGGCTTTTCTAAAAAGTTAATGACCTTCTAGATGACGGTGACCAAGATGGCACAGTGTACCTCAATTTCTACAAGGTGTTGACAGGTCCTTTCCAGAGACTTGTAAGGAAATCAGCCAGTCAGAAAGAAGTTCCCCACATGTGAATTGTTACAAAACAAGAAACAGAGGAAAAATGGAGAGTTTTCACTGTGAAGAAAGGTTTTCAGCATAGCCCCATGGAAATCTGTGATGGTATCACTGTTATTCAATAGCTTTATAAATAACTTCGGAGAAAAGCATAATTACTGGCAACAATATTTACTGAGGATATGTAAGCATTCGAGGTAGTCAAAATCAGAATTATGCAGCATGAAGAATTACAGCAGAATCTCATGATGCCAAGTGACTTCAGAAAAATACAGTGTTAGTGAATTCAGAAAAATGTGCATTGTTTTGTACTTTGTATTTTAAAATTTTTCCACTGTACTTTCAGAAACAATGTTAAGATCGTGGTTGCCCTCAAATCAACTGTTACTGCTTAGGAAGCAGGCCTCAGTACCGTTGTGGCTATTTCTTGGTAAACACCAGCTTAATGCTCCCCAGTGCTCAAAAAGACAACCAGGAGGTTTGGCGTTATTGGGAATGGAACAGCAAACCAAACAGAAAGCATTGCAGCGTTATTAGTAACACCAAGGCACGTCCACATCTGACATATCCAATGCCCATAGCTGGGAAAAACAGCAGAGCAAGAGGAGAGAGAGAGCTCAGAGGTGGGGAGGGCTTCCAGGCAGCCTGAGCAGGGCACTCTCGGTGGGAAAAGGGACAACAGCCAAGCGATACAGTGCAATGATACAAAATCAGGAGTGACGTGATGAAGGTGAACAGGAATTTGTTGCTCAACAGTTTCCACAACACATAACCAGAAGAAATTTGAAAGGAAGCACACAAATACAGCGTGTCATCATGCTGTGAAATTCACTTTCATTGAAGCTGTGACAGCTAAAAACACAAGTGAGTTTGGGAGGTGACTGGGCAGTTTTGAGAAGAAAGACCAGCAGGAGCATTTGAGATGTGAAGCTGTGCGAAGTGTAGCCCCAAAATAAGTTCCAGAAAGGATGAAAGGAGGCTGATGATGATGACAAAAGTAGAAAATATAATTTTCAAAGCATTGTTATTTGCAACGATAAGCAGAGAAAGGACACTTTTGGCTGGGTTGTGAGAAAAAACAAGATTTCCAAGAAAAGTTGTCATGCAGGATTGAAGTTACTTGAAAGAACAACAGGGATGGAAAGGCAAATGAGAGAAATAGCAAAGCAATAATGAAAAATAAGTTACTGTATAATAGTGTTACAGATCTGCTGATAAGTTAGAATTAATTAACTTTATTTGATTTTATAAAATAATTTTAATAGAAATATAGAGGAATAAGAAATATATTTTAATGAAACTAGTAGTTGCACAACAAAAGCTGCTATGAAATCCTCTGTACAGCCCTGTACCAAGGCCAGAAGAATAGGTCAGAATCACCTAGTAGGAATGATTATAACCTAGATAACAGACTTAAGATTCAAAATAATTGGATGCAGTATTTACAGGTAGACTAGGAGAATGCATTGAAATGTCAGAATGTAAAATTAATGGGAACTGGGGAGAGGATTTCTTTGTAGTTGACTAGTCTTCTGTATGCAGAAAGTGTATTGAAATGTCAGAATATAGAATTAATGGGAACTGGGGAGAGTCGACTGGAACAGCTTGTAGTTACCTGCCAAGAAACCGTGAACTTTAGTAAAAGGTAATTCTGGCAGGGGGAGATCGCGACCACCGACTCATATACCACCTACCCAAATCGTACCCTAGACCCATTTCTAGACTTTTCCAACCTTTACTGCGCTGAATCGGATTTGGGAGGAAGGTATGTTAATGATTTTTGGGAAATATTATGATTTTTCATGAATAATTAATGAATATGCATGACTAAGTTCTATATATGGTGTATGATTTTGAAACTTGGTGTGCGTTGATCGTGAGAGGACTCACTCACGCACCCGGCCGTTAATAAAGAAGTGTCTGCTTATCTGCATCACATTGGTGTCGGTAAGTTCTTCATTCTGAGGTTTCGGCAACAATAGGATAAAGAAGATGAGCACTGTTGGACGGAAGAAAAGGATTTCTGGAAAGGGGAAAAAGAGCTAAAACAGGCAGCAGCAACAGCTGCTGGAGGGGAGAAGGAAGTTACAGAATAATACAAAGTGGAAAGCAACAGCAGAAAACTTGGCAGAGCTTGTGTGACAGGGACAGGAGATGTGCCTAGGGATACCTAAATGAGGCAAGTGAAGAGAAGGGCAGAGAAAGCCAGGGCCAAAAAACAGAGAAGGAGGAACCATGAAGCGGGGAAAGGAGTGAAGGAGATGGAGGCAAACGGAGGAAAGGGAATGGCAATATACCAGCAGGGGAGATGGAGAGACTCCAGTTGCATCGGCCTGAAGCCCATACTGGGCCTCTTGTTGCTCTCGTGCTTGTCACATTGCTGGTGCAAATGGTGTCAAGCCACAACACAACCTGCTGATCCTAAAAAACAGTGCCTTGGGAGCTGTGGGTGCTCAGTGCGCCACTGGATCTGGCTCGCTACTGATAATGTGCTCCTATAGGCAATGCTTTCAACAGGCTTTTTACAGGCTTATTGTGCACTCTGAAGATCTGATCTAAAGACAGCTTGCATTAGTAAGCTTTGTTCACGCAAATAAATGCTTTCAGGATCAATCCTGAAGATAAGACACAAAAGCAAAACTCTAGGACAAGAGAATGGCTTAAGGATTGCTGGAAAGTAAAGGAAGAATGCCTGCTAGGGATGAATTTATAAGGCCAGAGAAAGCATTAGGAGGGCAAGAAGGTAGGAGCTGCCCTACGTGTAAGAGGCAGCCTCAGTGCGGGTACCAGGATAGCCACATGAGATTTGCAGTGTGCAGACCTCTTGCACACAGCGTGGCTGAGGTATGGAGGAGCTGACAATATCCAAGTCCTACCCAAATTCAACAAAAGCAAGGGAAGTGAGTTTAGTGTTGTAAATGTTGCAAAATAGCGTTGTGAAATAGGGCTATGAAGCTGGTGAAGGGTCCAGAGAATAAGTCTGATGAGGAGCAGCTGAGGGAACTGGGGCTGTTTAGCCTGGAGGGAAGGAGGCTGAGGGGAGACCTTATCGCTCTTTACACCTACCTGAAGGGAGATTGTAGGCCGGTGGGGGTCAGTCTCTTCTGCCAAATAACAAGAAACAGGACAAGAGCTTTAGAGATTGGATATTAGGAAAAACTTCTTCACTGAAAAGCTGTTGAAGCACTGGAGCAGGCTGCCTGAGAGGCTGGTGGAATCACCATCCCTGGAGGCGTTTAAGGATGTATAGATGTGGTGCTTAGGGACATGGTTTAGTGGTGGACTGGGCAGTGCCAGGTTAGCGGTTGGACTCAATGATCTTAAAGGTCTTTTCCAACTAAATGATTCAATGATTCCATGTTTAGTATGATGCTGAGCCTTTGAGAAAGGACTGGGAAGGAACCATGGCCATAATGATGCAGAGAGGCTCCCATCACTTAGAAATGAGTGACGCTAATTGCAGTAACATCAGAAAATGTCATATAAGAGAAAGATCTTTGGCCATGAGAGAGACCCTGTGATAACAAGCCTCTTATTGTAGAGGATGTCATTCAACTGCTGTAAAAGATAGCTCTTACTGACAGAAACATGGACAGGAGCTCTAGACAAGCAGAAAATGAGCTGCTATTTGGGGAACAGAATAAGGCTAAATGACCATAACACAGCCGGGAAATGGTAGGGACATGACTAAAAACATGAAGCGAGTCTCTTAGCTAAGATTAAACCAACATGATTCATAGATCATTTTTGTGAAATCTCTACACAATTTCATACGGTGAAATCTTTTCTGCTGAAAGTTGTTTGTCTGAAAGGTAGTTATAATGCTGTCCAGAGATATTTCAGTGTTAAAAGAGATTTTTTCCCCCAGCAGTTAGCTTTGGCAGAACAACCTGGGCTCAGCTCCAGGCCAGTTCTTTTCCTATCGCTCATCCTCTCTAGCAGATTCTGCAAGTCTAATTAGCAACACAGGCTTTGGCCCTTTTGTTGGCATAACGATGTTGTGACCTTTAGCAATGCTTCTCATATCCTTCTAGTAGCCCTCATGCAGCCTGGTGGCTTTCCAAGAGCCTGAGCAGTTGGGAAAGCAGCAGACAGCCCTCTTGCTGGTGCTTCAGATCTCAGCTCCTTCCTGTAGGACTTCTGGCACTGTGGATTTAACAGGAGTAAAAAGCTTTGCAAACCCTGCGGGATTTGCACATGGCTGACTGCAAACAGGTCTGCAAGGTGAGAAAGGTTTTATTTTTATATTGCTGCTCTTTGAAGTGAAATTCCTTTGAGGTGATTTGTCCTGGAGATTAACAAAAATAAGTATTTGAGTCTTTGACTGGCACACAGACATTTTTACAGTGAATTACAATATTGGAGTGCTCTGTAGGAAGTCCTGCAATAAAGCTTTCTACTTTGCTGCTTTCACTGTGACTGTATGCATGCTTTGACCTACACTTATTTGCCATTTTCTTGTCACACTTCGCATTGTGTCCCAAAGCCTCATCAGCTTTATTTAAGGGATTATTTGGGACGTTTTGCAAAATTCCTGTTGCACAAACCCAGTCCCCAAAAGACTGTTGTGCATGCATGAACTCTCATGTGGAAAACCATACCTGTCTGCTCACCCTTTTTCAGGGGCGTTGTGTCTCATGCTAGAATGGCTGCCTTGGGGGACCTGCTGTGCCAAAAATTGTGACAGAGAAAGTGTCTGACCCTGTGGCCCCCATTCACCCCATCCACCACATCAGCAAGAAAGCAAAGGCTGTGGGCTCAGCTGGATTTATTCGGATGAAAGGACAAGCCCTGGGGCTGAAAACCGTGGAGCAAATGGTGAGTTTTAATTTAAAAGCAGAGTTCAGAGCAAGTGAGTCTCCTTGGAAGAAACTAACACTTGCAGCACAGCACCCCATCCAAAGAAACAAGCCAAAAAGCCTATGTATTTCCTGTCAGCTGCACCATAAGAATCAGAAGCAGAGCTGGAAAGGTCTGTCAGGGACAGCAGGACACTGGCAACACACCCAAGGTGGCAGCTCTCCGCAGCAGTGCCTGTGCTGCCTGCCAACACCGGTGGCTGGCACAGAGCCCTGACAGTAGGGCAAGCGGATGGTCTTGTGCCCCGAAAGGGCCTCTGGGGGCTAGGGAGGCCATAGGTGCAAAGCAAGCCAGCCTGAATATCCTGTGGTGGTGCGGAGCCAGCCTTTCCCACTTCAAATAGATTTCCCCCCTCAGTCTCCACCGAGGCTCCCTTCAGAATGTAAAGGCTGCAGTGAAGGGATGAATTTCCAACCTGGTCCTTACCACAAGCTGTATGGAGCAAGAGATAACAGTGCCTAGGGAGGAGTAACAAAGTCATTTGCTATAACTTCTTCTGCATAATGGATATTCAGGGCTGAGTGTTGAAGGGAGGGTAAACAGAGTCAATAACAAAATGTTCAGGAGCAATCTTCACTGCAAGCTTTTTCTGAAGTTCTACAGCACCCTGCCTTGCTCTGTGTCCTTCCAGGATCTAATTCTATGAAAGCAGGCATTGACTTTAATTGAAATGCAAGGGGACCGTGCCTACTTCAAAACTGTCTTACATGATCAGCATCTTAATGTATAGGGACCTACACATGAGAGCAAAAAGGCTGTACCTCTAAGATGACATGCCCTGCCATACGCAGATGCCCGATCCTGTTGGGCAAACATGACCTTCCACTTCAGGGCTGCAGTGGAGAGCATGACCATGATCCCAGGAGGTCAATGGGAATAACTCTGTACGCAGCACCTACAGGAGGACTGTACAAATATTGCACCCAGTCCTGATGTCAATCCTGAGAAAGCAGTGAAGGGACAGAGGAAAACAAGCAAATGACTAAATCAAGGCTTGGGAAAGATGCTACACTGGGAAATATAAAGAGATTAATCTTCTAAATATATCTAAGCAGACATGAAAAGGGGGCTTGATCCACCTGCAAAGACATGGATGGAGAAGAGACAGGCTAGCACAGAACAGGACCAAATGCATGGAAGCCAAACTAGTCACAATCCTATTCTGAGTTTATTTGACACTGAAGGTAATTATCATAAATTAGAGGTTCAGTGTACAATTCATACAGAAGGCTTTGTTGTTTGTGCTTAGCAGGAAATCAGATGGATGACCATAATCATCCTTTTTGTCTTTACAAATTATAAGGCCATTAAAACCATTGGTCTCTCACAGCCCAGCCCATCGCAGGGGAAAGCGAGCACTGTGCTGGGCACCACACTGCTGATGGACAACCTTACAGACACATGCCAGCTCTGCTCCTCTCTCCCCATCAGCCCTCCTTAGCATCAGTACTGCTCTACTGCAGCAGAAATAGGCCAGAAATGACCTCCCAGGCCAGCATGGTCCTGTTGGGAGGGTGGTGAGCAGAACTTCTCAGAGCTGCCACACCTTGGGGCTTCCCGACAGGCTTGTCCTGGCACAATCACACTGTATATACAAAACACGGCTGAAGAGGTTGTTCCTACACGAACTCAATAGGTATTTCTTTTCCATTTTCACGTATTTTTAACTCTCTGCTGCTGTGATATGTTACATTGTCACTTAATTGCACTGACACTGTTAAGCGTTTGGTGCAGTGGGAGTTTTCGTTAAAGATGTTAAACAAGAGCACAGCTGTGTGTACACGCTCCTCTCTGCTGGATGCTTTTCAGCCTAAATGGTGGTACCTTGCTTCTCATCCCTTTATTTTGCTACAGCCAGCATATCAGCCCTGCTGCCACTGTCACTAAGCCTCAGCAAAAACAGAGGTTTTGTGGCTGTCTTTTATCCATACTGTCTCTGGTAACACATCCCCCGGGGGCTGATCATGAACAGAGCCACCCCATTCACCTTCCCAGTTACACCTCCACAAAGGTGGTGTCACTACTAAAGCCATTTCCTATGTATAAAATGGCTCATGGACCCCCAAGTGCCAACGGGGACAGAGTCGCAGTCACTCTGTAATGTAGCCCTGACTTGCTACAAGGGGCTAGAGGAAGACAAAAAGGCACTGCACTTTCCACCCCTTCCACCTCTCAGTCACCTTTCCTGAAGGCTAACAGCAGTGGTTTGAATTCCTCAGGGCTGCGACATTCCTGCATTCCTATCCCCATACACTTCAAGGTATTGATGGTGATACGGAGTCATTACAGAACAGAAAGAGTACAGCATCGGTACAGCAAAGCAGATACAACATAGGTTCAGTCTGTCTCAAGAACAAGTACACAACATTTGAATAGAAAACTAAATGTGTCAGCTATATTCTCCAAAAGAAACCCAAAGGATTTTACCTCTAGGTGTACCTTATTATATGCCTAAGTATAAAAATCCTCATACAAAGTTCCAAACTTTGTTTCCCAAATAGAATATAAGTAATCAGAACTGAGCTTTAGCAAAAAAACCTTCCTCAACTCAAAACCTCCTAAAATGGCTGTCTACAAGATAGTGGGAGCGAAATGTCATAGTCTTTTTGTGAGAGAGAGAGAAAGAGAGAAGAATAGACAATATTTTAAATAATTTTGAATATCTTAAATCAATACACTAAATGCTCTGTTTCCTCTGCTAGCTGACCATATTCTTGAAGTTTGCAAAGATACTTGATTTTTTCCCTCTCAAAAGCTCTATAAAACAAATGGCATGGGAATAATAAAATAACTTCTAAATATTTTCATTTGAGATCTCAAGTCAATCTAATCTCCAGTGAATTCAACAATTTCCTCTCAAGTTTCATGTAGGTACTCTACCACATTTTAATCCACAATAAATATAAGCAAATGCTTCTTTTTTTGCACCCTTTCTGAAACTCTGAAATACCTCACAAACCCATTTTTTGGGAGGGAGCAACAATTTTTACTGTAGAAAATGCATTAAAACTTATTCATTGGCAAAAAAAGCAACAGAAAATATTTTTGACTGAGAGATCATGATCTGCAAATGCAAACTCTAATTATCTTTTAGTCATTATATCTTCACCTGAAACATTACATTTATCCAGACTGTAGCTATTTAAATATAAAAAAAAAAAGAGACTCACCTGCCTTTTTTGTATACCTCATGTATTTCTTTTCCTTGTCGGTGGGCTCTGCATTCAGTGGATAAAACCCATCCCCACAACAGGAGGAAAATGCTAAAATGCATTTTATGGACAGTCAACATGTTACCTGAAGGTTCTGTATCCAGAAATAGTCCATACAAGAAGAAGAAAACAAAAATGTAGATCCTGTTCCTCTTTTTAAGTCATTATCAGTCTGATTGTTATTGCAAGGATGTTTACTCATACAAAAAATCATCCTGCAGTATTTAATCTGGACAGTGGGGAAAGCAATTTCCACTAAACCTATAAATCCTTCTACGTCAGATGGCAGGGATTTTCTAGCAGTGTTGAATTCACGTATTCTCAGAGAACAATTACTTTTTGTCTAAACAGGCTATTTTATTAATTGGTTGAAACTGAACCCTTTTCAAGTACCTGTGGGATTTGGCATATATGTGTATTTCTGCCTAGATAACCAAAAAAAGTGCAGTTGGTCAGGCAGGTGTCATTAATCATTCTTTAATCACCAAACTTATCTGTGTAGCAGTGATGTTTGTTAGAAGCATTGCAATAGACTGAGAACTGTTAATAAACGTGTATCAGTTTCCAGCAAAAACTCATTTCCATGTAGCTCTAGAAACAGTATTTTGTTCCCGTGTGGTTTTTTATAGTACTTTAACATACAGTGGTACTGTGGCTGGAGTGGTGGGCGCTTTCAGGACTTGTGACACGTACCTCACTTCTCTGCTGAGCAGGGTCTCTGGAAAGTATCCCGCTGTACGGAGGACGGGGGAAGGGTGTCATGGGGGAGATGGTTCTCCTCTCTGCTCAGGGCTGTTTGGAGGGACTCTGCTGAAGCAGAGCAGCAAGCGCTAGAGCTGCAGGAGAGCTTGGGGGGCTGGTGTGCTGGCTCTCATGGGGCTGACAAAATCCTCATTGGTGCTGAAGAAAATAAAACAGCATGGGTAGAAACACCTGGTCAAGCCAGCCACATTGCCCATCTCTTTGGAGCTCAGCCCCTCCCTGCATAACCCACAGCTCTGTGTTTACCCTCCCTCTCCCCTGTGCCTCCCCACCCAAGGCCTTACAGCTCTGGTCCCACCTGTGCCTTATGGAGCCCCCTGTGCCCTGCAGACACCACTAGCCTTGTCCCACCCCTTTGCTGACAAGGCTCTTCTTCCTCTACCTGCTGCCCATGGATTTCTATTTTTGAGCACTTTGTCAAGTCACCCATCTCTTTCCATGAAAGCCCTTTCTAAAAGCCCTGGGGAGCAGATCTCTGCCTGGTCTAAGCTGCCATGGCTCTGTTGACTTCAGTGAGCATTTACACTGCCTCAGGAGCCACAGGAACAACACATTGCAAGCCGTTGAAATTTAATTCAATCAATCAAGATTGAATTTAATGATTTGCTGGGCTAAAACTTTTCCTGCACAAAGTCACACAGGCTTCAAGAGATGGACAATCAATCACCAGCAGTTTATTGCAATGGTTAATCAATGTTGCAGTTCAAAGAAGTTGTACCCATCTTTGAAAATTACCTGCATTCAGTTTGCACTGATTCACGCATCCTTCTCAAGAAGAATAAAAAGTACCTTAATAACTGTTCTTTTCATCTGTAGTGACATTAGAAATACTCTTCTCAGTCTTTGCAATAATCTATATAAAGTTTTATGATGTCTTTCATCAAAGGAACTTTTTCTTCTCTTTGAAATACATTTTTGTTACTTCACATTTAAAAAAAAAGGCTAGTTCCTTGCTTACTCATCAGAGGAACAATGGGGATTGACAAGCGATGGACAACTACGAATTCACTTAGCTGCCCTGGGAATGCTGTAGGTCCCTTGGTACATGTGAGGAGGGGAGGGAAACATTCGTCTTCTCATTAATAGAGGCAATTTTCTAAAAGAAGATATAAAGAAGCCCCAAAAATGTGTTCAATTCTCCTTTTTTTAGATTGTTGTTCCTAACAACAGTCTAGTTCTAGTTAGAACTAGAAACAATAGTTCAAGTATGAGCTATTAATAGAAAAATCCTGGAACAAATCATCAGACAACTTCTAAACTCCTGGAAGAAAATGACTGGCTGAGGGATAGACAGGAGCTCATGAGGAACAAACACGTTGAACAAACTTCACCTCTTTCCCTAACGGGCCAACAGGCTTCATAGCTTGGGGAGAAGCAGTAGGTTTAGATAAGCTTTCAACACCATCTCACGCAACATTCTCATAGGCAAGACAGCATGCTCTTGAAATGTTTGTAGGACCGATGCAGAACATTGCTGGCTTTAACTCAAGTTTGTCTTGCTGTATCTCAAGAGAAGTTATCCGTGGCTCACTAACATGCAAGAAAGTAGCAAGTTCTGCAAATGATCTGCAAGGAAGCTGTGAATCATCTGGGTGCATAACCCAAGGTGAAGGCTTGAAAGGGTGGAAATGGCACAGTATATGTCTTCAGGTATGCAAAAGTCACTTCAAAGAGGAAAAAATACTCTGTTCCAAATGGCTGTGACATACAGAACAAAAAGTAATGGGCTCAGAGATTAGTAAGGGGAAAATAACGTTAGATATTACATTAGCTACTAGGAATATTTTCAAACAATGAGGACAGAGAAGCATTGCAGTAGATTACACATGAAGAGTTTTTAATTACTAACATTAGAAAAAATTAAGACAGGTATAGCTGATCTTGTCTTAGGACCAAAGGTTAGACTATATTACTTCTCAGGGTCACTTCCAGCACTATTTCTTTCTGATTTTCCTAGAGGAAAAATGGTGGAAAGTTGGCATAAGAGAACTAGAACAAATGTGAAAAATTCAAACATCCAGAAAAAAGATAAAAGATGGCTATGTGTCTTGTATATGAAAAATACAAGAAAACAGATAAATTGAACAAAATGTATTTTAAAATGTTGTCCTCAAACTTTGCTTAATCTTGAGCTTGATGGAAAATTAATTTTGCCTGCTTTGTCTGTGAGAACAGTATTTTCAACAAGTTCACCTGTTTTTACAGCCTGTAGACTAGCTGTGAGCTAACTGCAGTCTCCTCAGATGACTTTATTATTTAAGCTTATCAGATGATATATTGGGGGAAAGGTCCTAGGGATTTGTGTCAAAATATTTTAAATTTTAATTATTTAGTTTTATTTGATTTGATAATCTCTCAGCATTTTTTTCCTGTTCACCCATCAAATAAGTGTTCACAAATATAAACATACCCTCTGCTTTCCAGATTCCCGTAACAGTAATAACATAAATACTAACCTTCCACGCACAGCTGACAACATTCACCAGATCTCAGAGCAAATCTTAAAATGTCCGTTGAAAGCTGCAATACCATTGACTTTCCTAACTTTCCCTTGACTTTCCTAACTTTAACACCGGTTCTACAGGTAGGAGTAGCCATCCAAATGTGAAATGATTGTGCCAAATCCCTTGTAGATAGTCAGTAGCTGATCCAGGAACAGATCAAGAAGTGAAGATGGACTGTCGATGTGAAGTCAGCTGAGCAACGCTGAGTTTCGCTGTAGGAAAGGCTAACTATTTCCGATTTATGGCTGAAGCCATCTTTCCTGGAATGCTTTTGTGCTTGAAGCCAGATACCAGACTTATTTGGGTCAGAGTAGGAGCTGAATGCAAATGATAATCCATGAGACAAGAAACGATCTCAGGCAGCTGAAACAAATTATATTGAACAGGAAAGGCTGAGTTCTGCTCAAGCAGAAACGAATAAGACTTGAATCCTTCACGTTGGAGGGCAGTCCCCAGCAGCTGCCCTCGCACACAGTGGCTTGGCCTGTCCCCAGGGATGCCACCCCCAGCTCCTGCTTAGCCCAGGGGCCCCACTCAACAGCCACCAGCTGGTGTTGCTTTCCCTGCTCCAGGGCTTTATCACTCTGGTCACTTCATTCCTCAGAAGAGTTCAGTGGCACCTTGGACTTTTACTTAGTTACTGAAGCCATCTAAATGCAGCTTTCCCAGACTGCTTGGGACTCTGATCCTGTATTTCCTGGAGTTTCATTAACAAAGGATGATAAGAAATGTCAAAAAGTAAACACTGCATTCCATTTGACCCAACCATATTATTATAATTCATTAAATAAACAAATTTTGAGCCAACAGACATGCTTTTTCCATTTGACCACAGAAAAAGCCAGCTATTTGCCCAATTCTATTTATAACCCATGTATCTCCAAAATGAGAACACAGGAGAAAATACTGAGACCATTTTTTGCCTTGCTGAACTTGTCAGGAGCAGAAATCCAGGACAAGCAGGAGCCGCCAGCCTCCACAGGAACCCAGGAGTACTTTCAGTGCCCAAGAGGGCAAGGCACGATGCAGCATCTGCCATGGTAACTCCAGCTGAACCACGAACCAGGCCTTTTCTTGTTTAATTAATTACCCAAACCTTCAAATAGTGCAGTAATACACAATATACACCATGTAAAGACCCCTGGAGCTACAAGCAGAGTGCAGCAGCCACATGTGAAAGAACCCCCAGCACTTACATTTTCTAACCACTTCCTAATGGGTGTCTGCCTTTATCTAAAAGCCTTTGATGCAAGTGTGGATGAACGTGTCACCGTTATCTGTACCGTGATTTACACTTGCAGAAGCTGGAGGAGCACCAGGTACCCGTGTAACTGATAGGATGCTGTTTGACTTCTGGAAAGCTCTTTCCCTGGGCAGCTGTGTTTCGTCTCAGAAACAGCACTCTGTGCCTCTAGGGCACACTGGTCAGAGTATAGCTTTTCACTTCTTTCATCGAAGTCATGGGTTCTTGCAGAGGAGTGAAGGCAGTGGGGTGATCAGCATTGATAATGTGCAGCTGTGGCCTGGCCTCAGCGGCAGTGGGTTGATTGACATGGATGATGTGCAGCTGTAGCTCGTTCCTGCTAAGTGATTAAATAGCCCTGAGGGTTGTGGGAGAGGAGTTGGATGGAGGAGGAGGAGTGTGGTCTGGCCTCTAGAGGAAGGAGAAACAGTAGAATCTGACCCATGGTAAAGCCTTGTTGCAGCCTACTAGTTTGTTTGTGCTGCAACAATTGGTGCCGTCAGACTTGAGAAGTCAGGCTTAATATGAAGTTAGTGGGGTTTCTGAACCCATTGCTTATGTCCCTTTTTAACAAGTATACTTCTATTCTTGGGGCACTTCACAGGAGATCCATGCTCCCTCTGTGTTGTGTCAGCTGAATCATTTGTGTGTGTTTGGATATAGGACCATCTCCGAGGAGGATATTAGTACAGATGACAAATAGGATTTGAATGACCTGGGGATAAGTGGCATATTGACTGAGATTCACCACGGTGGTGTCAGCAGAGCTGCTGTCTATTCATAGCGCTTTTTGCATTCCTTAAAATCAGGTGACTCCGGGAAGTTGAGAGGATGAGAGAAGTGTGAATACATGTATTTACACTGAGATGATTAAAACTAAAGAAGCCCACACAGAAGGGGAAAGAAGATAATATTTTCTCTGCAGGCACAAGAGGCAAATACACACTTTTCTGATCTGTAACTCAATGTGCTGTTTGTGGAGAGCAGAGACCAGGAACCGCTTGGCAAGAGCGGGGTGGGGAAGTGTCCAAACAAGAAGATTTTACTTTTCAGTGTTAATCAGTGTATGAGCTGGCATAAATGTGCACCAGGACGGGAATCACACCACTTTTATACTGACCAAGGATTTCATCGCAAATAGCTCTTGCGCTTCGTTATCACATTTGGTTTTCTGCCCCTCCTCCTCTCTGGTCTCTCTTGCACCCCTTGCTTAAAATATCATATCAGAACAGATTTACTTGCTCTACATGGCAAACCCTGGGGCTTCTCCAGGTAGTGGCAAGGACATTGGTGGACCTCAAGAAATCATAAATACAAATTAATTATTAGATTTCCATGCAACATGAATGACAGAGAGGAGACAAATGCCAACGAACCCATGACCCCAAGCCTTCTTATCACAGAATAGAAATCAGATAGAGGCAAGGCACTGTACATGTGCCTCTAAGCCGCTATAAATCCCTAAATGGATTGTGTACTGTATGAAAGGCAAAGGAAATAGGCCAAGCCTGTACTGGGCAGAAACCTGAAAGGCTACAGCAAACAATGTGCTTGAGTGAATTGGAGTGCTTCAGGACTAATGCGTTCAGCGGCTGTTTCTTTTTGCCAAAATAAACAATGCTACAGCACCCCAACAAGGCACATCTTCAATACCACTCTGGTTTCATTAGAGCTCTTTCCTCAGGGAAGTCTTTGTCCACTGAATGCTTCTTTTCTCCCCACATGATGTGTCTTTGTGCCCGTGGAGACATATTTGAGTTCACAAGTGTCTTTACGTGGCTTTACGCTCTGTCTGAGAGATTATGTGCCTTGCGTGCTGATCTGTGTCCTTTTGTTTCAGCCCCTTCTGCAATTTCACGGAGATGCATTAGCTGGATTAGGTGGCTTTGTGTGTACTTGGCTGTGGGGCACCTGACCTTTTTGCATGGAGGTTCTGCTACTGAAACTGGGAAAAGATACTTTAAAAAGTAAAAGATAAATAGAAGTTTAAAAGACACTTTTGGAAGGATACTTTACTGTTAGCAGTTTAAGCAGGCTAAAATTATTGAAACGTGTAGTAGTGCCTAGTGCAGTCCATTGGAAAGTGTTTTTGTCTGCTATAAGCAGATATACTAGAGGAGGCAGACACGGCGTGCTATGCATGGGAAGGATTCCCCCGACCCTCTCCCGTACGTCCTAATCCCCAGAGCACACAATACACTCACTTACCAGGAGGGACTGCTCCCTTAAAGGGTGTGAATTTAGCTCTGTTGGAAGATCCAGAACTAAAAGCTATGAAAGCATTCAGACTGGATTGAAATGATGCTCTACTTATCCTAGATAGGGACTAATTTCACTCTACTAGATTCTGGTCCTCAGCCATCCTATCCAGCCCACGTCATATTCCCCCTTTTTGCAGTAAGTACATTTCTTACACATAGAATCCCAGCTACAAAGGGGTTCCCAGTTTCCTCTACAGTTCTCACAGCCCATCTGCATCACCCCCATGGGGAATTTCATCAGCGATACGCTAAGGGCCCCTGCCTGTCGAGCAAGAAATAATTCAAAATGCTTTTCAAAAGACAGCAACAAAATGGAAGGACGAAGAGTGATGAGTCAGAAAATCTTGTAAACATCTTGTAAAATCTTGTAAAAATCTTGAGAGTTCAAGGGGACCATCTCGAGGCAAAAGCTAACGCAGATATGGATAACAGCTATGGAACTGTCAATAGCAATTCAGAGAAGACAGAAGTGCTTAATAAGAGAGTTGTTCTGCCAATATTCAGAGGGGATTAAAGGAACAACTGGAGTAATTACAGCCCTCAGCCTGACACTGATCCCAGGCAAAATATTGGAATGGCTGATATGACACTCAATAAATAAAGAGTTAGAGGGTAATTTGATTAATGTCAATTAGCATGGCTTTAAAGAAAAATAGATCTTTCCAAGCTAATCCTTTTTTGATTAATTTAAAATGTGTTTACTGGAGGAAATGAAGCTATGCAATGTGCTTCTGTAAGGCATTTAATGTTACATCACATGGCATGTTGATTAAGAAACTGCAACAATACGGTTTTGAGATAAAATAAGGAAAATACTTTAAAACAGGATTAAAATCCCATATTGAATATGACTGTAAATGGCAAATTGTCATTAGGCAATGCAATTATCTCCCCAAAGAGACTGGTTCTTTATCCTGTTCTGTTCTTGTCAATAAGCAAGAATAAAACACAGACTGCTTCCTGAATAAGCCTGAAGTATATCTGAAAAACTGAAGGATCACCGAGAAGGAGTAAGTGGAGTATCATAGGGAAAGGCCCAGAAACCACTAGTGTCATTTGATTACAGCTTACTGCAAAACGATCCATCTAACAGTCAAGAATGTGGGTCATAAGTTTTGGATAAGGAGGAGAAATTCTGGACATCAACGGAGAATTTTCTTGGAAAATGAGCTGAACTATCTGTAGCTGTTCTGTAGTTGCTATATGAAAAAATGGCCAGAATTTGCTAGCTTGTGTGTTTAAAAAAGGGAATATTGTAAGGGTGTGAAGGTTATGTCACCTTTTTATGTGATGATGCATTTAATCTTGAAAGGGAGAGTTCTGCTCTACGCAGCAAACTAAAGATTTATGAGATCTGTTAAAAGATCCACTGTCTGGAAGACCACAGAAGACAAATCTGAAATAGAGATAAATTCATTATTTATTTTTTTTAATAGTAAAAACTATGTTTATTTCTCTATCAGTGTATTTTTTAAGTGACAATAGTATGATTTTCTAAAGGATATGGGCTGGTTCCCTAGACAGAGGTAAATCTGGGGAAGTCCGATAGCCAGTACTGTAAGGAAGAGCTGATTAGATGATCAAATAATCAACCAGCCAGGCTCAGAACCATCAATTATTGGCACTAGCTAACAGGGAAAATTCCAAACAGTGCTTTTGAAAGACAAATTTGTTTGGATCTGACAGCCTTTGCTGAATTTTGCAGTGATAATTAACCTCAGAGGGCAGTATGTTGTAACAGATTTACAGAATTGTTGGTCATGAAGAGGTTCTTAAGTAATAGATTATAACAATTTGTATTTTTTTTAAATAAAGGCAAATAAATATCACAATATTCTCCATTGGTAGGTGTACTCTGAGGTACATAGTGGTTTGCAGCAAGCTGCTTCTTGGAATCACCCACTTCCATGGGTGGCCATCTGGTGCACCCACCAGCCAGCCACAAATGATCTGTCTGGCCATCACTCACAGGACTCACACATTGCAAATATCACTGCAGCATCACTTCTAGCTTCTTCAATCAAACACTAGGCATCTGTATAGCTTATCTTGGATTTATTCATGGATGCACACATAAACAGGACAAGGGAGAGAAGCGTTTTTAAGCTACATAGTCTACTGGCAGCCTCTGTACTGTGCCCAAAGCACTTTGCACCTCCCACTGTGTAAGGAGCCGGGCGATTTGCCTGTTCAAATTCCTTACCTGCAGCATGGACAGCTATATCCAAGCCAGCCATCAGGAGCTGCTGGAGAAGTGTTTCTGGGAAACGGTGCATTTTATCAGGAGGTAGCTGCCTAAGGCAGCTGCATTGCCTTCCAGCAGAGGCTGTTAAGGACAGCAGCCTGGTGCAGCCGGCTGGTGTACAGAGCCGTGGGATCCTCCTCATGGGCTTGTGGCAGTATTTGACTAAGTGTGCAGGGTCAATGATGTGATTAATGTCAGCAAGACCCACCTTTCTACTCTTATTTTGTTCTGACAGAGTCTTGTATGTTGAATGCCTGGAGACAACCTATCCCAGTGGCTTCCTATGTGTTTCCCCTCATTGGAGCCACTGCAACCTTTTACTTTTGGCACAAAGAAATCCAGAAGCTTTTCTTTTCCTTTGTGGATATACTACACAATCTCCAGCTCTATCAATTCTGATATATTTTAAGGTCTTGCACTAACATTGGAACATGGCTGCAGGTCAGGACAGCTCTAACAACAATATTCCTTGACTTTCTGTGCTGAAGTGATGCTAGTCTAATATTTAGATTTACTGAAGCTCTGTGAATTACACACAGTCATTTGGAAAATTACCAGTTGTCTCCTTTTCCTCTGCTCATGATCTTCATTGCTAAAACACTGATGCCTCAAAGCAGCAATAAAAAACAAACTTGAAAGGTATTATGAACTGCACAGAAGCACACTAGGAAGAGAAGAGCAAACAAGAGCCACCAATCTGTAACACGCAACTCTGATTTCAGTGCCCAACTTTTAAAATTTGCTAGATGGGTTATTGCAGATAAACTTGCCTGACACAGTTTCACCACCACAACTGGTACTGTTTACTGCCTCTGGATCTCAAACTGCCTGCAGTCCTTCCAGGTCTCCAGATCTGTCATGAAACAGAAATGCCACAGTAGACATTCTCCACTCTATCTCCCTTCAGCCTGTTGCCAATAAGCATAACCCTACTGGTGTTCAATTGCTCTGTCATCCAGATTTACATAGGTGAACTGGAGTTAATTTAGACCATTTTCTCAACCAACAAATTCCCTGACAAAAATTTTTGCACTGGATAAAGATTGGATTTGGATTCCTTTATTTTATTCTAACTGAAACAATTGCCTGCTTTATTTGAGGTATATGAAGGCAGAGACCCCAGGTGAGATCCTCCATTGCACACACAAGCACTGGTTCCATACAGTCACTTATCCACCCAAGTCCCACCCCAGAATGTGCCTACGCGCAGCAAAGCACCTTTGCAGCCAGTCACGCTCCACCGAGCTGTTTGCCTCCTCCGTGCTCACCTGAGGAGGTCCCTGCTTCCCAGACCCTTAAGCTGTGGGAGGCTCTGGGCAGCCCCTCATTGCAGCCAGGTGAGCACAGAACTGACTTGCAGGTGAGCTCAGGGAGCCAGATTTAGTGCTCCTTGCTTCCTCGCTGCATTTCAAGGCACAATCACTCTGCAGCCTGGCACCCGGGCAATGAGCAAAGCTTTTTCTTTTATCCCAACATCTAGGGCTCGGGAGAAAGCAAGAAAAGCCTGCACAGATTTTGGAAAGAGCCCTTACATTTATTGTCTCCCAGGATCTCAATTTAGCAGAATATCCATTTGCTCAGTTTGTCTCACTGGTGTTGTTAATGTCTTTATACAAACAGTGGGCTGAATCCACAGTGAAGCGCATTGTGTATCTCCACCAGCTTAGCTTCTGCCCCTTGTCTGCAGGTACCATATGGTGTAATGTGGGAAGATACAAGACTGTAATTAGGAGAACATTAGTCTGCTTGGAATATTTAACTGAAATAAAATACTAATAAGAGGTCTTGTTTTGCAGCAAGAGACTGCAAGCGTACAGGAATCAACAGAGGATTATGTAGCATAGAAGTGACTGCCATTGGCAAATGAGCAAGCTTAGTATGTCTGTAGAGCTTCTTGAGTATTAGAGCATCCTGCTCATCCCTCTGCAGAATGAGAGAGTTGCTCAAGTGTCAGCACAGACCATTCTTGGAAGTGGCTCATGTCACAGAGGGAAACAAAATTAAAAAAAAAAAAACCAACACCCAAAGAAACCAATGAGCTGTTCTGCCAGTCTGACCCAAGAGAAAACTTCCTTCGGTATTACAAAACTGGTGATCAGGCTAATCCTGGGCACACATGAAAAACACATCAGACAGACACCTAAAAGCTTTTCCAGGACAAGTCTGAAAAAGTGACCTTGATGACCGGTATCCTGTCTCCGTTTGTCACCAATCTCTGTTGCACTACAAAACCAAAGCCCCTCCTGCCCTTTCTGTCACCCAAGTAAAATCTATGAAGAAAATCAAGTATGGCAGTGTCCCAACCTACGAAGGTGACTGGCTCAATACTGAAATATGTCTTAAATCCTTGTGATCCAACTTACAACCATCAGCTTCCCTTACCACCAGCCTTCCTTGCAGAACCCTTGTAAAGAAACCAAGCAAATGGATGCCCAAAGCCCACAAACTCATCTCCATAAACTCAAAAAGCCCCATCTTGTAACACATTCGCTTCTCTGACCTCACTCCTTGGTGAGTAACACAGATCCTCCACATTACTGATGGAAATCTCGTTTCCGGTTTTGCATTATTCAGTTTTATTCACTTGAACCTGTATCAGTTTACCCTTTGACATCAATAATTCTCTTTGACTGGCATTTATACTTCCTGAAGTGCCCACAGACTGCAATCATATGCCTCCATAGCTGTGATTTTGCAAGGTTCACCAAGACAAGCTCTTTAATTTTCTCCTTGTCAGACAGCCCATCTATTTCCCTAACCATCCTAGCAGCCCGTCCCTACACACCTGCACTTCACGTGCATATTTCTTCAACATAGGTAACCAGAACTGGACAAAATATTAAAAATTAGGTCTTACCAAACACTTTACACCTGGAGATAGTATTTTCTGCCTTTACCAAAGAAGTTACCTGCTAAAGTGTCACTAGCAATCTCTTTAGTATCTGATTTTCCTGGTGCCCTATCAGTAAGGAAGAACAATTCACATCCCTATTAAAGGTAGGGATCCTCTGCTTGACCAGCACAGTCAGATCTCTATCCTCAGCCACTTACAACTGATGAGCCCATCGGTACTTAGGAACTGTGTATCTGACAGTCCAAACTTTATGCAGGTTCTCCAGGTACACAAGTTTCATCAGCAACAGCAGATCTTTTACCTGATGTCGCACACTATTAGCAGAAGAGCATGGCTGTATAACGGAACTCATCTGGGATCTTAGTAGACCTCAAAATGGGGCAAATGGCAAGAGGGGTTTGATGAAATACTGTGTGGCAAAGCCCCAGGGCTGGATGTCAGGGTCTGTTTCCGCTTACAGTGGGGTGTCTCTAGGCAAGGGTGATGTGCACAGCGCTATCCATCCCTTGTGGGTGCTCCAGCAGGGTGATCCTTCTGGTGCTGGGCAGCTTGCTCACAGTCAGGAGGTGCCCCTTTGCCCAGCTTAGCCTTTTATGCTCTTAGTGTTACCGCCATGGAGGCTGCTGAGATGTCTCAGGGATTCTGCTGAGCTACCAAGTCATGACCTTTAGTCCTGTCATTTCCCAAGCTGCGTGTCCACAAGCGGCTGTTTAACTGTCAAGCCTTAGTGGCATCACAGGTTTGTGTTTGGAACAGAGCTTTTGTTAATTTTGGTCTTTATATCATTTAAAATTTTGTATTAGTGTCATTTTGATGTTCCTTTTGCAGCACAAATTAATATTGATCTCCTGAGATTTTACTGAAGAATTTGATAGGCTTTGATTTCACATCCTTTGATTCACACAAGCAACGGGGCTTGGATGTGAGACCATCAGTCTTGGTACCTGATTCCTTGCTATGCCAAGAAATTGTTTGGGAGCCAGACTTCTTACTAACACAATCACTGTCTAGAGCTGAGGTATTTATCCTGTGCCATGGTTTTAATTTCTCCCTTTGGTTTGCAAGAATATTTGAATCTTTATACAAGTATGAACTGATCCTTAGGAAAAAGTCTTTTTTGAATGTTTGAATTCTTTTCTGATGAGCATACAGTGAGGAACAGGCTTGTTTTCCTGCATGATCTACTAAAAAAGTCTTGATGGTACTTTCTGCCTGGGACACCCAACTTAGACCAGGCTTCTCAGGGGCCCGCAGAGTTGAATTTTGGATACCTCCAAGGGTGAAGTTCTCACAGCCTCTCTGAGCAGCTTTCTTCTTGTACCCTGCTGCAGCTTGTGACTATTGCCACTTGCCTTTTGCTGAGCATCACTGAGAACAGGTCTATGACTCTCAGAAAACCTTAAAGCCTCCTGAATGTGCTGTCAACATTGCTGGGTGAAGCAGTGCTTCCTGTGCTGACCTGGGAGTGGTGATTAAGCAGGGGACATCCAGCTCAGCAAGGTCAGAGGTGCCTTGACCTGCCATGAGCAGAAGCTGCACAGGAAAAATAGAATGCCAGATGTTGAAAAGAAAGGCGTACATCACTGGGGTTGTAATGTGGTAGGTGAGCTGCGTCACAGAAAAAGACAGTTCTTTTTTGTAACATCCTCACGTGGCTTCACTGTTGTTTCTTTTCCCTTTCAAACCGGGTCAATGCCAGCTATGTGAATCCATGCACATCCCACTAAAGCAGTCACGTGCAAAGGCCATTGAAAAGCGCCACTGAAGTGTATGAGCAAGCATGAGGTGCAGCACTGGGGGGACTGGGGCACAAAAGGTCCATCAGAAAGATCTCAGCAGCTCACTGAGGGGGAACAGATAGAAAAGGCAGTGTTTATCTTTCATGGCTCTAATTCCAGATAAAACAGAGAAAACTGGATGTACACCTCCTCGCAAGCACACCAACAGAGTGGTAGAGTTTAAAACAGATACACACACAAAAGGGGAAAGCCTCAACAAAAGTAGAAACATAATTAGTACAGGTTTTGCTATGACCATTTTGTGTTCTCACATCATTCCTTTTTTCACATTTGTCCTCTTCACCCTCTCACAGCTAGCACCTCACCTTCTCAGTTCAGCCTCTTGCTCTCATTTCATTGCACATTCAAGACAAGATATGCAGAAGTGAATGAGCCGGAGCAGCAGCAGGTCAAGGCAGCCCTGAGCAGCTGCCTGTCCCTCAGGATATGCATCTGCATCCTGGCTGCCCCACTTATGCCACCAGAGCTGTTTTCTTGTGTCCCACCTGGGACTGGCCTTGGGGACCTTTTGAGATGAGACAGGATGGGAGGTGAGCCTTACACCCAACACTGAAGTCTGTGGCTGTTCCTGTAACTGCAGCCAGGGGATTGCCTGCAATTTTTGTTTCCACTGGGGTGCAGGGACATAGAGGATAAGGAAGAGAAAGGGTAAATTTTTGTTATTGTCCATTCTCTTTTTCTTGTGCTTTTCCATCTAGAATACCAGCTTGATACTTTTTCTTGGCCAAAGTCTCAAGCTATGCAACAGGCAGCTGCACTGGGAAGCAGTGCTAACCCAGGCTGGCTTTCTGCCTCTTGGAGTGCAGTGTGAGCAGTGGTGCAGGCAGTGGCAAGGGAAGGAGTGGGGGCAGCAGGGCATGCAGGTGGGCATTGGTTGGGACCGTGGTGTAAGCAGTCACACAGGCAGGCAGCAGCAGTGCAGACAGGCAGCAGCAGCACAGGCAGCAGCAATGCAGGCAGCAGCAGTGCAGACAGGCAGCAGCAGTGCCAGGCAGGCAGGAAGCAGCGAAGACAGCAGCAGCACAAGCAGGCAGGCAGGAAGCAGCAGTGCAGGCAGCAGCAGTGCCAGGCATGCAGGCAGCAGCAGCGCAGGCAGCAGCAGCACAGGCAGCAGCAGTGCAGGCAGGCAGCAGCAGCGCAGGCAGCAGCAGCACAGGCAGCAGCAATGCAGGCAGCAGCAGTGCAGCCAGGCAGCAGCAGCACAGGCAGCAGCAGCACAGGCAGCAGCAGCGCAGGCAGCAGCAGTGCAGCCAGGCAGCAGCAGCACAGGCAGCAGCAGCACAGGCAGCAGCAGCAGCAGGCAGCAGCAGTGCAGCCAGGCAGCAGCAGCACAGGCAGCAGCAGCAGCAGGCAGCAGCAGTGCAGCCAGGCAGCAGCAGCACAGGCAGCAGCAGCAGCAGGCAGCAGCAGCGCAGGCAGGCAGCAGGCAGCAGCAGCGCAGGCAGCAGCAGCAGCAGCAGGCAGCAGCAGCGCAGGCAGCAGCAGGCAGCAGCAGCGCAGGCAGGCTCCCACCTGCTGGGGACACGCAGCTCCACAGCTACTTTTCCCGGCTGCCTGGCAAGAGGGTTCGCGGCGCCTGGCTGGGATGTCCACACTGTGCAGCCCCAGCAGCATCGCCCAGGGGCCAGGGTGGGTCAGGGAAGGGGGGGGGGAAGGGGGGGGGGGGAGTGGGATGGGGGAGGGGATGTTGTGGAGCAACTTGAGGCTGCTTGTTTGTTGGTCACCCCGAGCAAGCCATGGAGGAGTGGAAAGGGAAGAAGGAATAAAAACAATACGAAAAACTCTTTCCAAGGGGAAAAATCATTTTTACATGAAAAAAACACATGACCAGGAGACTCTGTTTAGTATATGTGTTGCTTTTGAGGGTCTCACTCATGCAATTTGATATATCAGGGAGTTCACCCCAGCATGAAAAGGGACTGTAAGCAGAGGCGTATTTATACCTGGAAGGAAACAACACCTTTCTGGTACCCTCTGGGGAAGGAAGAGGACTGGGGAGGCCCCTCACGGCCAGTGAAACTGCCCAGGGTGGGGGACGCGTGAAAAAAATCCAGGTTGCTACAGTCCACAGCTGCCCTAATGTGTGTGTAACTGGAGACTTTGGGGAGCTGGCTGAGCAGCTTCTGCAAGTAGTAGAACTCACCCAAAGTTGCAAAATCCCCCAAAAAAATACATCTATCTTTTCTTCCCCCTCCCTCTTCAAAAGGCATCACTCTCTAATTATGAAAAGCCACCTAGCATTAGTGATTTTGTTTATGGCTTTGGTCTGAATGGCAGTTTCAAATGAACTCTCAGGCACTTGAAAATGGGCTCAGATTTCTTAGGCCAAATCCTTTCCCCTCCTTCTCTGGCAAAAGTGAATTTGTTATCAGAGGCTTGATGCTAATTGCATTTGAATGGTTTATCATTAAAGGAAAATAATGTAATTATTTCAGAGAGAAATCCAGGGCAGAGCTAATAGAAGGGGAAGCAGTGGTTTGAGATGCTCTGGGCAAGGACCCAAAAAGCAGACTGTGAGCATGTGTAGTTGCAAGTTTATGGCTTTGCAGCACAGCCTGCTGATGTCAGCCCAGAAACAGTCCAGGAAAAGCAGAAATCTCCTCTGGAAATTCAGCCCATGGTATGTAAGAACATGATGGCTCAGTTTTGTGCTGCATATAATAAAGCATAACATGCCTGGGAAAACAACATATGCTTGCCAAAAGAAAGAATATTCTGAGATCAGACTGGTTTTGATTTTAACAGGAGAGAAAGTTGTTTTTTCATGAAGGAAAATGGAAACACAGCATAATTACACTCATCCATGGATTATAAACCTGCAATCACTGTAGGAAATGGCACTGCACATTTTTTCCAGACGTGGGCACTTGCAAGGTGTAAACGAGAGACTTGGGGTGTCTGATTGGGTTGCTGAGCATACCCACCGCTGTGAGGGAGTACCGCTTTATGGCCATACTCCGCTCCTCTGGGCATAGAGAGATGTGGACAAATTGCCCCATGTGCCCGTGAGTTCCCAACACACGGACATTATCATCGGTGGCCAGTGCATGGTGTACTAGACTACCACCCAGAGCTGAGCTCTGCGAACACTGCTTCTCCAACACTGAAAAAAAAAACCAAAACAGAGCAGAAAAAGACCCCAGAATCATCTTCTCTCTATTAAAATATTTCTGCAAGCTTTTCAAAGTTTAATTTTGTTCACTTTCTTCATTCCTCTAGCTTATTCTAATAGTAAGACAGCAAGGAAATGAAATAAACCCATAAAAACTACAAAGCAAACATTTCTAAAGCAGTGCGTTTCCAGACAGGAAGTGTTGGTAAATGTTTTTTTAAGACTTGATCCTTTTAAAACCCCAAAGCCCCAAATCATATTGTGATTTCTGCAATACGTTGTCTGTTCTTTTTTGTCTTTCTCTAGTGCCAGAGCAAATAAAAAAATATGGTCGGTATTAATTTGTACATGCTTTTTGCACGTGGCTTCTGCAGCTCCTTGGAAGAGCTCATCTCTCCATTCGGCATTAAAGGCATTGTCCAGTGCGCCAGCGCCGAAACAGCCATTAACCATCTCCAGGCTGGCATCCCTTTAACCGTAACTTCTTTCACAGGCCAGACAAAGTATTAGAAAACATTCAGCATTTCTGAGAGATGATCAAGATGATCTCACGGGGCTGTGCCATCTCTGATGTCAATAATCAAATGTTTTCATTTCATTGCTCACTTTTTATTGGTGTCCGTAAGTTTTCTGTTGGTTATAAATGTGGCCTGTAATTTTCATTACAGCACATGCAGGGTTGCCCATGGGTAAAAAGAAGTTGGATTTCGCTTTGTGCTGGGAAGCATAAAGCTGCTCATGCACTTCACTGGTAAAAAACAGTGTGTCAAAAAGGCTCAGAGAAGAGGCAATGACCATCTTCTCTAGAGGCTCACATCAGTACCCAGCCCTCATCGCTTGCATGGCAGCCTACTAAGAAGCCTCGTTTGCACACCCTGGTACCATCAGCTGACAGCCCTTTGGTGGTCAGGGACTCCTGGAGATGTCTTCCCTGGGCAGCGTTAGCCTGGGCAGCAGCACCATGGTGGTTTTTTTCGCCTTTCTCTGCCACAGTGGCTAGTTTGAGCTGTGGAGCAGTTTTGGGGTGCGGCTGGCCAGGCTGTTGCATTGGCAGCATGATCCCTCAGCATTGGTGCTCCTGCCCTCCCATCCCTGGGACTGGGGTGATGGAAAGCCCTTAGGGGCAACATCATGCTCCCCGATAGGAGCACAGGGATTTGCCAGGTCCCCTTAACACAATTGGCAAAAACTCTAAGGAATCACTTAAACAGAAGGTTGCAGAATTCAGCCTCGCTCACACAGCCTGTGTGCCTCGCTCCGGTTGCACCGATTAGTTGCAAAGTCAATCACCTGATACATCTCTTTTGAAGTCTTTGCCTATGACAGTATCTCTGCCGCCAGCCTTTCTCCTTGTTTGAAGTTCTTTGCCTGCACAGAACTTACTTGTTCACACACTTCTTAGAGATTTAATCTGCTTTCTGCAGCTTGGTATCATTGCAGAAAAGCAAGGTGAAACGGAAAGGAGATGAAAGAAAACCCCAGCATCTGAGGCAACCCATTTTACCTGCTGGGGACCCACGCTGCTCAGGAGATGAGAGCCTCATTTGCCTTCTATTCACATGTCGCAGCTTGTGGGGCTTTTCCTGCTTTATGTACATGTATTTTGTGTAAGTCAATACACCATAAAAAATAAAATGCTCAAGCAAAATGAAACTATTCTTGCTTTAAGCCGTAATTGTAAAATTTCTTCCAAATTTCCTATGAGATCATCAGTAATCAGTAGGAAGATTCCTATCAGATCGTGAGTAAAATGAAATGTAGTAAAAAACCAGTCCTTACAAGTACAAATCACTTTCCTGTATGTGAACTGGTTTTATTATACCCATATCCTTAGGTCACAGGATAACTAGCGATTTTTCTTCTTCAGTGGTTGAATAATTATTGACATTATTTATGGATGTTGCCAGCGGATTTGGCTTTCTAGTGAGTTTTTGCTTTGATCTCATGGCTTTGGGAGAATATCTCAGACCTCTGTGGGGGTGAGGGCAGGTGCCTTTAAGCCCCCCCCTGCAAGGGTGACACTGGCACAGCCTGGAGAGGTGGTGTCACCTGCCCAAGAACCAGCTCCTAAAGCCTCATCTCAAGGAATGTCTTAAGGGAGGGAAAGTGACCGAGCCAGTGTGAAATGCATTGCTTTCTTGCAAGCAGAAATAAAGGTTCCAGGAGTCTCCTAATGGCTGCAAGGGTAAAAGCCTGTGTATGTGTGTGTGTCCACCATGACACTGGCTTCTGGGATCCTGGTGGCTGCATGGTGCCCTGCCAAGATCCCGGCTGCTTAAGCTGGGTTTGAACTCCTGCTTTTCACAGCCAGTTTCCTTGTGGCTGCTGAAAGGTGAGGGCTGCATACCCCAGCCCAACACAGCTGCACCTCTGCTCCTCGCACCTTTCTGGGGCAATTCTGTGTCACCCAGCATGCCCTGACACCCATCGGCCAGCCTCAAACACCCGTGGGGGTGGCCAGGGAGCTGGCATCATCCCACCAGATGTGAGAGCCCTGGCATGCCTGGGGCTGCATGAGGCCATCTCCTGCGTCCCTGGGGCACGCGGTCTGCACGGTGCCCCCCTCCCGCCTCACACTGCCTCCTTCGGCACAGCCGCATCACCAGGCTACGGTGCAACGTATTGTACTCTTTAGGAAACAAGCTCAGTGCTCCTGGAATTAGGATCCGAATGACGCTGGCTGAATCATAACCTTTAAAAAATAGCAGATTTTTGGGTTTTTTTCCCTTGGTCTATTTTTCCAGCAGTAGAAGAAAGCCGGATTTAAAGGTCTGCCGTGGGTGGATGATTGCAACCCTTGATCCCTGGCCAGAAGAATTACATTACATAATGAGTTTTTTTCTTCATTAGGAATTAATCTGTGCTAACCAACTGTCAACTGCTGGTAACAACCGTTTATTAACATGCTGCCCTCCCCAGACTAGGGGCATTTAACTGACTTATTACATTAGATGTAATATGAAAATGCACTTATCCATAACCCAGGCGTGCACGGGGCCTGGCTTTCCGCCTGCCTGCCCACACATGTGCTGGCGCAGGGGAGCGAGAGCAGCCGTGTAGGGAAGGGCAGGGGCTCAGTCCTCCTGCCTCTCCACTGCCCTGCTGCAGGAGGTGGCCTCAGCCCATCAGAGCCTCGCTGTTGGAGAGTCGAGCCGGTAAAAGAGACCCATCCTGTGAAAGTCCTGCTTTGCATTGTACCGGGGACATTATCCACCACCATGGCAGGAACGAAAGGTTGCAGTGATGCAGAAGGCATGGAAAAGCACTTCTATGTATTTATGGAATGCGTGGGTATGTTTTATGGTTAAGTCAGGAGAAGGGCTTATTCTGCCCAGTAGAATTTATGTAAATGTTCAAAACTAGTCACTTCTGGGCTGCCAGGTAACCTCAGCAGGTGTTGTGGAAAGGATGGGGCTGTCGTTCACAAATAAGTTATCACCTGTTTGCAGCATAATGCGACATTTAATAAAATCGCTGAAACACATATATGCAAAAAAAAAAAATCATCAAATTCCAACCTCAAGCCATGCTGCTTCTTCTGCAGAAGGAAATGGTAGGAGCGAGCAGGGCTTGTACAGCTTGGTTGCAGAAAGGCTGCTGTGAGGCTTTTCTGTAAAGAAACGGGGGCTTCAAGGAGGGTCACAGACAGTGGAGATCACCAAAGGAGCGAAGAGCAGAGGAAACCTGATAGATACCTGCACAAACTTAGGTACATAACCCTTCCCTCGTATCCACTGCAGGTAGCACAGGGTGTGAGAGACCCAAGTTACCGCAAGGGACATTCAGCCAGGCTACAAGTAAACACTTTCTGATTTTAAGGCTGGTTAACCACTGGTATGAACTGCCCGGGGAAGCTATGGGACTGCAGGGTTTGAAGAGCAGGCTGCATGAGCATCTGTCAGAAATTAAGTGCTGTCAATGCTGCCTCTGGGCGCGGGAGCTGGCTGGCCTCCTCGCAGCCCCACCAGGCCCACTGTGCCTGACTGCTGTGGCAGCACCGGCGTGGCGGCCTGGTCCTAGGCAGGGGGACGTGCCCCAGGGGTACGGTTCCTTGGCCGGCAAGGTGTTGGTGCAGGAACCGGGCTGAGCCGCGCTGCACCAGAGCCCTGCCACACACCGAGCCCTTGTGCCACATGTGCCTGCTCTGCCCAAGCACCCAGGGACCAAGATCAGCAGCTTCACCCTCTCCAGCCTTTCCATTTCTCGAAAAACATTTCTCAGCCTCTTTCCCTCTTCTGTGGTTGCCATCAGCTTGTTTTGGTGTGATGTCTGATGTCTTCTCGCAACCTTATGAGGAGCAGAAACAAGGATTAGGGTAGACACCAGAAGATGGCTGGAGGGGTTGGCAGCAAGTGCCTGTTGGCAGCAAGTGCCTGTGGATTCTTTGTGTGCATGACCTGCTCTAATGACAGCAGAAGGCAGGGAGGCTGGGCTGAGATATGGGCAAGGTGCTCAAGGTGTTGAGGCACATCCAGGTTCACAGAGGCAGCTGGGAAATGGTACCAGGAGCAGCTCAACATCACAGGGCTGAGCAGAACTCGACAGCCAGTTGGGTGGATGAGCCTGAAGGCTCATGAGAAATGAACACCAAGGCATTCAGCCCCATACGGACTAAACCAGGGACCAGGAGCATGCCTTGGAGCTGCCATGAGGCTTTGGGGCAGGCTCCGTTCTGTAGAGGAATGAAGCTGGGTTAATTATCATTGATAACATACAACTGTGGGCTCCTTCAGGGGCGGTGGGTTGGCCGATGTAGACAAGGTGCAGCTGTGGCTGGTTCTGTGAAGAGGTTGGGCAGCCACAGAAGAGAGAGGAGGGAGAAGCAGAGAGAAGTGAGTGTGTATCCTGGATGAGGAGAGACAAGGAGAAGGCAGCAGAGGGACTGGCATGAAGAGTGTGCTGGTATGTGATGGTAAAGGGCCTTGTTGTAGCTGGTAGTTTGGAGAGTGCTGCGACACCGCACTGGGAACGGACATGCCTGGAACTACCTATGAGCATTTTAGGGCTTAGGTGGCAGCCCAGCAGTATGGGATGGAGAGGCTGAGGGATGAAACCCTGGTTCTAAAGTGCTTCCTGGGTGGCTACTCCAGTCCTGGGCACACTGGTGTGTCCTCCTGCGGGCTGCCTGCTGGTGCTGCACCTGCCAGCCAGCTGGGCCAGGTCTGTCACAGCTGCATGCCATGCATCTGCACCGTGTTGCTTGGTACCTGAAGTGAGGGTAAACCTTCTTTCCAAAGCTGCTTCCTTCTCTGTGAAGTCAAACAGCTTTGGGTGGGAGGTTTTTTTTGCACTTTTGGTGGTTTTTTTTTGGTTCCAGGCAGGTACCTCCTCCCAATTAAAGTGCTTCAAGTAATGGGTTTATTGGACTTATATGGTAAGGAAGTGATCTTACAGGCAGAGTTTGTACTTGCAAAACAGCCTGGATGGTTTCATCCCTTGGCAGAGCACCAGCACAAAGGTGGTTTGCACTGGAGCTGTTAGTCACTTATTTTCATGGCTTTTGTCACCAGCTGAGGCGTGGGAACAATATTGACATGCTGTAATGCTTATATCAGTTGCTGGAGGACTAAGGAAGAGAAAGCACAAATGTTACAGCTGTGATTACGGAAAAGCTGGAGAAGCAAGGAGCAGCTAATGGCTTGGTAAAATACTGCCTTTGGCACAGTCACAAGAATACTTACTTTCATTTGTGGGGGTACTTTTTTCATTTACTTGCCTCTTTCGCCTTCCCTACTGTTTTCTCTTTTTTAAGGAAGCCATGTTCTGCTAAGCACTGCGTGGCTGGGCCTGCACAGGGGTGGGCAGGAGATGGGGAGAGCCCTTCTGTGGGCGACTGAGCTTGGGGAAGGGCAAGCTGATGGGCAGATCTGCTCCTGGGCAGCATCACTGCTGGGTACCATCACCACCAGGCAGCATCGCTGCCGGGCACCAGGCATTCCCGTGCATGTTAGTGAGGTAAAGAATGAGACCCACAGAGCTCCTACCCCAGCCCTACTCCATGTGAGCAGCAGTGAGAGCTCTGGGCAACTCAGTGAGTGACATTTCCATTTAGCAGCTCACTTGTTGCAGAGTTTTCCTGTCCTCTGCCATTTAGGACACAGTGTCCCAGAGCCTGGGACACATCTTTGATCCCATGTAATCAGCTGGGCCTCCTATTTCGATCCTTCCATTTGCTTTCTGTGCCATACGCCAGCGCCTCTCCAAACCAGCCCTTTGAAGCAAGAGCTCCTCTTCCTCCTCTTCTGGGCCACCACTGGGGTGAAAGGGAGGTCTGATGTGACAGGAATCTGACGGGAAAATCCTGCAAACAGGCACCACATCTGCAGACCAGGGCACCAGCCTCCCTCATGGACGTGACACACATGGAGAGCCTCCACCGCCCCAGCCCCAGAGAAGGAGAAAGATTTCCTTCATTCCTTCAGTGTGCCATCCTGGGGCCAGACCAGAGCCATTTGAGGCAGGTGGACACTGACCCCACAAAGAAAGGGTATCACAGAGACATAGAATGTTGGACCAAGCCCTGAGGAAACATCCTTTGTCACCTTTTCCCAAATGGCAGTTTGCATCCTTGTCACCATCGTGGCTGGGGGTGATGGTTAGGGTGACAACCATCTGAGATGGTGAGTGTCTCCAGCTCTGGCCCGAGCAAGGAGTTTCCTTTTCCTCCCCGCACAACCTTACGAAGTACTCCTCAGCACAGCACCAAGCACCTAAAATATGTGTTGGTTACCATCTGGAGCAGATGATATGGTCTTTCTCTTGCCCAGCTCCTCTAGGAGTGTCTTGTCTCCAGGCCTAACACTGAATAACTCTGCCTTTCCTGTTTTGTGGAGTGGCAGCTCTTCTGAAACTCTAGATGAAGAAAGAGCAGTATTTTTTCTTGGAGGCTGCTGCAATTAAAATCTGTGTGCAGCACTGAAGATCTCCCAACTGTACCTATAAAAATGTGGTCATTTCCACCTTTGTAAGAAAGGTTTAAAAATTCATGGTTAAAATGAATTTGGACCCTAATAAAAATCCATAAAAATGGAAAGAGCCAGGAGGCTAGAGAGTTTTACAGCTCTAATGTTCTGTCCCATTTCCCAAAATATATTTGTTCAAGTAATTCAAACTGTCATTACAATTAACTTCTCCTTTCATTTCCCTCTCTGAATTCCCTCTAAGCTAAACACACAATTTTCTTCTATAAATCTGCGTGACAAGTAGAGCAGTAAAATCTTCCCCCCACCCCCATCACTTATATGCATTTTGCACGGATGGAGTTGCCAGGAGCTTTTCCTAAGCTAACATCTATGGTTCCAAGTGTGCACATCCACACTCGGAGACCCCGAAAAGACTTGTGGGAGAAGTCCAGTTTGGGCAACTGGCCAAGATGAGTCTTACGCATTTTCTCCAAGCAGGAAATCTTAAAAATCAGGTGTGAAATTATCTCCTAAGGGCTTTGCTGCTTGCTCCAAGGAGCAGGCAATGCAGGGCTGTCCTGGTCACCGGGTCCCTTGCAGAGGGAGGTCTGCCTTTTGTGGCGTGCTGGTGATGTAGCTCCCATCTCTCCAGTGCTGGTGGGACGAGCTGGGAAGTGGGGGCACACCTGGGGGCTGTACATGCCACTTGGCGTTGGCATGGAGGGGCCGCTGCCGGGTGTTTCTCTGCCCAGGGCTGCTGCAGGCGTGCGGCTCCCCCGTGAAAACCTGGCTAAAGGCCAGCTAATGACACACATGGCCAGAACCAAACCCAAACCTCTAGCCAGAACGGCCATATCACCTGCGCTGCACCACCCCTCGTGACTGCCCCATGGCTGGTGGGGATCCCACCACTTCTGGCAGAGGATTGCTTTTTCTTGCCCAAATCAAGGAGTGCCGCACAGGGATGTGTGATGCCCAGGCACCCCGTGCCTTGGGAAAGCGGAGTCCTCTGGTCCTCGCCTCCACAGCGGGCTCTGCACAGCCTGGCGGTCACCTCTGCGCTGCCACAAGAGCCCGACGCTGAGAGCAGCGCCTTGCCCCCTGCTTGTGCACAGATTCCCTCCCCACCCCTCCTTGCTTCATCTGAAATGGTAATTCCTCTGACCAGGAAAGTAATGACCCTGATACGTTATTTCAAATATCATTTTTGCAAAGGAATTAATCAGCTTAGTGTGAGACAGGATTACATTTTAATTTTAATAGCGCTAAAGTCTTGCTGTTTTTTAAATGCATTTTTCTGCTCTTTAGATTTCGGCAGGGCAGCATCTCAGCTAGATAGTACCTTGCTGTAATCTCTCCATTGTGGAAACCTGACAGACAATAGCCATTATTCAGTGGTGGGGAATCGGCCTCGCCTGTGCGCATCCCTTTAGTCCCATTGTCTGCATTAGGGATAATGGCTGAGACTGGGCAGCCAGGACCTCAGAGCAGCTTTATCTTCCATGGGTAAGTGTGGAGACAATCTTTTCAAAAGCACAAAGGAGGAATTAAATGACAAGTTTTCATTTATAGTCAAATGGAGATAGAGAGATATATACACCTGCCATTTGGGGTTTTGAAAATGCGCCCTTAAATGTAAAGTAATTATTAAAATTTCTTCAGTTGTGGGCTGCAGTTTTCACAAGAGGTCTCTGTAGCTTATAGCTGTAATTAATGGCTCGGTTTTCCCAAGGAGCTTTGCATACTTCCAAGTACTTGTGTGCCTTCCACTACATTTCTTCCACCTTTTGAGATGTTTTTTTTATTTAAAATCAATTACAAATGAGGTATTTATTCAAATCCTTTACCCCTGAGCATTAGCTCACTGATAAGGGATCTCAAAACAGAATTAAAATCACATTTTAAAGTTCACGCCACCAAATGGACTCTTTTTCCAGTCTTTCCATCCATCATTTTATTACCAGGTTTGATTACAGCAATCAGCACAGTACTTACTGTACATCAAGTTTAACATCAGTCTTTCTTGCAAACTCCTCAACACTTCCTTTTTCAGAAGGAAAATGTGAAAGAACGTATAATTTTTGCCAATACCTCATTTCTTGGCCCTTGGCTTGCAATAAGAGCCTTTTTCAGTTCAACATAATAAGTTTTCTGGGAATAATAAATGGCGATTTACATACGATATATTACAATTTCACATATGTACACTATTTAACATAGGTACGTGACCCAGCATCTTCGTTTGTTATATGCTACCTGCATAGACATTATATGTATGTGTACATATATTTATATAGAGTTACTTCCTTTCAAAAACATGATTTGGGTTAGAAGTAAGTCAAAGTACAATGGAGCCAGATGCAGAATGAGCAAGGCTAACATTTTCTTTCTTTGCCATTGGAGCAGGTTACTCAGAGAAGGCATATTCATTAAGTGGCTTCATTTGCCCAGATCTCTTGTACGCTTCTGAAAATCCTGTCCTTTGGTAGGTTAATTGTCCAGATGCTCAGTGCTTCACAGAATTGGGTTGTATCCATCAAACAGTATTCAGAGCCTAGCTTCAGGCACTGTTTCTCAAAACAGTGAATCTTGCGACTAGAAGTCAGTGCTCATGGTGTCTCTTGTAATCCAGGGGAGATGAAAGGTAAAATACATTGTCAATACCACACTTTAGATATTTGTTCTAGCTTCTGGCCTAGCTGCTTTCCCCTTAATAAGCAGAAAAATACAATTCATACACCTCCTGAAGGAGATGTCTTTGTTTTATTTGCATCTATATTTTTCATCTAATTTTTTAATGAATAAGTGTAAGTGGTGCCTAAAATAAACATTTATTTGTTTTTTTCCTTTAATGGAAAAATACCCTTCTTGATGGTTTTATAGGCTGTACAATTATGTCTGGTAGAAATAGACATCAATCTATCAGTTATGTACACATGCATATAAAATAACAGTAAGGTAGCCTCTCCAAAATATGTTTATTAGCTAACATTTGGACTACAGGCTGTGCTAGTACAGAGATGATAGGATCTAAAGTTCTGTCTTTGTTGCCACGTAACTTCTGAGGGAACAGGAGGTGTGATAAAAACAAATGGCAAAGTAAAGCACTAGGACGTCTCTTTTTTGTATGCCAGGAGGCATTATTCGCTGACAGTGCGTGCTCACTTTTTGGCTGTTGGGCTACATTTATCTCTGGTTTAATATCATTATAATGTGGGGGAGTTATCTGGCATAATATCATTATAAGGCAGGGGAGATACCCGCTTTCTTCCAGCTGGACTGATTCAGGGGACACGTTTGAAGAACTCACTGGTAACTACGACAAAAACCTTTGGATTGAGTGACCTTCTCAGAAATCGTAACCGTGCCCCAAACACATGCTAGCTAAGCAAGTTAAGCCCTTCAGCACCTCTGAGGTAGGTAAATGTCATTGCTCCCCACTTTCCAGGTGGAGAGATGAGGCACTGACAGGTTAAATGGCACATGCCATGGGTAATGCAGAAAGACTGGCAAAACAGGGAGCACAGGAACCGAGTTTCTCACTCCCCACACTGGTGACTTCCTGGTGCAGTGCTGCTGCCTTCCCCCAGCAAAGGTCCCTTCGCTGTGCTGCCCTGCTGCCAGCAGTGGCATTGGTTCCAGTCTTACACTCAAAACTGAAGAATGCACACTCTTACGTCCAGGCTTCAACCTCTCAAAAGATGAGTGGGAAATTTCTTGAATATTTTTTGCATCTTTATTGTAGTGATCTCCATCTGTCAATGTGAGAAGTGTCCCGATTTCAGCTCCAAGAAGAGCTATGTGTGGTAAACGCACTGACCTGGTGCCTCAGGAAAGAAGTGGCAGGCTGGGATGCAGGGCAGTCCTTCCTTTCAGATACTCTCCTTCCATGGCTCCTCTTCTTGCCAGTAATTTCAGGGCTTTTTTCACTGTTCTTACTTCTATGAAAGAACAGAACTCCATTCATGTCAGTTATTAACGTGGCTGATGAAAGGAGAACACAGTTCATTTTAGTTTCTGTCATCATTTTTGTTTCCGGTAAATCAGTGCAACCATCAGGGTGACTCAGGAAGCAATTTCTGAGGCACAAGGGAAAACCTGGGTATTGTTGACAGCCTGGAGTTGACACTTCCCTGCCATCTTCTACATCCCTTGAGATTTAGGACATAAGAATTACTGCTACAGTAAGCAGAAAATTTCACACACCAAAAAATAGTTATGTTTTTATTAGTATTTTTGTTTGCTTTTTCTTTATTTTTGTGATTTATCTGAATCTTCATGGCCCGACCCCAGACAGATGTATAACAATCTTATCATTGAGTCAGCTTCTAACCTCAGTCTTGGGTCTTCGTGATTCAGGCTCTGCCCACCCTGCTGAGTTGCAGCTTGGTAAACAAATATTTTGATGAACACAACCTCTACCACAGCCAAAAAGTCACCGTGTTTTCTAAAAATAAGAAGCACACAAACCTGTACATCATTGTCTTGTTGCTATCATGTTTCTACATTTGGGTTTTGCTGCCAGTGTTGTTAGCAAAGGAAAAGGAGATATCACGGGATAAAAATTGAAATGCCAAGCACAGAAGCATGTTACAATGCTCTCCAGCAGTTTCAAAGAGCTTACATCGACCTTGGAGCCCACAGGATTATTCACTAATCTCTGACATGCCTGTGCTTCTGCAGAGAGATGTTCTGGCAGACACCTCTCCCTCTTGATCCAAAGCAGCTGAACAGAAGAACAACATGTTGACTGGGAGAGGCACATTGGGATATACAGCTTCTCTGTGGGCTTCAGTTTCCTCACAGGGCTGAGGAAAATACATGAAAGCCACCAGTGCTGCCTCCAACACTGTTTTCTGCTTCTGGAGAGAGAAAGTGATGATCCCCGTGACACTGCCCACTCACCATGTGCTGACCGTACATGCTACACGTCAGCTTCCCCTCTCGGCGGGCAGGTGCCACATATCACGTGCTGTGCTCGTTACAGGGAGAACACATGTCTACATCTCCCTGTTTTCATTACCCATATACCCTGGGAGCCATCTTCTGTGAGTCTGTGGACTTCTTTGCTCTGCTTCATCATCACTCCTTGCTTCTAATCTGGAAAAAAAATGACCACCGACTCAAACATACCATCAGCACGTAACCAGCCCTGTTGACCCTGGCCAGCCGACTGTCCTAAGGGTATGGATGAAGGTCCTATCCAGAGAAAGCAGAATTTGGACCCTAAAAGGAGGTCTTTTTCATAAACCAATGGAACAAAACATGAAGTTCATATGTCAAAGATAAATAAAATTATTTTCTCAAAAGCAGAGATTTTGAAAAGGAAAGGCCTCATTCAGTTCCCTTACAGGAGATGCACTGTCCAGACCTCCCCTTGCAAGCTGCAGTAGTCTAATCCCTGACAGCCCACATGAGCACTGTCTCCGGTTGTCCATTGCACGGCGGGCCACCAGCATGGCTAGCCCCAAATGAACATACAGCACCTTTTGGGTGAACGGTGAGCACATATTTTCAAGTATGAGAAAAGACGCGTCTTAATGGAAGTGGGAACTGGGATGTGGGTTGGAAAGCAACCAGAACAGCAGGTACCTCCATGATGCCTGCGCATGAAGTTGCCCACTGGAGGATGTGCCCTGCCCTTTACCCTCCAAAGAAGCAATAAAATAATCAGTTTTCTGGCTTTGCATTCAGGTTAGGATAAAAAAGAACCAACAAAAGAAAGTTTTGTAAATGTCTTCTGCTTCAGTCACTGCTGAGCCAGCATGCTTAGCTAAAGACAGACCAATATATCAAATTAAAAAATATAAAGGTGCCTGGAAATATTAATCTTGAGTATTTATCAATTGCATGAGTGTTCTGGATAATGCGCAAGCCCACATGGCCCTTCAAGCCTCTCTTCCTTGATGAATTAGATTCATTGGTCATAGCTAAGTGCACAACCATCTTTTCTTGTTTTTCTTCCTCTGGGACCATCTGGTTTCTTGTATATCCTGCCAGGCTGTTGGCATCAGATTCACTGTAGTTTCCATCCAGCATCATAGTTTTCGAATGAGGTATTCCACACATACATGGAAACTAGGAACATAAACAAGAAATATAGCTGAACGCTGGAAGAACACATTAGCAACAGAAATGATGCCTTTCTATTAACAGACAGCTTGTAAACAGTGGAGCTTGAGATTTTAGTTGAGATACTGTAAGTTTCTCTTTTTTTTTTTCTTTTTTTTCATGCTTGTGTTCCAAAAAGAAGAGGTGTGGTTACACTGCTTGGACGAGCAGCTTCAGAAAAGATTAGAAAAATGCTTCAGCGGACATAAAAACTAACCAAAAGGTTTTCTTAGCGATCACTGTTCAGCCTTGCTGTCTTGAGGCTCCTTATTTTGCAGTCTTTGTGTTTATAAATATTCAAGGACAAGATACAGTTTTATCTCTGGAAATGGCTTATCTAGTACACATTATAGACAAAGAGGGGCCAAGTTAGTTCTGGTTTCACAGATGCACATGTTTTCTTTGTAAATCTGATTTTAAACCAAGGAGAGGACCAGCTAAAAGCCTGATGTAAAATCTCAGCTCTGTTGAAGTTAATGTCAAATCTTGCATTGACTTCAGCAGCACCACCAGGAATCCCACAAGTCTAAAAAACCCAATGAATACAGGTAGAATTTTGAATAGCAAATACTGTCTTCTCTTGTTTAAAATCTGCAGGTTTTCTGTTCCAGAAATATGGATTATGTATTTGTATGCTATGAAAATGGACTCCAAAACCTCCTTTCTGCTAGGTGTTCCTGACTGATTCCCCACAGGCTGCTTTCCTTATCCGAAAATACTTTGCTCCCAGCTCCCTCCTCCACCAGCTTTCTTGTGTGGGTTTTCCAAGGACTTGTTTGCAAGGATAAGTTCAGCTAAAATAATTAAGTGTATATACACAGAAATGTATATATCCTGAATAGATATATAAATATATGTGTATGTAAATAAATTCATATATACCTGAATATGTAATATTCAGGATGCCACTGGAAAACTCTGCACTCAAGGCTTTTCTTCAAATTATTTAACCAACAGATCACATTGCTTACTGAAAACCTGAAAATCAACTTAAGAATTGTTTTCTGTGTTCTAGTTATAACAAAATGATAACAAAATCAGCAGATTGTGTGCAGAAAAACATGACAAGTTCGTAGCCCGTTTGCTCTACTTGTTAGACTTATCACTCCAGGAGTTTTTTGGAGCACTCCATGGGTACAAGTTTTAGAAACTAAGGTTTTAGTTTAGATACTCCATGCCTTGGTCACAGGCACATTTCATTTCTTAATGTAGACATAACATAGGGCTCTTCTCTAGGCAGCCTAATATATTCATATTAGGATTTTCTTGGTCTTTCACAGGGGAGCAGCACTGACTAACAAGATCTGCATTTACAGTGAGAAATGTCTCTTCTGCTTCTTCAAGAGCACTCATGTACATTTTGCCACAATCCCCTCAAATAATGCTGCTTGTTATCTCTGTTCCCATTACCGCCACTGAGGATTAATATTGTCACATGCTGAAGACTGCCTAGAATATTTTACCTTGTGCAGTAAAAAGGCATTTGCTGAATACAGAATTCAATGCACAAGACTCAATAAAGGGCAGATTTGTGGCATAAATAACAAGCTACGCCATCACTGGATGGGGAAAACATTCCTGAAAACTTAGCTAAACAGCAACAAACCCTCTCAAGTTCATTTCATGCCTCCAACACAGTTAAAGACAAGGGGGGGGAGGGGGGGGCTTTCAAAAAAAACAAACAACACCCCACCCCCCAAAAAAACCAGACCAAGTTTATTCTAGGCAAGTTGAACCTAGCAAAGATGATTTTTGTTCTTTCCCGTGTACTGTCAAGAAGCCATCTTCTTCCGACATGGGAAGTGTGAGCAGGGCTGACTAAAAGGCCACCGAGCACTGCTCACCTGCAGGGTAAGGCACCCTTGACTCACTGTGCTTGCACAGAGCATCTCTACCTTGTGTGGCAGAGAATTTCTGAGTCCTGGGTGGGGACTAGGATGGGGGCACAGATAAATCCAAGATACTCGGGACCTGTTCAAGTTGTTTTCCAGAATCACACTGTTGTTGAAAAGGCCTTGGAGAGAGGTAAAAATTCATCACAGGAGTCTGTTGAATTAATTCCAATCACTTTTTAAAATGTATCTAACTAAATTTTTGATGACATGTCAACTTGGAAAGGTACTGGGCTGATAGGTGGTCTACTCTGTACTTCAAGGAAGTCATAGGAAGAAGCGCAAGGGGAAGACCAAGTAGGTGACCAGTGCTGCCTGTGTACTGAAGTGGGCAGTTCCTAATAGGGAGAAAGAAGCTGTAAAATACAGTGATGTTCTGGGTATATGGGGACTGAAAAAATTTGGTCCCAATCCTTAGTGTTAAGAAGGTAATGGTGTTTTGTTTAATTACAAAGAAGGGCTCACAGGTATGTAGGATAGATAATTCAGGCTGGAAAGGACCTCAGGTCTCCAGTCCTATCTCCTGCTCACATCAGGGCCAGGCTGCTCAGGGCTGTATCTGGTCAAGTCTCAAAAAACTCCAAGGATGCAGGATAAGACCTTTCATAGCACATTAAAAAGTTCAAGCATGAACTTGGTTGACTGTTTGTGTTTGATAAGGGCGAACAACTCCACTATTACATCCATTGAATCCAGTTTCCAGAGTAAAGCTGACTGTAGTGGGAGGAAATGAATTTGCTCTGAATAACACCTTTAGTGTAAAAATACAGCAATTGTGGCAGCTGCAATGAAGTATCAGATTTGATACTTTCCCTTCTCATCCCCACACAGTTCCATGTTGCAGCCTTCCTCAGTTCAGATCACACTCTTCTCTGGTGTTTCTGTGAAGACCCATGAGACCAACTCCTGTTTTTCTGGTGCTAGCAATTCAGCCCGAGGCGGAGTGGTCTAAACATATCTAATTATGCACACATAGATGCCAGTGTTTTTCCCATTTATAGACACAAAACAGTCAATATGAAGACCAGATCAGCTGTAAGAAACAAAGGAACACATGGATAAACAAAAGTTTTTCTCACCTTGTCCCGCAGTTTCCTCTCCTTCCGCTCTTGCACCGTAGTCAGGTAATTCACAGCCGCGTATTCCAGCACTGAGAGGAAGACAAACACAAAACTGACCCACAGGTAAATGTCCACTGCTTTGATATAGGAAACACGAGGCATGGAGGCGTTCACCCCAGTGATGATCGTGGACATGGTTAGCACGGTGGTTATCCCTGAAAAGGACCAAGAGAAATAAATGTTATTGACTGATACAGTCCATAAGGCTTTTGTCTCAAGAAAAACAGAAATTGTGCTCCACATGGTGCTCTAAAAGATGTTAGATATGAAATAAATTTGTTGTAAGTATCTCTCCTGCCTATGCAGAACTGTTCCACTGTCTGCACTTCTGTGTGCCTGATGGGTTTAGTATTGAGGACCAACGGAGCAGCCATCATTTTTCTAGGAATAGCATGTAACTCGCTCCTTTACACCTAGGGTTTAAACACACTGCTTAGGGTCAGGTCTGCTAAAACCAGTGGTGACAAGGACTCCTGTCTCCCAGCTGTACCAATCTGTGTTACAGGCACTGCCAGAAAACAACCTAGTATTGACTTTTGGTTACAGCTAAAGAGGATTTTATCTGAATTGTTGATCCTAAAAGGAACGTGTTATAATGATAAAATGTTTTGCATGAAACCATGTGAAAAAAAAGCATTGTGTTTTTACCTGTAGGAATATTTGTCTGTAAGTTCAAGTGCGGGAATCAAAAAGTTTTGAATAACAACCATTGTATTTTATATATATAGATGTGTGCATGTGCATGTGTTTATAAGCATATATGTATGTATTTATGTTTATATACATATATATGTATGTGATTATGTGTATATATATACACACACACACATATGTGTATGTGTGTGTATATATATAGACAGAGATAGATAACATCCTGCAACATAGTATAGAGTTTTGATCATCATGTAGAAAAGAATATTTACAAGTTCCCAAAGCCACTTAAACAGAGAATACAAAGCCAAAACGCATTCGTGGCTACTTCAGCCATTTCAAAACAGTCACCACTGTAAACACAGCTACTGTTGTTCACTTTTCATTGGGATCGAATTCTTTTTTAAATAATATCCACTGAATACATTTCTTTCAGTAGAGCAGACTCTCAGCTGCCTCTTCTCATGTGTTTGTTGCAATGCCTATCCCTCTGAGTCAGAGCTGTGGGCTAAAATACTGGTTTCATGCTTTCAGTATTGGAAGCCTTACATATTAACATTCAGAGATTTTTCCCATTACGTTTTTGCCTTCCTCTAACCTCTGCATGGAGTGATAAACAAATCAGCTTTTTTTCTGCTCTGCTGAAAGAGAGCCCTGACATAGACAAAGCTCCTCCTGATGGGTTTTAGATGTCCGAAGAGGTAGATCAGTGTGCACAGGATTTTCGAAGCCATTCCTTCTTTGCTTTCCCACTCCTTCAAATGAGAGACGTCCCTAGCCCAGAAGCATTGGACCCTCAGTGCGATGCCCCCTGGGAGAGGAGAAACCCAACCTCTGCCTCACCTTGGGGCTGGTGGCCTCTCATCCTCAGCGCTGCAAGTGTCAGAGGAAAGCCATGTTCCCTTCACTGCCCTGCTGTTGCCTGAGGCCTGATGTTACAGAGATGCCCTGAGTGTCCCCAGGGGCACATTACTGCAGATGCTTGTAAGACTAGACCTCTTGCTGCCTTCCTTTCCCAACTTTGTCAGGATGTGCCACACTGATGCCCTCCAGGCAGCCTGGAGAAAACCACCAGCCACAGCACTGATGCTGGATGGTTGAGGAGACATGTACCTGGACTGGGACACCTACTGTTGCAGCTGGGACACGGCAGCATCCTGCTCGTTAAAATTAAACAGAAGCCTTTAATTCCCTGTAGGTGCCTAAACTGTGAAACTACCCTCACCAATGGCAACACGTGTCTCAGAACTGCAGGACTGGACAACAGGGAAAAATCTTGATTCATTGAATCATAGATACTGAAACCTCTCTTCTCTGTCCAATTTTATTTTAAAAACCACATCTCTTTCTGTCCTGAGCTAAGTATAGATCAGGAAGATTCCTTAGTGATAAGGGACTTAAGGCAAACTGCAATTTTTTACATTATATTAATCATCAGATTAAAAAAAAAAAAATTGTTTGCCCAATATTTTTAACCATCAAAATGAACAGTTCCCTTTCCTGCCAAAACTTCGACATTCAAAGATTTTCACACATTCATGGCTTTTTGCAGTTGTTCTCACCCAAAGAGACTCTGGCAGGAACTGCTCGGCGATCGATCCAGAAGGACACCCAGGACAACATGACCATGAGGGTGGCGGGGAAGTAGGTTTGGAGCAAGAAGAAGAAGATGTGTCGGCGTAAAGTGAAGTTTATGTAGAGGCGATTGTACCAACCTTAGAGAAGGAAAGCCAGAATCAGTGAGAACAGCCTGGATGGTAGATCTTTCTTTTGATCTTTTATTTCTAAAGGGTAGTGAAAAGAGAAACTCATCTTTCAAAACATGTATTGTCCAAACCGTGGAGACTACATTCCGGTGACATATAATCCCAAGAGCTCTCTCACAAGTAGTTAATACAGCATTAGGTTTAGCAATAGCATTAAATCAGAAAAGGCCAATACCTGTGCTACTGTAGAAAGCCAGTCTCGATGTAGTGTGGAATTTTTGTATCAAAAACTGAGATAAAGAAATCTTTTCATCGGTTTTCAGAGATTCATTCCCATTTTTCCAATACAGCATCAGATCTTCATCAGTGTAAGCATCTTAGGGAAAGAAGAAACACAATGTGATGTGACTTTAGCTTAGAGGGGAAACAAAAGTTAATAGAACCAGTCAAAATTAACCAACACCAAAGCATCTTCATCATGAAGTAATGTCACAAACAAGTTTGTTAACACCAGTGAGTAAAAGAGATCTCGCCATGTGATATACCATGACAACAAGAAGAAGAACAACAAAAAATCCAGGTCCTCTTAATTCAGGGGCACACATCCTCTTTTTTACTCCACATTGATGAAATGACAGCTAGAATGCTACTTTTCTGAGCATCGCATATCAAAAATAATAGACAAGGTATTGCTATCTGATAAGAATAACTCAGGAAATAGTCATGGGTAAAACACCTGAACATAGAGGAAGGAGGAAACACCTCAGATTTTCTTAGAATGATAAAAGCAAAGGTGACAGGTGTGATATGAAGCAAAAGTCTAGAAATATGTGATAGCTGTAATGAAAAACTTAAAAAATTAGTTAACGTACTAAGTAGTAGGAATAGGGAATGAAAAAAGGGTCATCAAGATGGTCAGGGGGCTAGAGCACATGGCATAAGGCCAGAGGCTGGGGGAGCTGGGTTTGCTCAGCTGGCGGAAGAGCATTCTGTGGTGGGGCCCAACTGCTGCCCTGCTCAGGGTCGTAGAGAAGACGGTGGCAGGCTTTTCTCAGACTCTTCTCTAAGATGCAGAGTGAAAGGACAAGAGGCAAGGGTTCAAGTTGCAATGAACGATTTTTTCAAAGCAGGTAAAAGGAAACTTTTCAGGATGAGGGCTGTCAAACGTTTGAACAGGTTGCACAGAAAAGTTGTAGAGCCTCCATTAGCTTGGAGATGTTCAAAACCCAACTGGACACAGCCCTGAGAAACACACTATAAAGCTCTCCCTGCTCTAAGCAGGGTCTTGGAGCAGCTGACCTCCAGACTAATATAAATTATCCTGTGATTCTGTGATTCTGTTGTTTGTAAAGGAAATTTTCAGTTAAATAGCTGGGAGAACCTCAAAACAACTAGATGTTAGCCTTGCCAAACCCCAGAGAAAGATTACAGGACAATTATGAAAATCTTACTGTTCACTTAACTATTTCTGCAGAACAACGTCCCTAAGAAGCTGAGCCCAGGTCACAGTGTTTGCCGGATCATGGTTATACCATACATAAACCACATTGATGATGAAGTTTAGAGAAAATCAATGATCACTACAATCAACTTTTTATCGTGACACTTGAAAGTACCACATTCCTGTCAGAAGCAATGAACAGCGCAAAACTTCCCCAGTTTTCTCATCAGCAAGCTGCTGAGAACCAGTGTATGTTGAACATTTCTGTTCGTGGTTTTTTTGAAAGTGCCATCTACTAAAATTCATACAGGGATGCTTTCCTTGCAATTTCCCTTGTCTTGCAGCATAAGGGCTAGATATACAGCATGCTAAGTCAGTAGAAAGACTTTTAGTAACTCTGATGAACTACTTTTTCAGGCTTTATAACAGGCTGCTCTGAAAGGTGTCCGGTCTATTTTGTGCAGCCAGCCATGGAGCGTGTGTTGCGAGAAACACAGATACAACGTACAGCTTTCCAGCTCCAGAGAACATGTCTGAGAGTCCAGGGGGAAGCGGCTGAAGTCCATGTTGCACATTGCTGTCACTGTGATCCTAGAAGTCAAAAATGAGAAAGGTTTTTTTCTATGAGGAGCAATGAAGAGGAGAACATTGTCACAGATAAATCATTCTGTAGCTTTAAAGCCAGCAAATATGCATAATATTAGCATAAAATCCCCAGGAAGATGCCTACCAGTTCCCCGAGTGAGATGCATTATACACAGAGACATACAGCTCCAAAGGAAGCTGTAATTTCAGTATCTATATCAAGGAATTAAAGCACCATCTTGGACATCACAGTAACACTAATGTCAGTATGGATATTGCCACTGTGGTTTATATCCAACTGTTTCCCTACAAGGCAACAACATAAAATAACTTCACCATTTACATTCAAAGGTTCCTTTATGTCCAGTTTGATTAAGGTTTCCTCATTTTCCGCATTGCTCAGTGCCCTCCATAGTCACTCCAAGAATGACTGAACCCTGAGGAATGCAACCATCCTTATTGCAAGCCACAGAATTCCTCCAGTATATGTATTATTTAGGCAAAACCAGTTTCTTTCAGTCATCGATCAAATTCTTTTGATCTGGGGGGTGTTTGTTTCTGGGGCAGGGTGTGTAGAATGGGTGCAGCTGTTTTTCAACAAGTGCAGTTTGCCCGTGTTAAGTTTGTCTTAGCTAAAGAGCTGCAGCAATGACAGCTCCAGTTCTTAAATCAGTCCAGTTGTGCACAACATTACATAACAAGTTTTCCAGTGGGTCAGTGAACTTTCTCTTGTGGACAGATTTGCAGCAGAGCCCTGATTTAGTAGAGGCAAATCAGCTGTGAGTCGTTGTTTCAGAGGCCAACTTATGTCGCCCATGACCGTTTTCTAGACTCATTGCAGATGTTGATAAAGGACTTTTCTTCTGTTCAGGGGATCGTGATCCAAATCCTGTGCTGACCTGTGCACTCATCACCCCTGAAAAGCACACACTGTTCATTTTGACTATAAAACTAGAGAAAAATTTTGCCATATGAGCAAAACTTAAAGAAGTTTTTTGGGGATATACTCCAGAAGGTGTACTGTAGCAATGACCTCGCCTAGCTGTGTGTAGCATTTAAGCATTGTATAACCCAGTCTCACTACAATGTGCTATTTTCTCTCCTTGGGGTCACCTGAACTGTGGCACAGCCTGTGGTCATTATCAATTCATTAGTCAGGGACAGCACAGAAACTCAGCTCATCAATAAGATATTGCTCAATTTAAGCACATTGTTCAGGTGTCCTTGAAATCCCAGGGCCCAGATAAGAAATGAAACATCCCTCAGCCCAGCACCAACCCCATGCAGACATCTCAAGACGCCTAAGAGCATTTCTGACACCACTGGACACCCATGCTTGGTCAGCCGAATCACGTTCTGAGTGTCCTAAACACCACCAGGCCCTAATACCATGCAGGTTCTTGTCCTCCTTGGGTTTTACGTATCAAATTATCCATTTAACTCTTGTGTGGTCAGCTGCAGTTAACTCACATCCTCTTGTGAGTAACATTAGCAAGTCACATCACTTCCTCCACAGCTCACAGAAAATTTTGGAAGTAAATACTCTGCATGTGGGCAAATGAGCAGTTCTAAATAGAGCCAGTGTTTGCCATTAAAAATAGTCGTTCCTTGATTTTGGTTATTGAGCACTGCTAACAAATGGTGTGTTGCTGGCTTCAGCACATGAGAACTGCGGGGTGTGAGCAATGGAAACTGATATTCAGTTACACTGATCAACACCTGCCAAGAAGGTCCCTACGCTGCCTCCTGCCCCTCTCCCCTCATGCTGACCCAAGCTTACAACTAACTTCCTTCTTCTTTTTTCTTTCTCCTTCTTGCCTCTCATGCTACATAGCACCTTCATCCCCATCCAGTTCTAATAAAATATACAGCGTCTTTAGGTGCTTAGTTAAGGTGTGGGTAATCAGACCTTTCATGCAATAAACGGATTCATTAAATGGGTTCAGAACAGGGCAAGTGTTCCCAAATGTTTGGTTAAGGTGGGATTTTCATCATTAAGACCAGGCAAAACAAAGTGGCAATATAGTGCATACTCTCTTTCTTACACAGACACACACGTTATCTTAATTTAATAATTTGTCCAATTTTGTTGTTCTTTTTATAAATAAATTCAGTAGAACTATATTTGGACTATGAAACCAGTGAACTTTAGAGCCCCCTGGTTTGGTGGCATATTGTCCTACTGGGATAATATCACCCACTATGCTCATTCTTCAAAGAGAAAGCCTCCTGAATCAAACTGTATAGAAAACCTTTCATAGCTTTTGATAATTATTTTACCATAGCTGAAGTAAATAAGTTCCAGAAAGATCCCAGAACAGAATTCCTTGGCTACAGAACATTCAAAGGTCACTGTACACTGAGAGCACATTTTCTGTCCTGGGGAAATATCCTTTTGCCTGGGCTCTCAACCTTTTCTCCTCTGGCGGCATATTTTTCTCTGCATCTCTTTTTGCATTCTTCTGAAGGACATCTGCTGGGATGTTGAAGTGAGCAGCCATAAAGGTGGCCTGGTTAGAAGGCGGAAATCACTGAATAAAATAAAATGTCTGCTGAAAAATATTGACAGAGCAAGGGCTGCCAGCCTAGGAACCAGACACATCCTTGAGAAGCACGGCCAGGCTCTGTGAAGTGCAGACAGGGTACCTAGAAATTGGAGGCATCCTGAGATACCACTGGTAAGTGCAAAAAAAGAGATTGTAAAGGCAATTTGTTGTCTGAAAAGGTGGAAAACCTGGAAAATAAAAATTGATCTGAAAGAACAGAAAACATCAACATCTACTGGCCGACACATATCAAAAATAGAGATCAACAGCACCTACTGGCTGCCCAAAGCGGTAGTGTGATGGCTCTGTGATATGAGGGCACAATTTTTATCCAAAATAAAACTTTTCTCTCCGAGACTGTGCCATACTGCACATACTTTTCCATTCCTAAACAGGCTGAATTCACTGCATGAACTTTCTGCCAGCTCTCGGACTCTCCCTGGGGCCACCTGGCTAGCTGCAGACTCTGTGACACAGAGCAGACCAGAAGTGAGAATCTATTGTCTCATCAGTCCTCCTCTGGGCCCAGTTTTGGGGTTGTTTTTGTTTGTCCTCCCACCCATGGGGCGATTTCATTCACTTGATGATGGTATCACTTGATACCAGTATTATACATCATACAAGCAATCTACCACAAGTATACCTGTTATTATACTGTTGATGAGTTGCTCCACTAATGCTAAGTTTGTAGTAACCTGTAACAGTATATACCTAATTAGTTATTGCTGTTATTGGCTGTTGTTATATATATGTTTTATATATGTGATTATATAGGTTTGATATTATATATGATTGATACTATATTATTGATCGCCTATAGTAATTTTTAATAGCCTGAGATAGATAGATAGATAGATACTCACTTTGTTAATCATAGATACACTTGCTAGTGGTGATTTTGTGGTATTTTACTTGCTAGTGGTGATTTTGTGGTATTTTCAGTAATCTGTAATAAGGTAGAGAAGTTTAGAGGATTAAGCCTCCATGTCCTTGTGTATTACAGAAAACTGGAAACGCACGGTCACGGTCTGCATACACCCACAGGCTGGGTAACCCTTCAGGTCATGACAGACATGCCTCAGGATTCTTCCAGCTGACAAATCTGCTAGAAAACCAGGGACTATAGGATGTCTTTAATACTGCCATTTCAGCTTCAATAAACTTAAACCTTTACATCAACACACAAATGCCAACAACAACAACAACAAAAAAAAATAACCAAGTTTTTCTAGACAAACAGGAAGCAAAATAGGATAATTATAGAGGTCACCATCTGGTATGTCAGCAGCTTTCAGTTTAATCACACACTGACCCTGAGATGAACATTCCTGCTCGACTAAGCCCTCCTCTGAATGCAAAGAGTTGGGGCAAATGCTCCCCTTGGGAGGAGATTATCCTGTTACTGCCCACAGCATGGTTTCTTGCAGCTTCCTGTGAAGCATTTTCTACTGGACATGCTGGAAACAGGGCTCTGCATCAGCAGTGGGAGTAACAGGGTTGGCAGTAGCAGTCCTGGCATCACCAAAGACATGTCAGGAGCAAAACTGACAGCAAAGCCCCAGGGGATGCTCAGGAGCAGTGGGACTGCACTGTTACCTCATGCTGTAGAGGACGTGACCATCAGGGAACACTCGCAACATGATGTTGTCTGTGGTGGTATCGTGAATAAAGGACCTTTTGGAATGCACAAAGAAGACATCGGGGACCCAGATCTTCTTCACCAGCCTGCCATCAAAGGTCATGCTCTTGTTGGTGGTGCTGGGAAATGAGAGACGCTCATCCTTCCAGTAGTGCCTTAAGTACAGTGTCATAGTGAAATCCTTCACAAAAATGGAAGAGAACAAAAGAGAGGTCTGTCATTGTTGCCCACTACATCTAGGAAACACTAGAAAGAAAACTCACTCCTACCAGGTACATGAAATCCCTCCCCTCTCAAGTCTTGCTTCTTTCCTGGACCAATGCTCTGTGTGAATAGATTTTCCTGACAAAATAATTTCAGCCAAGACAAATCATAAACAACCAATCCATGTATTACAGCACCTGGTAATGTTCAGTCCCAAAAGGATATACATATGCCCCAAGAGAAGCACCACCCCACAGAAACGGTTCTTCAATCCTGGCAAGATGATCTTGAAGAACTATGGTATCAGCAGCATGTTCAAGAGGAAAAACTTTCAAAATTAGCTTAATGGTTAGTCTAAACACTAAGCAATGTATCCCCAAAAGAACTAAATTGTTGCAGACAGCAACCAAATGAGGGAACTGTTTTTCCTACCATACCAGTGTTTAAATAAAGCTCTCTTTAAGCTCGTTGAGGGGGCAGGAGCTTCAGTCACACAAAGGAAAACATCTGTTTGTTGATCCCAACCTGGCAGCTGCTGCTTTCAGAGCTGAACCTATTCTCTCGTGTTGAGAGATCAAATACACTTGTTTTCTTTATATTCCCAATTAAGTGAGCGGTTACGGGAGCCGCAGCTGCTAAGCCCGGGCAGGCAGCAACACAGGCCAAGACCTCCTCCTAACCACATGGCAACTGCTTTCTAAAGCCGCCGCCACCACCACATCTTGCTCTGCTGATGACAAACCATTGGTTAATCTGACTCTCTGTTTCTAAGGGCTGCCTGGCAGCAGCCACACATTACCATGAAGTTTTTCACGAGTTTGTCGAAGAAGTTGTTGGTGCCAGCCCTTGCCTTGCTGGCTGGACACCTCCCTCCCTGACCATGGCAGAGACCTGCCAGAGGGACAGTTCTGCTCACCCACCTGCAGGTACCCACCTTTGCAGACTGGTCCCAGCCTTCGTCCCTGCTCCCCCCAGGGATGCTGCCAGCTCCCGTTCCCTACTGGCCGCTGGCCACTTTCCCCTTATGGCTACAGTCCCAAAGAAACACTTCCAGCGCCTGCTGCTACCGGCATGGCTTAGGCTGCAACCTGGCTGGAGGAGCCAGCCTCAGGGCTGGCCATCAAGTTCATCAGCTTGACCAGTGCTGGGAAAAAGGAAACCAAGGAAGAGGCATAACTGGTGATTACTTAGGAGTCAGTGCCAGTTACACCAGAAGTCAAAAAAGGGGTAAAAAAGAGCCTGGCTGTTCAGGGTCACCAGTGCCCACCTCATGGCCTGGGGCAGCCCCCAGGCCATGACATGAGACAAAGGGACACGGGGCCTTGGGAGAGGAGGGCCAGGCAGCCTGAGGCTGCAGAATGCCTCTGGGCAGCTCCATCATCGGAGCACAGGGAAACGGGGGCTGATGTGGCATCAGCCAGGCACCCTCAGCACGACTTAGAGCCACCACAGAGGAAGGGGAGGCACTGCCTGCAGGGACAGCACAAGAAAGGCCACACCGCTTTCCAGGCCACCCTCTGCCCTGTCCCATCGGGCAGCAACCCTCTCTTCTCTCGCCTTCAGCCCCCTTCTCTCTCCAAAGAGGCTTCCAATGGCCAGCACACAGGGCACAAAGTGCTGCAAATATGAAACCAAAGTGGCAGCTGGTCACAGCTTCTAAGTATAAAATCTAACTTATGGATGTTTTCTGGTGGCGTGAGTCAAACAAGGCAGTTTGCAATCACTGACAGCTTGTTCCTTTCTGACCAGCACACATGCTAGTTACAAGGAGAGAAAAGTGGTTTATTTCAGCACTCAGGGGCAGGAAAATCCCTTGAGAAACAAGTGTTGCAACAAACAGAGAATGCTAGCACCTGCCAGAGACACAGCAAACGAGCACACACAAGTGCCTCACATTTGGCAGCACATTTCACGTCTATGCCACGCTCCAGGCATACTCAAGAGCATGCCCTGCCAGCGCACGCAGCAGCAGCCCATCCATGCTGACTGGACCAGTTTTAAAACCACGTGTGCTTTAAACAGCCCCTGGCTGCTGTCATTGACACAAGCTGTCTTGCAGGTACGGTGGGCTCCAGCTGGTGACGATGCAGTCTGGTGCTTCTTCGGAGCGCTGGGTACCCGCTCAAGCAATGATAAGTAAAGGCTACCCAGCCGAGGGTCCCTGATTTCTAGGGCCAGTAACCCTTCAGACTGGTTAGCAGCAAGCCCTGCCTGCAGCTCTGCCCTGCCCGCAACGGAGAGCCGAGGAAGGCACCCTGCTTCAGGCACAGCCAGCCCAGGCCCCCTGGCCTTGCAGACAGCTTACTGCCCCCTCCCCTCTCCGCAAACACCCATGCTGGGATAGACTGCTGGAAAAAACACAGCAGCGTAACTTAGACTGACCTGGGAGACCTTTTTTCCACCCCAAATACAAGACAGCAGCTGCTGTGGAAAGTATTTACCCTATGCTAGGAAAATAGGATTGTGGAGCTATCAACAGCAAAGGGAGGGAACTGACATTATCTTGATGTATCAGAGCCCCAAGCCTCCTTGCAACAGCCGTTTCCCGCACAAACAGCTCCTTCCCACACGCTACGCTGCCACTGCATGCATCCCCCCAAACCCTTTCTTTCAATATGCAGGCAGGCAAGCTCCCTGGTTTTAATGAAGGTGTAACTGCACCACAGTAAAAACCAATCAACCTAAAGCTCTGCCTTTAAGTCTTCATGTTTTGTCCAGACCAGAGAAGGTGCCCAAGAACAGGAATGAAAAGGCGGAAGGAGGAAGGAACTAAGAAGTTTCCTCTTCTCCTTTATGCTCCCCTTTCCACTTCTCTTTCCAGTGTTTTTACCCCATTCCCTATAGTAAAAAAACCTCAACAACAAACCCTCAAAATCCCCACAAAAACCAGGAAAATAGATGTAAACACTTCTTTTGCTGGGAACACTTTGAAACCTGTTGAGGGTTAACAACTGCATGCATTTCTTCCTCTTTTTTAATTAATAAAAAAATTGAGATACTGAATCACAATTGAACTTGGTGCAAATTTCCTGAACAGTGTCATCAGTGACTGAAAGACTATTCCCCCACACCAAATTCCACTTTGGCAGAGTCAGTTCAGGCTCCCCCTGGCAGTTCCCCCTCATTCACCTCAGTGAGGTTACTCCCAGTGACAAAGATGCAGGAGAAACTCCTCATTTAAGATGCAGGAGAAACTCTTCATTTAAGTTGCCAACTTAATTTTCTAATGCTCCTCCCAGAATCATGCATTTGAAACAAATGGATGCAATGGCTCCCTAAGGAAGAAAACTCTTGCAGCAAGCGTGGCTTATGTGAACTTTGCCATATACCTTCAAACCATCATACACAGATGTTCATAATTTTGGCTGTGATAGGTCCTTCGTAGTACTGATTATTCACTAAGGTCCCTTTTTCCTTCATGCTTCTAATCTTTATCTGAAGATACAGAGACAAGTCTTTGATCACCAGGTATTATCAAGTCTTTAGTTCTGAATGCGAGCCTCTGAGTTTGTCAAATGCTGCCACTGCTTTCATCTGACCAATAATTTGAAACCCACAAGTTTCAACTGGGAGGGACTTTTTATGATTAGAAATAATTGACACTTAAGAGAGGATTACATACCATGTCAACCTCAGAAATACTGTCCAAGCTTTCAACTTGCACATCCACCCCAACAGGAATTGCAGGGCCTGTAGGAAAATGAGATTTAGATATGTAAATACCTGTTCTTCTGCATTTAATTAGAGCTATAAGGTGGCATGAAAAATATTTCTGAACTTATGTTATACTTTTCTGTCCATGACCCTTCATGAGGGGGCTAGTAAAAGAGCCAGTGAATAACCACGTGAATCCCCTTTTGAAACACTGAATTATCTCCTCCTGGGCATGCACTGCAATGTTGACACTCTGCCCAGCAGAGTGGATGAAACATCTGCATATGTTTTTAAAAATTGAGCCATCCCATCATAAACTTTAGGCCTTTATGAACAAATTTAGCTCCAAGAACAAGGGACTGAGAAGAGGAAACTGCAAGCAGTGAGCAGCTCTTCCTTGGAGGTTTCTCATTTCTTATCAACATGACAAGCTACATGGCTCTCAAGAGCCCATCACCATTTTGATTCCTATGACTCATGATGATATTACTAGTTTTCCACAGCAGTTTTTAAATTATCAACCAGAGAAGTCACAAAGAGTAAATAAGCAGAAAAACTCCAATAATAAATGCACACTCCTCTATTACTAGAATCCCTGTATCAAAATTTCACTGTGGACTGCTGCTCGTTGGTGACCAGAAGGTCCTCAGGTTACTCAAGTTCCCCACAGTGTGTCCTCTCACCTTTTTCCCTTCTCCGGTGCACCGAGGGGGTAAGTGCCCACAGAGACGTGCACGACCCACTGAGGCAGGTCAGCAGGGACTGCTGAGGAGCGGGCCAGGTGGATCCACTGTTATCTCGAGCTCTCAGTGTGTGGCAGTGGGTCTCACAGGGCTTACGCCGATGTCACTATCTAGAGCATATCTCCAGCCTGGGCACGGTCAGTGGGCCAGGCCACGGCGAAGGAAGTAGCAGCTCTGCAGACGTGTCTGGGACTTGCCCTGCAGAAATGAATTTTCTGAGGGCCATAGTGGCTTCCATGAAGGTTTGCAAAGACTTTTAGCACCTAGATTTTGAACCTGATTAGCACCTGGATGGTATTCAAGAGGCACCACCATCCCTTTGTAGATCCAGACCCATATTTGCACAGCGCCGTGCACAGCAGGGCCTGCTGCATGCATGTATTTAGCTACAGTAGCATCTTCCTCAAGACTACATCCAAGCCCTGAATGCACTGTAATAAGCCTAACAAGGCAGCAGAAATGCTGTTGTGAGAAAGCAGAGCACTTTTGCAAGCTGTCATCCACCCTGCTTCTGTACCTGCAGCAGCACGCACAGGCTCCCACGCACCTTCAGGGCTTTTGAACACAGCCTTATGTTTGCTGCTGCTGGAGGAGAAAGAAGCACCAACTCAGCTTTGGTAGTGAAAGGGTAATTGCAAAGCCCACGAGACAAGCAAGTTACTGTGACTGGCCCTGATACAGACTTTACTAGGGCTTTGATAAGCCAGTCTCACCGAATTACAGCAAAGCATGCTGATGGCGACGCTGTTCCCCTTCCTCACGCACGACTCCAGCCTGCTGCACCCACGCCATCCATCAGCAGCTGTACTGGGTACAGCCACCCTGAAGCAAGCCCTGTAGAGCAGGACCAGACTCCTCAGCACCACCAATTCCAATTTAAGTGACATGCCCTCAGCAATAAAGCTGAAACATGGCTAACTCAGCACTTTTAGATGACTACTAGATGCTTACAAACACCTGCATGTCATATTCAGACACATAGCTGTGCACTTCATGATTAAAAAAAATGCCAGCAAACATTTGCTTGCTCCTATTCATGTCCTTATGGTGTCTGTCCAAGCTGAAGGGTGCTTGCAAGAAAATTTTCTTGCAGAGAAATTCCAATCAATCAGCACTGTCACATCTCTTGGGAGCTCAGAGACTTTGGTAAGATTTTTCGCTCCAATGACATGAGCCCCTCTTGCTCCCTTTCAGTTGCTTATGTATCATAAGGAATCTCTGGAGGTCAAGGAAATTCTTACCCTATTAGTACTCAGTTTCCCTTCTCCCAGGTATTCCCCAAAACTGGGAAAACCCACAAAGCCCCAGTCTGCACCTGCTGATGAAATGCAGACATGTTGTCACAACCACATGGAGACTGGAGATGAGCGGCATTCCTCAGGGCTCAGTATCGGGACCGGCACTGCTTAATATTTGTCGGCGACATGGACACTAGGTCTGTGTGCACCCTCAGCGAGTTTACCAGCGACACCAAGCTGTGTGGTGCAGTCAGCATGCTGGGGGGAAGGAACCAGAGCAACCTTGACAGGCTTGAGAGGTGGCACTGTGCAAACCTCATAAAGTTCTACGAGGCCAGATGCAAGGTCCTGCACATGGGCCAGGGCAATCCCCAGCACAAATACAGGCTGGGTGGAGAATGGACTGAGAGCAGCTCTGAGGAGAAAGACTTGGGCATGTTGATTGACAAGAAGCTCAACATGGTCCAGCAATGTGTGTTTGCAGCCCAGAAAGTCAGCGGTATCTTGAGCTGCATAAGAAGAAGCATGACCAGCAGGTTGAAGGAGGTCATTCTCCCCCTCTACTTTGGTCTCATGAGACTCCCATCTGCATCCAGCTGTGGAGCTCCCAACGTAAGAAGGACATGGACCTGTTGGAGTGAGTCCAGAGGAGGGCCACGAAGATGATCAGAGGGCTGGAGCACCTCTCCCGTGAAGACAAGCTGAGAGAGTTGGGGTTGTTCAGCCTGGAGAAAAGAAGGCTCCAGGGAGACCTCGTAGCAGCCTTCCAGTACCTAAAGGGGGTCTCCGAGAAAGCTGGGGGGGGACTTTTTACAAGGGCATGTAGTGGTGGGACAAGGGGTAATGGCTTTAAACTGAAAGAGGGTGGCTTTAGGTTGGATACTAGGAAGGAATTCTTCACTACAAGGGTGGTGAGACACTGGCACAGGCTGCCCAGAGCAGCTGTGGCTGCCCCATCCCTGGGAGTGCTCAGGGCCGGGCTGGATGGGCTTTGGGCAACCTGGTCTGGTGGAAGGTGTCCCTGCGCGTGGCAAGGGAGTTGAAACTAGAGGATCTTTAATCTCCCTTCCAACCCAAGCCATTCTATGATTCTATGAACCACACCCAGCAGCAGGGCTGGAAGTGCTGGAGGACTTTAACTCTTGCACACAGCTTTACAACACAGCTGAGCTTGTTCAGCAAGCAAGAACAGTCCTCAGCCCCCTCCTCAAATTACACGGGAATGACTTTCACCAAATGGTGAAGTTGCACAAAGGAGTAGACTGAGTGCAGTGAGACCTTCTCTAAGACTGTTCGGCTCGCTGACCACAGAAAACAAACCCAGCCAAAACCAACAGCAGCAGCAGCAATTGGACTATTTTCTTCCAAATCAGTGACTTGAATCAGCCCGGGAAAAGACCTGCCAGGTGACCGAGTTGACCACCAGGGCCAGAGGTGAGAGCTGTGGAGGAGGATGGCAGGTCAGAGAGCCATCTGCCTTTGGTGGCATCGGCTCCCTCCTCATGAGTCAGTCCCTGCCTGCCAGGCCAGGAAATGTGCTCAGTCGCTACTGACCAGGCCACAGGATGCAACCATTCACCAGCTAGCAGATTTCTTCTCGGACCATTGTAACTCATCAAAGAGAGGCAAATCCATGGCAAAATCACAGATATCTTTTCCTCGTAACCCTTGCCATGCATCCTTTCTTTTGACTGCCTCCTTGTCCCGGGAGGAGACATTGCTTACCTCCGTGGCAGTTGTGTCCTTCCTAATACGCAATCCAGCATCCTGCAGACAGTGACTGCCACATGGCCCTTCTGTCAGCTCACAGATGTGTCATCTTCTGGTTTGACCAGAGGAAATGGTGGCTTCATTAAGTGGAAATATTGCAGCAATGGCTTTGCAGTATTCTGTTCCCTTTCATCCTCATTAATTGAGTAGTTGTGGAGTATGATAAGGTCTAACAAGCAAATTAGCTTATAGAGTGCTATTTTTAAGGAGGTGTTTTGTTACTTCTGGTTCTTTCAGTTGACCTATTAAGTGATGCTATACCTTACTACATACCCCCGCTTGTCTCACATACAGTATTTAAGGCAGTCCTTTTCAATCTGAAATCACTCTATGAGTTTATACCTTGTTTGGAGCCACACTTCCTTCTACTCTTTACAATTATTTAGGACATTGAGTAAACAAAGTTAAAAACAACGCCAAGAGAAAGAATTTCTACATGACATACCTCCCGCTCAGTAAAACGTGCTTGTTTTTTTAAAAACAAGGTAGTAAAAAGCACTGTATCTGTGGTGATAACGAGCACTTTGATGTGCAGTATAATCAATAGGGAAACAATGCCAGCCTGCTGATGGGCAGTGCCCTGCTGGTGGCCAATTAGACTTCCTTTGCTCAGGCACCTCCTGAAGTCATACATGGTGGCCAGGAAGAACTTGGGCAATGATTCAAATACTTTTCTGTTCCCTTAATGCCTTTAAATACTAATAGCTCTTCAGTGTGGTCATGTTTGTGACACTCAACTTGGACCTCTGCTACAGCGAGGCTCGATGCTCAGGGTAAGACACCCTGTGGTCCAACACAGCCTAGTCAGAGCAGGCACAGGGCTGCTTTCAGCACGGCCTCTGGCTCTTGCCAGAGAAAGCATTTGTAATTAATATTGTCTGAGGTCAGACACAGCTGTTGACGTCACAGCGGTGCCCACAGCGCTTCCAAGCAGCCGTGGCGTGGCAGGCATGGCGCTAACAGAGAAGACACGGTCTCTGCCAGGATGGCTTCGCAGCGCAGTCAGGCTGTGCCAGAAGAGGAAGGCAGCAGTTAGCCATGGCACTGCCCGCTGGGTCTCCCTGGTGCTGAGGATCTCTGTGCCCACCGCATGCTGGGCAGCCCCCACAGCTTCCAAACTGCTAGAGACACTCTCTGGTGGGAATGCTTAATTTAGCTTTGATTCCGGAAATCAACACCCATCCAAAGTCTATGTACTGCTGCAATTTTCACGCTTGTCTGAACACTGAACACAGATTAAAAAAAAATAAATCAACAAACAACCGAAAACCAAATGCAAAAATACAAACCCACAAACAGAACACTGCCAAGTTGGTATTTGACCCTCTTTCCTATTCCTTCCCTATCTGCTCTTGAAGATAAAATACTATGTTCATATTCTTTTCTTTTTTTTCATGCTCCTGCACCAAACACTCAGTTCGGCTCCCAGATAACCAGCAGTGACCTCACTGCAAGGATAAACTTTAAGGTTCAGTCTGGAGCTGCCATGAAGCTTTATTACACCCAAAAATAAAGGGTGTTCAGTGTAGAGCTGGACAAGCTGGAAAGCCCTTGAGAGAAGCCTGAGGTTGAGTTAGGTGTCCTGTACATCAATGAAACTGCTTTTACTTTTTTTCTTTTCTGCAGTTAATCACGAATTTGAGGAGTGATAAAACAGTGAGTATAATAGAGAAAGGGAGAAATCGTTTGATCTCTGGACTCAAATGTGAAGTTCTTCATACAGACAGTATGAAGACGTAAAACTTACTTATCAGTGGAAATATTTACTCTGCCTTTCTTGGGCAAAATCCTACTACTGTCAGCAGGAACAATCAGTGCTTTTCTCTTCTCCCCCCTCCTCATTCAGCACCTGGGGCTGAGGCAATGAGAAAGCACACAAATGGGAACAAGGGCACATTGAGACACCAAGACCCTTTGGAGAAGGCTTGGACAAGAGGTGGGGCTAAGCAGGGAAGAGTGGGTGAAGGGCCTGGGAGCTAGTGGCAGCAATCAAACAATTGTCGAGCCCTGCTCTAGGCGATGAGCATAACTGATAATGATAAATGCATATTCACTTAGACCTTCACTCTTCAAAACTTCTACCAAGATGCAGTTTTGCAGAGGCACTTGATGCAAACAACACTGTAAATGCATGCAGTGTCTGAAGCAAAACAAAAGCCTTGTAAAGAAAAAAGCTCAGAAACTAACCCTGAGTTTCTTAATGTCATCTTGGCTACAGCACGTACCATTGAATTAAATGGCTGTTGGTCAGTCACCGGAAGGTGTCAAGAGATCTTTGGTCTCACTAATCCTTGGAGTGAATTAGGAACGGCTAGCTTTTTAATCTTGTCCCTCTGGAAACTAAACTGTTGAACCACTGGGGCTCCCCGTGCTTTGCCAAATTCCCCATCAATGCCACTAGGGATGAGCAAACAGAAAAAAACCTCTTTACTGAGAGGGAGCAGGGGGTGAGGAAGGTGTGACTGGGCAGGGAATAGAACAGCTGGGGTGGTATCTGACTGAACAGGTAGACAGAGGACAAGTAACTTAGATTATAGCATTAAATGTAAAAAGACCCCTCATCAACTAGCCTTTCCTTGTCATAAACAACATCTTATCAATATTCATTTTTTCTCCAGAGAGAGGAAGTACTGAGGGATCAGCTTGGAGAATTACAAGCAGGGAAAGACCTGAATACTGTAACACTGGAGGAATCTCAAAGCTCAGGCTCCTCTCTAGGATGTTCACTGCTGGACAGGAAGGTAAACAGATCCATGTGAATGCTGTGGGTTTGGCTAAGAAGAGGAAGCTGTGCTGCTTTGCTCAAAGACTGCAGCCCAGCAAGGCTTTTCAGCTCATACTTTAAAGGTCTCTGAAAAGCATCAGCCAAATTCATGGAATTATTCAAATTAAACATGAGCTCAAGTATTTATGGATCAAGGTCTAGAGAGAAATTGTATAACCTTCAACTGAAGCATTTCTTCCAGAAACAGCAAACATGTCAACATCCATTATCTCCATCACCCTCCACAGCAATATCTTGCAGAACACAAATCCTAATTCAGCAGGACTGATAAAACCAGAAAGCAAATCCTGGACTCTTAAAAAACTTCATAAAAGTCGCTGTCGTGGTTTAACCCCAGCCGGCAGCCGCTCGCTCACTCCCCCTCACCCAGAGGGATGGGGAGGAGAATCGGAAAGGAATGTAAAACTCAAGGGTTGAGGTAAGAACAATTTAATATGTAAAGCAAAAGCCGCGCACACAAGCAAAGCAGAACAAGGAATTCATTCGGCACTGCCCATGGGCAGGCAGGTGCTCAGCCGTCCCCAGGAGAGCCGGGCTCCGTCACACGTAACGGTTACTCGGGAAGACAAACACTGTAATGCTGAATGTCCCCCGCTTCCTCCTTCTTCCCCCAGTTCATATACTCAGCGTGATGTCATATGGCATGGAATATCCCTTTGGTTGGTTTGGGTCACCCGTCCTGGCTGTGTCCCCTCCCAATTTTCTGTGCCCCCCCAGCCCTCTGGCTGGCAGGGCCCAAGGAACTGAAAAGCCCTTGACTTAGTATAAACATCACCCAGCAACAACTAAAACCATCCGTGTCCTATCGACAGCGACATCGTTCTCACATCACAGGCAGAACACAGCACTGTACTAACTACTAAGAAGAAAATTAACTCTGTCCCAGCTGAAACCAGGACAGTCACAGACTTCCACCTACAGAAACGAAGCCACCCATAAACTATTCCCCTTGCATCCCAGGCACAGCATAGTGGCAGCTTCCAAGAAAACTCAAGACACTCGCACATTCATTAGAGCATTTGATGGTACAAAAGTTGGAAATGGAAAACAGGAGATTTCCCTTTTGAAGGAGATATTTACATTTGCATGTTGAGAGAGGACTTAAGTGACCTGAAGCACAACCCAAGGCTGACGGGAGCACTTCTGCATTCTCTTTTACTGGGCAATCCATTAACCCCACAGTTTCTGCATAGAATTTACATGTGACATGATGGATCATCTTTGGACCATCTCACTGTAAATGTACCGCCTTCCAAAACTGCATCAGCAACATCTTAATTCTGTAAATTCCTGCATGTCAGTGTCCTTGCCTTAAATCAAACTTGGGTATTAGAAAGATGCTCGGGAACCAGCCTGTCAAGGTGCTTGTGACTTTATATGGCTTTATTCCTTTGCCAAGTTCACAACCCAGTGTCTTGAGAATCAGTGGCAAGAGTTCTCCCTCACTTCTCTTTCCCCTGCAGTAAGCTGCCCTGTTTTGTGACCTGCTCTTCAGTGAAAACCATTACACATTCGACTTAGGTGCTGCATATAGGAAAGATGCTGTACAGTATACCTTTGGAGAAGACTCACTTAGCGCCTGCATTCAGTGGTTGTACAAGGGGAATAGACAGACCCAACAAGTCTCCATTTTGGGTGGGTTCTGACACCAAGAAGACTTTGTGGCTTGTTTCACCTTGCAACAACTCCAGTTTGAATTTCAAACTCTGCCTCAGGTTGGATGGGACACCTGGTCTGAGGCTAAGCCCTCCAGGGAAATCAGGAGGTTTCCTGAAGTCCCATTCAGGAATGACTTCAGAAATGGCCCAAAACTAATGCCTATTGCATCCCAGCGTGTCTCGGCACCCAAAATCACACACTGAGGGGAAGCATGCAAGCTGCAAAGAGTGACTTCATTCCCAGTCAGAAACAGATACCGGACACAAACATTTTTTTATTTTTTTAACACTGGAGCAGGCTTTGGAAGATAGGGAAGAGTGTGCTACCATGAAAATGCCTGGAGTCAGTTTTCCACTTCAGCTCTGAGACTAAAGCTTTGCCACATCTCTTTAATTTTTCTCTTTGGCAGCGATTTCAAAGGCTCTTTGTTCTCTAAGGCAGTCTCTCTCATGTATCTTTGAAGGAGTTAGGCAGACATAGGCCCTGAGATGAAAAATAAAATAAAATCTGCATGGGAAACAAGCAGGCTTGAGACTTCTCTACTGCCAGATATTTTGTGCACACCCAGAGAGGCTTCCAAATGTCCATAAGAGATCCCATGCCTGCAAGCTGCAAGAGTCTTCAGTGTTTCTGCATGTATGTGTGTGTGTATATATATATGTTACCTGTTTAAATGAATGTATATATGTTTGGGACCTCTTAGGTGTAGGCAGCTTGCAGGCAGCCACCACCAGGATATGCTCATCAGCTGCTACGTGCCTGCAGAGCGCTTCATTCCTCTGCAGCTCACTGACAGCTGGTCATCCAGGGAGAAGCAAGTTTTATTCCAGCCCTTCGTACTAACCGTAAGTGAACTACTTATGCTTCATTCACCCCACCATTCATCCATCCTGACAAAAAAACTGCCCAGAAATGGCAGCGAGGACCAGCTGACATTAGGCTATTAGGCAGTGAAGAAATATAAAAAGTATAGCATGAGGCTCTTCCCCAGCAAAGAAGATACAGCTATTTTAAGTATCAGCTAAAGCTGCTTATTCACAGGCTCCCTGTAAAATACGAGATGTCATAGATGAAATGCTTAAAATGGATGTTTAAGGAAGGCAGCAAAACAAACATTTGCATAACCTTTAAGTACTAATATTTGTAAATAATACCCAAACATCTGCTAGCCAGAACGAGGTCACTGACATGGAGATAACTCCCTAAGGGTCAAAACTAATGCAGTCTGGTTTAGCTTGTGGAGGCTGCTTGGAACATCAGCAAAGCAAAAAACTTTGTCATTACCATCGTACCCACTAGCTGCCTCTAACGGGCTGAGAGCAGGCAAGACAAGCATGCTTATTGGGCTGCTAATAACACACCTTACACAACATTTGCTTGCTCGCTTGCTCTTTACAAAGATACTTTTTCTCAAAAAACCCTTCACCTTTTCTCTACTGTTTTTCTTCCATGTTACCTTGCAGAACCCCAGCCTGCTCTGCCCAGTGGCCACAGCTGCGTTGGGCTGGCAGCTGGCTGACTGTCCTCTGCACGCCAGCAAGAGTCACTGTGGCCACCACACAGCAGCTACAGACCCCGTTCCCTTTTTAGCTTAAAGTTCACTGGTGAAGTTGTAGACTGGTCCACTAAAAATGTTGAAGGGTAACAGCTGCCCATCATTTCGCCAAGCTTGGGAACCATCTTAGTTGCAGAACTGGGTTTCTTTGTAGTTTAATGTCACTCACAATTCCCTTATGATATTATTTATGTTTCCCAGAGTTGAGCTGTCTTTCCCACCTGCACCGTAACATCACACGCCCCATGCAACGCCGTGAGGCTGGACCCCCCGTTAGACTGTGGCCCTTGAGCTGCTCTCAGAAAGCAGGCAGCGTCTTAGGGCAGCGACCGGTTACAGTCACACGTGTCCCACAGGCTCCTCTACTCCGCTTCTGCAGTACAAAAGCTTTTTCATCCTACTCAGGTCAGACCACATCACTCTGACTGGCATTGCCACAGCAAAGCTGGACGAACTCACAGTGCATAGCAAGTCACTGTGACTGCCTGATGAATAACGTTACAGAAGAAAATGTAAGGATCACCTCTTACCAGACTTTTGTTTTATTTCCTTTTTTTTTTTTTTTCCATCGGGCTTACCACCTGTCACTAAAATACACTGTGTAATTCTACAGCCATGCAAGAACCTGTAGCACCCAAGCTATCTCCGTGCATGTGAGTCCAGCTTTCTAAGGCTGGAGCCTCAACAAAGCTGTTGCCATATTTTGTTCCTTATCACATAGAACTTCAGCACAACTTTGCCAATACCTCACCTTTGTCCCAGGTAGCTCTGCAAGATAAGGAAGTTTTGAGCAAAAATTAAAGAAACACCATGTTTTTCCTTTATAAATAAAGTCACCTTTTCACTGAAGGCTGTTAGAATATTTTTCAATTTTATAAATGTTACTCCAAGTTTTTAAGCTCTAGGAGTACCCTAATGCCCTGATGGGAGGTAACATGGGAAAACAAGACAAGGGAGATTAAAACACAGTTTTACATTAGCACTGGAAGAGTAGCCGTGTAACTATGTATGTTTGGTGTGAACTGTGCACAAAGACGACCCTCATGGGCTCTGTGACACTGATAAAAATAGCAAAAATTTGGTCTGCAGAAATACAGTGCAGTGGTGACACCGGACATTGAAACCTAAACCATTAGGACATGTGCTGGGCAAGCCACGTGGGATCACCGATATCCATGACGGAACAGCGTGCCAACAAAACAAAGCCAGACTGAGGCAGTGGACATCCAGCCAGCACCTCACAGGTTCAGCCTTTGCAGGCAGAACAGAAGAATGGAAAAAGGAAGGCTGAAAAGTCAGGTAAAGAAAACCAAGACCAAAAATAGACAAACAAACAGGAAACTGAGCCAACAAGGTGGCTGGCTGGACAATCCCGACAGTGACCATCTCCTCCTGGAGCCAAGAGGCTTTAGGTCAGTGCATGAAACAAATCTCATGGTTCCCCAGTCTTTCATTTTTCAGAGGTCAGGTTCCTTCCTAAATCCACCCTGCTGAAAGGCTCACCTTCCAAAAGAAGCAACCTGGCAGGAGAGGAAACACCAGCAATAAACCGTAATCTCCCTTTCCCACCAGAGAATGTGGCAGCAGTGTCACTGCCAAGCCAATACCCACCTGGAGCAGGTGAGGGACCTGAGGGCAGCTCACTCCGCGTCACTTTATAGCCAATTCAAAAAGGAGCAGGCATGGCCAGTGCCTCCAGAGCCAGCTCCCAGACCTCAGCCCTGAGCCTCAGCTGCATGCCTGGGCTCCTCAGAGGTGCTCACACCAGCTCCAGGCAGATTTGCCTATATTCCACCCAGAGGACAATTTAAGTCAAACTCTTCAACCTTAGAAAATAGCAGATCAAGTTTACCACTGATTATCAAGAGCTACCTGCAATGGGCAGGCTGGACTGCAACATGTTAGTAAATTACAGCGGGGGTGGGGTGAGGACGGGGAGGGGGACACCACTAGTGATGACACGTTTTGGAGTCTGGAGTTTGGAGATATATGAATAGTGAGCATGGGGAGAGCGCTGTGCTGTCTGATCAGCACATCTGCACTGCGGGGCGAGAAATGTCTTCCCAGCCACGCCAGGAACGGACGGGTCAGTAAAGCTCTGTTCTACAGACCAGGTGCAAAATGCAAAATACCTGTGTGACCCACTGGACAGGGAGATGTTGCGCTTCACCCTAGAAGGCTGTGTTAGAAGGACGCAGTATTAGTCATTCATCAAAAACTACAGAAAAATCTTCTCTTAGCTCATCTGATCAGAAGAGGGATTTCCATACTGGTGTTCCAGTACATTTTTTATTCAGGTACTCTCTTACCTCTGCAGTAATAAGTCTAGAAAGATCAGGTGAGCACATTCCTGTAACCGGGCATGACAGAAGGCAGAAGTGAAGGTGACGGAGGTGTCCCCTCCTGCTCTTTTGGTTGCTTTGAAACAGAACAAGGTCTTAAAAAAAAAGATTATGGTCAGGATGAATTTGGTACATTGCTCTGGGTGATGCTCTGTTTGTGTACTCTGAATAATTAGAAAAGTTTCCACTGACAATGTTAAAGGAATGTACTCTGAATAATTAGAAAAGATAAGGTGGGCACCTGAAGGAGATAAGGAGACCCTCAAGTCAGGAAATCATTGAACAAAGAAAATTGAAAGGTCTATTCCACCTAGATCCCACCTATTGTGAATGGAATGATTAGGTGTCAAAATCAAATGAATATGTATGTTAAGATGTTGTGTAACCTCTCACAAAAACTGTATAAAATACCCAACTTTTCACTGAAAACTTCGGAGCTAGTTTGTCCAGTGTGAATTGGCTAGCTCCCCAATGTTACATGAAATAAATACCTTTGCTGCTTAAAGACAAAATTTGTCTCTGAGCAGTTACTCTGTGCCGTTTTGGCATCAGCTTTAGAGAGTTTGAGACATGATTTTATCTGGACAAAACTACTCCCATTTTCTCCTAGCGAGGATGGGCTGTGATCCACCTAACGAGTTCTTTACTTTGCAATTTGATCACATCAGCTGAAAAGCACATTGCAGCTTCACAACTACAAATGGACATTAAAACCCACATTATGAAACAACAACAACAAAAAAATGAGCATTGAAACCTGTTCATCTTTTCAGCAGAGGAAAACACTTACTGGGAGGGTCCATCCTGAGCTCTGGGGAACGCTAGCCAGAAGGAGAGCCAACTTCAGCAACGGGAAGGAGTGCAGGAGCTCTACAGAGCACAGAGGGCTACGAGGTGAGGATGAGTTCTCTCTGAATTGCCTCAAACATCTCGTAAGACCACCCAACTCCTTTCCCTTCACACTGGTTCATCTGCCCAGGCATCTGGCTTTTTTTTTTTTTTTTTTTTCATTAGACGATTGATTAGATGATCAGATGATTTTTGATTAGATGAGCATGAAATCAAGAGAACCATTTTATTCTCACCTCCAAAAGCCGGCCGCATGGTGAAGTCATGGTCATCGACTCTGAGAAGCTGCTCTGTCTTTCCTTTCCAGGTTTTGGTTACATCACGGTTCTTCATGTAGATGTGACTGCAAAAGACAGCAACAGTCGGTCTGCCGCCTCGGTGCCCCGCTGGCTCTGCGGCCAGCGGCCCAGCGTTGGCAGGAGCAGCAGCGCTGTGGGCACAGCCCCGGGAGGGACGCGGGGTGGCTGCTGGCACCCCGGCACAGGCCAGCGCGGCAGCCTCGGCGCTGCCGCTCCACAGCATTCACTCAGACCTGGCCTCTCCTGCGGGCAGCCTGCTCTCCGACCGGCTCCGAGACTGGCACCGTGCTCTCTCCACCTGGGCATCACGGCTCCCAGGGAGGCACCGGGCTGAGAACGCAGCGTCTCACCGAGGAGCTGGGAAGCAGCAAATGCCGCAGCCCAGAGCAAGGAACAGCAGAAGCAGCTGACTGCCCCACATGTTACCTGGCCAGGATTTGGCCAGATACCAAGGTGGCATTATCATGAGGAAGCTCTTTTTGATGGTCACGCAATGTCATACACTATTCTTAGACTACCTATCCGCCTCCTGAACACCAGTTCAATACTGGAAGTTTGTGCGGACAGAGGGCTTCCTTTCTCTTCTGACTTCTAAACAATGACAAAACCACCCGTTTCCCTCCACAGCAGCAGCAGAAAAAGAGGGTTTTTACCTAAAGAAGTCAGCAAGATCTGGAATCCTCGCTTTTCTGAATATTAAGGGAGGAAAAAAATTTATTTAAAAAAACAATTATTTGACAGATTGTGCAGTAACAGCAGAACAAGGATGACAACAAGCCCCTGAGAAAAGTGCAAGACAGTCACTAAAATCACATAAAGGGATAACTAAGCAGCAGACAGACAGCTACTGCGTGCATTTCTGGAAGAAAATCCAGATCAGCACCCCTGGCCGTTCCCCAGTGGTGCAGGGAGGAGGACTTAGACCATTACGACTCCTCAGCCCCTTTGCACTGGGCATAAGGTCTGCCAAGGTTATAAATATTGCTGCAATTAGCTGTTCGTCAGTAATTTACTAAAATAGTTAAAATAATAAATAGAAAGAGCTTCATACAAAAGGGTTGTGATTCACTTGCCCGCGTGGGAGAAATACTACTGACAGTAAAGAACAAAAAAATCTTGGAGGAAAAATAAAGGGACTACTCTAATAGATACAAAAATGAAAGTGAATTAGACTTAAAATCTCGGTCAAAAACTCAGAGCTTACAGAACAATCACCACACTCATAAGCGTTGCTGTGGAAAGGGATAGGCAGCATAACTCACAGATCAGAAGAAAACTTTCCCATCAGAGCATTCATTTCAAAAAAGAAATGATAAAACCTAAGGGCTGTTGACAGCTGCTGCTAACATTGATGAACTATTTATTTTAATAAGGACGTGTGAAGGAAGCAACAGAATTTAAAAAATTGTATCAAATCGATGCTTTGAAGCAATATAAGCCCCTGTGCTCCAGGGTACATGCTCCATTGGAAAGTTTGGATCACCCTCACCTCACTTCGGGTCCTGTTTAAATCAGGGCATGGGATCATCTCTACCCCTTCTGGCTGTAAAAAAGGACCCAGCTGGAGCAAATGCACTCCGAACACGGCTGCATTAACGGTTACCCAAAAGCAGGGTGATAAACCCAAGCACAGCCATTAGCGGGAATGGTTGGAGGCAAAAATTTAGCTTTTAACTGCTTGCTGTAGGGGGACGTTGTGTTTCTTTGCAAAGGCTAGGGCTGCTGACAACACACGCCGTATTGCCTCTCTGCCCGAAAAGCTGGAAGTGGAGAAGAATGAACTTCCAGTGTCTGCTGGACTTTAACCGTCAGGGAAAGACCTAAATACCAGTGAATGTTCAATCAAATCTCTCTACTCAAAGAAGCGGGTGGGGAGTGGTGGTCGTGGGGTGTCAAATTAAAAATCAAATAAAGCTTTGGATTGCGTGTTCTATGCGGAAATAGCATGGAAAATCCTGATGGTATTACAGTAGCACCTTGTAAATCAACGGCACGGCCTCACTGAAATGCCAGGCTCTGATCAATTAATTTAAAAATTATCAAAGAGCAAATAGCACGCAGGAGAGTTGCTAAGAACAAGTTTGTGGCTAAAGAGGCTTCAGGGGTTTGTCTGGGGACACTGACACTCTGAGGAAGAAAACAGGTTTTCAGGAACTTCCAAGCCAGGGGTTGCATTTAATAACCAGCATTTAATCATTAATTCATGTTCAATCCTTCAGGCATGATGGACGATTCAGAATTTACAGACAGAGGTCTGTCATTTAATTTTTAATCAATTTAAAAATATTTTGTGGAGAGCTATTTGTAATGACAGGCAGTCTACACAGACTTTGAAATGTATAGTAACTATTTTTGTCAATTTAATCCAAAAGCAAGACCAAGTTTGTTTGAGAAAAACCATTCTTTGTAGCAGCACATGACATCAGCTATGCTGGCATCTTTTGATCCTCTCCAGCCAGCATCCCATGCCATCTCCACCACTGTTTGCCATAGGAAGCATCTCATTATCTGCAGCAAAGGTGAATAGAGCCGCCAGTGCCTTTGCAGAACTGAAGGACGCGTGGAACACTCCTGCCCATCGGGGGCCTTTACTGACAATCTGATCATCAGTATCTCATAAATCCTCCCTGATGTACTTATGGTCTTTAGCACTTCTGATTATAGATTTGTCAGGGTTTCTTTCAGCTTTATGCACTCTCTGTAATTCACCACTATTCATTTAAAGCCATCCACCTCCCTCTCTCTTTTTTGCCATGTTTTTCATATAAGATTTTATTGCTGTTTACACTTTGTTCAAGTGGGACGAGTTTGATAAAACTGTCCATTGTAAGGACTTGTTCCTGTTTGCAGAGGAGAGAAGAGGACAGGTATCTCATTAAGTTTCTGTAAAGGCTTCTCCATTATTGCCTAAATTCTTTTTATATATTTTCCTTTCTAGTCATTTTTTTTAGAATTGTTCTCAATTGCATAAAGTAGATCCTTTATATAAAGAAAATTAATTTTTGACAGCACAAGGCATGACATTTAGCAGCTCAGGAGGACACAAAAAAGCAGCAGGTATCTACGCAGACATGCGGACCTTTCCAGAGCAAGATAAAGAATTAGAAAATTGGAAACAGTCCTCGTGCTACAGGGTGTAAGGCAATGGCTGAGTGTGGAGCCTGAAGGGACACGTGATCTCCACCTCAAGCGTGGCCTAGCTGCTGGCAGCCAGCGCCTGGGAGGTTTCTGCACCTCTCACTGCAGAATTCAGCATTGACTTTGGCCACAGGATGGTATCTCATGGTCATGGGACGTTTGTTCCTATTATCCTGTTTCCTACTGGGATTCAGAAAAGTATTTCTACAGTTTCAGTGACAGTCTTACCATACTTCAGTATATTCTCTGGGGAAAAAAACCAAAACTATATAGAGAAAGGTAACTGAGGTTCGCTTCTCGGTCAACGGTAACTAGAGGGTTGATTATTGTTTGAGACTCCCAGAAGTTTTCTTAAATATCTGTAAGGAGTGTGCTGAAGCGTCGCTGAGTTTGTATAGCAGCCACAGCAAGCTGGAAGAGATGCACACTCTGTAAACCTAGCACCCAGAAAGGTACAAAACCTTCTGGTTTTTTCTAACCAACCGAGCATATGACTGCTGCAAAGATCTCCTAGAAGATAAATGAAAAAGGGAAAGTACAATAACAGTTTATGACTGCCATAACAACTTGCTCCTAGACGAGCATTCAAAATTTATTACATCCACTACGCTACGAGTGTATCCCACATAGATGTGTTATTTTTAACATTATTTGCATGGATCACATGGGATCAGATACGGTCAAGAACTTTCTGACAAGCTGGGAACCTCAAGGTTTTGGGTGGGGGTCTCCTTGCGTTGCCTCTCAGGGCCACCAACTCAAGGACCTGACAAGTCCTGACTGGCCAAGAGGCTTTGGTAGCTCCACCACAGGCCAGGTTTGCTCTGGTTTACATAGATGGCCACACCAGTCCCTATTGTTCCAAGACTGCAGGGGAGAGAGGCTCTGCTGCCCTACCTCTGCATGTAACGTTCTCCGTACTGACTCACCTGGGGTTTTATGCCTGGAGCAGGAAGGAAAGTGCCTTTCCTTGCCACATTTCTAGAAAAAGCTACATCAGACTCTGGAAAATGATGGACACAAATTCAAAGGATGTGCACAATGACTGTTACTGCACATGTTAAGAACATCTCATGGCCACATGCCCAACACACCTTATCATCTATTGCTTAGGAACTTCCATTTTTGCTTGGATTTATAAAGTATGGTTTTTAACCAGGAAAAAAAGAAAATCTGCTCTACGGTTGTTCGTATTTTTAGTGTATTACTGATTAATCAGAATACCTTTGTTCTTCACAGCAATAATTTTTTTAATTTTTTTTCTTTTTTATCTTTTGTAATCAAGCATGTCGCAAATGCCACACTCCTTGGCTCTTCCTACATCCAGCCAACCCAAAGCCAACAACAGGAACATAAGCCAAGGGTAAAATTCACAAGGATGTTTTACGCAGCGACACTCCCTCGCGAGAATAAAAGGCTCAGCCTTTTATTTTCACTATTTCAGGGCAGAACTATCCAACTTGCCTGGCTGTCCCCACGCCCCGGTCACTTAAGACGTCGTCTTGGGCTCATGAAAACAACCAAAAAAAATTACAGGCTCTCCTCACTGTGAAATCAGTGCAATTTGCACCCACATCAGCAGAAGCAAAAGTAAACCAGCATGTTTAATTGCAGAGGTACAGCACTCGGCTTCCCAGTACAAACAGGTTGCTTGGGCAGCGCACACTGCAATGAGCCGAATGATGGAGATACGGGGGATAACGGGTCTAGCCAAGGGAGCCAGAAGCTGCTGCTCTGAAGAGGCAGGAGGAGGCACGGCTGTTGAAGAGACAGCACCAAATGCACACAGGCTGGTGAGGAGCAGCGTTGCAGCTCTAAAACCTCACAGCCCACACAGACACCTACAGAGCTGCAGCACAGAGAGGGCAACATCAGCAACAGCAGAGAAATCATAACTGCAAACGTGAACCCCAGCTGGAGCACACAGCCAAGGTAAGGCATGAGGTTCGCTTCTCCGGTCTTCTGTTGCCACTCTTGCGCATGCATGCCTCTCCCTGCGCTTGTTTCACGTTGCCATTCGGCCCTGCTGTGATGCTGCAGTGATGGTAGAAAGATCTCAGAAGACATCAAACCTTGCATAACTAGAGGCTGTGCAATGCCCTGGACTTGAACCCAGGTCAGCAATGCATCTGTGAAACAACGGTTATCAACATTTGAACCTCTGAGCCACTTACTAATATTGAATCTTCTGAGAAACCATCACAGAGCAGAGGGGATCAGCAGGGGCTGGGAGGTACCAGAGGGCAGAAGACATGTCTGCAGCACCTGGCTGAAGGTCGGGGAAAAAATGCAGCCCTGCAAGGCAGCAGAGGGAACACCCTGGCCAGCAGCAGCTGTTTCACCAAGGATCCCAGCGGACCACTCTTTGGAAAACCAGTCTGTGTGCTGAGCCTTGCGCTGCCATGACCTGATGGTTGTCTTCTGCTTCTGGGTCCCAACCTAAGGCTGGCATGTAGCATGCTCTGAAAATTACATCTCTAGTGAGATACTCCAAACCACTGACCAATTCCAAAAACCTTGGCCAGGAAGTCTTTAGCTAACAGAAGCTCAAAGCCACTTTCACTTCAAAAGCACAGTGTCTCTGCTGGTTGGAGCGTGAGGCTTCTGCTGGTGGGAGAGGAACAGGCAGCCTTGGAGCCAGACAGGTGGAGGCCACTGGAAACACGGCATTCACCGGCAGCGCAGCTGGGGTGGCAGATGTCCCCTGAGCCCCCTCTCCCAGGACAATTTATGCAGAGTAATACACATTACCAGAAGCATTATCAGCAATTTTTATAGAGCAATAAATATTAACCAAAGCACTACTTTTCAGAGTTTCTTTTTCTGTGTGGAAGTTCTGCCTGGCTGGATAGTCTAGGAGGACTGCTGGTTTGTTTGCAATTCCTGAGATGCAACCACTGCAGAGCTACTTACTGAAGAGTACTCCAAACTGTTTCAAAACCCCAGTATCGGACACGCCAACAGCACTTGCTTGGCACTTAAAGTAAGCCTGATGCTCCAAGGAAGCTTCAAGCACACACAGACACACTCCGTACTGTCAGTACTGCACACAGCAAGTCGGACACGCCTTGGCAGCAGTAGCCTAGACAGTGCACACAGTGCTCTGGAAAATCCCAGCTAGCAACACGGCAGCAGAGACCATGGTCCATCCGACACACACACCTGCACCTTTCCACATTTCCACCGTCCCCTTGAGCACCAGTCTTTTCTTCTTCTCTGGAAATGTATTCCCTGGTGTGCAGGTAAGGCTGGGGCCAACACCCCTGCCCAGCAGTCACCCAAGTGACTCCAACAAAAGGTTTTACTTTGCAGTTCATTTATCACTTTTTCCCAAACAGAATGAAACATCAAATTTTTTAACCAACAATTTGTTAATTATAAGCCCTTGGTGTCACTGAAATCAGGAATAAGAAACCTCCTTAACACCAACGTAGCACTGAGAAGCAGGCATTCCTTCACTGCAGCGCTGGATGCACAGGGGATCGTTCCACCTAACGTGCATGCCGTGTGTTACATTTAGGCAAGGTTATATAGACCATACATATGTTTATGCATTACATTTCTCGGAAGAGTCATACATATTCATTCATTTCCCAAGAACAGGTGGTACTGTGTTAATTAAGCATCGTGCACACTCCTTACAGGTATTTTAAGAAAATTCCTGGGGGTCTCAAACAACAGTCGACCCTCTAGTTACAGTTGACCGAGAAGTGAACCTCAGTTACCCTTCCCTCTATGGACTTGTTTTGACCACAGTTCAACTCCTTTTGGCAAGTTTGGTTTCAAATCCGGCTTTGCAAGAAGATCTTTTGTTTAAGTTCCTTCTTGGAATTATTAATTAACCTTCCCTTAACAACATAATGTTGCACAACTGCTGTTTGATGGCAATTATCCATTACACTGAAACGAACAGTAAGTATGTGGTGACATTGGTTTCACGCACCGTTTGTCAGTTTGCACATCAGCAAGAACACCCTCCACTCCAAACAGGTGTCACTAATATCCTTCACTCAGTTTTGCAATATAAATGACGGAGACAGTATCCCTGGAAAATGTCCAGAACTACCACCAAAGTACAAAGCCGGGAGCTGTTACTCAAAGGCACCCCCCAATTTCCTACACACAGCCTGGGCTCTCCAGAGCGTAACGTGATGCTGCGCCAGGCAATGGTCGCAGCAATGACGCACAGTTACTCCTTAAAGTCCTACCCCAACTTGCAGAAAAAGAGTTGTTATCAGTGAGGTGGGGGAATGCGGGAATACAGGAAAATTAAACACGATACAGTTTCCAATTAAGCAAGCATTATCCATTCAGCATGCGTGATACCTAGAAAAAATAATGCATTACAGCTCAACGTTAATGTAAAACAAGGGGAGTAATTAAGGGTGCACAGGCAACGCTTAACCTGGCGTTTCTTAATTTGGGTTCCGACCTCCACAGCCCTAACCTGGCTTCACCATCTCCCTTTCCCACGAAGGCACAGGCTCACCAACTTCTCTGTGTCCCTGGCGACCAGCTGTCTCGGCACCTGCAGGACCCCAAGCCCTCAGAGCTCCACGGGTAAGAACCCGTATGCAACTTTCAAGGAATGAACCAAAGAACTGAAGATATTCTGCACTTGCACAACCCAAGCTAGCTTCTTGAAATCAATATAAGGATCTTTAGATCAGGCTGATGCATCACCTTAGAGGACACACCAAATATTGAACTTATCAAATGTAGATTCTAAAACACAGGAATAATTTTTTTGGCCGTTTACTGTAAAATTTACTGTATTTCTTATGGTAAGTCAGCAAGAGAAATCCTAAGCAGAAAATGTGATGAAATAATTCTAAAGGACACTGTTTTCATTTCTCTTACACAACCAGAAAACCAGCATAGACACTATTTTTAATTTCCTTTTACTAGAAGAGTCTGCTATTCATTGCTGGTTTAGAGACAACTATGTTGTTTCTTTGTAACTGGAAGAAGAAACACTCTCTTTTTTTTCCTCCCAATAACTGCAGAATTCTCTGTTTATAATGTCATTCCTGTTTGACAGTCCCTAAAACTCCATTTTCATATACTTCTAAATAACCACATTGCATAGGAAATATATATATATATATAAAAGGCATATAGTTCCCTAGGTTCTACCTGGCTGGAAAACCATTAAACCAAATAATTAAAATCATTTTTCCACAGAAAACCAAATAGTATCAGTTAATCTTCACAGTAAATAAATAATTCTAGCAGTGTTTTGTCTTCCAGTCTATCACAGCTTCACAAAAATAACAGCACTGTAGAAATTGCAAATTATTTTAGCAATCTGTAAATAAAGTACAAAATATTCAAACAACTTTTAACCCAGAGAATGGTACTACTTTTGGTCAGTCATGTTTAAAAGAAGGATTTATACCATCTTGGTTCTTCAAAGTAGATGATCTCTACTACATGTGAACGGTTTGCAAGAAAATGCCACTATTGAATCACCCACATTCCCCAGAATATAAACTTGGAAAAATCTGCAGAGTTAAATGAAAGATCTTATTCAATAATGGAGATTCTGTGTAAATCAGTGGTAAAACTTCAGTTGGCTTTAGGACTGCAGGATCAGGCCCTAGCTGTTTGTAACATTTACGTCACTAAAAGCAAATGCTACTGTACTTTTTCAATATGTAGTAGAAATCTGAGTGCATATTGGCTATTCTTTGCTTTCAATTATATGACGTTTCTTGGTAAAACATTCAAGTAACAACACTCGCTATAAAAGTGTTGAGTGTTAAACCAGAAAACCCAACAAAATAAATGGAAAGTTGAAGGTTTACAGCCATAGTGAAGTGATTTAATAAGCCGAATAAACCCAATTTTATTTTTGAGCCCTTTGAACAATGAACAGTCTTGTAAGATATAATTGCCGCTGGATGACATAACTGCAAAAAAAGATAACATACTTTGGATTGTCTGACAGGTTTGGAAGATTATCTTTTCTAATATAAACCTCCAGTCAAATCTCAGCAAAAGGAAATCTAATAAACTACTAAGACCTTTAACTCTTTCTTTTGCCTTTGCTTGACTTTAAAATATGGGTGGTTTTTTTAAGTTTCCATGTATTTCTTCAAAATACATTTTAATTTTACAATCCCTGGGTAATTTCCAGGGATTTATTTATTATTCGTTAGTACAATGCATGCTAACCAACATTCCTACCTCAAACTGATGGAGAATAATATGCAATTTCAAAGGAACGCAAGCAGCACTGACATTCCAGTAAGCGGGGTAAATAACCTGCTCTTGCAGCGGTGCTGGAACAGTACGTAGGTTTGAACATCACTATTAACTGCAACTCCTCAGAATTCTCCCAGTAATTCCCACACAGGGCTAAGAATATTCTTACCACGATCACACTGAATTGTTCAACTTCTCTGCAAAACCTGCCTCCTTAAGAGTTAATGAAGGTTAAATACGTCCATTTACAGTTGAAACGGATTACCAGAGTTATACAAAAACATTATCTACGAAGCTGTTTGCACACACACAGACACTGACAGGGCAGATTTTTATGTCTATGTAGGAATGTATTTATAAGACTCCAGCAAGAGAAACATACCTATTTTAATAACCCTTACCTCGCCCTCTGTACCTCCAGCTGGCTTGTCCACCTCCTCCTCCTGTGCTTTCTGCTTTCCACAAGAAGAACTAAGCAAAAGATTAATAAAAGGAGTTTTGCAAAATAAGGCATCTTGCTGGAAATAGCAGTCGGGCACTCTGTACTCCAGTAAGCTCCTGTCGTATAAGTCCCCCTGGGTTTAAACATTGAATCAACTCAAATTCCAGCGTCGAGTGTCCATGGGCGATGAGTGGTAGAACCGCCGCTTTCCTGACGTGGTGTTTTCCACAGGCTTTCAGAGGCTTCTCACTCAGAGCTTCTCCCTCATCACCGCTAAATGATTGGCCATGGCTCGTGAAGTTTGCCTCACCAAACATTTCCACTGGGTCCTAAAGGATATTTACTAAAGCCGTTATGTAAAACCCCGCAATTCTGCATGCCAGCTTTTTGCTCAGTCCCCTAATCTCAGCACAGTGCTACTCTCCTGCCAGACCGTGTAAAACCAGGCTGTCCCTTTTCATTAGGTTTTCTGTTCCTTCACACAGCATCTTTTTTCAGCTGGAAACTGCCTGTGCCACGTTTCAGACATGCATATCGTTGCAAAATGTATGTGCTTTGATGGGTTTATAGCAGCTGAGATTTTATCTTCTGATCTAGTCTCACTCTTGATGCTGTTAAAAATAAAAGGTGAGCTATTTCCTCTGAAAACGATGACTTTATTTACCGTTAACTTTTAAAGGAAACTTAAAACATACTAATGCCCAAAGTACCTATACATGCAATTGACTCCTTACATAAAACAAGCTCCCATTATTTTTTTTTTAAATAGGTATTTGCACAACCAGGCATTTTAGATTTTATTAATGAAGATTGAAATAAAAGTGAAAAGCAGCTATTTCCTTAATTGCAAAAGGCTGTTTTCAGAAACCCTTTGAAGCTTATTTTCTCCCAGCTCATTCCGAGGGCAATGCAGAATGCCTCTTTGCAGAAGGCTTCCCTGCTTTACTAACAGCCAGCACGTGGCACAGGTACGAGAGCACAAGTTTGCTTGGCATAGCAGTGAGTCTCCAGGAGAGGAAAAGCACATTCAGAGCGAAGTTTCTAGAGGAGTAAGCAAGTCAAAAGCCAGCAAAACCATCTTCTGGGTCAGACCTCTTCCAGAACTCTCCTGCGAGCCCAAGCTTGCAAGACTTGAATATTTAGGGTATTCAAGCAACACACCAACTAGGAAACAAAACTTCCTCTCAAAGATTCTTAGAGGCTACAGGACGTGGAGAGGTTTGGGGGGGATTTGGTGGGGGTTTCAAGGGTTTTGTATGGTATTTTTTAATTTCTAATGAAATAAATGTACAGATGATTTAGAAATACATCAATATATTGCCATCAAATTGTTCTGCAGCAGAATGTAACTGCTGAACTGGCTGAACAAACTACATACTTCTGTCTGAACCTCTGAAGAAAACTGTTTTGATCTTTGTTCCATTGTACCTGCAAATTAGATTTTCAATAACCCACAAGAAATGTTAAAAAAACCCGCGGGTTTTGGTTTTGTTTGTTTTGGTGTTTTTTTTTTTAATTTCCATGTTTAATTTTAATTTCCTTATTTTAGGAGTTGTTATAGCTACTTTAACGTTTCAAAACACTAACACATCCTATATTTAACAAAATTTAGGAAAACTGCAGACAGCTTGGTAAGTAGTTGCTGAGAAACAGGATGAGAATCTCACTTAAGTCAGTGCTATCATGTTTGACAGCAACAAAACAAAAGTTAGCTAAATTTCACTGTCTTTGAAATAAACATGCTAGAATACATTTAAATCTGAACAGTAATACCAGATGAAAATTATTCCACTGGTTGCTTTCTTTTCGTTCACTGCAGTACTTAAAACATTCACAGACAAAACCACTCAAAACCCTAACAACTGTTGGTCTATTGCTTGTATATGTGATCTCACAGCATTCAAGAATATTACCAGTTGTTCGGGTTTTTTTTAATAAACTAATCAATAAGAAAGCCTCTGGGTCCAATACTGATTTTAGGTTAGAGAACCCCACTGTAACAACAACAAAAAAGCCCCAACATAACCAAACCCACAAACAAAAAACCAAAAGGCCATGTGACACTTGAAACATAACTGAAGATTGGCTTTAAACTGTTTATTACTACCCAGGTTTTAATAAATATTTCTCTTAAGCGTGTTCATACATATGAGAGTTTAAGTTTTAAATTTTCTTTAGTAAATAAAACCACATATGAAATATCCAGTTCAACACATTATGTATATTTCTGGTATAATTAAAAGACAATAGCTCTGGGTAAATAATTATATTACATATTTATAACTATTGCAAGAATAGACATGTTTTATATAATCTTCAAATTTAAAAAAACCAAGATATACAATTGAGAGTATTAGAAGAGGACATTCAAATCTTGCAAAAGATTATCCAATCTTTCTTCAAAAAAATAAAAATCAAAATAATGCAAGCAGTTTTCTGGCCCCTTCTTTCCTCCCGTACTCCTTTCCCCCTTTCACACACACAAAGCAGCATCATAACCAATTCGTATGTGTTCCCCCTCTAGAAATGTGTCATGGTAAATAAAAGTGGTTACTAAACTGTATCCCCTCTAAATTAGGAGTTCACTGGATACAAACACATAGCAGTGTTACATTTTATAATTCCTTCTCCAATATCAAATCTTATACTAACTGAGATGGGGTGATTAATTGCATTTACATTCCACAAAAGAAGTGAATGAACCGCTTTTTTTCAGTTGTCTTTTTCTAGTTGATAAATTACTCAGATTGATTTCCCTACCACATGCCTTAATGTTACTCTTCCACTGCACTTTCTCTTGTGGGCGCTCAATTAATACTTGTTGTAGTTAAATAGCCGACTTCGCTTTTCTTACAAGTAATGTATCTGTAGGTACATTAGCATTCATAAGGATTTAAGCGTGAATACAAAAGGTAATCTTTGTAAACAGTTCTCATGTCATACCCAATACAGAATGTTCAATGAAGCATTCAGGTCACTGCTGTCACAACGAACAACCTTAAAACTCAAATATATACTCGTTAGCCAAACATATTCTACGAAATATAAGAGCTGCCAATGCAAAAGTCAGAAGGACGATCAGAACAGTTGATCCAGTGTGGTTCATGTTGACTCTTGGTTGCTGCACCCGATTAAAGTCAGTTGAAGACGGAGCCCGTCTCTGACTCTGCTGCTGGGCACGGCGCTGCCGAGGACTTAGAGATGTGTTAGTGGACACCGGCGGAGTCTGCTCTTGACTGGCCGTGGCACTGCTATTCTGAGTTCCACAGTAAAAAGGAATCATGGAGAATTGTGAGGCAAGACAGTGCATAAGATTAGCAAGAAATAAAATCATTAGGACTAAAATGTACTCTTCAGATAACTGTCAATACTTGAAACACGGTAACACATGTCACTAGTAATGACAAGATTGTTAAAGCCATCATTTCTGCCCACACACTATCCTGAGAAGAAGTCTATTTCAAGCTTGCAAATCAGCAGTTCTAAGGACAACGTAAGTCTGGGGAAACTCTGTCAAAACAGTATTTGAATTCTAGACCGGTTCCAAATCAAGAGATTTCAAATATCTTTGTCTAGGATTTTCTTAAGTCTTTGCAGTTGAAGAAATCTTTAATAGTCCTCCAGATAGTTAAATCTCCGAGGATTTGTACTGTCACCTACACTGAAGGGGAAACAAGTTGGGGAAGTCAAGAAAAGGAGAGAAGTCGAGGGAACTGTAATTCAGCAATGCTGCAGTGCATCCTGCGGACAGCTGGGTCCAAAAGCCTGTTCACATCCCCAACAACACTGGAAAAAAACAGAACAGAAGTGCTGAACACAGAACGGCCCAGCCATTCCAGCAGGGATCGCCGAGCACCGTGTGTGCCGGCACGCACCTATTGCCCTCTACTGGTCAAACGGCGCACTGCCACTACACGCAGTAAAATATACACACGCAACCGATGTTCAGCTCGGAAGAGAACTATCCTGAAGAAAATTTTCCAGTTTGTAAGATCGAAACCATGGATTCAGAGAGTCCACCAGCCTAATCCTGCTTGCAATAGCAAAAGCCTCAAGCTTCCAACGTTTTAATATTAATAACAGTGACACAGCACAATTGTTGAAAAAAAAAAACCCCAACATTTTACAAGGTTCAGTTTTAAAGTGTTTCAAAAAAAAGTAGCTCTGACAAAAAGTTGTGGGATGGTTGGGTTTATTTCCAAGTCTTCTTTTCACTTCTCAGAACAGTTTGCAGGTATTCCCACTTACAGCAACCGCTATTTTCCAGAGTCAGCTTTCTCTGAACCCTCCCTTCTTCTAAGAGACCAATTAGCATTATTGCAGATAAAACTAGAATTCTGGACAATTTATACGTACTTCCGAGGAAAAGCCTTTTGATGGACATAATATCTACAACCCTAAGCACTGCTTCGGCCAGCTACTATATCCATAAAAGATACTCCTTCCACATGGCCAAACCGGCAGTATCCTCAATAGTGTATTGGGTTTGATGATCCACAAGACAGAAATTAGCCCTTGGTCCCGTGACTCTTTGGCCATATATCTGCATGCAGGAAAATAATTCCAAATTTTCACCTAGTCAGTGATTTCACTAGCCCAGGGAAGAGACCTTACCTTCCTTTCCTACCTCCTCATCATTAGGATTTCCTACTATTTATTATCAGCAAGGAAATACTGGTGTAATTACTTGCCACATTTCACAGCTTGCCTGTTTACACAGGTTTCTTGCCTAAGCTAGCAAGCAGCTTGGGTAGCTTCAAAAGAAAAATATTTTTACAAGATTTATTTTATCAGCAAAGACAGCCAAGAACACCACAAGCAGCTTGCCACAATTTCCACTACACTGCAGAAGAAAGTCATTCTGCTTCATATTGAACCCACTTGAAAGCTCCTCATGCCAAGGAAAATGAAGACTTAAGGAAGCTGAACCTTTGTAAAATGAAGCTCCTAGATTCACCTACACTCTCATCTTTCAGAAGAGAAGAGGGTGAGAAATTAAATCAGGAAGCAAGAACTGCAAATTCAGCAGGCAAAGCGTCACTCTTCTTAAAGCAGCTTTCAAAAAAGGAACTAAAAAAAAGTTCCAGAAATATTCCTGATCCTTCATACTCACTAACAAAAGTAACTAGTGCTGGCTGTCACCCACCTGGGTTTCTTCAAAACTGCAAAGTTTTAACTTAAAAGTAAAACAGAAGGGCACTGTTCTGAATGAGACAAGCTGCTGTACACTAACATCAGTGGAGCTGTGATTCAAGAGAAACTTCACGTACAACCGCAAGGCTTTAAATTATTTTTTGGAGGACATTATATAGATGCATCAGGGCAGCGGCAGACCGACTGCTTCACGCAAAGCTCAGCTAACCCACTGCCTGGGAATTCCCAACATAACCAAGGACCAACTATTAGCAGACATACAGAAGCAACTTAGGTAAGAAAGGAGTGATTGTTACCCAATATAAATCTGGGACCAGATGCTACTGTATCTTAAATAATACATACATCTAGATAAAGATTTTTTTGTTTGAAGACTTTAATTGTTAAGAATCCCCAAAATGGCAGATGTCTTCACTTACAGTAAGTTTTTAAATCCTTCTCAAGCAAAAACGTCAAGATTTTTAGACTAATGCAACACCTCACATGGCACAATTTCCACCCAATTTTAAGTCATTTTCTGCCAACCCATGCTGGGAACGTTGGGGATGAGGGCTTAACAGACTGAAAATACAAAATATTTAATAAGAGCTACACTGTAGTCACCTTTAGCATCAGATCTTTACAGTCACTGAATATGTACTTTGTGTGCTATATTATTTCTGAAGCTTCTGAAGAAACTGCTAGGACTAGCCAAAAACTTAGCTCCAAGAACATCCAAGTCGGATGAATAAGGCTAGTTCAGTAACATATATTACATATATACACTACATACATTAGAATTAGCAAGAAGTTCTATCATATAACAAGATGCAAGTAAGGGAATTTACACTATGTTCAGTCTACTGAAGAATAGTAGCATTCACTGCATCATTTATGTTTCCAGGCCATTATTTGAAAAAAAAAAAAATTAAAATCATCAGAATGCTGGAAGTACTCAATAATCATCTTAGAAAAGAGTTTTAAAATATAGCAAGCTCTAGGAACTCAGAGCCATATAAATCCTCTGGGTTACTGAAGCCTCTCAGTTATACTCATGATCTCATTTTTTTATACTCATGAAAGATACAGGAATAAGAAGATACAAGGACCACTGAAATAATTGTTTGCCCATATAACTTCCAACCGAAGAACAGCCAAAGTTTGACACAGCATGGCTTAATAGCTAATAAGAAAAATGTCTATTTTTCAACAAATCAAAGCTGGGCAAGTACTCCTGATTGCTCAGGCATTTTAAATTGTTGCTCTAGTACTACAAAACTTCAGACAACACTTACTACTGATAAAAGGAAACCCTTTTTAACAATATATCATTCAGAAAGTATGATTAAAGGTAAGGGTTTCTATAAATCTCATGCATCAGAACATAGCCTCATTTTCTCACAGAAACCTCCATCAGTTCAAGATTAGTTGACTTCAGTTACACTGCTTATTTCATCTCCCCTCATCACAAGGCTTCACCCAGCCAGCATAGTAGCGCAGGGCACTACTTACTACAGTGGTTAGTAACAGGTGCACTGAGGTTTAATGTATTCCCAGGTTTAATCAGAGTTTTTAGCTTGTCACCTTATAAGTCGTATCAAGTATCAATTTTATTCATCAACTATAAGCACCAAGGTGGGACATCATACCACATCAACACACTAAATGTAGGTTGCTACAGGTGTGGTAGCTACGAGTTCAGGCTCCCATCATATTCCACATGGATTTAGTCATTGCAATCAGGGGTACAGACAGAGCAACGTAGCCTACCAACCTCTGCTTCTCAGTAAGCTGCAGTTCTCTCTAGCCTAGTCTAACTAGTCCTGCAGACTGTGATGAGAATATGGTATCAACATTTAGGAGACCTTTGGCATAGTAGGTGACTGAATCTGGACCCGAGTTCAACATGAGTATCTGCAATATACTCATTCAAAAACATTCTTTTGCTCAAATGTGGAAGGATCTCATTTTCTTAATGTTAAGGTGAATTACTCTTACCGAGCCCACTTCCAGTAGTACCTTGCTTGCCATTTGAATACTCAAACAGGAACAACGTACCATTACTTTGCCCTGAGCAGACATCAACAGCTACTACTACTAATGCTTTAGGTAGCCATTTGTTTTAGCCTTAATAATGCTTAAAGCCTGTTATTTGCAGCTCTGTATCCTTTTACCCAAGCTGCTGTGGCAGCATTTTCCAGAGCCTCCATGGCAGCATCGTTCCTTTTATTGTTCTCATTGCCTTGCACCAACAAACCTCAATAACGTTATGGCAAGTTCTCCTGGGAAGCAACTATCGCTGGTGTGAGAATCATCCCCTTTCCCTCCTTGTTCTTTATTCAAATAAAGTAATTTAAGTACTTGATAAATATTCTCTAAGAATGTAGGTGCACAAAATTTTAACCGCCAACGTGCAACATCTGCACTAGCGTTGCACACTTCAGTCATTGCTAGCAAGGCCATGGATGGGAACAACCAACAAGTGGGTTTGATGAAAAGCACATAGTACCAGGGGAAAAACATGGCAAAAAACCCCTTCATCATCAAGTGCTGCACTGAAGAGACAACTTCTATCCTTCCGTCTGCTTTTTAAATGGCAGGAACTAAGGAAATACATACACAGCACTGCACTGGGAAGGTATTTAGTCCTCTGCTAGAGAGCAGACTGAAGCGGACACTGTAGTAATTTTAACTGTGGCATCAAGATACTAGCTGCTGGTCTGGCAAAATGACAAGAGAAGGTGGGGAGGGAGGGCTGTGACCTAGAAGATGAGGTCAGGCAGGGAGAGCACAGAAATCAAGAGCACTGAGTGCACCTCTCCAACAGCACAAACACACCCACACGACAATTACATCACACAGTAAGTCTCTTCACAGGCAAAAATCTCTAAAACTAAAAAGTAATAAATAACACAACAGCTCACACTATGATAGCATTGCTGTTGATATAACAATTGCCATTACTAACACAAACTATTTCAATTTGAGTTTTGAATTCTGAAAAAACAAGTATCATTAACTGAAATACTGTAAGTCTTAGGGCTTCTTTAGTCAGTGAGGCTATATCCCTTTAAGTGAAAGGTGACAGAAGGGAAAGCTAATTCAAAATATCTTTTCTTCTAATGAAATGAAAAATTCTCTCTTCAGGAATAAGGCCGTGTGTGGAACAGTGAGAATGGAGTAAAAGTGATGCCGTGCCAGAGACACATGGCATTGTGCTTTTCACACAAGAATTCAGTTAAACGTATGCCGGAAAGGGCAACACTGTGCTCACAAATACCTCGTCATTAATTCATTGCAAAATCTCTGTCCTTTCAAGCAGCTTAAAAGGTAAAAAACATGGAAGAGACGATTGGTGCTGGAAGAACAAACTCACCCATGATGCAGCCTGTAGATTGCTTCTCCCATAGTGATAACATAGCCTACAGATTCTCTCCTCTTCACCTATTTACCATCATGTTTTCAACGAAGACTGGTTACATTTTAACTTCGTTACATTAAATGAAGAGGGGCAAACATTTTATCCAAAAGAAAAAGAAAACTGATCTGATGTTGCCCACACCTAACACCTACAACTTAGTAAGGTAGAATTAAGTCTTCATACAAGAACTAAGACAATAAATTGATTTTACACATGCAAGAAGCCCAGTTGAGCAGAAAGGATCCAACTTTGCACGGATACTCTTTCAGATCAAGGCCTCCGGCCCCCTACTTTGGGAAGATTTCTGTCAACTTCCACATTAATATGAACACAAAAATAGCAAGCTCAAATTCTTTAAGTAATCCTTCCTGTTACACATTTCTGTCTTCCATTGTGTGGCTGTACATTTTCACTCCCCAATGGCTCCAGAAAATTTCTAACACTCGAAATGGGGCAGCCCAGAAACAGGGGTATTGCTTCAAACTCAAACTAACAATCATGACTGTGATCCCTTAAAATATGAATCCACTTTTCATCGTTTACAGTTTATAACATGTAAGTATTTTTACCTACATTTATATATTTAAAGGTCTCATTTCACATGGGACTGTTCTGCTGAACATTAAGTTAATCATTACTTATTAAATCCGCATAACTTATTAAAATAAAATCTCTTAGAAATGGGATTAATAAAGAAAAAACAGTCTTTTTCCCCAGGAAAATGCTAGCAATGCCTTGGTATTTTGGCTAGTACTACTATATTAGGCAGGATTTGCAATAAGAAGAATAAAATAAAATGGTTTATTAAATCCTCAACAATCTGGAAAAATCCTTATTGTGGAAAAAAGTATGCTATTAGCATGTTTATATTTCTACATAGCTTGAAAATATGTTGCAAACACACAACAGATGGTCTGACGTTATTTGACGTGTTTTAGGTTTTTTAACCGATCTGCAGCCCCATCTCTCTAAAAAAGACAGCTTAGCTGGGATTTGCCCGCAATTTATCAGTGAATTTAGATTGCATTTGCCACAGTCATAACAGCAGCTGCCTTGGCCCACCACCAGGCCTCGGTCACTTCCAAAACCATTATGTAAGTCCTACACCTAGTAGTATTAAAACGTAAGTGTCATACTTCAAATGGTAAGAATATTTCAGTCAGACTTACTTGAGAGCTTATAAAAGCTAGGAAGATCTATTTAATCAATATTAAATTAAATTATTTATATTATATATCTAATTTGCATTAATTTATATCTATTATTTATATTAAATTATTTATTAAATTAATTATTAGTTAAGCTATAAATTATCACAAACATTTTGCCTCTGGCTAAGAATTCTGTTGCAAAAGTCTGTGCTACATTATGCAGACAGTAAACTGTAGTACTTCAGACACTGCAACTTTTTAATGAACTGTTAACCCATATATTAAAGAAACTACTAGGAACAAGAATTGCTAAAATAACATTGTTTATAATTTTTAAAAGGAGGAAGTGAAAGCAAAGTGATCACTATATCTAAAAGTGATTCAGCATACTATTTGCTCATTTTACACATAGATTTTTTTATAAAAGTATGCAGTTTTAGAAGAAACGTATTAACTACATACTCTTAATGAAGCCTCGGATCAGCTTAATGGTACTGATTTCACGTTCAGACTATGTCTGTACTTGCACTGATAAAGCTCAGAGACAGACCATACCATTGCGCTTGCTGGGTCCTGGAGCACTCTAGCTGTACCATCCTGCTGGGGCTCACATGAAGCGGCAGAGTGGTTCAGTCCCGATGTGTTTGACGGTCCAGCATCAGACTTCCTAGATGAATTTACTTCTGCCTACAAGGAGTACGTATGTACACTTCAGAGGCAAGATTCAAATCGCTCCAAAAAGATTTGGCTTATTTTCAAATATGTATTTTAATGTATGGAGAATATGAGACATACTGAAATGTAATAATCAAGTACACCAACTGCATTTCAACTACACACCAACAGGTTTAAGAAATTCTCATTCTTTAGAAATGAGACTATAGATGTGCAAGCATCAGTCTAAAAAAAATTCTAAGTTCCTTTGCACATAGCAACATGTATAACATTAAAAAAATGCACATATGTATAAAGCAAAAAAGAAAATTCTTTATACGATCCAGGACAAAATAATGCCACAAATGACACCATTTTTTAAAACTTCTGTTTCTCATGTCCTTAAGACAATGCTGACTACCGTTGTTACAAATAAACTAATATAACCTGTTTCTCAGCAGGGCTAACTAGCCTCTGCTAAATGCTAGTTTAATGTGGTTATACTTCTAGTACCAACGTTGCCTCACAACCAGAGTGGGCATAAACACATGGCACTACACTGTCAGGCACACATTCCACAGTTTACAGTATTTAAATTTCAGCACAAGCAAAGCAAAATAAAAATAAAAGTTTTATAATACTGTTTTTGTATGCATTTATAAAATGCCTAACAAGCATAAATTCCCAGAATTTAGATTTCATGCATTTGGAAATTTGAGACAAGAGATCAGTAGTGACATAGAAGTTCATGTTTAAAACAGTATATATGCCTGCAATAATCCTTTGGGAATGGAAAGGAACATAGCATCAGAGTCCTGAACTGAAACACTTTAAAATTTATACATTTAATCTATTTAAGAAAAAATAAATTAATGATCAGATCAATTTTTATCAGCAAGCATGTCTCCTTCCAAGTCATGTATCTAGATCTCGATTTATTACACAAATGACAATTCCAAATCTAATACCTGTTTGCAAATGCAGATGTAAGTAGTGGTAGTAATAGTAAGAAATACAAACAGTGTATTAGAAACCAACCAGTTATGGTGATAACAAGCTGATAAGATCAAAAGATAATGATATTCTTTCAGGATACTATTTTGTGTGAGAAATTAAAATTCCCTGTTTCTTCATGTGTATTATCTCAGGAGAATCCAAAAAAATGTCACTGAAACAACCTGAAGATGAATTTAAACTTAACAACACTTAATCTGACAACACTGCTCTCCTTTTGCACTTCACTACTATGAACTGTAATAATATTAGATAGGACAAGTTCTGACTCAAATATGGACCAGCAACAAAGCATCACAGGATTATGAATAATTTAGGCTGGAATGGACCTCTGGATGACACCAGGTCCAACTCCCTCCTCAAAGCAGAGTCACATTAAGTCAAGTTGTGAGCATCCCCAAAGATTCTACAGCCTCTCGGAGCAGTCTGCTCCAGCATTTGACAACCTGCAAAGTGAATTTTCCTTTCCCATATCCAGTTCTAAGTTCCTTCCCTGGAACCTGTGACCACTGCTTTTCATACTTCTGCTTCTTCCAATACAGCCTTCATTTCATCTTTACTGTTAATCTCTATAAAGCACATACACTACAAAATGTGCATTTGATTTATTTTAGTTTAGGAAAGTACTAAGTCTAGTATGCTAGACTGAAGTCAGACTAACATTCAAATAAATAACCACCTGAAAGTTCCCAAAACTGAAGTATCTTTTTTGTCACATAGTCTCATTTTTCTCCAGCCCTTACCTCTGCTTCCAGAAAAGTTGGAGAACACAGACAACAAGGAAAGAAAATCAACATATGTAAATGAAATAATGAGGGTGAGAATTAGTTTTACTGCACAATATGCCTTGTGATGGCAATATGTAGATAAACTATAGTGTTTTACAGTCATGTGTATGCTATAAGTCATCTTTCTTTTTTTCTTTGAAGTGGAATGGAATTTATGGTATATAGCACCTAAAATGCAGAAAACAATCTGCAAGTCAAAGTAAAACTAATAAAAAAATATGCAGTTTTCTATTAAAACAGACAGGAACAAAGGTGAAGGCTCACAGAAGCAGAAAAACTAACAAGAAAACGTGGTTTATTTTTCCTCCTGAATTTCATATTCCTTTCTCAACACCTCATATGGTTTGTTTTTTCAAAAATTACCATTTTGCTTAAGGCTGGTATGAAATGATTTCTCATAATCCCAGGATCATCTAGAAAAAGATAGGAAATCTCTTCTTTAAGGATCAAGATAATGCAGAGATTGCTAGTATGTTTGCTAGTAGAGAGGCTCTCTCCAATTATACACTCAATCGGCAATCTGATGTTAAATCTTACTCCCTAAGTTGACACGGACTATATCCAAACTACTAAAAAGCTTTTTGTGTTCTCTGCTAGTAATTCATAGTATTAGTTTACTAAAAAAAAAATTAATCAAATGCCTCAACCTAACATCAATCAAACAAACAATAACAAAGTCAAGGAAAGCAGAGAAGCAGGAAGCTTAAAAAAACCCAATCCCAAAAATTTTATTTGAGAAAGGGAGGGAAGGCACAACCAGAGGACAGAACTGATTTACCTTGTAAAAAAAGCACAAAGGATACTAAAAGGCTCTAGAAACCTGAGGCTTTTGAAGCACAATGGATACTTAAAGGCTCTAGAAACCTGAGGCTTTTGTTCATTCTTCCCTTGCTGAGTGCTTGTTCTTAGCAGGTGGCGTTAAGTACGTGGACACATGAAATGCACCAATATTCTTTAAAGGTCGATGTCCCCAAGTCTTTCATTTTAAAACTGAAAAAGGTATGAAATGAAGTTGAGAGTTCTTTCTTTAAAAAAAAAAAAAATCATACTCCAATATTTCTAGAATTTCTTGGATGAGGATTAGCAGTTCTCAAGTAAAAATTAATCATATGTATTTTAACCCTCATATATTGTAAAAAAGCCAGGAGGCAGGCAGTCCATTGCTCCTCCAAGTAGTTCCTTTTAAAATTCTGTCCCTGTATCTCCTCACCTTTGTAAAATATTTTGAGATGGTTTTATCATATTATTACACACAGACCGAACCATGTCAACATGTCTAGATGCGAGATCACACAGGAATACACAGGTCCTGCAAAACTGGAGTAATGCTCAGTAGAAGGCAATCTCACTCTCATGGCACACACACAAAAAAAATGTAGTCTTGAGGACAGTGTTAGGAGAACACTGTTGATACAAGGGGACATACCAGAGTCCCCAGCCTCAGTGAGGATGCATTCTGCACCAATGCCATATTGTCATAATATATTTCATTGTAGTTCCCCGCCCTCATGCACTCAGTCTTCCTTAGTGGCCGATTTAAAAGTTTAGTGGAAAACCCAGTGAAAAACAAGACTGTGCATGCAAGACATGCAGTTTTCTAAGGCACGTATTTGGCTAAACAAATCTTACTTTCACTGAAACACAAGCTAGAGAACACCTTTTTGGGTAACAGCAACTTCCATACCAGAGTTCAACTTTCAGTATCTTCAGCTGCAGGGTAGTTCAAAAGAATTTGCAACCATTTTTCAGTAGGAATATGTTTTATTCCTTCCATAAGCCAAAAGGAGGAAGAACAAAAAAAAGAAAAAAAAAAAAATCACAAAGGAAAAAAATTTAGGTTAGCTTTGGCCGAACTTTGCTAACACACTTACAGTAAGACTAATTCTGGAGAATTTAATCAAGTTACTAGTGACCAAAAACATGGAAGTAAAAGCAACATAGTTAGGGAGTTCTTACCACAGTGCTCACCACTGAAATCAAAACTAATCAATCGGTGCTTGAGATGCACAACTTATTAATCGGCACATTTCAAGAGATCCACTCCTGTATTTCTCTTTCAGACTGTCCTAAAAAAGCAGGTTTCCACACAGAGATTGATGAAGGTTTATGAAATGAAGCCTTCTGCAATTTACAAGTGTTTCCTCAATATTATTTTTTTTAAATTCTATACAACAGAAGTTTAAACAGTGACATCACCTTGAAGCTAATTTGTCTGGCAAGTTCTTTAGCTTCCTTGTCTGCCTGGCTTGACACGCTTCCGGATGTCAGTGGTAAGAGAGCCGTCTTCATAGATGTGCCACACATTTCACAACAGAAGTCTTGTGACCTGGCCACAAATGACACAGCTCAGAATAGCATGTTCTCATGATGGTCTTGTGCGCTTGTTTAAATAAACTAGTTGCAAAACAACCCACAGAAAGACAAGTGATGTCAAGACCAGTAGCTTAAAAGTACTTGCCACCGCCCCAAATCACACTACTCTGAAAAAATGTTGAGAATAATCTATACTACAATGACATATTCTCTTACGTCATTTAGGAAAGTATTAACAAGTGACTTACATATTGCTATTATCTATCCTTTATTAATAATTTGTTACATTTTAAAACTTCTTATCTGCAGCAAACTAAAATTGTAAATTATAAAGATCTAACTATTATTACAAATATTAAATTGGAGCCAGGAGCTCACACCTCAAATCTAGGAATTTCAGCTTCTGCAAAAGCATTACTTTTCCTCTCTTGCACACAAAATTTATCTACAGGGCACACTGCAGGCAGCTCTCCAAGCCAATGAGAAACCGCACAACCTTGATAGCACAGTATCAAAACCAACCCACTAAACCCTGCCTCTCACCAGGGCTTATTAGCTTTGACCCAGTGCCATGCTAACAGGAAAGCTGCAGCTTCCGATTGGCTCAGAGTGCAGGCAGAATAAGCTCTCACCTGCCTGCAAAATAAGTTACTAGTTACAATTTAGAAGACAGTAACTTTGCTTATAAATAGGGATACAGTCTTTCAAGTACCTTCTACTTCCCAGATGAGGAAGGGAGAAAGACCAAAAAGAAGGCAAAGGTGTAAGACTTCACTTAAGGACTATCACAGAGTAATTGAGCTTGAGAGACACCTCTGGAGATCATTTAGTCCAGTCTCCTTGCTCAAAGCAGAGTCAAGCAGAACATGTTGCTCAGGTCTGTTTCCAGTCACATTTTTAATACCTCCAAGGACAGAGATTCCACCACCCCTCTGGGCAACCTGTGCTAGCGCTCTGACCATCTCCACAGCAATAAAAAAAAAAAAGAAAAAAAAAGAAAAAAAAGTGTTTTCTTGCATCCAGATCTTGTAGGTTTCAGTTTGTGCCCATTGCCTCTTGCCCTGGCACTGGATGCCACTGAGAAGAGACTGGCTCTGCCTTCTTTACACCTTCCATTCAGATATTTGTACACGAGTAAGATCCCCTGAGCCTTCTCTTCTCCAGACTGAACACTCCCAGCTCTCCTTATATGAAACATGTTCCAGTCCCCTGCATCACCTTTGTGGCACTGCACTGGATTCATTCCAGTAAGTCCCTATCTTTCCTGTACCTTGACCTGGACCCAGACTCCAGATGCCTCCCCAGCGCTGACTGGATCTGTCGGCAACGCTCTTCCTAATGCAGCCCAGGACACCATTAGCCTTCTTTGCTGCAAGGGCACATTGATGCCTCATTAATAGCTTGGTGTCCACCAGGTCCCCCACTTCCAAGCTCCTTTCCAGCTGGTTGGCTGGTGTTACTCCTCTGCAGGAGTAGAACTTTGCTTTTCTTTGTTGAACCTAAGGAGGTTCCTCCAGCCCCTTGAGGTCTGGTTTATCAGCCACCTCTCCCTGATCTGTATCTTCTGCAAGCTTGCTGAGGGTGTACTCTGCCCCATCGTCCAGGCCATTAATGACACAGAATTGCACTGGTCCCACTGTGGACCTCTGAAGTACACCAGCAGTGACCAGCCTGCAGGTGACTTTGTGTTGCTTACCACACCCCTCTGAACCAGGCAGCTCAGCCAGTTCTTAATCCACCTTACTGTCCCCACTTGCCTTGGCTGTACTTCAGAGCCTCTGTATGAGGATGGTAAGGAAGACAGCACCAAAAGCCTTGCTAAAGTCAACAATAAACAACATCCACTGATTTCCCCTTGTCCACTAAGCTAATCACTTCATCAAGTCACAAATTCAATTAATTTCTTAAAAATCATTCACAAGCAGTTGTTTCAGATTTTTTTGCCATTGTTTCATTATTAAGGGAAATGATACATCATTGTTTTGGTTGTTTTCTCCCCCACCAACACTGACTATCAATTCCATCACACTGATTTTCCCTCCACACTGCAATTACTACTGTATCACAACACTAATTACATCTCTAAGCCTGAATTTCAGACAAACCTCTGAACTGACCACACAGTGCTGGAAGGAATACAGCCCTCTCAAATTATTTTGTTTAACCCTAAGTTCCAAGTTTGCACAATATTCCGGAAAAAAAAAAAAAAATATATACCCACAAGGCACAGACCTTTCTGTTATAATTGGAATAAATGCAAGAGAACAGACTGAGGCAACATAAGTTTGTACTTACAGTAACAAACAGTGCTTACTTTTTAGCAAGAGCTCTTCTTTCTTCAGGTGTATAATCTAGAGATCCTATTGCTCCTTCACCTTTGGTTGGCATAAATCCAATAATGGCTAGTAAAGCTGTTCTTACTAAAATGGGAAAACAAATACAAACAAGGTTGCAGAAACAACTGCTATGTTATCTCACTCTACACTCAGCATAGAAAAGCTGCAGTTCTGCCTGAGAAACTTCATTTTGGCTAAAGGAGTAGTCTGAATTTCATACAAGCAGCACAGGGTTTTTTGCTACACAGCAAGGCTTTCTTAAATTTTTAATAGTTATAATTATAAACTTCACATTATAAATGAAAGGTAAGGCCTCACTATTCCATCAGTCAACACAGAGAAGAAAAGCTAAGTTGTTACAAAAATGTTGCATCAATATCAAAGTTACAGTTCAAGACTTTAAAAATGGGTTCTGAAGTAAAAAAAAGTAAGGTAGAATTAACATAAAGGGGGAGGGGGGAAGAAGAGGATTCATAACATCGTCTTCTTTCTGTGCATGCTTTCTATTAGACACAAATTCTGCAATCTAGTGCACACAATCTCAGAGGTTTTCTTTTATGTAGAATTTGCTCCTTTTATGTCATCATGTTGGGGAAGAAGCTCACTTAAACACTATAACAGCAAATAACAGAATTGCCATCTAAAACATTATTTTAGACAATATCTACCCTTCGATTTTGTTTTACATGGTCATGAAATTTAAGAATTCAAGACACTTTGCTAGTAGATTTGGTATATAAATATCACATGAAGATAACTACCACAAAATAGAGATAGGATATTTACACCTCCTACTCAGAAGACAGTATTTTCTACTCAAAAAAACCAAGACACTACCAAAGTTGAAGTGGTCTGTTATAACACTCCTAAGATCTTAAGTACATATTTTATATCTGCAACTGATATTGAAAGAGATAATTGTTGCACTGTACTCAGCAAAACTAAAATTATAAAAACACAGAAATATTGCCTTAGATTGTCTGTGGCAACTCTCAATTTTTGCGATAATGAAACTTTAAAAAAAACCTGTAGAAAACATTCAGTTATTGTGAACTTGGACTACTTGGACCAAGTCTTTCCTCTTGAGTGTTCAGAAGTACAGCATCACAATTAAAAGCTGATCGCACTCCCCTCTATCAATATTCAAGCTGGTTTTAATTATACAAAAACAGGGTAAAGTAACAGGATTTAAAGTATTTTCATAAGAACAATTTTAAAAAAAACCACAAAAACAAAGAATATTTTAAGTAGTCTGCAAATTCTTAATGCTTGAGCATCCACTAAGAGCCTACCATCAGCCCTCAGTTTCTCAACCATTTCACCCAGTATTTATTTACTTATTCTCAAATCTTCCTATGTCGTTCTTTCATAACTTTACATTTCTCAAGTTCTCCTATACTTTTACTCCCTCTGTCTCCTTTTTCACTATAAATATTCCTTGTGAGATTATTTTCTTTTCAGTTTAAAGACTTAGTTGCTTGATGGGGGGAACATTTTCCAAATAACTGTTACTTACTACTCCATGAAGGCTGCCATGTTTCAGGATGATGGCCCGAGATGCTTAAACAAATTTTCTTCCCCACTTCAAACCTGCCATTGGCCTTCAAAGGAAGAAGAAAGGTATAGTAAAACATGCTGGAAGTTAACTCTTGGGTTTTAGTAAAAGTTGTAAAAAATCATGATCAAACGAATCTATATGCAAACAACACTTGATAATTACATTACTGCCAACCTCACAAAATTGGCATTCAGCTTTCTGAAAAAAAAGAATCATAGAATGGCTTGGGTTGGAAGGGAGATTAAAGATCATCTAGTTTCAACTCCCTTGCCACGCGCAGGGACACCTTCCACCAGACCAGGTTGCCCAAAGCCCATCCAGCCTGGCCTTGAGCACTCCCAGGGATGGGGCAGCCACAGCTGCTCTGGGCAGCCTGTGCCAGTGTCTCACCACCCTTGTAGTGAAGAATTCCTTCCTAGTATCCAACCTAAAGCCACCCTCTTTCAGTTTAAAGCCATTACCCCTTGTCCCACCACTACATGCCCTTGTAAAAAGTCCCCCCCCAGCTTTCTCGGAGACCCCCTTTAGGTACTGGAAGGCTGCTACGAGGTCTCCCTGGAGCCTTCTTTTCTCCAGGCTGAACAACCCCAACTCTCTCAGCTTGTCTTCACAGGAGAGGTGCTCCAGCCCTCTGATCATCTTCGTGGCCCTCCTCTGGACTCACTCCAACAGGTCCATGTCCTTCTTACGTTGGGAGCTCCACAGCTGAATGCAATATTTTAGGTGGAGTCTCACAAGAGTGGAGTAGAGGAAGAGTCCCTCAGCCATCTACCTCTATTCATGCATGAAGAAACCCTTAATTGATATCTCACATGTTCCAGTGTGACACAGTGGCTTGCCTGTTGCTCCTGTAACCCACACACCACATATAGAGAGCCTGAAAAGCTATAGCTCTATGAAACTATGCACAAATGTGTGCCTTTGCCCCAAACCATAGGTCTGCCTTCCGACATGTGACCAATGTCTCCAACAGAAACCAAGAGAGCCCATGGAGAGAAGGTTAAGCAATCATATCAGCAATGTGATGACTCCTAGAGTAAAATTTCATATATTAGGTGCAAAGCTTCATGTAATTACAGAATACCAAAGTCACTTCTGGTCTTAAATCAGCAGCAGTAACTGTACTATGCCACCTCTCTTACCAAAATTATAATAATTTAAATGCCAAGAATATTTCTCAGACATCTACATTTCAATTGATGATGTAAAAAGGAAAAAAACTGGTAAACATGCTTACCGTCAGCAAAATAATGCTGGGTGGTTTCATGGGATATTCAGGTGGTAGTACTATTCGCCCGTGATAAATCCCTCCATCGAAATCTGAATCTGGAGGGCCTCTAACAGTAAAATGCCATTCAAAAAGATTATCCTAAAATGCCCCCATCAAAGGGAGATTAAAAAAAAAAAGGGAAAAGTGCGTCAAAGTAGTAAACAACTAAAAACAATTTTCTTGACCAAGGACAGTCCGCAGCAGAAATTTTAAGAAGTCAAAATCAAATGAAAATTAAGATAACCAACACAGCACTAAGATTCTGGTTAAAAGGATAAAATATTATAGCTTTCCGGTATTTTTCTTACACAACAGCTTTTTTTGAAACCCTCAAATTCATTATGCAAAACTCTTGTCATAACTGATACAACTAGATACCCAACTAGATACAACTTAATACCCAACACATGGAAAACTGTCTTTGCACCAGTGAATCATTTCTGGAGAACCAAAGGGAGACCCAGCCCAAAAAAGAATATTAATGACAGCATCCTCAAAGCCCCTTCCATGACCAAGTCAACACAGGGACTTGACACACACCCCAGAGAAATCCCATCCTCTTTTGCTCCTCCATAAACAATTTTTAAACAGCTACTGTGCCTTACTGCACAACAGGTACACTTTCCAATTTGGAAAACTATTTTCAATGGACATCTACATAACTTCTCTTCAAGCATTATTTCTTCAGGGTTCTGCATTTGGCTTTGTGTATCAGATCTCACAGTGCCCACAACTCCCTGAATATTTACAAGCAGAACAACTCCTACTATTAATACAGGAGTCCAAATGAGGTTTGCTGTCAGTAAACAAGATCTCTCAACTAACGCTGAACACTGGTACCAGAGGGCTGTGACAACCTAGTTACGATTTTTTCAAGGATGGGAGGTAACTGGCAACACTTCCAGCATTTCTGTTCATTTGCCACTGTTCTCTTCCCGGCAAGTCACTGTTCTAACCCAGAAATAAGATCTTCATGTAAGTTACAAGTAATAGCATGAATTAATCCTTACATTTCACCACAGGAAGGGGAAACACAAGGTACAGATGACAACTAGTTGGTAATAACATGTATTTCATAGTACCTAGGAACACACTATTTTCTGTATGTTAGGTGCACTACATATTTCTGTGAACAGCTAAATCAACCCCCTAAACAGAATACCACAGAACATTGCCTTTTTTACTATTCCAGTGAAATCAGAAGGTGTTTCTGTTTAAGCTTCTAACCACCAGAACTTCACTGCCCTATTAGCCCAAAAACTTCACTGGGCATTTAGAAGACCTCAAGAAGCTACTATTTAAGCAAAATCTAAGCATTCTCTCTTACAACGCACCCAGAATTGCACCCATTTATATTTTTTACAGGTTGGTTTGTATGCAAAGTAGTGAACCCTAATAGATCACCTAGGCTTAAGAATTTTGTTGAACAACTCAGCAACTGAGCCAGATGTCAGGTTTGGGTGTTGTCTTAGTTTCCGCTGGGATAGAGTTAATTTTCTTCTTAGTAGCTAGTACAATGTTGTGGTTTGATGTACACCAGGACAGGTGTAAAAAGCTTAACTTAAACATAATGCATTTATGTAGTCTCAGGAAGCAGGACTGGGGGAATAAACATACTATATCTGTGCAACAAAATTACTCCGGTCCAACGTAAAATGGGTATTAATGTATTTTCACTAACAACCTGGAACTACAATACCATTAAAGTGGAATTCTGCTGTTGATTTCCATCATAGGAAAAAAAGAACTGAATCAATTTTAAATGTTCTGCTAGCATCTAAATAGGTACGTTTTAAATATATATGCACATAGAGAACTTAGAAAGCGTGTATATATAACACAGCCTAATTACAAGTTCTTGCAAACATACAGAGAAACAAACCTCCAAAGGCTGTGCGTGATAATGATCTGTAGGATCCTTCAGTTCTGCAGCCTCTTTCATCAAACGTTTGACAGCTGAAAAAGAGAAAGTGTAAGACATGAAAATAAAGAAAAAAAATTCATACACATCACATACAAAAATAGATAAATATTTCTTGAACAGCTCCTTTCAGCTAATGTTTTTCAGCACACCCCAGCTTCTTCACTGGAGTTAATAATTCAAGACACAATATAAATTACTCATGCTGAATAAACCTTAAATGACTTATACAAGCACAAAGTTATGAAAAATATGTTGCATGGCCACAGACTTTCTCAACACTGAACAATGGGACTAAAGTAGTTTTACATTAATAATTGCACCAAACACATAAGGAAAAACATAGGTGCCATTAACAGAGTTTCAGACTTTAAATACAAGATGTACAAGACTTACAACCTCAACACCTTTATCATAAAGGACATCACGTGCATCTTTTAACAACTGCTGAAAAGCTTTATCCTGACACCTCCCATGACTGTTACATGACTACTCCCTTAACTATTCCAAAGAAGGTCACAGTAAAGTTTGGGAGAAATCAACATAGCAATAATACAAGGAGATAAAAGTTTTATACTGGATCTGAAAAAAACATATGCCCAGCCAGAAAAATTCACCCAGGGCCTTTGCAGTTTGAACCTGCTACTGAGTGTAGACACACAGGTATTTTCCTATCTTAAATTCAGGATAGACATTAGTTACCCTCTCCAATCTTCTACTTCGGAACCACCAGCACAATCTGTATTTTCTGCGCCTCCCTTTTCCTTCCCCTCCAATAAGTTCTGATACACCACTTGTCCTGTCAGGTGCCCTCATGTGCATCATGCATAAATGCCTAACAAAGAACTCAGCCAAACCAAAGAGCAGACCTAAACATAAAAAGTAAGAACTACAGACAAGAAATTCAAGAATGCCATCTCATTAATAAGGTTAGGTAGGAAGTTCTTACTCCCTCCTTACTTACTGGAAAAAGTTCAAATACCAGTTACCTCTTTAAGTAATTACATAGGAGCAGGATCCCATAATCCACCCTCCACATTCAGTTCAAACCACAGAAGTCCCTCCCACTCATGTAATTATCTAAAGGAGAAACACTACCCAAATCCCCTTACATGTAAGCATAAAGACATGGTGAAAGTGAACTGTAGTTCCTTGATTTACAAAGCCTGACATCACCACCTGACTGTAGGCTGTGTAGAACACTCAGACTCCAGGGCTTTACTCACTCTCATGACACTGTGAGGGAAGCTACTCTAAACTTCCTGCAGAGGAATTTTGATTTCAATCTACTGTGAAAAGTTCTTTTCCTCCTTCACGCTTCTTGACAGCTATAAACAACAGCTCAAAGTTTGAGAATGTCACTTCTTACAACGGAAGAAGCAAACAGACTGTGGAAATTTGCTGTTGCCTGTTGTCCCAATTCTGCTGCTGCCAGGGGGAGGTGTCAGCATCCCGCCTCTGCTGAAAAAGTTTGTCTCTTTCATCTGCATTAAGGTTTACCAGTTCATTAACGAGGAATAATAAGAAAACCAGCCTGGACCAGAAAAATCTTCAGACCCAGCACTGCTCCATAGCCAACAAGCCTGGATTCTTGCCTTCAGAAGAGTGGCATGCACCAGGATGAGCTAATTCAGGAGCAAACACCTCACAAAGCAGAAGGGTAACTATAACAAAACTGAGAACATATATAATGAAACCTAACAAAGACAGAATAGTCACGGACGAGGCAGACAACTCTGTTACCAGGATTTCCCAGATGAGGGATCAACAGAAAAGAAATACAGTCCCCCTATATCAGCATTACATGCAATTACTCATATTAACTGAGGGAAAGCTAACCATTAGAGAGGGAAAAAAAATTTCAAGACCATTCTATGTAAGTCTGCTGACACTCAGAGAAAGGCCTGTACCCAGCGTACCAGCCTAAAACTGGGAGTGGAATCACTGGTAAAGCACACTTGCACCTTGGATTCGTCCCAGAAGGAACAGCCTTTTACAGCTTCAGCTCCACGGCTGTAACCTGGGTGCTGGCATGCAGGAACAGAGAAACCACAGGTTTGTACTGAGAAGTAACAGAGACAGCAGCCAGGTGGGGAAAGCAAGCAGGTGGGCTCCTGTTAAGTAGAATTTGAAACAGAAGCAAATTAAAGCATGGGGGTTTAACATATTTTTGTATTTAATTAACAGTGACAGTGATGCTGTATGTATTTTCTCATAGCATTATTTTTCTATCAAGGAGCCAGAATATAGATATTTTACGAAGCCAGCATAAAATACACTGAAAGAATATGAAATTTTGTTCCACTCAGAGCATAAAATACAGCAAAATATACAACTTCACTTTTGTATACCATAGTGATAATTTGCTTATAATAAGTTTTCAGTATTAAGCAACCTAGGTTACCTTAAGAAAAAGCAGCACAAGTATATGAAGAAAGGCTGAGAAAAAGCAGCACATTATGAAGAAGGGCTGAGAGTTGGGGCTGTTCAGCCTGAAGAAATGAAGGTTCTGAGGAGACCTGTTGTGGCCTTTCAATACTTACAATGGGCTTATAAGACAGACGTTTTACCACAGTCTGTAGTGATAGGACAAGGGTCATTTTTTTTATTTTTTTTTTTTAACTGAAAGAATAGGTTTACATTGGACATAAAGAAGAAATTCCTTATGATGAGCATAGTAAAACACTGGAACAGGTTTCCCATAGAAGCTGTGGATGCCCCATCCCTGGAAGTGTTCACAGGTAGGTTGGGCAGGCCTCAGAGCAACCTGGTGTAGTGGAAGGTGTCCTTGCCCATGGCAGGAAGGTCGGACTAACTAAGCTTTAAAGGTCCCTTCCAGCTGTCCTGGTTTTGGCCCAGATTGAGTTAACTTTCTTTTTAGTAGCTGGTACAGTGCTGTGTTTTGGATTTGGTGCGAAAATAATGTTGATAACATACTAATGTTTTTAGTTGTTACCAAGTAAAGTTTATACTAAGCCAAGGACTCTTCAGTTCCCTACGCCCTACCAGCAAGAAATCTGGATGGACACAAGAAATTGGGAGGGGACAGAGTCAGGACAGCTGACACAAACTAGCCAAAGGGATACTCCATACCATACAATATCACGTTCAGTATATAAAGCTGGGGGAAGAAGGAAGGGGAAGACATTTGGGGTTACAGTGTTTGTCTTCCCAGTAATGCAGAGAGAGCCCTGCTTTCCTGGAGATGGCTGAACACCTGCCTGCCGAGGGGAAGTGGTCAATGTATTCCTTGTTTTGCTTTGCTTGTGTGCACAGCTTCTGGCCTACCTATTAAACTGCCTTTATCTCAACCCATGAGTTTTCTCACTTTTCCGATTCTCTCCCCCATCCTGACGTGGCAGGGAAGGGAGTGAGCGCGCGGCTGTGTGGGGCTTAGTTGCTGGCCAGGGTTAAACCACGACACCAACCCAAACCATTCTGTGCTTCTATTTCCACATTGCTGAAAAATGCCAACTGACAGACCACAAAGAACAGCCTGGACTGATAAAGGTTCGTTCTGAGAATGTGTGATCCAGCGGCAAAAACATGAAACTGTTTCTTCTTTAAGCACAGCTGCAGTATTCACAAAAACAGCCACTCCTTTGGCTACTACAAAACACGACAAAAGAAACAAACGTAATTCACAGTCTGCCTGCAACAAGTACAGGACATTCTTATCCAAACTTCATTACAAAGAGTTTTGATGCAAAATATAGTATTTCAACCCACTTAAAATCAAACTGAGTCATCTGAGTAAATGTCTGGCTATGGCGCTTTTGAAAAATGAGAACAGTTGGGGCCATTCAAAATAAAGAATTGCAAACTGTCAATAAAGTCAAAATGTACCACAAATTCAACCAAAAAAAAAAAAAAAAGAAAACAACAACAAAAAAAAGACACATTCAGTTTGTTGAAGACAAGTTTTAGATACAAAATAATGAAGGTATTTTTTAACATGGCATGACTGTCAGCATGAAAAATAACAATGCTTTCACAGGTATACTCTGCAACAATTTATCATAATGTTCACTGAAATTAAATACTGAGGAAATTAAGTTTCTGGACTAACTCTAGAGAGCAAAGGAGAGTTCCCACCCTGGCAGGAGGCGCAGGAGCTCTCCACTGCTCTGGGGAGGAAAGGAAAGAGAGGGTGCTATGGGCCAGAGGCTCTGCCTGACAATTGCCTCCTGTATTGCACCAAACTCATAGAATTTTTCTGAAAAGCAAAACCACAGATGTTAAAAACCTGAGAATCAAATTGAAAGCTTGCTTTAGAATTGAGCAGCAGCGGAATAACACAATAAGCAAAATTTGTATAATCTATGCATATAAGATTTGTAGATTCACTTCTGTCAAAAACCATCCTGGTCAAATCCTACTTTTATTAACATTTATGTTAAGCTATCCTGAACTTTCTGTTCAACCCAACTGCTTGTCTTGGATACACCTTGAAGTCACATTCCAGTACTCCTGCTATCACACCCAACTAGACTAGTCTGCACCTGGTGACTGGAAAATCCTTCTGTACACAGAAAATACAAGTGATCAGTCTTCATAAATGTCAATATTACTGCTTAAAGAGACGAGATTTGAACATCGGTGGTGTTCTCTTACTAAAATATTACACCTTTGTTTAAAAAAAAAAGCAAATCATAGTCTTAAAATAAAGCAATTGTATTTAGCCTTACAGAGCTCTGTTAGTAGTCTTCTGAATTTAATAAGGAATAACTTCAGTTCATTTTTACATTATCAGTGAACAGTAAATGTTGCAATCAAATGAGCTGATCAAGGCTACATTAACGTTAACATAACACACAACATTGCAACAGGATTTATTCCAGCATAATGAAGTTGTGTACTTTTGCTCACTGGAAGTTCTGAAAATCTGATACAAGTTCCAGCTCTCTCCAACACTCAAAACCCCAAACCCCAGAAACCATTACAAGCCTCCTAAAGATCTGCTGCAACTTATCTACAAAATGCAATGGTACTCGGGTACAAAAGCTCAACAGGAGAAACAGACCCAGGGGAGACCAGCAGTAGTGGTGAGGTGGGTGACATTGTAATCAAAATCACATTTGGAAGCACGGGGAGGGCGAGGTCACAGTCAGCAAGGCTCAGCCCCTTGTACTTTCTCACATGAAGAGACAGCATTTTCTGCACGTAAAGATGATTGCGGCATCACCAGTGAAACAAATTCATATTTAAGTGATACGGGATGTGCATGACAGTATCTTCCTCAAATGGATAGCAACCATTTCATTCTACCAAATTTCAGTTCTTCTGTTTGAGAAAAAGAAAGCACATTAAAAAAAACCACAACCAAACAACTCACAAACAACCAAAGGAACCCAAAACAGCTGGTATAAAGCTAGAGATCCCTAATTTTTCAAGTTGACTTACCTGATCTGGAAAAAAAAAGGAATAAAACAACCTGATAGCTTTTACTGCTTTAGCAAATGCTTGCTGCTTTTGGGGTTTTTTTAATGGCTTCTATTTTTTTTCCCCTTCATTTTAAGTAAGATTAAGAGGTCCACTCAGAAGAAATACAGAAAAAGTAATACTTTTTTCCCATGGCTCTGCTGACCAAGGCAGCATAAGTAAGGATGCAATTTATTTATTGAATCCAGTTTTTCCAATGGATTAGTAAAACTCTTCTAAAGTTTCTCTGGGATGAAGGGGTTTATAACTACTCAACCCACTTCAGCTATTAGCAAAATACAAGACATCTTTGTTACATGTTTGTCCGCTAATGATGCTATCTACAACTAGGAAAAATATTAGACACTAATACTAGAAAAATTAAAAAATTGAAATCACATAATCAATTTTAGACAAGCATCAAGGCCCTTCAATTAGATGATGCATATGTCATGGATGACATTTTGGGAAACTTTTATTAAATCAAGCTGGCTTTGGTTTTTGCCCCTCCACTTAATACCTGACCACTGAGCCAAGAGTGCCTGACCCATGGCTGGCATAACCACCAAGTGCACAGTGTCACCTGCTGAGCCACCACCACCAGGCCTCACTGCAGCCCAAAGCACCCAGGTATCCATTCACTCAAACTGCCTGTATTTGTATTTGAAAGAAAATTCCATTTACTTTTAAATTTCACATAAGGGAAAGAAAAAAACAGTGAATCACAGTCAGTCAGTAGTTCAACTGCACAAAGACAGGATCATGCAATTAAAAAAAAAGTCAGGATTACATTTACGTGTAAAGTAAGACTTCTTGTAAAATGACAACACTCAATGAGCTTTGACATTTTAAGTAAAAAAAAAATCATGTTAAATGTGGTCACTAAAGCATGCAAGAAAACATTTAAAACAAAAAGTCATAGCAGACTGGAGACTTATGAAATACTTTTACTACAGCTCTTTGATATGGAGAATGGTATTTTTTTAATTAGTGTTGTACTCTAGAGAATGGTTTATTAAATCTAAACATACAGAGACTCTAACAGGCTCACAGCAACCTGCACAGTGTCACTGGGTAATTGTGTGTCACCTACTCCATTGTGGATGTGTTTTTCCTGGACAGCTTAGAACCTGTGAATGATTATATGACCATTAGAGAATTAAAAGCAATAACAGGGGAGGGAAAGCGGGCTTGACACAAAAGTGCCCTGAAATATAAATTACAATCCTTTTGCAGAACAGCGTGTCAAATAGTATCTACTTTAGAAATAAACCCACATTACCACTTTCAAGTGCCCTCCACATTACTAATGCTTATCTCCTGTACCATGCCATGACTTTATTGGTTTTGCCCCCCCCTTCTTAACCCTTGTGAGTCCACTTCTGTCTTTAAACAGACTTTTCAGTTCCTGTATATATTTTTGTATGTAATTTCACAAAAATGTGACTATGTCAGAAAAATTTGCGTAGCAGTTTACAGTCACTTAATTTTTAATCAAGATCACATTTAAGTTTTATTAGGACAGAGATACCTGATCTTTCTTCATTTAAAAAAAAAAAAAAAAGGACACACATCTCAGTTGCATCCACACAGAATAAAATCCCTGGAAGACAGATGAGACTTCCAGTTGGGCAAGCCCTTAAAGCACTAATGAGGAGAACATACTACATACCCTGCTTCTTTAAAGCTCTTTTCCAAAGTGTTCCCTACTGCCTCTGTCTATGATGGGAAGTGGACTACACAAACCTTAGCTCTGACAACTCAGCAACAGAAGTATGTACAAACAGGCATACCAGCAACACACCATGCAAAGACTTTGATTTTTAGAACTAGAAAACCAGCAGTGGAAGCAACCATAACACTGACGATTCCTTCCATACTACCAGTGGAAGTATGGAAGTATGGAAGTGAAAAAACTACAAAACCACCTTATCAAACCTACACCTCCAGAGCTAGAGGAACGGGCATAATGAAGAGTCGTCAAAACTTCAAACTCAGGTGAACAGCACCACCATTTTAAAGTTGTCTCCACCGAAATCTACTGTAGTTTCAACATTATTCTAAACATCATCATCTGTGGAACACTGTTTCTCCATACTATAGAATCACATTTCTTTGTCTAAGTAAAAGCAAATGAAGATAACGAGGTTGCTCACCATTCACTGCCTCGGTGATGTTCTTCACTAGTCAAGTTCCAATTTTATGCAGATCTCAAGTAACAAGACAAAACAATTGTTCTTACAAAACTGAAATGTGCCATTGCAGAAATGTAACAACTGTCTGGGGCAGCCATATATTCCCACACTGCTTTTCTTTTAGAATTTGGTTTGGCAGTTCCTTTGACTTCTGGTACAAAACAAATGGAAACACCACTTATCAAGAGACAGGCCAGCTGCTTTCCATCTTCAGGGTCCCAGATACATCCTTTTCCATGACCCACAAGCCTCCTGAATAGCTGCTTTACATCTTCACAGCCTCACATATATCCTTTTGCAAGACCCACAAGCCTCTTATGCTCACATAAAGTATTGACAACTGTAAAAAAAGAATACTTTTAATTAGTCTAGTCTCTCTTTCCATTCACCCTCAGAAAGGACAGACCTTTAGTCCTCATTTCCCTCAGAGCAGCAGGAAGTACAGTACTCTTCCCGAAAGTATAATTCAAGACAACTGTTCAGTCAACACAAAGGGAGATAAAACTTATCAAATTAAGGTCCTTGTTGAATGTACTAAGATCAAACACTGTCTTCAGCCTTAATAAATCCGTTAACATCCATTCAACTTTTTAGTTTTAAAACATTCTATCTTTATTTCATACATGGAAGGTACTAAGCAGCACAATACCTACTGGCCATTTTCTACTAACTGGTTTTAATTAACAAAGAACTGATGCGTGTTTGTTAACAAGGAACACTTCTTACTTGTAAAAAGTGGAGAAAAAAGTATAGTTTGTAGGAAAAGCAGTAAATGTGTTGAAGATGACAGCTAAGAAGATCACTATCTCAGCACGTTATGTTCCTTGTGCGTCCAAGATCCAAAAGCCCTGTCTCTGGGCAGCAAATGCAGGACACGCACCATGCCTCCCTCCGCCTGCTCTCCCCAGTCATCCAGGGCCCTCACTAGCCAATTCTAGATGAGGCGGCCTGCTGAAAACAAACAAAAAGCTGCCCAAAACGAGTACTATTGTTTGTGGGCCATATGCAAGTCACTGTAGAGTAGCCGTTCACAATTCTTCAAGTGTGTCTGTGATAAATACCTGCTCAGAAGACTGGTAACATCCTACACGAAAGAGGGAGACCGTCACTACAAAAACAGTGACTGCAAGATCTGGTGTCTGATCTTGCAGCGGGCTAAGGGTCACAGCTCTTGGAAAAAAAGTAAAGAGATTATTCCAAGTAGCTGTGTTATAAATTTCAGAAAATAGGGATGTTCCCGCAGCATGAAGAGGATGAAATCTGTGCTTTAGTCAGCTGAGCTTTAATATTGATGGGAGAGGTTTATCAGCCATATGGTAGCAGGCTGATATACAGTGACTAATCCATTTTGAAATCCTAAGACAGAAAATAGCTTGCCCTTTTACAGGTGCCAAAAATAGACATAAAATGTGAAGCAACATCTTAAAAGGCTTTGCTTTATTGAAGTAATACAAAGAAGCCTGAAGTGTGGAGCGTGAAATTTCTTCCCTTCCAAAATTAATGGTCTTTTGAGAAAGGAAAAGAAATAATGTTCAAAGATGGCGTGAGGAGACAGCTTCAGGTGAACGCCTCCATACCTCTGTGCCCTTACAGAGGGTAACTGACAGGAGCCAGCAGCAGCTCAGCACACCACCCTCACCAAGTCCAGACCTTGGTGTACCTGTGGTAAACAGAGACCTGCCAAAGCACCAGCTGCACTGCTTCTCATCAACAGAGACACTATTCCCCTGCATACTACTTGTTTCACGTGGAGGGGAGTTACCATCTTTCAGCGACGTTGGGATGAATTAACATTAGCTAGAGAAACTGGGAAAAGGAAGAAGATTAATATATTGACTAGGAACAATTAGCAGCAGCACAAAGTTGTGTAGCAATATAGCTCTTCATGCAGTCTATTTTAAAGCACACAAAAAGAAAGGCACTAAGAGCCTAATCAATCCTCATTCATTAATCTGGCCTAGCACACCTACTCACAGAAGGACGATTCCATGTAGCCATGTATAACCATAGAAGAACTTCGGTTCCTGTCCTACCTCTACAGCAGAATTAATTAAAAGGCTTAAAAGGAAGATCAAAGCACAGGTTTCTTGAACAAAATTTTCCTACTTCAAATGTGTTTTCCTCTACAATATTTCAGATAAAGCCTACTATAATCATTAAAATAACTTACACTAAAACTGTAAGCAGTATTTACCTTCTTTAAAACTACTGAGAAGACAGATGTCACCATCTGCAATCAAGAGTTTGCTCAAGTCCAAAACCAGATTTGATAGAAACATAGAATTAAGTTGGAAAAGACCTTTAAGATCATCAAGTCCAATTGCTAACCTAACACTGCCAAGGCCACCACTAAACCATGGCCCTAACCACATCTATGCATTTTTTTAAACACTTCCAAGGATGGCGATTCCACCACTTCCCCGGGCAGCCTGTTCCAATGTTTCAACACCCTTTCAGTGAAGACATTTTCCATAATATCCTATCTAAAACTCTCCTAGCACAACTTGAGGCCATTTCCTCTTGTCCTATCATTTGTTATCTGGGAGAAGAGACCGACCCCACCTGCCTACAGCCTCCTTTCAGGCAGCTGTAGAGAGCGATAAGGTCTCCCCTCAGCCTCCTTCCCCCCAGGCTAAACACCCCCAGTTCCCTCAGCTGCTGCTCATCAGACTTGTGCTCCAGACCCTTCCCCAGCTCCGCTGCCCTGCTCTGGACACGCTCCAGCACCTCAGCATCTTTCTTACGGCAAGGGGCCCAAAACTGAACACAGTATTTGAGGTGCTGCCAGGAGACTTCAACAGGAGAAGCCTCTTCCGCAGGCACAAAACGATTACTTTTTTCACTCTCTCAAGATAGCACATTCCAAATCCCTAAAGCTGACCCGGCCTTAAAGGTTAGCAGCTTGGTTCTTCCTCTATTCAAGTCAGAGCAACAAGAACAGGCACAAGGACATCTACTGGTTCTAAAGCCTTAGAGGGCTCAGTCACCAAAATAAACACTTCAGTCCACAGATGATAAACCATCTGAAACAGGAAACATGATGGATTTGATTTTATGTCTTTCAGTGCATTCACGTCAATTAAAACCACTGCAATATGAGAACGCTCTACATGTCCGTCTTAAGCCTTCAGCTGAATGGCAAGTGTAAGGTACCATCGTTAAACTGCACATGCAACTGTAACAAGATAGGAATTGTAAAACTTACACAAAAATATTAAATAATCACATATGCTTATCTACCCGATTAGCAAGAGAAGTGCCAGACTAAGGATAACGGCTATACACAATTACAGCCAACTAAATCTAATGGACAACAACTGTTGAAGAAACAGTATTTTTTTTTTATTTATTCAATAGCTTTTCATCCATCTTTTTTAAACAGAGATGTCACATATATTAAGTGGCTATTGAAATGAGTGGTTTAAATCATCTTACAGAGATTTTTAAAGTGATTTAAATCATTTATAGACTTTCAGCATCCATATGGAAAGAAATAATTTATTACATTAATATGCTATAGAGCAAGTTTAATTTGGGAAAGCAATATTGACCCACTGTATGAACTGTTCATCTTTGCCAAGTAAGGTTCATTTTACTATGGAACAGCACAGGTACTAAAAATCAGTTCCTGTAAAGGAACTTTTCTCTTGAAAACAAGGGGGACTAGTAACAACAGAGGGGAAGAACATTTCTAATTAAGCCACAAGTATTTGCCCTCCACACCCAGATCCCAGGAGGCTGTCATAAAGCACACCACCACTATTTCCAATGACGTGGCAAACCATAACTAGTGAGCACATTTGTGTGACTTTGTAAATTCACATACGTAACACATCTGGCATATCTCAGAAAAAAAAAAAAAAAAAAGGTCCTCCTTCCTGATACTTCAAACTATAACAAGTACTTCATTTGCTTTGTGATCCTTCTTATGTTTCAGTTATGCGACTTTGGTGTGAGGGCGAGGGATATAATTTAGCAATAGATTCATCATCCACATGAGGCATGTTTTGCAAATAAACCTGTCATTTACATTTGTAAGGTACAAGTCATCATAACACTCAGTTTCTCCCCACCTCCCAGGCTGGTAATAGGACAGTATGATTAAAGAATAAAGCCACTATTCATCATAATAATAGGAAGCTAACAATACCTATTTCCCAAAACCTGATTAGAGGAAAGCTGGGGCAGAATAGCAACCAACACACAAACCCAACTGGCCCTTGCAACTTGGGGAAGAGGTTTTTGGCTCAGCAGCAGCGGCAGGCCTCCAGCTGCACGCGCAGCTCCCAGGTGAAGCCCAGCTCAGCCAGCGAGGGGCCGCTGCTCCAGCACAGCCGGACAGGAAGGTCCCCACCTGTCTCCAGTTTCCCTTCCTAGGAAGCAAGACCTTCCCTTCCAGCGCTGCTTCTCGAGATATCTCCAACATCTCGAGGCACCTCTCTCACAAAGATTTACAAGAAAGTCTAGGAGGTAAAAGGCATGAATTTTAACACAGAATCCCACGAACACATGTAAATACAGCGCATACGGTAACACTTCTATAAAACAAACTTTTAGGCCACCCAAACTAAGCTATGGTTGTCCCCTCACACGCACCTACTTGGAAAGGAGGCGATACCCAGGGGAACAGGGCTCAGCCACCTGGAGAAAAAGGTACGCTTCGACGAACCAGCAAAAAAGCATGGGCACACACACACACCCCCCCGGGCAGCCGGGGCGTTCCCAGCGTTGCGAACCGACTTCAGCTCCGAGGGAGTCCTCAACGCCACCGCGCTGCGGGCAGCGGGGACCCGGCCCGCCTCCGCCCCGGCGCGCAGCCGACCCGCACCCGTGGGCGTCGCCGCGGCCCCGGGCCGCCATCCCGCCTCCCCTCCGCGGCCTCGGCCCGGCCGCTGCACCTGTCCCGCCGCACCCCGGGAGGCGACAGCCGGCACCGGCCCCCGAACCCTCCGCGAACCGCGGCGGCCCCGGGGCGGGCACAGCCGCCCGCCCACCTTGGCAAGCGGCGGCCTGGGCAGCCTGAGGCACGGCCGCGCCCCCCCCGCCCGGCCCAGCCGCCCCCCCCTGCCCGGCCCAGCCGCCCCCCGCCCGGCCGCGGCCTGCAGGCGAGGCCGGCGACCGCCTCCCTGGCGCCCAGCGGGGCCTACCGCGCCACCTACCCGGGCTCTTGAGGTTGTACCGGGCCTCCATGGCAGCCGGCACCGCTCGCTCGCTCTCTCCCTCCGCAGCGTCTCCGGCAGCGGGGGCCGGGGCCGGAGGAGGAGAAAGGCCGGGCCCAGCCCAGCCCGCCTCCCCTCGCCTCGGGAAACTCCCCTGACGTGGCAGCGGCGGCAGCAGCCCCGCCGTGACCGCGGAGGGAGGCACCTGCCGCGCCGGCACCGCCCCCGGGGCCTCGTCGTCCCCGCCCCGCGGCCCGGCCCCGCGGGGTGGCCGGCGGCAGGGCCCGCCCAAGCCGGGCAGCGCCGGAGCAGGGAGCAGGCCGCGCAGCCGGGGCGGGCGGCGGGGGCGCGGCAGGGCCGGCCGGCGGGCGGGCAGTCCGTACGGCTGCGCTGCACAAGTGGGAATTCCCAGGCCGCCCTTCCTTCCCTGTGGCAGCGTGGGGGAAGCAGCTGGTCTCCAGCAGCGATAGCTGACGCCGGGCCCCGCAGCAGAGCGGCGGCTCCGGGCGCAGGGGCTGCGAGGCGATGCCGCAGTCTTTAGGCCGCGGCTCTGCCGTGGTGGCTGCGGCCGTGACGCTGCCCCCGCGCCCCCTCTCCCCTCAGGCTCCAACCGCAGCTGCCATGGGGTGAGGTGCCCCAAGACCTCTTGGCAAGAGCCGATTGTTTCGTAAACTGGGGGCTTAGACAAGGGGCTTCCGGGACCCCACAGATCCACCGACACCCCCCTAACCCCCCCCCCCCCCGAAAGACTTAACCATCCTCTCAAGACTTAGCAGCATCTTGTTTGTTGGTTTTCAGGATCGCAAAAGACTGAAATGGTGTCATGACACCAACGATCGATCGTTAATTTAGGCAAGAATTAACTAGCAGGAGCTTGACTTGATGAGGAAATCACTCCATGCCGCAATGCCAGAGGAGTATTTGTTTGCACCTACAACTTTGGTTTCTCTCCCACCTGGTTACAGCCACAGTACACTTGGGATAGCACTTTTAAAAATTTATATTTAAGGAAATACATAAATTAAAGTGGTTATAATCTCTGCAGTCACTTTCCCTTTAATTCAGTACAAGCTGTAAAACAGAAACATCTCAGCTTTTATGTGCTTGTCTTCAATAGCATAAGCTTGAAACTCATGGCTCTAGTTCATGATTTGTCCTTAATTTCACCCATGTTTCTCTAACATTCTTTTAAATCATCTTTACAAAAATAGTTTTTTCATGTTTTGATGTCTTAGTTGTCTTTTCTTTGAACAGCAATGGAGTGCAGTTGTAAACAAAAACATTTGAGTTTTTCACCTCCTCATGTTCTCAGAATTGCAAAACAAGGTGTTACTCTTCGCTTACCTGTTCTGTTGCACAGTAATGCGGGGGAAACAGCAATAAATCAATAAAGCAACTTTACTCCACCCTAACAAGTAGCTGAATTTTCAAAGGGGCAAAGTGATGTTCCTTTTTACAGGACAAAGCACTACAAATAATGTAAAGTACAGATAATTATATATAGCAGAAAGGAAGGGATAGCATCAGACCTTGGGGTTCCCTCTTACACCAAAAGCACCCCAGGGTACATTTGATGGCCAGAAACTCTTGAGGACATCTCAGCATTTCTGGCTAAAAATGGCTGATCTGACTGCTGGAGATGGTGAGCTGCAGGCACTGGTTGTCGTGCTTACAAACTGTTTTGGTTGTTCTTAGCAGGTATGTCCCACCTTTCCTCATTTGCCAGAGCCATCTTGCTGTGTGGTAGGAGAAGGCCTCTGGGACCATCTGTGACTACACCTTGCCTTTCCCCAACGTAGGACAGCAGTATTTTGCATTTGAAAATCTGAATTTCCATGTAAAAAGTTCTGAGATCTATTTTGATCAAAGATAATTTTTTAAATGGTATTATAATATGAATAATGGCATGAATCAAGAAGTGATAGTTATCATGAACTACTTAAGAGTAATGCGGAGTTTGGCTTTCCCTTCTGGGCTCTGGCTTTTGACCCTGACCACACTTACAAGGTCATTTTATATAGTTCAAGGAGGAAGCACCTGCTGTTAACATGCAACTTGGGCTTTTAGCTAAAAAGAGAAATACACAGGCACTGTAACTACATGACAGCTAAGCACTATTGAAAATAAGCTGAATAGACCTAAATTTTACGTAACAGAAATTCACTGATAGGATGTATACATTGTCCCTATTTAAGCAAGCTACGTTGTGGCCTGGCTGGGTGCTGGGGCAATCGCCACGTGAAATTGTGCAGAGCTAGCAATACAAGACCGCTTTCATTTTGAGATGTATTATTAGTTAAAAATCAGAGCTGCAGGAGGTGAATGCTGCCAGATGAAACTGCTGATTCCTGTGAGGTAGTCAGCATATGAGGAGAAATCTGGGGATTAATTCCCAGCCCCTCATGGCAGCAGCTGCTTGGGGCAGACAAGGAGCAGGGACAGCACCGATCTTGCACAGTCAGCGTTACACGTCCCCACCAGCAGCCTCCCTCCTCTTCCTGCCTCTGATCAAAAATGCCCTTTGGATTTGTGTTTTCATCTGCCTTTTGTTTAGACTTTTGCACAGAGAAGCCATTTTGTGCTAGAACTTGTGAGTTTTTTACAATTAACAGCCAAATATAGTAGCAAAATTGCATTCAAATCCTACATGCTGGCAGCACTTCAGGTAGCTTGTGTATCCTGTCATATGATCTAACTTGCTGAAAAAATAAACATGCTCAGCTGAATCGTATAGAAACTGAAAGTTTGCCTGAACACTGCTGCAACAAAGATTTTATTTAATACCATGCTGAATTCTTGCAGAAAGATTTCATGCAACTTCACCAAATTGGTTGTAGAACAGCAAGAATCAGTTTTGACAGCTCAAAATACTAAAAAATTGAGTGGCTTTAGTAAATGTTTTACATTGAAGTAAGGCTTCAGTTTGACAAAAAAAAAAAAATCTGCAATAATTTCTAACTATTTTTATTTGATTTTTGGTTTCCAGGAAGATGGTTTTGCTCATGTTTGTATAGTTTGGTGAAGCTGTGGTATACTGAATTTTATTTTTTATTTTTTTATGAAAACAGAGGCTCCAATACAGCCACCTAGCTTCAAACTGATGAAGCATATAGGCCCCTCTGTTGCAAAAAAATATTACATCTTAATTAATGACAATCATAAGGTTTGATAAAATGAATAATTCTTCAATTGCAGCCATTTCTACTGGGCAAAAAAGGCCAAATCAGAGTAAGCATATGGGCAGAATTCCACTGGACAATTGCAAACTAGGGGTACATATTTCTGAGCTGATTACCAGGGGCTCACTTTATAGCTAATGGAGAAAACCAGGAGCATTTACAGCAGAGTTCATCTTGCCTCAAATAGATGTTAGCTGTAGATCCAACAAATCATGCTTTCAGAGTTCCTGGATTTCTCCATTAGTTGCAAATGGAGATTAGGCTAAGTCATCTCTGTTCAAGACCATCCTAGTTAGGTATTTTCATATGTGTGTACGTACAGCTGCATCTGATATATATAGCTATCTATAACTGATACAAATGTATAGTGCATTTCCCCTCACTTGGAAAGAATTACAAACATTTCACTCGATAGACCCTCTTATTTTTAACAGTAGGACTCTACTCTTGATGAACTGACTTTAAAAGTCTGAGAGGAGAGCTCAGCAGGTAGGAATGGGAATCATGGAGTTCAGCATGCGGAGCTGGGGGGATGGACACCAAGAAGCCCCTAGCAGAAGCCCCCGAAGAGGGAGTTACTCCTGAAACCTCCCCTTTCTCTGGGCAGCAGGACACCTGTGTGACACAGGCGTTCGGGTTTTGTACTTGGGTCTGATGTATCAGTGCATATTCTTGCAGATCTCAGGGATTTAGGCTATGTGATGTGACGTTGAACTATTGTTCATTTCTCTGTGCAGGTCATATAATTGTGTGAGGTAAGGTATGTTTCAGCAGTGTATACTGTATGTTAAGTGCTCACCTAAAGTCAGTTCATTGGGGTTTGTATGCTTTGTAGGCTGTCTCGTCAACTGAGTTACAAATTATTTCTTCTAGAGTTTTGAGATCACACAAGCTTACGAAAATACAATAATTATTTGCACAAAGCATCCACACCCTGCTTTCATAATTCACAAAATGTAGAGCAGTTTGCTTCATTTATAATGCTATTCTGTCAATACAGTTGACTGCAGAATTAAACTCTAATGGAATTAAAGAATCTAATATTAATATACCTATATTATGAGTGGGAACAGATGTGACTCATTTGGAAGAGAAATCATTATTGCGCTCATTGGTGACTAATACAGTCTCAGCTTTTAAAATCCTTTATGTGAATTCAGACCTGGTAAATCTGGATTCAACAAGTGCACCTCCTCCTCACCGATAAAAACAAGCACGGCATTGTGTAACCAATGCCCTGTAGCAATTGCACAGATGCATGGTGCTTCTCAGGAAAGTGATTATTGTCTTTTCTTCAAGCTTAGTTCTAAAGCAACCATCTCACAAAACAGGCGGCTTTGCCAGCTGACTTTTAATTAGCATTATTTCAGAAACAGAAGAGAGAATGAAAGAAGTTACCAGATTGGTGTAACTGCCCAAGCAAGCAAGTGCCTGATCTGGAACATCAGTGCAGTTTCTGGAACATCTTGCAGTAGTCCACACTGTGTGAAGTCAAAATAAAGGCACTTATTTATCACCCCATATTTATCACCTTTTTTTTCCCCCCTGAAGAATGGGAAGAGTCATGCCAGTCACTTGACTCACACCCTTCTGGCCTCATTGTTGTAATAGTTCAGATGGTTTCTAGTTCAGAAGAAACATGCAAAGAAAGGCACAAATCAAAGTTGCTGTTCATGACTCTGGTTCCCTGATCTAGTTACTCTGTGTTAGTAACTACAGATAACGACAGAAACTTTCTCTGATGCATATTCTTTACCATGCAAACTGCAGAGAGCACTAGATGGTTGGCGAGTAGCTGTGAACTCCTCATTAAAAATTATTTTGCTCCTGTGCCACTATTCTGGGAGAAAATACCAGGCATAGACTTTGACTCATGCAGCCAGTTTTTCATGATCCTCACTCTCCAGAGCTTCAGGCCCCAGATTTTCTTCATGCCACTTTTTCCTTATGTGAGTTGCTCCTCATGCCCCTTCACTTTAACTTACTCCCATAAGCTTCCTTCTGGGAAGGTAGCATCTGTCTTCACAATTACACAGCAGCTAGAGGGAATGCCGTCAGGATTACATCTGTTGGACTGCCATCAAGCAGTCTTTCCACCCCATCCATTCCGAAAACATTACTCACAACTTTAATGTGAACTTGTGGGTACCTGCTTGATACAGCTCCTACTGACTCAGCAATGGGAATAAAGGATTTATGAGCAGGCTTTTAGTTTAAAGCTCCTCAAAAAGTGTTTTACAATCCGTGTAAGGATGATTACAGATTACTGTGTCATTAATCAAGACATACTGAGTTATCAGGTGTCTCCACCAGCCTCCTGCAGATATCTGGGACACCCAGGAGTTTCTCAGATGGTTGGTGGAAAACTAGGGCTTGACTCAACTGCACACATATAAGCATCTGATGCCATATGAGGTATCCTAAGGTACGCCAGATACCCATACAGAGCAGAAGGGTATGATACGGGATACTGGTGCCATTCCGAACAAAGCAGTAGGTGAAGGGCACGTGGAGTGCCTAGAGCACCTTCAACGACACGAGGGACCCATGGGGGCAACTGGACTAAGCCCCTAATCACAGGTCAGGGGAGCCCAGAGAGTGGCTCTGATGACCACTGTACCCACCCTCTGGCAAACTGCACTGCTCTCTGGGCTCCAGCCACCTGTATTAACCCAACCTCCACTGCCTGGCAGCAAGTCACCACCTCTGCAGTTTCAGCTGCTTGAGCTCCACAGCCCAGCCCCGCAGCCTGGGTTCGGCACTCTCAAGGGATCGCTACGCCATGAGGAAGGGCTGCACAGCAGAGCCAGGCAAGATAAGGCAGAACTAGAGATGGAGGGAGGGTTGTTGAGATGCGGTCCAGGAGAAACAGACCAATGTGCAAAGGTGTAAAATGCTGGAAGGAAAAAGCAGAGTCAAGAAAATGGCAGTTTGGTGACACTGGCCAGTCAAGACTCATCTGGTGTCTTGCAGAGGGATGTGAGCATGTTAACGCTAAGTCTAGTAGCCTACTAGTCATAGCTACCTGTATTAACCAATGAATTACTTTACAGTCCTAAATTGTGTGTACCTGCTTGCAGGCTTTTTTGCAGGTGGTGAAAGGTGTCTAGCAAAGTGACTCACAGCGGTGCAGACTGGCAGGGGACGCAGGCTGCAGAGGAATTTTGTTATTCTGAAAGATAGGTAACAAAAGCTGAAAGCCATTGTGCAATCTGGTGTTAAGTATTCAAATCAGAAACTTACAGCTTGAATTTTATGGGGACTATTAATGGTAGCAATATAAAGAGGGGAGAGAAGTGAATGAATGTCTTCCATCCTGAAGAACTTTTAAGGATGCAGTCAGTTCATGGAGCAGGAAGCTTTCATGGGAGAGGGTGCACTGAGAAAAGCAGGAAAGGCATCTAAAATCCATCAAGAGGACACTCCATTTAAAACCAGTACTTAAGCTTCTGCATAACGGGCTTTATGAAGAATTGCAGAACTTGGAATGACAACTGCTGCTTTATAGATAGAAAATGTGGGATTGAAATATGAAATGAAACTGCTGAAGGAACAGGACTGGAAACAGTGCTGAGCAAGGGGAACAGCACTGGTGGGAGCGAGTTGATTCGTGTGCCTCTGCTGCAGAGCTTGCATTCAGCATTTAGGATGTGAGACCAGACAGCACAATGAATGGCGTAACAGCAGCGAAAAGGAGTTCAAGCAGCTGCAAAGGGAGTATTGAAAGAGAAGCAATTTGTGGATCAGATCATTTGGCTCACCAGACTCAGTCTTTGGAAAGGGCACTGCAGAAAAGCAGAATATGGTTCCCCTTCTCAGTGCAGGTTTTAGAGACAAAAATGTTGGCCCCTGGGACCTTTTGATTTGGCTCCACTGGATTTCCCAGAAGGCACACCCCTCTTCTCTCGGTATACTGCTCTGCGAAGGCAGTTGAAATAGATTGTTTCCCACAGCTCAGATGGCTCTGGCCATTATCAAAGTAGCCCCCAAACTGATATGGATACACATGAACAATAAGAAAATTCAATCAATATTCAATCAAATTCTGACTTAACCTCAGAACAAGTAGGAATTGTATCACAGGTGTCAGGTCCCTGGAATGATACCACTGCAAAATGGGTGGCGAGGCTTCTGGAAACCCTAGGAGTTCTGGTTAAAGATTTTAACTTTATTGCTAAGGATATCCACCACTCCATCCAATTAGGCAGCTTTACCAGCAGCATTAGAGGAACTCCAGCTGCAAAAAGGTACTTGCAGCATTGGGTGTGAAGGAATCTGAAAGCATTACTGGCTCCCCACCTGCTGGATGGTTGTTTTATCTGGAATAACAGAAAGCTGAGGACGGACGTGGGCAGCATTTAGCAAGGCAGCACACACTAAGTACGAGAGCCGGGGTTTGTATGGCAAGGAGCAAGGAGGCAGCTCCGTTAGGAGGACCAAGAACGTAAACTTGCAGCGATGAATGGATTGCTACTAGCTGAGCAGACACCTGCCTGACATACAAACACCTAAATGCAAACATGAGTTCATCTGGGTCAGAAACTCAAGAGTGTTGGTGAGAACATGAGCTAAGACCATAGCATTCCCTGATGCTAGCAATCTCCAGGAAGTGACATGATCACCACAACTTATACCCCTTTTTATCGACAAGCTGAGGTTCCTCTTGGACATAGTCAGGCTATTTGCTATCCCTGCACTCAGCAGAGGCTCCACAACATTGCTGCTCTCTTGCTTTAGAAATCCATTTCTGATTTCCAGTGTGAACACGTTCACGCCTGGTTTATACTTACATTTGTACTGACACTATCCTTTACTTCAGCAGAGTCCAGAATGGCTTTTAGTTCACACTGAGTGGGGGTAAAAACCTATATAAGAAGGGAAAATCCTGCTATAACAGTGAAGTCAGCTGATATTGTCCTGCAACTCCCTGCCTACTACATGGGCCTTTGAGGACCACACGGTGCAACTGATCTCACGCAGACCACCTCCACATGGTTCAATGTACATGCATGCAGCCTGTTGTGATAAGTGCATCATCTTTTCCTGGCCTGCATTTTGTGAAAGAAGGCAGCTTCGAATGGACTGTCAAATGTTCTGGCCTGCACACTAGGCCACTGTGGGTTTTTTGTCTCTCACGTTTGCACTCATTTGTGAGGTGATTTGTGAGGATCCCAACCCTCCACAATTTAGGCTAATGCAGGTTTAGTTACTGGTTTGGTGTTTTGTTTGGGTTTTTTGTTGTTGCTGGTTGTTTTTTGGTTTTTGGATTTGGTTTTTGGGTTTTTTTCAGAAAGGATATCAATAGTTTTTTCTCTACCTTCTGGTACTCAGCAGTTCTGCAATAAATAATCATTCCTTCTCATCATGGCTTCTGGTATTATTAAGGAAAAGATTCAGTAGATCATATCCTCTGATAGTCTCCTGAAAATCTTTTACCTTATTAAAAATGTTAGTTTAGTCCAAGAGACATTATGACAGACTGCTGCATTAGATCTATTTTTTCCCTGGACATATCTATCCATATGAATGTTATCTTGTAAAATATGTTCCAGAGATGATGAAGAAATGTTTAGAATCTGACTGCCAGCATGAACTGTAACTTGAATATGAACATGTATTTTATGGTGTGCATACATACCAAGCTACAGCATAAATATGTTGAATAATTTTTAAGGATGTTAGTAGCATGTAATGGATTTTATACAATTCAGCTATTTTTGTACTTAGTATTTTTTCAGTAGCTTTCTTCCCCAAGACCTAGCCTGTAGCTCATAATGCCTATAAGCCAAAGAGAAAATAGACTGGCAGGAACCAAGGAAACTGGGTATCTGACCTGTTCATGACAAAACACCTACACAGAGACAGCAAAATGAGAAAGTTAACACAGAAGATACCAAGGCAAAAGCAAAATGAAAAGGAACAGTCTGTTAGATTCTTTTTAAAATGTAGCCATTAGAAGAGATGTACATGAGCTAATGTGCAGATATCAATACAGTGGGAAATCAAGTGGGATGTCAACCATATGCACCATATCAGAGGAGCCCAACAGTTTCCCAACCAAGCTTATTTCTCATTTTCCACACAGCTGAAGTGGGTGAAATTGAGGTGTTTGTTGGTAATTGAGTAAATTCATATGTGTCTATCAATAAATATTTAGAATCTGAATACGAAATTTTGGTGTTAATGATCAGATTTCCCCATTGAAAAGGACAAAAATAAAGCCGCGGCAACAAAGATCACTATGTAATAACATCGTGCACATCATTCTGCACAAAAATGGAAAAAGCTCAATGTTCAATTTAAGAAAAAAATATTCTGCAATGACTATTGCAAATGACAGGGACAGTAAACATGTCATTAAAGCAAACAGTTGCTACTGTATATAAAGACCTGTTTAGGGTGATTTTCTTTAATTCTTCAACTTAATCTGATGATACATATAAAAATGGCTGGAGTTTTTAGGTTCTTTAAAATTTATTTTAAAAATCACTGCAGTACTTTCACAGAATTAACTCCCTTAGTATAAAACTTTATCACAGGAGTGCAATTTCACATGCAAGAAAACCCAGAATTTTTCTTTTAATGAGAAAAAAATAATTGTTCCATCACAAAACATGCGGCTTCAAATGATCCATTTGAATTATACTTTATCAGAGTAGTTTGCTCCTGTCAATCACACTTCCACGCTAACGCATAGCATGTCTGTAATCACAGAATTTTAGAAAGACATTCCAGCACTGTAACATTTTAATATCCATGTTCCAGTGCATGCTTAAGGATGCATTTTAACTCTTCAAAGAATCCATTAAGTACTCCAGGCCGCTGCCTATTGAATTGCTTACAAAGATTTCCTCAACTACAGCAAGTTGCTGGAACCAATCTTTTACAGTTACACAGCTCCTGACTTTAAAGTGTCTATGGGATGCTAAATTGATTTAGGTTTATTCTAAACCAGTGTTTTAAAGAGACATGGCTTGTTCAATAATGGTCCCTATTGTGTGTAGGCAACTCCAATGATACATAAAAATGGAGACTCACAGATCAGGCATTTTGGAAATACTGCACTATTTGGAAAGTGATTACTTCTTGCACAATTTCTAATTTTAAAAATGGTACCTCAACACTGCCTTGTCAGAAGTGGCTCTTGTAGCATATGGGGTATTACCCTTTAAAGTAAAGCCTAGGATCTCAATAAAATCTAAAAGAAAAAGAAAGAGATTTGAAATACAGAAACTTTGCATTTGCATTGAAACCACAACTGAATTTAGACTTGCTAACCACAGGTTAAACCCCTCCTTATTCAACACTGGGGGCTCTTAACTCACTGATAGACATGTAGCATTATGCCTTACCTTGGCTAAGGGAAAACTTTCACATTTCAATTTCCCATCTGTCTCCAGAACTATCTCAGCTAGGGGTAGATTAGTTATGAATGAGTGAGGTACCAGCTCCCCTTACCTGTCTCTGGTGTATGGCAAACTGCCTCTCATTCAGCTCGTGCTCTTCCCTCTCCCAAGAGCTGCCGACAACACTGCCGGACTGTGCATGCAATTGGTTTGTGGCAGGACTGGGGGAAAAAAAAACAGTTGCTCTTCGGACTAGAAACTGTAATTTTGTATCATTAATTAAACAAAACCAGTGGATACAGAACTCAGAAAATAAGCTTTACTTTTTTAGGTTTGAGAGTGCTCTGCTGTCCTGGCTGCTCCTGTGGTAAGTCTGCCCATGTTCAATATTAAAATAAAAATTAGTGATGTACGCTGATTACTACAACAGGTAAGGTTGACCAGTCCTCATTTTAATGGCCTCTTCTTGATTTCAATCACAGACATACCCCTGTTAGAGGGAACCAGAACACACTGCCAACACCTTTAGGACTTTCTATCAGTACATCAGAACACCAGGGTGGAAATACATAAAACATTCTTCACTGTGCCAACTGTAGATGTGCAGGCTCTCAAATCAAACTTAGCAATTCAAACTTTCAGATACAACACCCTCCTCTGAAGCCTTATAAAAATACAAGTGCAACATAGAGCCATTTTACAAAACAATTTATCTTTATAGAAAGGTATTTTAGTGGTATATGCTGAGGTAAATAATAAAAACAGACCCAATAGAGGGCACAACCAGTGTTATGGAGAACTCCAGATGAAATCTGGCCAAAAGCCTGTTTTATAAAAGCTAATATTTACCTACCAGTTATGATCCCTGGAAAGGTGCTTATTGCTGTAATACTTCAAAATTATTCTTCAGTTTACAAATTGAAAAATATATGAAATTAGATCTGTATGAATGTTAGGTATTAGCTGTCACAAATTTTTAAAGGCATTGTACCAAGTTTTCTTAATTGTTTACTAACCAATTTGATTGTAGCAGGTAAATAAACTACAGCATACATTTTACCTGACACCATGCATCAAAATCACCATAAAAACTAAGTTTATCAAAGTCCAACTCCACAAGTAAAACATGAAAAAGTGCAAATTATGTACCCAGTATTTCTGTCACAGCTGTTTTTTCTTAATATGGCATGAAAAAGGTTTACAGCATATATTAAGAAAATTCTTACAAGTGTTCACCTCAATGCTTATATATACAACATTTTTGCTCAAAGTGCTCACTATATGAAAAAAAGATTGGATAAAAATATTTAAACAGTGCTTTCTGAACATTCAGGGCAAATTCATATAATACATCAGTCCCGTTTGTTTTTCTTTTCACTCAGTGCAATGAGATGCAGAAGTCACATCAACTTCAGGCAAACTTTGCTTGCCACACTGCCAGGAAACCTCAGTTACAGTGGCATTCTTGGTGTCCCATTGGGAGTGGGTCTTTTATTTTTTTGCATGTGGCTTTGATGTTTTCGAGATCTTACTACTTTCATTCTTACTTCAAATACTTCTTGTATGGCTTTTCGAAAACAATGGAAATTGTAGTCTATTAATCCTACAGAGACAGAAATATTCTCCATATTAATAAAAACATTTATATACATTAAGTAATGAAAAAATTGCTTATATTCTACATTTAGTGAAATACCACACTCTCTCTCTGGAGGTCATGATCAGTGAATTTTCCGGGCATTTTCTTCTGTGCTAAGCAAAAGCACGTTTAATTAATACACATAATTCACTGAGCATTACAGTTTCATACTACATCTGATACTAAACATACTTTCTAGTCTTAAGAGAAAACAAATAGAAGTTCACTGGCAGATAAAGCTTTAACTTAATAAAGAGCTTTGAAGAAGTGCTCATCACACTGCAAGAAAAAATATTTCAGAAGATATCGTGTCATTTTGTAAATCTGCTTCACAGAATAACTGTGATAAAAATAAGTAGCATCTAGTAATTAAAGAATTTTCATTTTTTGACAATGCGTAAGCTTTGAAACAGATACTTTATAGAAATATCACCAAATAAGAGCCAGCTATATTTCACCTTACATTGTAGCTGAAAAATAACACAATAGACATGCTGTTAGATTACATATATACATAATAGGCAGATAACATTACCATGTGAGTAGGCTGAATATGATCCCACAGAAAAGCTGTAAAGCCATATTGGTAGTCAATTGGAAGACACTGGGTGCTACGGTTGTATAATACTGGAATACAATTTTAGAATTATGGTACTGTGCGTATGACCTCATTCCAGGTTAATGCAGTAAGTTTTCTAAACTGAAATACTGCAGTGTTTTCCACTTCAATTTTGCTAAGAGGACATGGTATATATTTCAAGTGGTTTAAACTCTAACCATGTTACACTTTTAATTTTTTTCCAGGAATTTTTTTTCTCTCTCCCTATAGTTCAGACAAAATATTATGTGGAAGTCTCCAGGCACCAAAAGCTAATCTGCATTGTAATACCAGAACTGTACTGTTGAAGAGTACAGGCTACAGCACAAAGCGTCACAAACCATACAGACGCAACAACTTGACACAGTTGCGGACAAACCCTAAGAGCTGTTTACTCAATATGGTGTCTTTTCTGAAACAGTGTTGTTGTAGGTATGTAGAAGTAACACTCCTTATGCTTACAGCAGAAAAAGAAAGTGACCACATCGAACATTCATAGATAATAAAGGTGGTATGGGTATGAAAGAGAAATCTGACCAGTTGAAGTTCTATAAAATAAATGCTAAATAGCTGTCAACAGCTCAGCAGACATGGTAGGAGTACTGCATTCACAAACACACCAACACTGACTGGTGAATTAGCATCAAGATGGCTACACAAGCCCAAATGATGGCTCGTTCTTCCACTGCTCAGTTCTGGTCTCGGCATTTCACTAAGACAAGTAACTCAGTGAACATCATGCCAGCAAGGAGAGCAATTATGAACTAAGCTTTCAGTATTGACCTTGATCAGAGTCAGAGATAACCAAGAAATTTTATGCACTGTAAAACAGCAAAATATGAAAGCCACCTAGGTCCCAAATACGCAGCTTTTCAAAAGCCTCCTTTCAGAGATGAGAAAAGCAAGAACATATTTCTATCAGCCAGTTCCAGTAATTTTCCCGTGGTTATGGCACACAAGCTGTTCCAAATGCATATGCTGGCGCCAACAGGCACAAATCAATGTCAGCCAAGATAAACTGACACATTCTACTGTTGCAGATGGAAGCTTTACTGCTCTGGATGTAAACTTTCCTATGCTTTCATATCAGAAAGTTGTCAAATACGTTTATGATTTCATTTTATCTTAATGCCAGCATAAATACTTCATGCCTTAAACATGTTACGTAAGCTCTATCAAGCTGTACTTACCTTTAATATTTGTGATACACCTAAGAGACCGTTATCAGCTAATGACAACCACAGTTATTCATTAACTCACTAATACAAGGGAAAAGTAATGCAATACTAGAAAAGGGGAAAAATACCTTTTCTCTCAAAGCTTTCTTCTCTGACAAAACAAACAAGAGCAAGGAATTTCGTCACCTCTTTTAAATACAGGACAGTTGTATTGTTCAGTTTTATGATTGCCATTGATTCTTTGTCATAAGGAGTTCCAGTGCCATCATCTTTAAGCCTAAAGGGTAATATTCAAACAAACAAACAAACAAGGAAAGATAAGCCACCAGACAAGCTAACAAAAGTACTCCCCCCATTGGTTCTTTCACCAGATGATCTCAAATTTTATGAAATTTACATTTTAGCCTTTCAGAGAGACTCTTCCTCAAACTACACTTTACGTAAACTAAGACGACATAGAGATTATATCTTTTATCCAATAACATATGAAATCTTAAGATTTGGGGCTAGAAATCAGATTGTTTGACTGCAAAGTACCTGAACTGAAGCTTTATTTTTTCCTCTGTTAGTTACCAACCTTTTAGCACAAGGCTGTATTTTCTTTTAATCAATGCACTGTATTATGACTTTATCTAAAACATGTGAACCAGTAAGTCTGTACTGATAATTCCAAATCCAGTAAACTTGCTTGAGCAGTGGCAGCTGGCTGATAGTTTAAGCCATCATGAGACTTGCCTCACGAGATGCTGACTTTTGCAACATCCCATCATGAAGAGATTTCTCTTTCACAGATGATGTGTCATGATGATCACTGTATTAGTTTTGTACCTTGCAATTTTGCCCTCGTTCCTGAATGCACACACAGATCTTGTTAAATGGGTAGTTATCACCAACCTCCCATAAAAATTAGTATCAATAACATATTAAGGTAGCAAGTTCCACAGACGCTTCAGGAACAGAGCACAAGAAATTAACTGTAGTATCATGCCTTTACTCTACAGCTAAAACATGGCAACCAGATTTCTGGTGATAAACGCTAAGTGGTTACACAAAGACAGTGGCAGTGTGACATTCTGTGAATAGAGTGTTCCACAAGTGGTGTTATACAGGCAATAAACACACGTATAGTCTTTTGAACTACGCAGCAGCAACTTTCTCTGTACAAAAAAAATGCCACAGAATCAGCATCCTTCATTGTGCACGTCTGTAAAACACAAGTTCTTCTACAGTTACTGAAGTGACTGACTCCAAAATCCGGAACACACAGTAGAATATACAAACCTAAGAATCTTTAGAAAGATATTCAAAATTTTCCTTTCAAAGTTCTAATGTTTATTGCACACCTGCACCAAGATTCTCCCTTATACCTTCTCCAACAGTGCAATACATCTGTCAGTGGGTAAAAATGGAAGGCCACCTAAGAATCCCACACTCTAAGCATGCTGTGATTTAGCCTCCAAGTCTTCTTAATGCACTGACTCTTAATGTGCCCCCATCTTTCCCAGGAATAGCTGGCATTACATTTGGCCAAGGGCCAAGGCATTTAAAACATAACTTGCAAGTAGATGTACATGCTACCACAGGAGATCTCCAGCTACCAATGTATAAGGAGGAGAAAATGAAAAAAAAACCCACAAAGGTCATGTAGGGAAAAAGAGGACAGACAATGAAGAACCGAATGAAGCAAGAGTGAAGCAGCTCACTAAGGCCAGTAGAGGCCACTAGCTATTAAACAAAACTAAATATGGCCCCAATTTTTTTTAACATGTGAGGCATCCTTCTGTTAAATTCGTCCCTGGGGAACAAAAAAACGTTGTTAATGTTTCCTTTTATTTTAGGTTGGTTACTTCCCACTCCTTTCTCCAAAAAAAACTTATTAGAAAAGAAGGTGTTCACAAAAGAGGCTAGGCTGGAAACAGTGCTTGTTGCTAGCAGGGGATCTGTACCTCAGAGGCCTGCCGTTTCCTCCTTCTTACCTGTCCTGACAAATTACACATTCTCATTATTGTTTATACTGACATCATTCCAATTCTGAAGGCCATTCGGATTCCAGGTACACAGTTTTATGAATAATGTTAACAATTTACTTACCCATATATACAAGAAATGTCAATGACAACATCTATCATATCACAGCAGAGCTCGTAAGTTTGCATATCCACTGGAGTACTGTCCGTTGCAATATAGATCTTACTGACTACATCAAATAAAAATGCTTTTTCAATCCCAGAATTCTATTTAAGAAAAGAAGAAAGAAAAATAAAATGGAAGCCATGCCTTCAAATTAATAAGCTTTTTTGTTCCCCTACTTGTCCGTTACATAAAAAGCTAGGCTGAAGAAGTGGAAGTTAAACTGCAATCAAGCTCATTTTGGAAGAACTGTACCTACAGCACTCTCATATTTGTAGCAAACCTTGATGATTACAGACCTTCTGACACACTCTGCCTCTGAGCAGACATGATGCCAAGTTACACTCCCATACTCCCCCCTCTGGAAAACATCTGGAGAGATTACATTTATTTTCAGGGGGAAAAAGTCTTCCAAGATCAAGCTTTTGGGTTCTTGACTGTAACAATGGACATATAAAGACAGCTGTAATTTAAAGTTATTCTAGCTGGACATGCAAGAAGGTAGAAACAAGAAAAAGAAAAATTTAATGGACAAAGAATGCAGCAGTGCTTAGGCACTAATTTCTCAAGGGAACTGAGAAATTGTCTCTGGGGTTTGTAGATGTTTTAGTGTCTGGTTCCTTAGAACATCTTTCAGAACCACAGGAGAAAGAGCAGTATTTTGATGGTGCTCTTTCAGTTTTCATGTAGCATTGGTGGTTAAACCCATGTTTATAATGCTAAGGCTTGCTAATGTGATGACAGCTATGTTCCTGTCACCCTGCCAAGCTGATTACGACTCACTCCATACTGGAAATGTATTGTATTCATGGTTCTCAGAGGCTAGCCAGGAATGCTAGCTCATACTCTTTGTGTAGATAAGGTAAACTGCCATAAGCCTCTGCTTCCTGGACGAGGAAAAAATATGTACTGCTTAACTGAAAACAGTAGTTTGCTTGCTGATACCAAGGGATTATTGCACCTGAGCAGCTGTCCCAGCATGAACACAATGGGCAATTTCCCAGTACTGCTAAAACTCAAGCTACAAAATGTCCTTCAGAATTCACATATACAGGAAGAGAAGCAACTTTCTTCATCAAACCAAATTTTCTCCATATATGGGCTTCCCTTTTTAATATGGTTTGGGACTGCTGCCACAGCGGTTTTGTAGCTACCAAAACCACACTGAAAGCCCCTGACACACTTTAATAGCTTCAGCTTCCTTCATAGTTGCAGAATTTTTCCTTTTTTCTTCTTTCTTTTCCAAGTCAACTATTTAACAAAGAATTAAGAGATTAAAAAGTGACCCCCCACTTTCCAAATTTCTTGAAATAGGTAGAAAAATTTTAATGCTAGGTATGCTATTGAACAATGGCCAGCAATATTTTGGCCATTTTCTTCTTAAAGAGGCTTAATTCTTCCACCATCATGCACACAGCTGAGGCTGGGAACTTCCATCAATAATAAGAGCCCAGAGGTGAATTTCTTGCATTTCATTGTGGAAAAGACTCTGTGAGTGGCACATTTCAGTAAGTCATTAATAAGAAGCAATTTAAAATAAAGTATAAACTGTGGATACCTTAGGTGCATAGGCTGAAGCACACAATGTACAAGGATAGTCTCAAAAGAACTGGCTTTGTTCAGCCTGAAGAGAAGAAAGCTCGTTGCTATCTACAAATACCTAATGTAAGGGTGCAGAGAAGACAGAGACGAAGTCTTCTCAGAGCTACCATGTTGGAGGACAAGAGGCAAAAGATGCAAGCTGAAATACTAACTTGATACAAGAAAAAAAAAAAAAAGCAGGAGAGTGATGAAGCACTGGGACATGCTGACCTCAGAGTTTGTAGTTTCCACCCCTGAAGATACACAAAGCAGGGCTGGATCCAGCCATGAGCAACCTGCTCTAACTAGCCTGACTGAGCAGGAGCTGACCTCCAAAAGTCCTTTTCAGCCTACACACCTCTGTAAGTCTACATTCCTTGAGCACTAAGAACAAAAACGTATGCATGTTTATTTTGGTTATTCTGGCCACAAGTGATAATTCTGTAATTTTAATTTTTAAATAATAATTCTGACAGCACCTCACAAACTTCAACAGATGCTGTAAAATAAGATTTATCACAAGATTCACCTGTAACTATTATGTAAGTATATAGCCATAATTCATTGCCAGAATACGTATTTGAAAATAAGTCATTTTAGACAAAAGAAGTTGGAACTCAAGCCCTGTAGTGTCATTCATGAAGAATCAATTATGAACTTTTGCATTATATAGAGAGCTATAGTGACAATTTCAGCTGTACAGGTGAGACATATTTTACATTATTGAGATGCAGTGACAATATAATAACATTTAACAATGAGAAGTGATTTTTCCATCTCAGAACTCCAGCTGCTGCAGCCTGCCTGCTGTACTCATAGTGACAGTTTAAAAGGTTTTTATCTGGAGACATCTGCCATGTCAGCAGTTATGCCTGATGGTAAGGGCTGAGCTTGGTGTCTTTACTTAAACCACGCTCATTGTCACTGAAATTAATACATCGTGGTAGGACTTACTGAGAAACTTTCTTTTCCAAGTCAACTATTTAACGAAGTTATTGACAGACTGCTTCTGTCAAACTTTGTATGATGACAGTAACCTCTGCAACAGGGTAGGATAGACTGCCGGGAGTAGTAACCACTGAATTGTGCCCACATGACTCCAAAGATTTTATTTGCCCTGGGTTTTAGTACCACTTTAAACGAAAAAGTAAAGGATTTGCCAGAATGTTTGAGAGGAAACTGCTCAAGGGAAAAAAAAATAATCACAAACAATAATTACAAGTCATAAAACAAATCAGGAAACAGTGAATAAAAAATACTATTCAAAGAGACATTACATCCTTAATGCTCAGTCAGGGAAAATGAAAATAAGAAATCAACTGTTTCTGTTACTTCAGCAGTAGGGTTCCTTATTACAGAAACAAAGGCCAACAGCTGCCTTACACAACTGAACAAAATGCTGCCGCTGATGTCAATGAGAGCAGGGTCAGAATAAGCACTAGTTATCTCTGACACAACCCTACAGTCTGGAAAGAAGATGTAACGTGTGCTAGAAGCTTTATCAAGCACTCTGAAGTGATGCAAGACTCTTCCATGGCTAATCTGAACCCAGAGAGTCACTATGAAAAATCTGCACAAATATATGAGATTTTATTTTAGATAGGTAAAAACCATGAGGTAGTTGAAATTCAAACCATGTTTCTCAGCTACACTTGGTATGATAAAGTAGAAGGCAGCTTCTATTCTTTAAATGGAACGGGTTCAATAAAACTGGCAGTATTACTCCAATTCCTAGGTTAGGTAAATAGGCTTATCTTTTTCCTTCTTGAAAGTATGAAGAATAAGCCAGAATTTGGCCCTAAAAAGTAATTTTTACAAGTCACTTACAGTTAGGAATGAACTTTGGACAATTATTTAGACAGGTCTTGCAGCAAACTGCAGATGTCCTGAATGAGTTTTAGCTTGAAATACTACATTTGAATTTACAAATTATAAAATTTAAATAATTAAATAAACAAAACAACTTATTTTTATCATGATAACTCATTGTTTGTTTTTTTAACATCTCTCAAAGAAATCCCAACAACGCTAAAATGAAAATCCACATTCCCATGTCACACAACTTGATTGCTTGGTAAGGTCACAGTAATTAAAAACCAGAAATCCATGTATATGCTGATAAGAGTTAGTCAGGTAAGGTTTACATGGGTTCTGAATGCCAAACCAACTGTTACTTCATGATTTACAAGCAGTTACATTAAAGAATGTAGAAGCTGTATTAACACACTGATGGTTCTTCAAACATACAAGCTAACACACTGTGGCACTACGAAGGTAGGCAAAAACCTGCTGTGAACTTAAGAGTGATCACAGATCTATTTTTGTAGTCATCAGCTTTTCATGTTGGAAGTCTTCATGGCATAAATGAAAGCACATCCTCATGAATGTTGCTGCAAAACTCAAACTAGAACACCAATACACCCACACTTGGATATCCACCACACTGGCTTCCTGAAGTAAGGCATGACCAAAATCCACATCAAGATTTGTTGTCACTAAAGTGCTAAAGTAAAGAGGCACCTGCTAACTAATTCTGTGCTGGAGAATGATGTTTAGTCTTCTTGTGGTTGCAAATAGTCATTCCGAGTCTCCTGTCTACAGATAGAAGACACTTGTAAAAACAGACAGTAAGCATGCTGAGGACATAGTGATACAGCTAAACCTTCCTCTAGGTCATTAACAAACCAAGTTTTGCTCTATTTGGAGCTAAGGATCAGTTTGAGACTCTTTCTCATACTGAACAAAGGAACAAATCTTTTTTGGACTTCCCATATATTTGAAAGACTCATTCTTCCTTACAAATTACATCTGACATTCTAGATATTATTGGAGCTGCCTCCTGGGTGTTCTGGGTGCACAAGCAACTGTCGTCAGTCATTCAGGTAGCAGCTTGTGCTTGATTCATCTGGTGGTTTGGTACAAATTCTTCAGCACCTCCAAACAATGAGGAGACCCCATACAGAGATGTGACTCACAATATGAGTCACTGGGGTGACTCTGGCACAAGCTGGACTATCATTCAGACAGCTTTCTCTTAAAGACTGTGTGGCTTATTCAATATCCAATATCCAACTGCTCCAGAACTTCTGTCAATACTCTTCTGTCCTAAGTGGATTTTGACACTGGATGGCACCTGGTATACAGTCCATTCATTGTGAAACAGCATAACTTGCTACTTAACAGTAGGAGAGTATGTTTTGGAAAGACCTTCCTCTAACCCTAGCTTTCCCTTTCAGCAACACATCCAACTCTTCTCTCTCTCCATTTTCACACCCTACACTGAGAAACTGTGAAGTCTAATTTTATTTTACAGGCTGTTGAATGATATTAAATATTTCATTACATCAAAATCACAAAAAAGGAACAACAAAATGCCTTGCTTGGAAATTGAAGCCTGACAAATCAATGCTAGATGCAAGGTGCAAAATTAGAATATTGTGAGAAAGGGTGCAGTTTCAGGAGCTACTATGACCTGATTTAACGACCACCAAAACAGGGAGTTCCTCCTTTTTACAACCTACTCACTGTGTTCCCCTTTGCTCATGGCCACATGTTCCCATCTCTTGTCTTGTGCCAAAACAAGAGCATGTTGGACTCCTCCATGACCTGCTTTTAACTAAATTAAACAGCGCATTAGTGTGTGTCAGTGACTCCACGAGGGGACGCGTGAGTCTCAGAACCAGTATAAAGGAGAGAGACCACACATACAGGAACAGCGGAGCCTCCACAGTAGTAACAAGCCACTAGATATACAAAGATCCCTAACTGGCCTTCAGAGTAACTACAGAAGTGGTGAAAGTTGTGATGGACTCTATCTCTAAAAATTTCAAGATAAGAAGAGATATTTTTTTTTGAATGGGGTAAACTTTGATACAATGTAGAATGAATTCTAGGAAGCACTATAGACAATTCTCCATAGGAGGTCAGACCAGATGATGTTCCTTTAAGAATTCATTTACAGAAGTTTTAAGTACTACTTAAATGCATGCAGCACAGACCTTTGCAACATTCAGATCAAGGTATGAGCAGAAAAGGGACAACTGCTAACCCACTTCATGTGATTCAGGAAATACTCTCAGCTGCGCAGCAACACTGTGTAATAGACAGGGAGGCGAGGCCAAGCTGCATGTGGGTACATTTCAGCTAAGTTCTGGTAATTTCTCTGAGAGTTCACATTGCTCATAATGTCTCAGAAGGCAGTGAACAGAGTATCTGAACATGCATGTTGGACAGAGCTGGATCTACAGACAAAGTATGTAACAAGTACTTACTGAAATAAAGATGTTAAGCAGGTTTTCCAGTGTTGGGAGCTGCGGAATCAGTTTCTGTACCACTTTGCTAAATGCTTCAAATATAGAATGATCATATATGCTTGTCAGATAAAAGCTGGAAAAAAACGTCACCACATTTTCCTTTTAGCCACATACTGTGAACATGATGTACCTTTCATAGTATGAGTGAAATGAAATATTGTCAAACAGCAAGTGCCTACATTTTATGCAATTACCCCTTGTGATCAAAAGTCATTTGTTATGATTGAAGCATAGGACTTCATCTCCATACAAAAAAAAAAACTCTATAGACACTGCAAACTAGGCCTTGATGTAGAACTTCATGATGCAACTCCCACCTTGGTATTCCTAAGAAAATATTTTTCAAATTGCAGGAGAGCAATATTACTGAGTACATCTGTTATGATCTATTTTTTGAAAGCTGTGGACCTATTTATCAATTCAATGATGCAGTCAAGTAGTTAAGAGCTCTAAAGAGCTCTTAACTTGGAGCAGGTCTCTCTTTTTAATATATTTGTACTTGGCTTTTGAATATATTTGTACTTGGCTTAAGTGCTAAAAAAGCCATGACAACTTCATGTCCTCTAGTTCCCAGTCTGCAGAAGTCCACTATTTTCCATTATTTGTACAATAATCTGCTTTATCAGCAGACAACGCAAAGATACAGCACCTGTCTTCCCCAAGTGGCTCCAAGCAGGCTGCAGCAGTGAGGACTAGCGATTGGGAGGGGACTGTGAGGCAGAGAGATATCAAAGAAGGCAAAAGCAATGTAGGTGGCATATACAATCTACTGTCTGGAGCTCTACTGGTTGCTGCCACTGTCCAAGAAACTTATTTCAAGAGAGCAGCTGCAGCAAAAACTGGTAGGACTCTGTCGTATTTGTCATCTGTTTTTAAGCACATCTCCTCTCCAGCTTTCCCTCCAAGACAGCAATCAGAAATAAAATACTTTGTTTGGCTCAGGTCAAATGCAATGTCTCTGATTATCCTTTTCCTTCATATATCAAAAGCTCGTTGCCTGCTACTTCAAGAGAACAGAATATGGTAACTTGTCAAATAAACTGCTCTCCTCTTTAGGATTCTCTGCATAGCAGCTTTTCTCACCTGAGGTGAATCTTCTCCAATCCAGCATCTGCAAGGTCATCATTTGCCCTCTGGTGAATATCTCTTTGTGTTTCAATCTTGTGATCATCAGATAAACCATCCACTTTATGGATAAAGATTTCAAAGTTGATATCTGGATTCACTTTATAGGCTCTGGTCACAGTAAGATGCAGCCGAGCTAATGCTTCCATATAATCATCCTAATGAAGGAAAAAGAAAAGCTACAACTGTTGGAAAGTTCCTAAAATATATATACAAAATTTTGCAATACTTACTTTTAGATAATGCTACAGTTCAACAACAGCTTAATTTTTAAATTCCCTAGAAGCCTGAGTCTACATCCAGCATGTGCATCAATCTCATGCTGTCAGCACTTAGGAATCTGAGCAAGACCCTTGAGATGTTAAAGCAAATCAGGTAACTTTTGAACATACTGCAAAGAGAGCTTAAAAATAACCAAGCAGCTCTTCAAGTTTTAATGACTTTCTTTTAATGCATTTGTGATCTAAGTTAAGTACTTTATTTGCTCTGTAAAAAAATATCTATGCTTTCCAACCCATTTATTGCTGAAGGAAGAAAAGGAAAAGGTAGTTTAAAGCCCCCTTTTTTACCTGAGAATCAATAACAAATATCAGTGCTCCAGTGCCTCTGAAAATCATCTCATAGTCAAATGTAGGATCAAAGAAGTCAATTTGCCCAGGAAAATCCCATATCTGAAAGTTGACAAAGGAGCTGTTGGAAACATCCTCTCTGCAGATCTTGTTTGTGCTCTCCAAGAAGAGAGTTTCATTAGGTGACATTTTGTGAAAGACAACTTTCTGAATGGAAGACTTCCCACTTCTTCTCAATCCCATGAGCAGGATTCTTGGCTTAACTTCAGTACTGAAGGGATCATTGAAATCCAAAACTGAATAAAATCACACAAGAAGAAAAGTAATAATCTATGGCAATACAATCAGTAACTACCAAATAACATGCATTTATTTTCATGCCATGTTTACTTGGATTGATGCAAAAGTTACCAATTTTTAAGCTTAGGGAGCAGTGCTACAGGCATCTTAACTTGAATTATTTGCCCCTTAGCCTATACTATCAGAAAACCCACTTTTCACCTGTAAGAGGCTGCAGAAGGCTAAACCAGAAAATTTTCTAGTCCTGATCCAGTTATATTAGCATAAAGGTGGCTATGGGAGTAAACTATACTGTTATATCTGTGAGGACATGAATGTATAGCTATCCACACCTGTAAGGACATCAGCTTCAGTTGCAGGTATCTCTAATCAAAACAGCTACAACAGTCTAAATTGATGCATTTAGTTGGCCTATAACTTTTAAAGTCCTTTGGTACTGAGCTGAAAATTACTCTACACATAAATGGATAAAAGCTTCCAAACACCCCTGTGATACCCTGTCTGCACCATCAAACACAAGCAACACAAAAAACTGAGTTGTCAATGCTAAATCTGCAGAGTAAAGTTCACAGCACACAGTGGTCAGGTTTAAAACACTGATCAGACAACAGGCTAAACACACTAGCTGTCAGGCAGACCTTCTCCCACTCGCTGCAGTACAGACTATTCAACATAATTCATAGCACAACATGAATTGTATTTCTTTCTCTTTTTCTGCTGGGATAAATTTTGAATTGCAGAAAACTAACACATAATTGTTCATACACATCCTTCCTGAATATCCCCCCCCATACGTTAAGTGATCAAGTTTACTCCAAAAGTACAAAAATCCAAACCAAGAAACCTCAGCAACAAACTGAACCTGTTGATTTATTACATAGCCTTACAGGTTGAAAAACATGGAAAGCTTGAAGGAACCCTTTGCCTAGGTGCATGTTTCGCACCCAGGGGTGGCAATCACATCTGTCCTCTTGCGCTCCTCAAGCCTCACTTCCAAGTTTCAAACCAGAAGAGCAGGACGTGCCTTCAGAACCTCGTTCACGTCTGGTTTTGCCTCCTGAACTTCAGTTACAGAGAATGAGGGCTTCTCCACGGAAGGTCTCGCAGAGTTAGCATAAAAGCATCCCTCGGCACCATCTACTGGCTTGTCAGTGGTTACGCCACTCAGTGGGGGCCCCTACATCCATTATCGGTGGGATCCTATCCATTTTAAACCCATTTGAAAGGCCTTGACAGGTATTAACACTTACTGTGCTCTTGCCAATTATCACGCATTAAACACTGCCAGGCTGGAGCAGTGAGCAGATGAAACTCCTTCAAGCAGAATAGTGACTGGTAACTCCTTAAGAACCTCATCCTCCTAATGCAGCAATGGCCAACTTCTGCTGACTCAGACAATAAATTTAGGAAGTAATAAACCACAGTCAACACGTTGCTCTACTCTTCCTGTCCACCAAGACAGTGATAGTACCCTCCTGCGGCTGCAAGAAACACGTGCCTACAACACTTCCCACCTATAGAAGAGTAATAAACATCTGCTCTAGGACAACGTAACAATATTTCATGTTTTGGGGGTACAGTCTTGTCAATAAAGGAAACCAAAGGTACAGGATTCAATGGCGTTTCCTCCACCCCACTCTCTTCTTTAACGCACAAAGTTTCCACAGCTGCCAAATGCAATTTCATTAATGTAATTCCATTAATGTGCATATATCCATATATCATGCAATTTGAATTTTGGTCATCAGAAGGAAAGAAAATTTATTCAAAGCTTTACAAGAACTTTATAAAGGCATGTAAAGAACACTCATCTGGTTGAGGCTTTATTGCATATTTCCGTAAGTTTAAAAAACTCCCACTTGCTCAGAACTTACACAACAGAACTTATGAAGCCTAATTTGCTATGGATTTGTACTTTGTGTCCCCTTCCTCTCCCCACCACAATAACCCCAACTTCTCCCTGCATGTCTTATGACATATCCTGCAAAAAACAGATATGACATGCTATGGCTGATCTGGAGCTCAACCCATGCTGGTTGGCTAAACTGTACACGTGTACACCAGTTTGCCAGCTGCTGCCACAGAGAGTGCACACAGCTGCTCCCCTGTCCCTCTCAGGACACTTTCATGTGGGTCTCTCCTCTCTTCTGAATGCCAGTTTTCGTCAAACTTGTGGGAACTTAATCATCCTTGAGATGTCTTTCATTCAAATTTGGTTGAAGGTAGACAGCAGTTTCCAAAGTTCTGACTGGTGATGAGACAACCAGAAGACAGGCTACCTATGTAACTCCCTTTTCTTTAAGAAACAGGCTAAAAACTCACATGTAGCTAAAAAAAAATATTTAAAATAACTTGGGGTTTAAAATTGTTGTTGTATTAAATTATCCCGTACTGTTAGATTTTTATGGACTGCAATACTAGAAAGAAATTGCTTTATATTAAAGCCATACTAAAAAAACCCCACAGTTGCAGGCACAGAGTTACCAATGAGAAGAAGGAACACCAGCTCTTCTGCTAGTAAGACTGTTATTTAACTTCTGAAATCCTGCCAGTTCAAAGACAGGGAAATGTAAATGAGTATCATCCAAACCTGATTAGATAGCAAGGCTGCTATAGCACTTTCCTCTGAAAGTTAAGAGATTACCTTATATGTAATGGAATTGGACGACGCGCTGCCTGCCCACATTCCTTTGCAGAGTACATGACAGCTCCTTTAATTTGCCACAGAAATGCCAGTAGATGTATCACTGCAGCTTCCCAGACTAGGTTACTGAGTGAGATCATAATATGCCTAAGAGAAACGGTAAACTCTTCCCCATTCTGTAATGGGAAAGATAACTTTCCCTATTGTGAGATGCAATGCATTTCTTGCTTCATTCACTTTTGCAAAGAGTAAATGTTATAAAATCCCAGTTGCCAATGCATATCAAAGTCCTTCATATTTCAACTTTTCTAAGCAGCCATAAAGAACTGAAGTAACGGAAGTCACAATGGTTAGAACTGGTATCCTTTGAAGTATTCACAAATTAAACTTAACAAAGCCAAAAGTACTTTCCCCACAGAGAAGCACTCAATTCCTTACAAAATTTCTGTAATTGCAGTTGCCCTGGTTTATGGAGTGGAATTTATGTGCATTGCAATATGCAGAAGAGCTGAGGAGTTAACTGAGAACTGCACGTAGTAGCCCTGACCTGTTCTCACCAGGATGCACAACTCATAATGAATACTTCAATATCTCCATGCTATTAGAGATATTAATTGATAATTAAAATAGTTTTTGAAGCCCATCCTGTATTCCACATCAATTGCAATTAATTGTCAGAGCAGATGACTATCCGTGCTTCACAGGCATACGTGATGGGGATGCCACATCGGAAGGTGTATTTGTAGATCTCGCCAGTTTTCAAACATCCAAATAAAGCACTGCAGTTCATCTGCTCAAATGATGTCAAGTCAAAAGAAATTATTTTGCTTATGTTACTGTCCATAAGGTGACAAGCCTCTGAGTTTAGTTTTAAACTAATACAGATCATAATGATTTATTTTTTTTTGCTCACTAATGCAATTATGTCATTTTTAAGTTTTAACCTTTTTTGTGTAAAGGAGAATTAGGAGTCCCAAATTTTCCATTCATGTACTTTCAAGCCCACTGATCTCATAGCATTTCCAGTGCTACTATGACTGTGATATCTACAGCACTTTGGAGTGCTGTCAAAAGACAGTAGCCTTACAAAACACATACAATGAACATCTTCAATGCTAACAGATGGCCTGAGCCTAAACAATTAACAGAAAAAGCTTGTAAGTAATCAGGAGAGCTGTTCAGCTACTGTGGGTTTATAAACATTGCAGAAATACCTGGTGGAAGGAAATTCTTGTAGCTAAAGAAAAGACTCAGAACTAGAAGACCTCGTTCCACTCTGCCACAAATTCATCAATCTGCAACGATATGCCTTAAAGCTACTTCCCTGGGGACACTGCAGAGGGTTTCCCTGCTTCTAAATACTTTTTAATTGCATATATCAAAACTACGACTAGGCTTTATGTAAACTTAAGTGCTTTAAGGTCTCTGAATATGACCATACTTATAAAGTAAGAAGATTAAGAAGAGGAGAAAAGCATGGTTTCAGCATTCAGGCTGGAGACAAGAAACCAGTATGGGGTGAGAGATAACCAATATGAAGTTTTGAAATCTCTTGTATGCCTACAGGCACAAATTACGCTTTTACTTTTAAGCCTGGCTTCTCCCTTCACTTTCAACAGCAACTGATTGAAGCTGTTCTCCTTACACTGCCCTTCCATTCTTTCTGTGTAGATAAGTGGAGGGTATGACACTGAATTTTGGACCACTTACCGTACAGATCCAGGAAGACAGAGGACAGAAACTGGGAAAAGGAAAGTCCCTTGCCTTGCAGCCCAGTATTAAATACACAAAACACGGACCCAAACCGCAACCCCCTCCATTACAGATGCTCTGTGTCTCTCCAGAGAATTCAGAACGAAACAGAAAGCCAGGGGATCTGGATTGTTAAAATGGACCTTTGTTTTAATTCTGTGTAAAAAAGGTCCCTGCATGGACTGTCTTCTGCAATTCAGGATGTAAAGGTTCGTTTCTGTTAAGTACAATATTCTGGTGTTGCTACGGAAGAAGCAATTGAAATTTTTAACAGCCTAACAAAGTTCCTATTGAAAACCACCCAAATAAATTCCTCTGAGGACAGAATACAGATTACTTCTCTATGGAAAAAGCTAAGTTCGTTTAGCACTAAAGAAATATGCTAAAATATATTCTCTTTGTGTCAAAATAAAAGGAATTATTTAGCAGTTGCAAGTAAGATTTTAATTAGTCTCAGCTACAGCTCTTACATCCTAGCATTCCCATATTCTGTAGCCATGAAGGATTGTACTCAAAACACCCCCCTCCCCAAAATTTCATTAGTCAATGTGATACCTCCTAAAGCCCGCAGGACCGGGCCTTTAAGGAGAAGGTTCTGCATGCTAATAACCAGCGTAGGTTTAACAGATGTGGCCTTTCCTTATGCTATCATAAAAAGGTAGCTCTTTTTTCACTCGGAGATACTGAGCGTTCTCCAAGCTCCTTTGTGAAATACATCTCGGAAGAATGAATTCAGGCTCTGAATGAAAGCAACAGGCTCTGAGCTGGCATTGCCTTTTTTTACTGAATGAGACTGCTTTTCTTGGTAAGCCTGTCCTTCCCAGCATCACCATCCACACTGACACAGATACGCAGTGAATAACGTGGGTCCTCATATGCACAGACACATGGACAGCAGACATCTAGCGGAGCCTGCCACTGTGGGAACTGACATCCACAGCTGCAGAGCAGCCCTGCACACAGAGCTGCATGTCACCGCCACCTTTTATAGCCTGACACCCAACCCCCCCCATCCCCCGCCTCCTTGGCACACTCAAGTCACATCAGGCTGTGGCCACCAGTAGCCAGCAACTCTCACCCCAGACATGGAAAATACTGAAAGGAGATTACACACACACACACACACTTTGCCTGCACTCCTTTTGCCTCCTCCCTTATCCCCAGTCCCTTCTGCTACCTGGCAGACCTTGCCCTGCTCCTGCCTCTGAGCTCCCCGCTCTCTCTGTCACGGCGGTAGCCCCCCAGGAGCGCCCTGTCCCCGTCCCCTCCCCCGGTCCCGTCGGCAGCATCCCCGCTCAGCCTGGCCTCTTACCACCCAGCCCGGTCCCTGCGAGGCCTGCCCTCTCCCCGGACGCCTCGGCTCCCTTCGTGCCTTGCTCACCCTCGCCGCGTCCCAGACGCCGCGGGAGGCCCGGCCTCCTCCCTGACCCGCAGCCGTAGGCAGCCGGGCCCGACCCCCGCAGCCCAGCCGGGCCTCCCCGGCGGCGGCCCCGTCCCGCCCGCCACCGCCCCTGCCTCACCTCGGCCCCCGCCCGCCTCACCCGCACCTCCGCGCCCGCGGGGCCGGCCCTGCCCCGCACCGCCTCACCCCACACCCGCAGTCGCGGCCGGTCGCTGCCCCAACAGCCCCCTCCGAGGCCGGCGCCCGCCCCCCCGGCTCTGCGGGGGCAGCCCCCGCGGCGGCCGCGACGCCGCTCCCCGCCGCCCTCGCTGCCGCGGCCGCTGCGGCCGCCCCGGGTGGCACTCACACGCCTCATCGCCGCCGCTCTCCGCGTCACCGTCCGAGGACTCGGCCCCGTCGGCGTAGCCCGCCAAGCCCACGATCTCCTCCTCCTCTTCCTCCTCCTCGTCCCCCTCTTCCTCCTCCGGCAGCTTCCTCGGCACCTGGCTCATGCCGGCCGCGGTCCCGCCGGGGCTCCGAGGGCCCCTCTGCCTCCGGGCGGCCTCGGGGCGCGCCTGGCCGCGGGCGCGGGGGGGCCCAGGTACCGCGCTGGCGCCGTGCCCCGCCGCCGCTCCCCGCCGCCGCCGCCGCTCCCCTCCCCCGCACGGCGCTCGGCGGAGCGCGCGGCGCAGCCTGCCGGCGGGGCGCGCACCCAGCGGGCGGGGGAGGCGGCGTGACCCGCGTCACCTGACGCGGCCGGTCACGGGCCGGCGGGGCCTCCGCGCTCGCCCAGGCGCGGCACCGCCGCGGGCACCCGCCGCTGGCAGGCGGAGCCGGGCGCTGCGGTGCTCACGGGCGCGCCCCGGGGCCTGCCGGCCGCCGCCGCCTCCCGCCCCGGCCCTGCTGTCCCGCGGCGCCCTGCGCGGGCCTGGAGGCGCCCGTGGACGGCGCACAGGCGAGGCGCTGCCTCTGGTGTGCGGGGGGCCGAGCGGGGCGGCGGGCAGGTGTGCCAGCCTGCAGGTGTGCCAGCCTGCAGCACCGCAGTGACGGCTGGCGGTTTTGTTGCAGCCAGCCCTCCCGGGGGGCCTCCAAGTCAATCGGGTCCTTGTCCCGCGTGGAGCCCAGCCCCACGGCAGGCTCTCGAGGGTGGTCCCCTGCGTCACCCCCACGGGTGCCTCTGCCTTCGGCTTGTGGGAGACCCTGGGCCTCTGGCAGGACCCGCGTCTGCCCGGTGCTGCTCAGCCTGCGGATCCACTGTGCCCGCTCAGGGCCCAAATGGTGTTGGCGGCGCTGCCTGCGGCCGGCCTGATGGGCCTTCCATGGCGGCTGTGTCATCGTATGGCCAGGCCCAACACGTTAAGCCAGGCACTAATGGTGAGTGGTAACATCTGCAGTGTGGGTAAGAGAGATTATTTTGTTAATAATACCCTGGATGAAAGGAAGACTAAAGAAAGCCATGGCAGTGAAACCTTCTTGGAAGAGGATGAGGTTTTTGAAGCCCCTGACAGACTGAGGTGCACTCATCTGCCTGCCATTGCTTCCTCCAGACCAGCACTGTGAGGACAGACCTTCTACCCCTCAGCAAGGCCCTTTCTCAGGTGTTTCCAGTGCTGCTCTTGTCTGAGCACCACAGCATGTGCGTTAGCCCCTGGCGGTCATCCCGCACTGCCTGCTGTAGTGACAGGCAGCTGAGTTCCCAACTCTGCGGCAGCACATTTTCCTCTGTTTCTCTCTTACTGCTTTTTCCTGTCTTGTCCTCCCTCCTTGCATTCAGTATAATGGTTTGACTTACGTTCGGAGTTTCCATATGTTCCCTGCAGCTCATTATTTTCCTACCTCTGTGCTGCGTGACAGTCTTCCCATAACCAGGCTGTTCAGGCTGCTGTAACCCACTTGAGATAATGGAGGCACACTTTTGTCCAGAAATGGGGGAAGAAATCCCCCTCTTTTGCTCCAGATCGTGACAAAGCTACCAATACACAAATGTATTGAAATGCCTTTCTTTATTCTCAATTTACCAACCTGCTTGGAAGTTTTGCTTGAACAGATTAACAATGTACCAAAAGATTATGGGAAACATTTCAAAGTTAAATCCCTTACGAGGAATTAGGACTTAAGTTTTAAGCAGGATTTTTTTAGCAGTCATCTTTTCAGCATTGTATCGTGGGACAGCCCTGGGAGGCATTAACCTGCTGAAAACTGATGGAAAGAGGAGGAGAGCTTCCAGGTCTGTAATGAATGAGTCTGTCTCATTCACCAGCTGACCACATCTGCGCAGAAAGGACTATGAGGTTTCAGGGCTGGTTATGGGAAGTGGGTCTTGCCCAGAAATCTGACTGTCTCTTAGGTTTCTTTTATACTTACACAAAGAGCTATGAAACATCACCACTGAGAGAGAATAATCTGGAAATATTGAAATACTAAATCAAGGTGTAGAAGCTCAGGAATGAAAGGACTGGTTACGATGCAGCTCTTCCCACAACACTGATGTCAGTGACCTCCTGTTTGACCACAGCTTTGGGGTCAAAGCCACATAGACTCCAGGCCCATCGCTGGCTGGGTTTTTAGAGTAGGGCTGAAGCACTTCTGCCAGCCCCTTGGCAATATAATCTGTCATGGCCTCTGCATGAGCTTCAGGATTTGCTCCTCCTCTGTCCCTTTGCCACCAAGTTGTTTTCTGTCCCCTCTGCACCTGGCTTTTTTCTTTCCTTCTTTTTCTTTTGTCAGGTCATGTAACTGTGAAGCCTTTTGCACATAATGAAACAATGCCCAGCCTTCAGTCACAGGACTTGTAGTAAGGGCAGGTAGACAAGGCGTTGAGTCTTTGAATATACGATGTGTACAATATCAGATGTGACTGGGCTTTGTCTGCGGGGAGCTGCAGTTCATAGGCATGCCACACTTTCTGTTTCAGGCAACTGAGGGAATCCCTTATGAATTTCCTTTCCCGACAGAAAAAAGAATTCCAGAAGCAGACAAAATTGGATGTCTGGATTAAAAAAGGTTAACGATAATTAAGCACAGGGAACGGTCCCGCTCACATCCACACAGTCAAGGAAGCCCACCTGCATCGGGGTTTGCAGGATTGTGACAGCATCTCATCCTAATTCTGTTAAAGGGGGAGAACTCTCATTAAATGGATTGGTGACAGATCAGTGCCAAGAAAGCCTTTTTCTGCAATGTGCTAACATCTTGTTTCTCAATCATAATGATCAAACATAGCCAAAGTAGTCCTGCAAACATTTATATATATAGAACTTACATAACTTAATTGTTACTCGCATTAATACTTCCATTCCTACATCAGAATTATATACAATGTCAAGGAAAATAAAATTCCCATGAAGCAGGCCTATCCTGAATATGGGAACGGAATCACAATATATTTTTTTGTATTTTAGAGTAACATCCTAATTTCAGTGATGACACCAGACTTCAGTCTAGTACTGGAGTTTTGACAAAGCTACAAAGCTTTGCTGAGATCACAGAGGCATCAGAACACAAATTTTGGTCAGTAAATCTTTCCTGAGGAGCACCGAGGGTTTTGGTGCATACCTGTGGTGTGACTTGCCACAGAACAATGAATACCGTAGTAATTGTTTAGTGAAACATGCGTAAGTAGACACATCTGCAAAAGCATCCAGAAGAATACATCCATCACACAGCCGGGTAGTGGTTGTGTTACTTCAACGTTTAGTTTGCTTAGGGCATAGTCCTAAGAATGCCTTCGAGCCAGCGGGGTGGCCTTTGAAAGCGATGATGTGCCGGTGGGAGCGGGCACAGTACAGGGAACAGCTGCTTGCTTTCAAGTTTCCTCCTTCAGATCCCGCTTTTCTCCTTTTACTCAGCTTACTCACACCAGCTCCTTCCTCCTGTACCGGTGCCTACAGACGCTCCTGGCTGACTCGCCGCCCCACCGGCCTGTGAGTTCCCGACGCACACTCGGGGCAGCCTGCGCTCCCAGCTGCCGGGGCTGAGGGGCCCGGGGCGCTACGGCAGCCGGGCTGGGCGAGGCGGCGGGCGGGCACAGCCCGCTCCGGGCACAGCCCCCGCTCGGCTCAGCCCGCTCCGGGCACAGCCCGCTCCGGGCACAGCCCCCGCTCGGCTCAGCCCGCTCCCCACCGTCAGCCCGGAGTTCAAAGCCCGCTGGCCGGCTCCCGCCGGCGGGAAGGGCCGCTGCCTGCTACGGCGTTGGGCTTGTGCCAGTTCTGCTCCGACGCAAATTGTTACGGGCTCCCATAGTCGAGCTGCGAAGGAGCCGCCGCCCGCGAGCGCACCCGGCGCTCCCGGAGCCTCGCTCCGGCCGGCTCCCCGCCTTCCTGGCCAGCAGCGGGTACCTCGCCCCGCTGGAGGCCGGGCCGGTGGCCCCACGCCCGCGTTAGCCCGCCCAGCCCGCCGCTGGTCCCGCTGCCCGCGCCGGTGCCAGATGGGGGGGCCTGGCCCCGCACCTCCACGCCCGATCTGCCCCGTGTCCTCGGTAGGGAGCGGCTGTGAGGGGGCCGGGGCGCGGCCGGGGCGGCCTGTCCTGTCACGGCCCCTCGCCGCGGGGGAGGCGGCCCGGGCCGGCGGGGCGGGTTGGAGGGGCGCTGCCCGCCCGCCCGCCGCGGCCGCTGGGTGTCGCCCTCGCAGCGGGGACGGTGGCGGCGGTGGCGGCGCCACCTGCGGGGCAGCCCGGCCCGGCGGCGGAGGCGCCGCTGGAGGCGGTAGGGCTGTGCCCGGCCCCGCGCCCGCCGGAGAGCGTGTGCCGCGGGGGGAGCGCAGGTGAGCGGGGCGCCGCCGTGGGGCAGGCGTGGGGCCCGGGGCGCGGAGCCGCGCCCGCCCGCCGGGGCTGCGTGCGGCTGTGGTGAGGCTGAGGGGCGCGCCGGGGCCGGGGCCGGGGCCGGGCGGGTGGGCGCGGGGCTGGCCGCGCTGCGGCGTGGCTGCGGCGGGGTCCCGGCCCTGCAGAACCCGCGCTTGGTGCCCGGGCGACTCAGGTGTGCTCTTGTTACGGCCCAGGAGTAGGGTCCGGGGGGGAGCCCCCCCTTCCGCCCACACGCGAACTCCGGGCAGCCGCACAGAGACAGGAGCCCGTGTCTGCGCAGGGGCTGAAGTGCAGGTTCAGGGGTACAAATGAGGAGCCTTAACGCTCTTGTTCCAACTTTTAAGGCCGTGTCTGATGAGGAATGGGAATCTGGCTCAAAGTCGTCCGCAGTTGCTGTTGTTGACATCACCTGAACGCTCCACTGAAAATATTTCCACTAGTTTACTGCAAACGTCGGCTTCCCCTGAGGTCTCAACACCTTGTGAGTATACGCGGGCTGCTGGTAGAGCTCTCTGATTTTAGAAATCCACGGCTACAGTGTGTAATTATTCTGCAGTGTTCATTTCATTGCAAGCATTAATAAAGGGCTTATCATGCCCTGGGGTGTTGTGTGCATTACGGTATAGGCTGTAGATAGTGCTCTGTTTTTTTAAAAGGCATAACCAATATCTTTGTATTTTTATAATTACGTGTGATTATTTGGGTATCTGGTATTTCTGCAATACATGTCTGCTACTGAATACCTTTAATTCACAGGGAAAACATTGAGGGGTAGAAAGTGGCTTACTGGCTGGTGGGTCACTGAATCTTCCCCCCATGAGTTGTTTAAATGAATTTTGAGTGTCCTACCAATGTTGAAGGAGCAATCTGTCAGGAAGGTCAGTTAATCTGTCTCTGTTCAATGACGGAAAAATATAACAAAAGCTAAATTCTTAGGCAGCACTAGTTAGGAATGGTCCAGATCTAGTAGGCCTGTTTGAGCGTATGGCTTCTTCTGAGGAGAATGTTATTTGCTTGCTTGCTTTCAACATGATATGTCTGAGTGCGTAGCTAGTTTTATAACAACTTATTCTGGCAGGCTGAAGTTCCAAGTATTGTGTAATCTTCATTCTCCAGATACTTGGAAAACAAAGTGTTTCTGGAGATGTATGATTACGTGCAAGATCTGCAGTTGCCTTGCAAACCTCAGGACATGGAGTAATGACACTAATTGAGAACTTCATAATGATTTCTGAGCAGAAAATACCAGTTAGAGCTGCTGCGTGTACCAAAGCTACTGTTGGCTGGCAACATAAAGTATTAGGCACCTGCCTGCAGATTTCAGTGAGAGGTTAAGGTGTATGCAAATCTTTATGTAGATGCCTGTATGTACAGGATGTATGCCTGTTTGTGTCAGTGAGGAGCTAATAGTCTGTGAGAGTGGATGGGAATTCTGTAACAGTAGTAATCTCATTGCTTCTTCTTGTTTGAAAAGAAACTGTAATAAAATTAAGAAGTGGCTTCGTGATAGTACTCAGTTGGGAAAGTGTTCGTTTTTCCCTACTTCTTGATGTTTACCCTGACATTGCTATCAACCTCATGTAGGAGACTGTGTTTGAACACTAGAAATGAAATGATGAGTAAATGATTGGTAAAAATAAAGTGATCAAGCTCCTGATCATTCAGGTGCTTTTCTTCAAGCTTTTTGCAGAGTTCTTTTCTTTTGGGGGGAAGAGAAACTGTGGGAAGCTGGCTTCAGAAATGGTGCTCCAATGTTTGCTGACATAATCTAGTTGCAGCACTAGGCTGAGCATCCTGCCTTGTCAAAGGTGGCATGTTGTGGAGTTCGGCTTGTCAAACTTACGATGTTCTTAGACTTGATGAGATGAATGATATCTTAATAAATCAGGTGCTTGTAGGGTATGGTAATGAGCAATTGAGCTGCATTTCTCCATCTGTTTTCAGCTTCACCTCTGCTTGACTTTGCCAATGAGTCATTTTGTGATGTAAGAAAAAAACTTGCTGCCCCTTACTCTCTAAATCTCTATAATAGGACTAACAATGTTTATCTGTTTGGATGGGTGGCATGACAAATGTTTGTAAAGCACTTTTAGGTTCTTAAATTAATTATACCATCTGACAGCTTTATTTTATTTATTCTCATTAGTTTCAGATTCAGATTTTTCCCTCAACGGTTAGGACTTGGGGTGAACTTCCAGAGAACTCATAGTTGTATCTTTTCTTAGAGTTACATCAGTGCGACATGTCATCTGTGGAAGTATTTCATTTGAAATCACAAATGTGGTACCATGTTTCACTGGCAAGATTGGCCTAGAGTGGTATTTGTCAAAGACGTAAATGAATTGTAATTGCTTTGGGCAAATAAAAAATTGAAACAAGTCATTTTAGCTCCTTTTTTTTTACTAAGAAATTAAATCTGTGACTTCTTAAAAAATGATCCAGCCAAAAATAGAAGGTGTAAAGCTGCACTTTGGAAAGACCTCAGTCTGTAACAGTATAGCAAGGGCCTAATTTTCTTCCCTGCCTCCTGGACAGTTACTTTGGCCTCAAAAATCTTCAGAATAATTTCTGAATACAGTAACAGCAAATATTCTTGCATACCATCACTAGCTTGTGGACCCTTTAGGAAGAGCTTAGTTACTTCTCTCTTCACTACTCCCACTCCTTGTTAGCAGATGCTGCTGAAGAATAGTTACAGTATATTGATAGCAGTTGTGAGAGAGAAAAGTGAAATCCAAAAATCCCCCTGTGATCTTTCACTAAATTATGTGTAAAGGCTTCTTTCTAAACTTTCTCTTCTCCTCTTTCTGTATTTGGTTTATCTCATGCTGCCATTCAAAGGACTGTTGGGCTTTTGAAGGCAGATGTCCAAAAGTTAGAAAAAGCCAGAATAAATGTGTGAATTCCTGGCTTATTTGTTGCATGGCTTTCAAATGCATGCATGCCAGGATGTTCTCTGTGTATCGCCTCCCTGGAGGATGTGGTTGTACACGACAGACAGAGTGATGCTCTGTGTCCGAGGTGGTGCTAGTTCGGCCATAGAAGTATTTTTCTTGGTTTCTGGAAAACCCTTGAGGTCCAATTGCAGATGTGCAGGTCTTGATAGTGAAGCAGGGAAGGATACTGTCAGTGTGTGGTAGTTCAATACCAGGGTGAAGGATGCTGTCAAAAAACAGTAATGACATGAGTAAGTGTCAATTTAGAACACATTTTTGAGAAGTGTGTGATAAATAAAGTATTAAGGCTGCACAGGACTTTGAGGTTAAAAGAAACCTAGCACATTAACTATTAGTAGTAATCTGATTTATTGAAAGAGTAAGATGTCCTGTGAAAACAGTCCTGTTGTGATAAATGAATCCATGTTGGGTGGCTTAACCAACACAGTACAGCTTGAATTCCTGCATTATCTGGTTGTGGATGGGTCTTGGTAGCATCAGGGCTGTACTTCTGATGCAATACTGAGTACATAGCTAGCTCAGGATATGGTACAGGACTGTAGATTGCTGGCTTGTTCTTGCAGCATTTAACTTTTGATCCTTTGTCAGTGGTCCTAACATGTGTGGCATGAAATTCAAGGTTCTTGCAATCAACAGGAAGACTCTGTCTTATGTCTTACTGCCAGCACTCATGTCTTCCTGCCTGCTTCTCTGTGCTCCCTCCTTCCCATTCCCCAGACCCTGTACTGGTCCTCCAAATCCTAGGTGCATCTCAGCCAAGCCATGGCTGTGGCGGAAGCTGGCTGCGATTGGGGATGGGATTTAGGCACATCTGTGGGAAGCGGTGGATGGAAGTATCTGGTATGGATGCTAGGCAGAGGGCACTGGGGCTATGGGGTAGCTGGGGTGCGATGTGCTGAGTGTGGGCACCCTAGTGAGTTTGCCCTAATCTTGAAGAAAAATTTATTTCGCCCTATGTCAAAAAAGCCTAAGCTTTTTTATCTTATGCTGTGATCAAAAGCATATGTAGAGTACTCTTCAAATCATGAAATCTCACCTCCTTCGAATCCTGCTTTAAAACAAGCTGCTTCTATCCCTTTCTTTTCCTTTCTCTCACACAACTTGCCTTCCTTCCCACCTGAACACCATCCGCTTTTGTGAAGTGATCCACTGAAGATAGTTTTTGGGTGCATGACCTGGCACAGTGTTGGATGAAAGCATTTGCATTTGCATTATGCAAAATGCATTTGGATTTGATGGAAATTAATTCCATAAGGGTGTGTATCTTCATTGTGTCCACATTACAGTGGGATCAGTTTCTTTTCCAGTTTGAGATGCCGATTGCCGATTCCAGTCAGGAATATTTTCTGTTGGTTTTAACAGCATCTGCAATGTGACATCTTAGCAAGACCTGATGCTAGTCTATTTATATTGTGCTGATACACTTCGGAGTCAAAATTCTCTAAATTGTCTTAGATGGGTCAGTCACTGAGGAAAGTGCCAGCTTTAAAAAATAAAAAAGCACCACCAATGCATGGTAGTCATGTATCAGCTCAGTATTTTTTTAATAGTGATCACAGTGAATCATTTTATGTATGTTTTACTTCTATTAAAAGTTTGATGTCTATGCAAGCAGTACAGTTGCAGAAACTGCAGTTGATTTGGAGTCTTGGGCAGGATGTGATCTTTTCACTTTATCACTACTGTCTCAGATAATTGCACGAATACCTGCAAAGCATACCCATTACTTAAGCCAGTTCATTAGTATATTGTAAAGCTCACATATGAGTAATTTTCCTTCATTTTCTTTTTGACCACCTTTGTGATTAGTCTGTGTCTGGCTGAAGTCTTTTGAGAAGATTTAGGGATGGGGGACGGGGGTTGTCTTTATTTTTCTGGCTGTAGAGCTATCTGCCTGCCATCTGCAGTCTTTCATTGATAATGTTGTTCAGATCTAGATTTTGAAAGTACAGCACTTTCTTATCATTTTGTCTTTTCTAGACTTTACAGCAGTTTCTGAATTGTTGCAAGTATGGGGTTTTTTGATAGCTTTTCACAGCTTCTGTTTAAAATCAGGCCATGCTCTGTCCCTGTGCTCTTTTTTTTTTTTTCTCTAAGAAGTGGTACTGGTCTTAAATCTTTACATTCTTCCTCTTCTGTTACACTGTGATGTAACTTCAGCCTTTGACTAGCCCCCAAGATCTAAAATTTCCGTGTATGGAAGCACAAGAAGTACAGATAGATTTCTGTTGGCAACAGAACTGCAGAAGTATCTGTCTTCAATGGTGTGGTTTTTTCGTTGAAGAGTGCCAGATGATGGAGTTGCAGGCAGATGTCACAGCAGATGCTGACCAGCTTATTTTTTCATTTCAGAGTCTGAAGGTATTTAGAATAAGAATAAATGTTACGTTTTAACGTGTATCATGTTACCATTTTTGTGTGCTGTCATATGGTGCCCTACAGGTAAATGAGTCTTTGCCCAAAATTCTTGGTAGCATGGAAAAAGCTCAGAGGCTAGATGTAATTGGAAGTTGTTTTTCTTCCTGCCCCTGTGTCACGTTGTCTGCAATAACCATTTCTTTCATGTGTTTAGGTTCTCTTAGATGTGGTGAAATGCAGTCCCTGGATTTGTAGGGTTATGTCAGATGCTGCCCCCACCCTCCACCCCCCCAAAAAAAAAAGAAAAAAGAGATTGTGGAGGATCACGTTCCCCTCCTTGAACGGATATAAATTTGCTTCAGCGGATATAAATTTGCTTCAGCGTGGGAGATTGTACTCTGATTCTAATGTGTGATGATTTCTTCCAGAGGTGTGCTAGTTTCCTCCAGAACAGCTGTTCAGTATGGTTGAATGCCCTGTATTAGTGAAGCTATGGTTGAAGTCTGTCAATATGAATGGGAGACTCTAGTGTGGAGTAAGCTGAAGTGTGAATTTACAGTATTTTATTAATGATCAGTCAGTTACCAAGTAGTTGGATGCTTTTGTTTCACTGTAAGGTTACACTTAATCAGTTTGGAGAAGCCTGGGTTTAAGAAATTGTGACTTGGCATGCACCGGGTGAGGCCATCATCCATTTCACTTTCTCTGGTGTCTTGATGGGCAAGTGGAGATGCCTCTGCAGATGGATAGCGTAGTTACCAGTATGCTTGGTAAAGCAGGACTGGATTTGGGGTGAATGACGACAGCTCAGTCAAGAGAGAGGTTGATGTTAGCTGTCTGAGTTGCTACTAGCTTCAAAATAAGCAAAAGCAAATGTAATTTATTTGAAGTTTAATAACATAAAGAGTTTTCAAAAACTTAGCAAGTGATATAGATGCTTCTGATGTACCTTGCAAAGACAGTGTGCCTAATGTCAGCTGCTTCTCTGTGTGACTGTCTTCATGAATCACATTATTTCAGTCACCTTGAAGGCACGGAGCGCTGCACATCTCTTGCTGGCTTGGACAGAACTGTCTGTCTGGGAAGATTTCTTTCAGTTCTTCCTGCATGGTGGCCAGTGGCTGAGCAAGTTGCCTGCCTACAGGTAAAATGAACCTGATTTAGAGGTATAGGTGAATGCTTTCATGGTCAGTGTGGCTAATTCTCACATCTGTTATGTTGGCTGCATTTCATTTGCAGGGAAAGAAAACATATATTCTCCTTAACGCCTTTTACTCTTTTAGGGCATCCATGTCAATGACCCTCTGAAGCTGAGGAGGAAACGTGAGTGAGTGGGAAATAGGCTAGGAAAACACAGCTTGAAAATTGCTTTATAATAAGAAGAGCCATTTCTTCTCACTTGTTTTGAGCCTGAGATCTGCTGATTTAATCTGATGCCCTCTAGTATTTCTCCAACCTGATTTTCCTCTGCTTAATCATGTCCTGCCTTTGGTTGTCTTATGTTCTTCCTTGAAACTTTTCTAGTTTTGCTAAACCTTTACTGAGAAGAGATGCCAGAGTTACAACTTTTGGGATGCAGTTGAACTTTTTAGACAGTTGAGTAAGGGTGGTTTTGCTTGTATTCTCTGCAGTAATAATTTTTAGCACTTTCCCTGCTTTCTAACTGTGCTGATACTTTCATAAGAACAATCCACTCTAAATCCAAGGTCTCATTCCTGAATAATCCAGAGCCCATCTTTGTGCATGGGAAGTTGAGGTTTTTCTTCCTGCCATGAATACCCATCTTCTTTTGAAATGGTATTGAATTCTGCCAGCCATTTTACTGGTTATTTGGTGTCATTAAGTCCTTCTGTATCTCTTTGCAGTCAGCACTTGCCTTTATCCTGAATAATGTTATCCGTGAGGTCTGTTATTTAACTGTTGTCATCTTTCCCTGTCCCGCTGTGATTCATTAGTGGTATACTGGACACAGTATAACGCAGATGGCCATGGGGCTGCAGAGTTGGTCTCCCTCCACTATGAAGACTGACGGCTTTTTCCTTGTACCATTTATTTTCTGTCTAGCTGGTTCACTATACAGATGAGGAGTTTTCCTGTTATCCCACAGCGGCCTAGTTTTTATAATACTGAATTTTATTTTTTTTGTAATTACGCAGCCTTTCTTCCTTTGAGGGGAATCTTTGGGAATTGGACCCTTTTGATTAAGTTACCATGGCTTGAGGAATAACTTTACATCAGCAAAGCTGTGATAACAGGCTATGTGTAAACACAAATGTGAAGTAATTTAATTTAAACATCTTTCTTGGGTCCAAACAATCAGCATTCAGCTGTAATTAGTCCACATTACAATCACCTCCCAGATTGCTTCATAAAGTGTTAAGTTTCAGTATTCTTTTGGGGATTTAGTTTTGGTTGAGGAGTGCCCTGAGTGAATTTGTTAGGTAGGTCTCAAATAAAAACTGTTTAGAATAACTCACTTCTGCTTCTTATTCTCCCTACTTGTCAGACCAGGTTTACTATTTCTGCATGTAAGCCTCCCTTGCTTTTTCAGAAAGTATTCAGTCCTTTCTCAATGAGAATTTTACACTTCTCAATGAGAATTTATATGTCAGCAAGATGGGACCCAACGTGAAAAGTGAACTGCAGAATTAAGTGGTACGAATACTTCACCAAGTAGCATGCCACACCAACAAGTTGAAGCAGAATTTGTAGGTATAAGCTATAGTCCTTAGCAGAGTTTCTTAACTGAAAAAAAACTATTTTAAAAAATGATTCCCAGATTCATTCTGTGCCTACAGGAATAACTTAAGTAAACAAAGAAACAAACAAACCCCATTTTTTTTCTGCCTTCTCTCAGTTCCCTCTAGCCCTGCCCCTGCCCACCAGCATGTTTGCTTCATAAATTTAAAATCAAGCTTTTGGCTTCCACACTCCATTGTGCTTTCAGAGAATCTAGCCTTTCATGCCTATAGCTGTGCAGACATACAAATGAGGATGTTGCTGGTTCAGTTACTAGAATCATGGCGGGGTTTTCTTCTTTTTGTTTTTAATCCTCAAAGTGAAATACTTGGCATGGAAGCTAGAAGCATATTTTATTAAAAATCTAGCATGCAGAATTTGGATGCACATATTTCCAGCTTTTAAGAATAATTATTTTTGAAATATTATATTAATATGAATTTGCTTATGTATTGTATGTGGTTTTGTACATCCAGAAAGTGTCTGAATATAATTATGTGGGATGAGCTGGTTTTGCCAACACACAGGCAAACCAAGAAAACAGGTAGTGGTACATTCAGTAGAACTAAGCACAGCACTTAAACCTTTAATTTTTTAATTTATGGGTTTTTATTTATTCTCCATCTCATATTTGAAATTAAGAATCTCTCCATGACTAAGCTGAAGCAAGTGCTGAGTGACTCATTAGGCTGTGGTGTAAAGCCAGTTCTACCTGGAATCTGGTCTTAGTGTTTCCAGAGATGGAACAAAGAGTATCAGTGACATGGAGATCTTACTTGGTCCTTCCGTCCTCTGTAGCTCTCGTGACACACAGTTACTCTGCCTTGGTAGAAGACACACGAAGTGCACTTGTCAAGTGAGCTTAGCCAGGGAGGGTTAGCAGAGTAGAGTGATACTGTGGTGGAGTGTCTCAGCACAGTATTAAATGTGTTCTACAGTGCGTCACATTAAGATGATGGATTTTCCTATCATATTAGAGAGCTGTATACCATCATCTTCCCCCAAAACACTAAGATTTTGAAATGCATTAACCATACAGGCAGTGTCTCAGCCTGATTGTTATTAATAAATTCACATTTTAAATTTTAATATAGCAGGCAAACATCTGTTGCTTGTCTGTACTTTTTACTTGATTGGTTCTCATGCCTCAGATTTGGAGTATTCGCTCTTCTGCTAACAGAAGTTTCTCATGGTTTGAATATCTTACACTTACAAGTTGTCCAAATATACATGCTCTTTCAAGAAAAACAGGATAGGGCAAAAGTGTCTGTAATGTAAAAGTTAGCAGATTTTACCAAGTACCATTAAAAAAAATCACATCTGTTATGCTCTTTCAATGGGATTTTCAGGCCTTGCTTAATTAAAGATCAAGAATAAAATTATACTAAAATAATTACCCTTCTTTTAACAAAATTATCTTGATTTATTTTTGAATTACAGTATTGCCCATAGAGAGGTAATTATCAACAACTTGTGGGTAGTAAAATTATAATTTGTTTACTGTATTAAATCTCAGAAGGGTAGCCTTGAAAAACAAAACCTTCAACTAATCTTTGCATTATTAGATAGGTTAAAGATGGATGCCTATTATCCTGGGCTTTTTTAAAATTAATTTTTATGCTGTGTTTTGTAACAGTAATGCCGGATCAAAGCCTGATCTCATTTAATTCAATCACTGTTTATGTGAATAAGACTCAAAGAATGTGGCTTTGTATGAAAAACATCCTCCCAGAGGGAGCTGTAGTAGGCTTACACTTAATATAAAAAAAACAAAAACCAGAAAAAGGAAACCAATGTTTGTGTTTCCTTGTGTCGTTGTATAATGATTTTTAGTGAAGTTTCATGTTATGTGAAATTAAATCTGTAGCCAAGGTGACATGATATTGGACAATTTTTATAATTCAGCATGCAGGTCTGTGCTGTTGAAACAACAGGCTGAATGTTTTAAGGTGCAGACAGCCTGACTAAGGAGTGTTGCAAAAGAAGTTGTAGAGCGTTTTCAGTAGAGAACATGTTAACTGAGAGATACTTGTCAACTCTGCATGCTATGTTACAATCATGAGAGTAGTTAACAAGATAAAGAAAATCTCACCTTCCTTTCTGTTTACAAAACTGGCCTTTCTGGAAGGACTAGAAGACAAGAATACAAATACATAATATGCTTGCCTTCTTTTTCTTCCCCTCCTTTCTGCCTCCGTGTATTGAGCCACAAATAAATGGGAAGACCAACGGTAAGAAGGCAGCACTAGAGTAAGTCCTCCTCTTCCTTAGTTTTCTCTCTCTGTTTTATAGACTTGAGAGCTGATGGCTCCTGTGATAAGGCATGATTCATTCCTGTAGTGCCGACAGATCAAAACTATGCTGCAACTCTTCCTTAATCACATCGCAGTAGCCACAAGTCCAAGGATGGATCAGCATGGTTCAGGAGTGAAGTTTGATCTTGTCTGCACTGAAATGCCAGCATGCATTTTAGCCATATTAGGCCACTCATGTGGTTGTATGTGAATAATGAAAATGTCCTCAACCTTTTCTCCATTTAATTTTCCCATGCAAAATCTCTTCATCTTGTGCCACTTCCAAAAGCTTCTCTGTATTGTTCCTCACCTTTGTGTTCTTCCCTTTTTTGTCCTAGATTACTCTCACATCCTTGATCTGGGAATCATCTGGTTTTCTTTGATCTGTTCCTCATCCTTACAAATCTCCTGTTGTTTTTCTAACTGTGCTCCTGGTAGTGGTTAATGAGTGCTGAGTCACCACTTTGAACCCAGACAAGCTATGAATAGAGCAAAAGGTAGTTTAACAAACCTTTAAAAAAGAATTTGTGAGAAAGTGAAAAAGGATCCCTGTCCATCTCCCATGCTCTTCCAGGTGCTCTTTACCAGCTTGGTTGTTGTGACATGTCTTCTGAGGCTTTTTAAAAGCTCTACATTTGGGATTTTCTTCCTCATCCCCCCTTCTAGGCTTTACCTGTCTCAGTTTGCAATCTCATTTTTCTATGCTTTCACTTTAGTAAAGCTGGGGTCTTGGGGCATACTTTTCCATCTCTGACTTCTTTCAGCTCTGTCTACTCCAACATCAGCAGCTCGTGGGCTGTTCTGGTTGCTTTTCCAGCTTTGTTAGGTTAGGCTTCCAGTCCTTAGCAGTGCAATGGGTTTTTTGATATACTGGTCTACTGTGTTCCTTGGTAGGAGTGAGGGTGAAGGAATATATCTATTTCTGTCCTGTTGGACAAGAATTTCCACCTCCTTGAGATTTTTATTAGGTTTTTTTCTGTATGTTGTAAAATAAAGATGGGATCTCTCTGGAAAGAGTGTCCTGGAATATGAGAGGCACAGTGGTGCTGAGCTTCATGAAGGTAGGGAAGCAGAAGGCCAGGAGGAGGATCCTGCCTGGTTCTGGGAATGTGATGTCCCTGTAGCATGATCCTGCCCTTCTCTATTATTCCATCATCAGCTTTTTGTTTTGCATTTCCATTCAGGACCTGGGCAGCCTTTGTGGGCATGTGGGCAGATAGTGTCAATGTTCTCCCTGTGTTAACACTGTCTTGACAGGCTGGCCTCATGTGAAGTATGAAGGAGACTCAGATATGCTGAAATTTAAAAATATTTTTTAACTATAAAGCAGGTACACTGAACTGCATGATCCTTTTCATAAGGCTAAAGCATTTCTTCTTGGCTGTAGGCAAATTGGAAATATAAGGAGACCGAAAGGAGTGTGACGAATAGCGTCATCCTCCATGGTTCCTACCAGTGGCTGACCAAGGAGGTGCTTGCACGAAGGGATCCTGACTTTGCCAAGGTGCAGTAGCCTGGCCTGGTGTAGTAAGGCTTTTCCAGGCTGTGGGAATTCTCCACAAGCATTAAGAAGCTGAGTCTCTTTAAACTCAGCTTCAGTTCCCAGAGAGATGGCTTCCAGTGCAGGGTTGTTCCTTTGGGTTCCTGCAGGGTCCTCAAGCACATGGGAAGAGGTGGGGGAACAGGGAGCAGCAAGGGGGACTGGGGTCATTTGTGTTCCCTTTGCACTCTCAGCTCCCTGTACCTGACAGAAGTAGAAATGTTTCTGGGTCATGAGCCTGTGACTTCTTGTGTGTAGCCATTAGGGCAGAGTCTTCATCAGGAGCTCAGAGTCTGTCCTGTGAGAGGAGCAGCTTTCAAGAGATGCAGTGTTTATGGCATAGAGACTCTTTAATCACATAAAATTACATTAGTGGTGTTCCTTTTTATCTGTGCGAAGAGACTGCTGGTATGGGAAATTTTTATTTCACCTGGTTGGGTATTGCATTTTGATGCAGCAGATGGCATATGTCTGACAAGTGCCATTTGGTAAGAGAGTAAATGTAGCAAGAATACACCCCAGCCCATCGGTGTTTACTTAGTTTTTTTGTAACATCAAAGCACCCTTGTGCCATGCTCATTACAGTCACCTGATGCAAGATCCAAGGTTTTGTGATGCCTACTTTCTTCTGTTGTTCCTGTGTTTGTACAGCTGGCAAGATTCTCAGGAGATGTATGGAAGAGCAGTGTTATATTCAAGGTGAGTTGTGTTAATTGAGCTGTAGCCTGCACTGAGAGTGGTTACGTAAGATTTAACTTCAGTTACTTGGCCTGAAAGTACTTTGTGTCAATGCATAGGTTTTTAAAATTCATTAATTGAGATCCTACTTTGCAGTATAAGTAGAATACATCAGGCAGATAGGATTTTGTTTATTTTGAGTTTGATGTGGAGGCATTTCTCATGAGTCAGATGGTGAGCTGGAGGTGGCGGACTGTCGCCCTGCGTGGCCTTACCCTGCCAGAACAAATGAGGAAGAATGTTTCAGGACCTGGGCTGTTTGATGGACTGGAACAAAAAAGCCCTGGAGTAGGGAACTGTAAGTCAGACTTCTGTTACCTGACTGAGATTCCCACCACTGGACTCTTGCATGGTGTGGGAAAGATTTTTTTCAGGTAGTAATTGTTAAGTTTATTAACATAGGATAACTCCCATGGTGGTATTCTGTCTCTGCAGGTTTAGTGATAAACTCCATTTCAGTTTTAATTCTTCTTCTTTGCATTAACTATATTATCTTTTTGTTTCAGTAACAAAACCTTTAGGAATTACAAATCCAAATGTAACCCTGTTGTTCTTATGTTCATGGCACTCACTTTTAGGGCTGATGCATTAAAAACCTCACTGACAAAATGAATGTATAAGAGAAGCAAAATCATGGAGTTTTAGACTAGTGCCCCTGTTCTTGACTACCTGTGTTTAATTTACATCTTGTAAAGTACCAATGAGAACGTTGTGCAAGACAGATCCGAGCATCACAGCATTACATCCTTGGATATGAACGTTGATGAGGAAAATTTATTTTTCATCTTTTATTCATCTTGACATACTGAACTAAAAATCATAAATCTGTACTGCGATTTATTTTATATAAATATATTTTAGATGAATCACAAAATATATTTTATTTTTATATAATTTAATATTATATATTAAATATTTTATTGTTTATATTTTATATAAAAATTATATATTTTAGATGGATCACAAAATCACAGGGTGGTTGGGGTTGGAAGGGACCTCTGGAAGTCATCTGGGCCAACCCCCTGGACTGGTTGCCAGGGTTACTTAATTTCTTTGCAGTGTTTTGTATCAGTGTTAGATACCTAAATGTTTGCATGTTCTGTATCTTAAAAGGAATTCATGCAACTGTATCTTAAGGGTATTTTAACCTCTTTTTGATTGAAAAATCATTGTGAGTTTTGCAAAAAACAGTGTTCCTTTAGGCAAGATCATGTGTCAATGTTGGTACTGTACAGTCCATAAAAACTGCAGATAATAGGTGCACAGATGGCTTGATTTAACAGACTGGTGCATGAGCATGGCTGAGAAGGATGGAGCTGGAGGGGAGTGGGGGAGGGATTTGCCTCAAGAAGTAATTCTACAGGCAATGGATGTTTTTTTGGTTTAAGATGTTACTTAATACTTGGTATCTGAAGTATGTGAATGTGAAGGAGTTGGAAAGGACTGAGATCTTGGTGAACAAACTCAGTTTTGCTGATCCCATGCAGAAGGTGTAACAAGAGCAGGAATGGTGTGAGATGGGTCAGTGCAGCCGAAGGCCTTTTGCAGATAATTCTTCAAACCTCTGTCAGCAAGGTTATTCACTGATGCTGGGACTGTCTTCAGAAATAGGTGTGTATTGCATAAACTAAACTTATTCCTGGACTTTCAGGTTGTAACATCTGAGTCAGGAAAAGTATCCTACTAATATATTCAGCCCAGCACACTTGGATGAAGCAAAGATTTTGTACCAAAACCGTGCTGCTGTCATTGTTGTGCAGTCTGTCCCAGCATAGCCTTTTCTGAAGTGTAACCCCTCCTTCTTCCCCCAAAATCTGCAATTGTAAAGATCCTACTGGCATGTCAGCACAAGTCTTCAGAGAACCCGAGGGGTGTTTTTAATGAGCATAGCTTTAGAATTCCTGGCTTGATTTATGAGGAAAAGGAAAAGAAAAAAAAACATCACAGAACCAGTATCCTCTTACTTAGGTTTGCCTTCTACTTAATGGTGATATCAGCTTAACTTTTGCAGATTCAAATTGAATAACCAAATGTTTATTTACGTGTTTTCCACTTATAAGGATAGACTCTTTCTCTGCTAAAATGCAGTACAATTCCAGAGAGAGGGAAGTGGAAAGGTAAAGGCCTAGAGGTCTTTGTTCTAAATTATGGAAGAAATAAACATTCAGGACTTTAGTATTGGACATTTCCTGCAAAATTTTCCTGTAACCTGTCTGTGAGAAATAAAGTTCAGAATTGTTTTTATGAGTCTGCTGTACTGTTCTGAGATTTTTGTAACTTGGACAAAGTGAGAATAACAAGACAACAGGTCTTTGCTTTTAGTTCCCATTCATCATCCCAGCTATGTTAATGTAGGCATTTCAAATCTTTGTGTTTTGAGCAAGGATTTACGTTGCAGCCACAGAAATAAGGCAAATACAATCATTCTGCATTATTTATATTCATACATGTGTAATAATAATTCATATTCCTAATCATGTTCATGGGTACAGAAAACCACTGCAGCCCATTGTGCTGTAGCGTACGCACCAGTTAAAACAGGTGCCCTTGGTCTTACCTGCATCTACATTGGCTTTCAGAAAGTGCCAAACCTGTTCTCATTTATGCTGCACCCGCACAGTAGACATAATTTCTCACAGTTCAGTAATACCTCCCCCTCCTTCCCTTTCTTGGGGGGGAAAAAAAAAAGCTTGACTCCCAACATTCCTCTCATGGCTTACAAATATTTCTGTAAGTCCTTGGCAAGAAGCTGAGTCTTCCTCAGCACTAGCCAGTCTGCTTCTGCTGCCTTGTATACCTATTTCTTCCAGCACTTACTCCTGTGGTTTAGGTACCAGAGAAGGTGTGTACTGTGACTTCAAACGCCCTGTATACAAGTCCTGTGGATCATTAGCATGGGCAAGTAGTATGAGAGAAAGTAGAGGCGTGGGATGCTGCTGGATATTTGGTCTTACATGGCTTTTACTTAAAAGAGGAATGAAACATGAAAAAATGTGAAAAAAGAATGCTGCGGTGTAAATCTTGAAGATGTCATCGTGTGTGTGTTACTGTGTGGGAGACGTGCCTTGTGTGGTGCACAGGACAAGCAGTGACTGGGCTGGGCTCAGGAGAGGTAAGAGTGTGCTTTTGTGTGGAAGCCGTGACCTGGAACCCAAGAGCAGGCTTGCACCATGGGGAACAACGGTTGACTAATTCTGGCAGTTCAGCCCTCTCTATGATTTGCTTTAGTATTACATTAACTCCTTCGGAGCAAACATGTTCCTTAGGTTCCTTGTTCCACTTCCAAGCTGACACATTCATCAAAACCAGGATAATTTTCTGTACATCAATTTCTTTTATTGTATTCTGTTGCATGAATTTACACTGCATGTACACCAGGAAAAAAATGTGTTCCAGGATTTTTGGTTCCTTGTTTTAATACCTGTCGCTGTAGTACTATACCAAGGGGTTAGACCTCTGGGGAAATGTCTTACCATAGTAATGATGGTCAGTTTACATCAGTTTAAATCCAGGAAATGGAATAATAACTAGATTTTGTCCCTTGTCTGATCCTGAGCAGAACTGCCTCTAGAAGTGCAGAGAAAGGATTCTTTGAGAGAAGACTGGCGCTCTGTTGCAAAGGTTGCCCAGATGCCAGGTCCAATACTTGATTAACAAATTCCTTGCTCCTGTTGGTTCTGCAGCCTTTGTTTCACCCTCTTTTAATTGGTTTTTGTAAGCTTTGAATCAGAGTAAGCAAGAGCAATATTCTTCTCACAATAATGATGGTAAAACTTTTCCAAAGCAGATGAAAATGCACATCTTGAGGTCTCAGTGTCCAAATCTGGTTAATATAGACTCTCAAACGCCTTATAAGAGAACAGCTTCAAGTTTGTTGATGTAAAATTGCAAGTATTGTTCACTTCCGTAGTTTGTCAATATTACTGGAGGTACCAAAGTACAAAAAGTAGAAAAACCCCTGTGTTCACCGAGGGGGACAGTCCTGCTCTGCTTGATGGTTCTGGCAGAAACTTCCCTAGGACAGAAGCAGGATCAATTTCAGATTCTCCATTTCTTTAGCCTTTGCTGCTTCCTGCTGAACTGCTTTTTTTTTTTTTTTTGTCTTTGTTTTTTTTCTGTAGCCTGAAACACATTCCAGAAATGTCTGTGTGAGGGAGAACAGTGAGAGTGCCAAGGCAGCTGATGAATAAGAGACTTTGTGATGAATCTTGTAAAATTGGACCTTTTCATTCAGAGAATGGTTCTCCATTACTGAGTCTTTTGTTGCATTCTTTTGAATTGTAGGGCAGAGGAGGAGATGTTAAGTGTTGTCCTGTGACACTTCCCTCTAGCCTACCTGAATTACCAGAGGGATGAATTTGCTTGGGGTGGGGAGGGGAATGGGAGAAAATGCAGAGGAAGTTGATTCACTCTCTTAAATCTGAAGATGCAGCAATGGTATTACTTCACTTCTAGAACTACCCAGTTTAGGAAAATTTAAATTTACATTGAAAGTTTGATTTTTGAACTATATTGTTCTAGGCTCAGAGAGTATAGTGAAAACTTTCAGTTTTAAAATCACTGTTTTTTTAAATAGACATTCAGATCTTGTTGACTGTCAGTCCCTTGGAATAAATCTCTTGAAGCTGAGTGTTTTTTTCAGTTCTAAACTATTTTGCATCTGTTGTAATTTTAAGATTTGTTTTGTTAAACATCAGCTTGGAGCTTCCTACAAGGTGAATTTGGATTGCATGTATATTTTATCCAGGCTGTGTCAGAATCCCAAACATACAATTTTTCCTTGCTGAACATACCACATTTCTTAACAGTTTCCCTGGTAACAACAGCTGGAGAAAAACTGTGGCAGTTTCTAACTTAATTAGGTGACATGTAGTGTGTGGTCAGGGCTGCAGCAACTGTGTTCCAGGAGTACACCTTGGTAAAATTATCCATTGCACCTCAGATGATAGTATCTGATTACTAATAGGTAATAATTAATATGGAAACATAGACGTGTGAGCTGTTACTTCAGGAAGGGGCACTTGATGCAGTGGAGGAACTGTATGAAGGAGCTGCATGTAGCTTGGCATGTTTAGGAGTCCTTGCTTGTGAAGATTGCAGTTAGCAGAATTGAATCTCATAAACTTGTCTTTAAACCTTACTTAGTCATTAGTTATGACAGGGATTCATGCAAAGGTCTTTGGAATTAATCCATTATTTGAAACTCCTGTGGTGTTTGTTCACTTGAACACCTTGACAGAGAGAGAGAAGTGCCTTTTAATAGTTCAGTACTTTTGCCCCTTCAATTATTGCAATAGCTCCTATTGTGTCCATTTGAGATGTTTCCTTTCTCCAGGTTGGAGTGTGCAGCTCTGTTGCAGCAAGTGCTGCAGCATCTGACTGACCAGAGCCGTCAGTCTCTAGCTTCAAGGGAGCTGCCCTGTCTCCACAGATTGCTTCCAGCTTTTTGTGTTGGCTGCTGGTGCATTGGCTTGGCAGTTGCTCTCATCTGGGAGAGCTTTTTAGAAGACTAATCCTTATTTCATAAAAAAATCTTCTGGACAAAATTTTTAACTTGGCGAATTATGCTGCTGCTTTCCACACTGCATTCAAATTCTGTGTTTGACTTCTTTATAATGTATGAGGCGTCTGGCTGGAAGACTGTGCTCCCTCTCCGTGCTGTTGTCCTTCTGAACAGCTGCAGCAGTTGACATCCCTTCAGATCTCAGGAGGAGACCTCGTAACGCAGTGGCAACCATCTAAATCTTTTCAGTGATGGGGTAACTGGTCCTGGCAGGATGCTTGTTGGGTAGTGTAGGAAGATACGTGGCTAGACGGGACCTCCTTCCCTCCTTTTCCCTCTCTCCCCAAGCAAGAAAGGAGAGAAACAAGAAGTGGGTGCAAAAAGATTCAAAGGACAGGCAGCTTCTTCTCCCCATACCTGTGAGGGTAGCAAACCCTGACAGTCCATGCCACCGGCTACACCTGATGCAGAGGTACACTGACGCTTCTTCCCTTTTCCCTGCAGACCAAAGATGTCAGATGCAGGCTGTGCCCTCCCTGATGGTTTTGTTGTGGCAGAGCATCCCAGAAACATAGTCCCTCTGAAGAGCTCTCCACATTTATGGGGATGGTGCAGGTGTGCCAGGCTCATACCCCACAGATATGTAAGCTCCTGATTTCTAGCCTGATGGGTTTCTTTGTGAAACCTTGGAGACTGATGGGAGGGGGGGGTGGGGCGGGGAGACAAGCACATTCCTCTTTTCAGAATGCTTTTTGTGACTAGTTCTGTTCTTCACACTGCAAAGGCTGATACTACAGGCATAAAGCATTTTTAAGGGAATGAATAACCTGTCATAAACCAGCATTGCTTCTTTTGCTCATTTGAGAGAACTCATTATGAAGTCTATTTTTCTAGCTGGGGAGCACAGCGCTGGCTTCTTGGGAGGCAGATAGCAGATCACTGCAGAAAACAGCTGTAGACACATGGTTCCCTGCAAGGGTGCTGAGATACCCTTTTCTCTTGTGCTAGCAGGTGATGATCTTCCTTCCCAGTGAAGGGCCTCCTTCAGTCTTAAATCTTTAACATTACTATAGAAGTGAATCTCTGTTCTTAAGGCAGGACGGACAAGCTGGTATCCTCAGTTCTTTTCAGACTTTTCCTTGTTTTGTTATGGGATCATAGAAAGTATTGCTTCAAGTCAGAAAATACTGAATATTGTGAAAATTGCAGTGTGCACCTGCACAAAAAAAATTATAGCTGTATATTGCACTTCCTGCAGAGTGTTGTGGAAAGGAGGAATTTTCTGCCCGGTCTAAAGGTTTGGGTCTGAGTTTTCTTTTTTTTTTTTTTTTTCCCAAAGGATTGGGCTGTTGCCTGGTGTTACTGTTACAGCTCTCCAAGACCTAGCGTCCAGGATGGAACACGTTTTGCAGGCTTCTCTGTTCTCTCATCGCTGCCCTCCTCCCCCTAACCCCAGCTTGCCACTTCCTTATCCATTTAATGAAGACAGAGGGCTCTTTATTGTATGATACTCAAAATGTAATATGATAGTGTTGCAGGAGAGCTAGTGGAGTGGTCATTACCAGGTGTTCGGCGTTTTCTATTTCAGGGAGATCTGTAGCTATAACAACGGCTTCGGTCTTACTCAGTTTCTGTACAGGAAAGGAAGGCAGGTTGGGATGTCTTGTTGTGTGGCACCATCTGTGCAGCCACAGGCTGCAAGTAGATGTGGATGGTGTTGTGAATTAGGTCCCTCTTAACCACCTGAGCAGGAACAACACCTACTGTTCAATCAGAGGCGAATGTGGAGCTGGGTCTCACAACACGTGGAAACCTCTGAGTTCACAAACCAAAGAGATGTGAAATCACATACAGACTCTCCAGAAGATCCGATTTTGAGCCATGCTTTTTCATGAGGGAAGTACAAGCAGATCTGGCATCAGGATCAATTTTTCTCTGGCCGCTCAGGAAGGAAGAAGCTAAGGTTTTAATTTAGGATGTGCTTTTAGTTTGCTGGTCAGATCATCTGCTGTAGATATTCCTGCTGTTTCTGTTTCACCTTCTGTTTTACTCCAAGCGAGCTTGCACTGATCACAGTGTTGTCTTTTCTGGCAGGCAGACAACAGATAAAGCAGGACTGATCCAATTGTTGTTTCATAACTGCTTCTTGGAAGACACATATATCATTCTGTGGACAAGCTCACTAACCAGAACATGTTTTCTTAGCGTTTGAAAATGTGGCTCATTGAAACATGTGTTCTTTGGAAGTGAAGTGCATTTTAATGCACAGTAAAAGTCTCTGACACAGAGAACATGCATAGCCTACAGGGAAAAGTAGCTTAATTCCCCTGTCTTTAAAGATTAGTTTCATTTTGGAGCTTTTCTCCCAACAATATGATTAAAATAAGACATTGTCAGTGGTTGTCTTGGACAGTTGAGTCATTAAGATGGTCAAGGTTCGCAAGGCTTTCTCAAAATGAACTAATAGCAGTAGCAGCCTACCGTTCTCTCAGAGAAAGGCATATGTGGATTTTCTTCTTTTATCAAATTGTATATAGGTATTTAGAAAAGGGTTATTGTAAATATTCTCTTGCTGAAGGAGAATTCAGCCATCATTGGAAGTAATTCTATTCCCATATGAAACCATCCTTTGGCCCGTTAGTATCTTGTATTTCTTCTGGCAAGTAGAATACATGCAGCATAAGCCTTAGAACTGGATTCTTACTACAGTCATTGTACAAATGAATTTATTTTTAAAATGACAATGTCTTTTCATATTCTACCAGTATATAGGCTTATTAATATTCTCTAACCTCATTCGTATCACATAATAGTTGAGCCTGGGAGGGACCTCTGGAGATCTGTGGAAGCAGCACACTTCAGGTATTTAAAGTGCCTTTCTAATACCTGAAGGGAACTAAATCCTTATATACTATGCTGTTGTGATTGAAGATGAAACCACTTTGGGCTCAGAAGCTTTCACATATATTGCTATCTCCCAATAGTAGCACACGGCTATTGATGTACTCTCTAGTAATCATTTCAGAGTTCCCCTTACATCATTGCCATGGTTTTTGTCCTTCACCCTTGACTGAGGTTTTGAGCAGTGAGCATCCCGTTGAAGGTAATGACAGTCATGGGAAAAAAAAACCATTCAGGAAAAGGCAGTGAGGATTTTTGCACCAAAAGGTTTACACTGGGCATTCAGCTTCCTAGGTGAAGCAGTTGGATGTCATCAGGAGGTCAGTCGTTCCGAGAGTGATTGGACAGTCACTAGGACACTGCAAGGTTTGTGCTAACATTATGAAGAGAGGTCATGCCGATCAAAATTTCAAGGTTGTAAGTAGTAATTTCTTGATTTTTGTTTTAAAAAGGTGTCAGTATCTCCTGCTGCCATGAAGCTAGCCTCCAAAAAGTGAGCCTGTCCTCCACCTTTTCTGCCATTACTAGATGATGACTTGTCAGTTGACTACACTGATGATTCTGCTCTTACCCCTCTTTTCTCCATGGCAAACCTACAGCCTGTGTGTACTTGAAACTGTGTGTAGGTCTCAGGTCTCTACAGGCATTCATTCCTCTCTTGCCTTAGCTGCTTTGCTGTCTGTCAAATCACTAATGGTCAGCCATTTAAGGGACGAGTACTTGATGGATTTTAAGGGCTTAGAGCATCCCCACTGAGGTATAGTTCAGGGTACAGTGTCAGACACCAGACCAGTAGCTTATTTCTAAGTAATGACGCAGTAGCAAATACAGATCAGTACTACTATTGCCCAGGTTGAAATGACAGCAAATCCAGTAATACACCAGTTCTGGACTAAGCTTAATATCCAGGTGCACAAAGATTTACATGACCGTGGTGACCAGACAGGCCAGCAGAAAGAGCCAGGCATGGATCTTCTCCAGATGAGGAGCAACTTGGAGTAGCAGAGGGGCTCAGGGAAGGCCGAATTCCACAATCTGATGGTGTTTTTTTACTGCTGAGCAGCAGAAGCAGTGCCTGGACTTGTTTACTAATGACCACATCCCGCATCTCTTCCCCCACTGTGCCAGTTCAGTCCTTGGTGTGCACAGGCACGGAAATACTGCATAAGGCAATACTAGCCCCATGCTTATGCCTCTGTCGACATGGCTTGTCAGTTGGGAACTGGTTATTCTGATTTTGGAAGGTATGTGTGGTGGTGTTGGAGGCAGATGATTCCCTGGTGTCAGAGGTGGGTTCTGCTCCCAGGCAGCTGGCCATTGTAATGGATGACCTTTGTCTTTACCATTAATGGAGAAGAGATTTATTTTATCTAAGTGTGCTCAGTTTCCTCACTTTCCATTCTTACTTTGGAAGGCAGGCAGAACTTCATTTCCTAATATTTTTAAGGAAAAAATAAGTGGGTTAGTGAAGTGGGCCATTTAGTCAGTCATGGAAATTTAGGGACAGGAGTAGGGTGGCCAAGGGTGCTTTTTACTGTGCTCATATGTTTTGTTTCATGAGTTTTTAATGTTAGCGTCCTGAAGGCTAGGATATGAGTTTAAAACATATTTCAACTCCCTCAAGCTGTAAGGGGGTCAAATTTGGGATTTCTGTTCTCCTTACTTGCCCCTTACAGGAAATGGTTGATGTATTTGTAGCCTTCCAAAATGGGCAAGGAGAGGGTGGTACCTACTCACGAGGGTTACTGTTACTTTATTACTGATTTTACAGCCAGTCCCGTGTATCTTTTTACCTACTGTATGCTGAGTTCATTTGGATACAGCTGTTACTGAAATAAAAGGCTGTTTTGCTGTCTGTGTTCACCTACCTAAAAAGCTACGATGAGCAGAGGAGAAAATAGAGAAATACTTTGAATCCATTGAACAAGTTAGGAGGGCTATAATCATCACTATGGGCACGTGAGAACTGAGGTAATAATTGTAGTGGTCTGGTTTTTTTGTAGCCCCTCAAGGCAAGTGCTTTTGATTATTTGCTGTTAGATACAAATAAGAAGCAGTATGTTCATTAGGATTTGGGAACTGTCACATTAGCCTTGTGTAAGAGGGGAAAAAGAGCCCTGGTAAATTCCATAGTGCTAAGGGAAATTCTTGCAATATCCCTTATCTGCAGCATAGATGTCACGAGCCATTTGAAATCTATACTTCTTAAAAACAAATTGCTGGATACCCATATTTAGTCGGTTGATCAGAAAGGCATTACTCTCTTCTACAGCTTTTGCTTCAGTATCCTGATAGTGCTTTGTCCTGCATAGTCACTCTGCCGGGCAGCGGAAGGTGTGGGAGGAAGGAGGGTCACTGCATGCTGTGAAACCTCTCCTCCAGCCCTGCATTACCAGGCTGCTTGTTTCTGGTCTGTGTAATACCTGTTAGCTGCCCCTCGTGGCATGTTTGCACAAGCATCATTCATGGAGTGCACTTGGCCCCAGTTAGTACTGCAGCTGGATTTGATCAACCCAAACGTGTATGTAATTATTTCCCTGGTTAAACTGACCTTGGGAGTAAACCCATTCTCTGGGAGTATGTCTGTTTTTATATATGTGCTAGGTCAAAGTATTAACTGTTAGCCAAAGTTGCTTGCTAGTTCATGGTTTATTAAAAATAAAGCGGACAAGCTAACACTGAATTGACTGTCTAAAGCTGTGCTAGCGTTCTGCTTGCCACCCCCCGTGGGGGCCTAATCTCTTTCCTCTTACCAGTGGTTTTGTATACAAGAAGCTTAACTTGTCTTTATTATCTCACTTGTCAGTAAAAACAGCTGTGAGATGAAATACAAAAGCCCATCTCACCTGTTAAAGAAAATTAATCTCTTACCCTGTTACACAGAACATAACAGGACAATATAGAAGTGCAACCCATCTGCCTATAGAAATGAGTAGGTTGACTTAGAAACTCTAATATTAAGGGTCAGTAAACAACATCTGGCTTTTCTCATCTCAGCATGTCCCCTAGACAGTCTGGGAGCTGCCCAGTGTGTTAAAGGACAGCATGGGACCTAAGATGCTGTGTGATCCCAGGCAGTGCAGCCACCATTTGTGGATGTGGTCGGAGCTGTGCTCCAGCAGATTCTGACACTGGATCCTGAGCATCTACAGCTGTGAGTTACTTCTAGCCTTGCCTCTTCCCTCCTGTTTGGAAGTGATGGTACTGTCTCGTCTATGAGAGAGACGATGGGTTGGGAGGATTCCTTTCAGAGGTTGCATCTGCTCTGTAACTCCTTCTCTACCCAGAACAGCACAACATTTTGGGACTGCTGTGGTCCGCTTTTATCACAGCAGTCTTTGCTATGCCAAAAAACATCCAAATGAGACCTTCCACCCTTTTCTGTCTTCCTCAAGATAGATAAATAGTGCCCTTGAGAGTAGTAATAAATACAAGTTTGAAACACTGGCTTTATATTGCTTTGTAACTTTTATGTTTCTTCCTCAGTGTTTCAATTAAGGTAAATTAAAAATTAATCACATAACGGGGTATATGATAAGGCCATGCAAGTTAGCAATATAAATTCATTGAGTATGATGAGAGCATAAAAGAAAATGAGAGGTTTCAGGAGGTCTTACAATGCTAATTTCATTAGCAGTGAGCAAAATACGAGACTGAGATCTGCTAGGCTCAGTGGGATCCCAGGATGAACTAACCATCCACAGGTCTGGATGTTTATCTGGGATCCCGGTGCACACTTTATTATCCATATTACATGACCATTTCCTTTCCATTGCAGAAAACCCACCACCAAAACGAAGACAAAATGCCATGTACGCTTCTATGTGTAAGAGTATCTGCATATCCTGTGCTTGTTTTAATTCAGGTGGTTGGTTTGCTGGCTGGAGATTTGTGGCTGGTTTCAGCCTCTGGAGGCTGGAATATTGGCACCACTGAATACCTCTTTGAACAGATAAAGTAAATGTGTTTGGGGTTTTTTGTTTGTTTGTTTGTTTGTTTTTTAATTTGAGTCAGTCAGCCATCTTAATAATAATGATAATGTATTTTTGTAAAGTATCTTATGTCATTTTCTAAAATCAAAGCACTGGGGCTTAAATAGCTGAGCTTCATTAAGGAAATGAATGAAGAGAGGCATCTGGCAGAAGAACGGAGGACAGTGTAAAAATAGAGGCATATGTTAGTTTGAGTAGCATTAGTCATTTCTGATATTATGTTGCCTATGAACCTGTGCCCCATTCAAAGCAGAAGACTGAGCCAACAAAGCCAATTTTCAGGACATTCACAGCGTGTTCTTTTCTTCCTGAAAACAAGCGGCTGAAGCTTAGGGAAATTGGAGGTGCCTTTGGCCAGCAGAAGCCTTTGCCACAAGGACAATTTGATAATGTATCCTAAATAAATCTTAAAAAACCAAACCGGCAATTTTTGTACTGTCCTTCATTTATTTAATTCTTGTTTTAGTAAGCTGTTTTCCTAGAGCATGTCCTGATTCATTGTGATCCGTCAATACTGGAGAATATAACTTAAATAAACACACCTCTTTCTTTTACATGATTATTTGTATAGCTTGTATGAAGAGGGTAGCTTGCTTTGTGCTGGGTTGCAGAGTTTTTGTCTTAGGCTGTAGTAACATGGCTAAATGGAAAACTGTATTTCAGAAGCATTAATGATTTTTCACACTTTTAATCCTGAGTTAGAGTCAGTTTCAAACTTTTGCCGCAAATTTCTTGTTTCATTTTTTTGTTGTGTTCCTTTCATTTTGTCCTTTTCCTCCCTTGCACTTACCTACTCTCTATTTTCATCTTTTTTGTTCCTTCTAAGAACCATAGCTTGGTGCAAACACTAGTGCATTACTTTTTGCAGTACCACTGTATGTCACAGTAAATCTGGAATCAGCATCTCTCTTGCTTGTAAATCAGAAATGTAGAGAAATTAAATGACACTCTCAACAGCACTGAGACAATTGCTGTCAAACCTGGGACTGGCATATAGGTGTTCTGGTCACATCACTGGACCCCACTACCTCTGTGTCTAATTGCTGCTTTATTTGTCTGTCCTACCTTTTCAGCTTTTTGTTCTCATTGTTTTCCTTATTTGAGCTCATCTTTTCTGGTCTAGGTTGCTTCAGGCCTGGCCACCCTGGAACTGATTTGGTATACGCGTTCACTTGGCTCTCTGTAACGCTTTGCATCATGGTAGTAATGTAGGCGTGAGGTTTCTTCTGATAGTATAAATATGCCCAATAATAATATGATGGTATATGGATATAATACTTATTAAGAAAGACTACAGAAAATACATCTGTTGTTACCTATGGAGAACAGGGACTTCAGGATTATTTCTGATTAATATAATCGTGTGCATCATTATATTTAGAGAATGAATGTTTCCTGAAATAGAGGAAGCATTTTTGGCAGTTTGTTGAAAATCCCCTCATGTCACTGACTGTATTGTAGAAATAACGTGGTGTAGTGAGCAGGGAGTTATGTTTAAATAGGATTTACTTTGCTTTAAAAGTCAAAGTGCAAAAGCAGTGCACTGTAATAAGGGATGGCAGGTGCCAGTTTGCTAAGGGAGTTTTTCGTATGTAAAGATTTTAATAGTAAGAAATACAACAATCCTGTATGCTGAATGCTCTAATTATGAAATAAAAGGTGCATCTAAACCAGTTTTCTTATGTAAAGAGGGACAAAATTTCTTTCTGAAATGAAGAAGCTGTTTAGCTCTGTAGAAGTGGTGAGACCTGGGCTGGTTTTGAGTAGACACAGGAGAGTTTCGGCGCTTGCCTCGGACTGTTTTGCTTCACTCCATTTCCAATAGGCAGCTGCAAATGCTCAGCTTTTCATGCGTATTATTGAAGTAATTTTTTTAGCAAAAATGGGATGATACAGAAGTTACTTCTCTCAGAGAGCAAATTCACTGGTGAGATTTAGTGTAGTTTAATACTGTCTAGTGGTCACATGCGAAATTATTTAAGTGAAAAATAAATGTATCAATGTTCATGCTTCACTGTCCCTTGTTGAGGTGGAGAAATCTAGAGGAACACAAGTAACTTGGATAAGTAGCCTAAGATTTCTTTATCAAGTTATGCTAAATTAATTAAACATGGGTTACTTTACAACAGCGTCACTTTATTTTTTGCATCGGTTTAAGCTGTTTTTAAATCACAGTCCTAAGTCACACTGGCATATCTTATTCACACAGATGAGCCTCTGCGTTTTTCTTCCCAGCCACTACTAACATGTCTCAGCCTGAGAGGTGTCTTTTATCCATCAGCATGATATTTTTGTTTACATGTAGTTTTTGATTCACTGTGTCTAACAGGTGGTTTCCTCCAGTACTGCTGCTTAGTCAGTTCGTTCCTATTTTTACATTTGTAGAGTTGATTATTTCTATCTAAATCTGGCACTTTGCACATTATTGATTGCATCCTCTTTATTCCAGACCATTTCTGCAATTTGAAATTACTTTGAAATGTGGATCCGATCTCTCTCTAAAGGCCTTGAAACTTTACCCATTCCGATGTCAGGCACAGATTTTACAAGTGTCATCTCTGTTCACTTGGTCACAAATGGGACTATTGAACAAAACTGGACCCAGAATAGACACATATGGGACCCTGTTAGAAATTGCTGGACAGTTTGATAAGGAAACATTGATGACTACTGAGTTACTGATTTTCTAAACTACTTGTGCACCTAGCTTGTACTCCTAGAATGTATTTCCTCAGTTCATGTGTCAGCGTCAAAAGCTTTACTGAAGTCAAGATGCATATGCTGCTTTTTCTTTTTGCCTACTGACAGGTTGCCCTGTCAAAGTGGAACGTTAGATCAGACATAATTTTTGATGACTTCTGTGCCGGTTGGGTTTTGTTAGCTCATTGCTCTTCCTGTATTCCCGTTGTGGCTGCTTAGTAAAGGCAGGATGGCAGTTTGTTTTTTTAGTTTTTCTTTTTTTCACTTTTTCAGTGACAGTCTTAACTTTCCTTTGTAAACTTTGTATTTTCTCTACCTCTGAGATTTAGAACCTCAGTGAGTTCCTAAATGTGAGCCTAAACAGGTTTATAGCCATTGGCTGAGGGTTTTATTTGAGGTTATTTTCCACAGCGTCCTGACCTCCCCCAAATTTTCTCATGTGGGCTCTCCTTGGTACAACAAGGTAAGACAGGAAAAATGAGTGGTTATACAGGCTCAACTAGATCAAAAGCTTCTCTTCCACCTTGCCTCATTGAGTGGCCAGAAGTGGATGGCTAGGGAAGAGAAAGGGAAAGAAAAGAAAAAACAGTGTGTTACGTCTTCCAAAGGCTCTCTAGGATACTATCAGCTCTGGGACTTTAAGAGCCAAGTGTGGTTTTGTGTATTTGTTGTGCCTCAGTAGATTTTTTTTTTTTTCTTTCTCCTGTGCATTTGCGTGCTCTCCCTTGACCTCGTATGTTCTTTCGGCATCTACAGCATCCTTTGACAAGGAGCTGCAGAGGTTGAAAGAAGAGTTGCTCTCCTCTTGCTTGTTCTTAAACTGGCTCCTCCCAGCTTCCTGTGATTTTCTTTTTTTTTTTCTTCTTTTTTTTTTTTTTTGTTAGAAAGGGCAATTAACAGTTCATCCATGTGCCACCTAAGTTGTGCTGCACTAGGTCACCTCTCAGCAAAGTTTCCTCTGTGCCTTTCTGAAGAGTTTTGGCTTGTGTTGACCATTCTTGTGTGGGAGCTGGTGTCTCCTTTGTGGGTGGGGAGGCCAGAACCTCATGCAAGATTTGAGGTGTGGACTTTGGTTTATGAACTGTGTGTTTGTTCAGTGGTATTTTGAGGACTTCTTATATTTTTTCCCCTAGCTGTTTCTAATGCTTTTTGGCCCAGTTAATTTCCAAGGCTTTGACCATGGCTGGTTACGAGCCAATGTTTCACTAACCTTATTGTCATAATCCCAAGATCCCTGAATGTCAGTGATCAGCTCACTCTCGTTTCATGTGTGATATCCAGCTCAGCAGTCCTGTGAGAGAAGGATCCCTCTGTTGCTGCATCAGAAGAGCATTCACATCCCACCTTGGCTTGGTGCCTGCTCAGTGAGTTGAACAAGCTCCCCCCTTGGGGTCCAGCAACAGGAGCATTGTGCATGGCAAAGAGTGTAAGTGTTCCCATTTCAGCAGGAATGTGCTGTTGAGTCATCTTAGCTGTGTCACTCACCTTCACACTTCGGATTTGCTTGCTGGGTTTGACTTTTACTTCACTGCAGATTTCCTGAAAGCCTCCTACCATGCTGACCAGAACAAAGTCTGAAATGGTAACTTTAACCCGCCCTGGGCAGCACGGGCTATTCCCAGCACACTGCCTCAGTGGGCTACTTGGAGCTTGCCCTTGGTGCCTTTTGCACAGTTTTCATGAGCTCTTTGGAGTCTGGAGACTGAGAAAGCACATGGCAGTTGAAATTGATGGGTGTCTGGCTGAACACATTTGCACCTCAAGGACCACCGCTGTCCAATGAGGCATTTCGTTATTAGATATAACTCCTCCATCCTCTGAACAAAGCCGGGGGGACATCCTCCTGCTCTCTCCACGCCCTCCTCACTCCCCATTTGCAGCTTCTCTTTGGGCACAGCCTTGCATCACACCAGTCCTCCTGGGACATAGGATCTTTGTATCCCACTGCCACTCCTCCAAATTTGTGCCTTTTTCTTTTTCTTTTTACTCCCAAGACCATACTGAAGAAGAAAATGCCACACTTCAGTTTCTAAATCTCTCTCTGTATCTTGACATCTGATGTATTTAGGTTTAAGGCAGTTGCTTGTATAGATGAGGAGCCCTTGAAAGAGGGAACAAGGAACGAGGATCTCCGGCAGCAGATGCTTTGCAAACATGCCGTGTCATAAGGGCTTTGGTGTGTGTCTGCGAGTAGTGTAGATGCTGTGTTTTGCCTGGGCAAGGTAATGTAATACCACTGATTTTCCTCTATCCAGCAGCTACAGCTGCAGCACATGTATTCAGGGTGTGTGTGAAATATTTCTTTATCTGCTTTGGGAAGAACCACTGAAAAATTCAGACCTGAAGTTTTTTTGCTCTTCAAATTGTCGTCTGTAATGTGTTAGTAACAGACTTTCTCTGGATAACATGAGATTGGGTAACAATGACCCAAACTTGATTTCCTACATTTCATAAATGAATATTTGAGTTAATTTCTGAAGGTGAAACAGTTCTTTTGCTGCAGTGTAGTTGTTGCTGAATATTTCATCAGACTGTATTCACATAATAAATGTTTATGTCTTCCAGCAAACCTTTCTTGTAATTTCTCCTGGTATTACCCTACCACTGCTGTAGCTGCAGATAGGAGATTTTTATGATAAACTGTGGCATGGCTTTGGAAGGGTATCTGGCCTAGAGAGTTGAGGCGGATACGTATATATTGTATGAGAATTGAATGACTGCAACATTATTTTGGGAATATGAACATGACTGATAAAAGTTTTATGTAAAATGGCTAAGGATCATTGTATTGTAAATGAAAACAGGAGGCTGCTTTCGGGGAAGGGTGATGAAAGAAGAATGACAGAATGAGGTGGAGCAGTGGAAGGAGAGAAATAAGCATGAGATACACGCTCAGTACAGCTGGGTGAACATACTGAAGTCAGGTGCTTTGAGCTAAGGAGTTGTAAATCTGTGTAGGTCTTAGAGATTAGCCTGCGAAATGTAAATGTCAGTGTTGCTTTTGTGTTACAAAGCTGATGATTGGGAAGGTTAGGCTGTGTGAAGTGCTCACCAGGTCTGGGAAACTTGCCAGTTTATTTGCTTGTAGTTCATCTGTGAAGGAAGGAAGAAAAATATATATTTTTTTTATTTCCATGATGCACACAGCAAGCCTGAAAGGGACTGCTGTTTCTCTTGACTGCTTCGCTTTTCACTGTAGCAGTGTTTCAAACACCAAAGTCTTTTTTGGCTGTGTTGGAGGTTTCCACGGAGGACCAGCATGGCTCAGCTCTAGGCTGCGAACTGGGATGATACTGGAAATACTTCAGCAATTGTGCCGAAGTGGTGCATCTTCCTGAACATAATCCAAAATCAAAGTAACAAGAAGGATTTTTCTTTTCCTTTGGCACTTTTGCAGTGATGCTTATTACTCTGACATGACATTTCCAGTCATTTGAGACATCCCAGAAGAGGCAAGACCTGAATTTCTAATATAAGTAATAAACAGTAGTGTTTCCCTGCTCACTTAAATATGTATTTTAATATGACAGAGGCACAGGGTAGGTTTTCTGTGTCAGGTAATTTTGAAGAGGCTTCCACACAATTTTTCAGCCAAAACACTTCACTGACTTAAATAATACTGTTACAGAGATAATTAGTAACTCAGAGAAAAATTAAGAAGCTCAGGCAATAAGGGAAAGACACATTTTCTCCTGGGGGGGGTTTGAAATGAGTTGGGAAGTAGATGAGGCAGGGAGGTGCATGAAGGCTCTTCCAGATGACATAAGCAGCATGGAGAAGAGTTTGGCACCAGCAGTGCCAGCATAACTTTGGATGGGCAAAGAAGTGTCCTGAGGTGCTTGAGCCAAGAGGCAGGAGCATGCATTAGGGAAGAGACGGAAGCAGGATGCCAGCGTGAGGGATGCAAAGGCTCAGCTGTGCCATGGAGCTGGGCAGGCTTGTGGTTTGCGTGCCCCCTGTCCTGCATGGGTACCACGGGTCACGCAGGTGCTGTAACAAAATGTGGCCTCCTCTGAGTTGCTTACAGATGAGGAACAAGTGCATTGACCTGGCATGTTGTTAGTCTGTTTAAATTTGTTAATGCATAACAATGTGAGAATTTAGCAAGAAATCCCCTTCCCTCTGCACTGAGGCTGCTGCCTGTATTGTTTCCTTTCTTCTTTTCCCTCTTTCTCTTGCAATACTCACCAGACATCTGGGATAATGGAGTTCTTCGCTTCTACAGCAAGTGCAGCACCTGCCATGTGAAATCTTTTTCTTTTCGCGTGAAAGCTTTAAGCAACACTTCTTCCAGACAGAGATTAAGGCCTCAGTATTGCTATCTGGGCTGGACATTTGATTAATACAGGGTCCCTTTATTGTCACCCTGCCTTTCTGCCCTTCCTCATTAGAAATCAGTGACTCTTCCCCAATTCATTCATGACAGGGAGAAAAGAATGCCTAATGATACACATAGATACAGACAATATACAGCATGCATTCCTAGTAAAATGAGCTATTTTCCCACGTGGAGAGGGGATTAAGCAGGGGGTGCATTTGCCTCCTGCAGCTGCTAGTAGAAGCCTCTGTCAGACAGCAGCACAATATATATGCATGTATGCACATACATACACATGCACGTAGAAGAAATGAGCACAGTTGCTGTTCACATATAAATTTGTTTTGTGTTTATGTTTCGGTGAAGTGACATTGTGGCCTGGAGCTGTTTGGTTGTTTTCTTTTCCCCTCTGAAAGTTGGAAATGGTTTTGCTCCTGTGAGGTACTGAGCGCTTCCGCTAGCATTTGACAGCACGGTGTCAGCTGTGAGAATATTTATTTGCTGGGGTTTGTCCAGGAAGGAACTGCAAGGAGGGGTGTGTGGGTGTGTTTTGGCCAGAGCACAGTGCCCTGGGGCCATAATCCTTCCTGTAATGAATTGCACAATGTACTGAGTTAGGAATGGGTACGTTGATAGTTTGCTGGAATCCTTTTAGCACTTACATCTAGGGTTTTCTCCACTTTTTAGTGATGTAGTCCCTCCAGACGCAGATGGCATGAATGTGTGCAGCAGTTCACCTGGGGTTAGGATTTGACAGCTGCGTTTCTGCTGTCCTTTCTCTGGTGTCTCCCAGCTGAGCTGCCGGTGGCCGTGCCAGGGCTGGCATTTGGGGCTTGCGGCAGTTCCCTTCAGCCTGGGTGGAAGCACAAGCCCAAGGGGTGCCGTGCAAAGCCCAAGCCAACAGCTCTCTTGGACATGTGCTGATCCTGAGCGTGGGGACTGCTAATGCGGAGTTGCGGGAGTAGCTCAGAGGAGAGACCACTCGTGTCCAGGCATTACCGAAGGGGGTTTGATGGGGAGCAGAGGCTTTCTTCTGTGTTGGTGAGATGGTTACGTGCTGTGTTTGTGGTGAGACCAGTGTGGCCAGGGCTTGACTCACCCCAGGGCAGAGAGGGCAGAGCTGCTGGAGCTTCAGGCTGCAGGGTTTGGAGCTGGCTAGAGCCTGGTTACAGTATGTGCCGGTGGTGTTGGGAGGCAGGGTTAGCAGGTCCAGCACGGTAGGTGGTGTTACAGAACAGAAGAAGGGAGACTCACCTTAGATGTTTATAAACATCTTGATAATGTAGAGTGTAAAAAGGAATGTGAACAAAACCATATATAAAAATATATGTGCTTCTTTCTGAGTGAATTCAACTTTAGGAAAGATTTGAATGTTACACCGAGGTGGCAGTGAACTGGGAAGATCTTCCTAGCTCTAGGCAGCACAAGAGGCAGCAGGAAGGAGAGAGCTGTCAAAAAAGGGACAGAATTTTCCTTCTGTAAGTACTAAATAAACTTAGATGTCCGTGAGTCAGAAAAGAACACTAGTTCAGAGAAGGCATGTGGGGGCTAGTACTTTAGTGTGCCTGAAATAAAGTAGCTCAAGTTTGAGCCTTAGCAATCTTGTGCCAGTTGGGGGAATCTGTCTTCTGGTGTTCTACAGGGAATATAAACCCAGGCTTCGTGTAGTGCCAAGCGCTCATATCAAGGCATTTTGTGATCATGTAGCTGCACTCTGGAAATATGTGAGGTTTTCTTCTTTGAGTCTGTTCCTGTAAACCAAACTATTCTTGGGAAACAGAATACAGAAATATTATAGGCTTACGTGTACCTCACGCATCTATATGGATGTCAGGGAATTAACTGTTGAGAGTCTCAGGTAATGTGGTTGGGAGACTGCTGCTATTTAATGTCTATTCTGAGTATAAAGCAAGGCACTCTGCACACTGCTGTTCTGCATTTCCTTCATGCTCAACCTCAACCTTGATGGTCTTGCACTTTTGTGAATCAGGTATCTGACAGACATAAGGATCAAAAAAAAAAACAACCCACAAAACCACCCAGCTCTGGTTCAAGACCAGTTCAGGTGAAATGGAGAATGCAGATGGGGGAAAATGTACCTGAAGAACAGGTGCTATGCGAGTACTTTCTCAATGAAAGATGCTTTTCTGTCTACTGCCTCGGCAGTGTACTGCCTCCAAAATGTAATGGATTCACCACAAATCATAAGGTGTCAGTGGTCATAAGTGCTGCCTTTATCTTTCAGTTGGTTTTAGTTCTGTTTTTAATGTTATAGCATAGCAAAGGTTTTATCATTGCAGCATCTCCCTGAAAAACTTACTCTTCTGCTCTATAAACTGACTTGGTTAATAATTCAGTTAATTATTTTTTATTTTAACGCACTAAGTTCTGTGGGTACATGAAACTGGCAGCTTTCTTTGGCCATGGTGCTATGGATCAAAAAGCCCTAAAAGTCAGACCTCATAAAGAGGGTATTTTCACAAGCACCTGTTCACTTTGTTTATGGAGGTATGTCTCCAGCACAGGATGAACCTCATTCTTGCAGCTCTGGCATATGAGCTGTGACAAGCTCTCACTGATGCTGCTGCTGCAAGTAATAAGCTAGAGGTTACTTTTCTGGATGAAATACATTTAAATGGCAATGAAGGAGAGGCTTGTGATTTATTTTGATTGTTTTCCCCCATGATATTTGCATACTGCAGTATGTAATGTGAGCAGCTATATATAATGATATTTTTTTCCTCCATATGACACCATAAATCAAGAGAGAGGTTAAAAAATAAATTGTACTTAGTGACATTGCCTTTGCCTTTGCAAAACTCAGAAGGAGCTTAGATCTGGGTGCTTGAAATGAACATGCTGTTGTATTTGTGTTGAATATAGCACTATATTTTTGTGTTGGGTAATGTATCTGTGAGGCAGATATCATCACCTGAATATGATAAACATTTAGAATCAGCCTTCATTGTTTTCATTCTCATTCCCAGCTCAGTGTTAAAGAAATAGTTAAAACTATTCATCAGGGGTTTTGATAAACATTCTTCTATAGTTGTCAGAGTGATTAAGATGTAATAACTTGTTTGAGATAGGCTTGACTAAAAAGCACTTAATAACATAGCACTGTACTAGCTGTTACAGAACAGCTGTATTTTTTTTCTCCTTATCAAAGAGGTTATAGATTAGGATGGTTTACTCTGCAAAGTCAGACCTCTTTCTTACATTTGGCTTCATTTAAATTGACAAGAACATGAAAATAAATATGACAAAAATAGGTATAATCACTCAGAATTCTGCATTAAGAGTGTATGAGTGTGAATTGAGGGTACAGAGTACATCCGAAGAAGGAAAACGTAAATTTAGTCTGTACTCTGTGTGTAACAGCTTCAAATGATATCAGTTTAAAAAGTATGAGAACCTTGGAAGGAACTTAGGCAGCAATAGAAGAATTTTACTTTCTCGCTTGCTAGCTTGTTCACACATGCGTGCACGTCTGCTTGTGTTTCAGACGATTGGGCCAGCATGGTAACAGTTCTTGTTTGGCACAACAGCGCTTCAGTCTGCTGAGACTGTGATGCTTGTTTCGCCCCAGCATCTGGTGAGATTAAGTATTAGTGCTGCTGTTTAATGAACAGTTTGCGGATGTATATGAGTATTTGGGGTTGTTTTTTTTTCCTCTGGTTTGTAGCCAACAAAGCCTTCGGGATGAACAAAGCCTTCTGGACTGCCTACTACATAGATTAATTTACAGCTGCCAGTTTATATTAGTTGTTCTATTTATTCTGCTTGGGTGCTTTTTTGAGGAAAGGAGTATTTCTTAGTCAATTGTCTTGTAAAGAGAAAGGAATTCAAGAAATGTGAAGCAAACAAATTCCCGCTAATTAGGCAAGCTTTTGGCAGCTGAGTTGTTTGCTCCCTTTTCTTATGTTTTTATGTTACACAAAAGGGCTGAAGTTCTAAAACAGAATTTCAGATGGGGTGCGAACTTTGTCTTTACCCTCCTGCACTCTACGCTGGTGATGCCAGGGCTCGGTGAATAGCAACTATAACTGCATTTTTTGCCTGCCTTCTTGAAAGCCTGGCTCTTCTGAAGGTTTTGACAAACAGAGCAGCGTATGCCTCTTGCCTCCACAGCTCCTAAGATGCCGTAGGTTTGTCGGGAACCCTCTAATGCTTCCTATTTTTGTGATGTTTCTCTGTAATTCTTCTTTCTGTCGCTGTTTGTGCCGAGTCCTGGCTCCGTGTGTTGGCTGCCTGACGCAGCCAGGTACTGCTGGCTTGTCCTGCTGGGGAGGTCCAAACCTGTGCACGACTCGGCGCCCCCTGAGAGGTGACTCTGCACTGGGTGGTTACAAGTGAGGGCATGAAGGAAGTACCTGAGTTTATCCAACAGCCTTATGGATATGTCTGGATATGGATAATACAGACTGGCTGATGTCTTTGTCTGTCTTCTAAAATAATTGCTTTGGGGGACTCAAGTAGTTCAGAAGGGGATTAGTTACTTTGCTTATGGCAGGATCAGGCACAGCAGGAGATGCACCCTTCTTCCCCACCCCCAGCGGAGCCAGAGCCCTTTGTTGCTCAAATTACTGAGAATGGGATCAAACTGGGCTAAACATCTTAAACAATCCCACACAGAGGGTTCCTTCTCCCTCTCCCCTCCCCCGGGTTGCAGGGTGGGGGTAATGCATTGGGCCTGTTTGGAAACCAAGTGGAAGGTAGCGAGACGTGAAACATCCCCGATGTTCCGAAGAAACCTTGCAGGGACAGGAGCAACTGCTCTCAGGACCCTGCAGTGTCGGGGCAGCCCACTCTCTGCTGAGCCCTTCCTGCTGAACTGCCAGCTCGGAGGCGATGCAGGGAAGTAAAGTCTCTGGCTTTTGGAAATATTTTCCCTCCTGCTTGTTGTAATGAATGGTCCCTTGTGTAGTTCACTCATAAACCTTGGCAGGTAGCAGTTACAGTATCTTGTGCATTTTGATGCAGGTGTCTAATGAGTGATATATCATACATAGATACATAGGTGCATATATATGAACATTGGCGTTTTTTCCTTTTTTTTTTTCTCTGGTGAGAAGTAGGTGCTTTCTTGCTCCATAGTAGGTGATTAGAGGGCATGATATCCGTGCTGTGATCTCTGCTTTCTCCTGACTTGGTTGGACTTCGGCTTTGAAGCTTGCAGGTGTCTGACTGTGGCAATGGTGCAGGTGTTTGCTATGCAATCTGCAGCTTCATTTGAGAAATACTTTCTTCTCCCGTTTTATTCTTTATTTGAAGGTATTTAATTGATTTGGAAAAATCCATTTAATTAATGTTGTTTTTTAACTGTTTCATATCAGATGTTAGAAGTATACGTGTGTTCCATTTAATAGGAATTTTATTTGTTGAGTGTGTCAAAAGTTACTTGAGATGTACTATGTGGAAGGTTTCAAAAGCTTATTAGCTACTCTTGTGTTTCTGAGATCGTGTGACAGAATGGAGCTGGTGCTGGGTTTCTTCAAAGTATACTTTGACATACAGTGGGGTACAGTTTAAAACAAAAAAACATCCCTCCCAAGTGCACCAAACCCCAAAACAAACAGTCAGCAATCTATCAAAAAGAAAAAACCCTTTTTCCTTTTTTTTTGTCTGTTGTATGTGGTTTTTTTGTCTATTATAACCAGTCTTTAAGGTGGTCTTGGAATAATGAATGGAACTATTTAAACGCACTGGTTTTCATCATTGTAGTTGAAGTGTCATTTCCCCCTAAAATATGCAATACTGAAAACTAGTAATTGTGTTGTATCAAAAATACACCCAACAATTCACTCTTTTCTAATACTTTTCTTTGTACTGAGTAGATATTTGTTAAAATGTAGTATTTCCTTGGTTAAAAAACAGAATTGTCAAATTGTACTATCAAGTTTGTATTTTGTTGCAAATTATTGTGCCCTTTTATCATCACTAGAGATACTCAACTTTCACATTTCTTAAATCACATGTAAAATTGGTTCTTTACATTAAATCAGTTCCTCCCAATGCCTGATGAGTCTGCTGCTCAAGAAACTCTAAGGAATCTTCTTTTTGGATGTAAAAGCCCAGGGTATGTTGGGCTGTCTTTGGAAGGTGTAAAGCTGAGTGAGGTGTAGTTTTTTCTGTTGCAGTTGTGGGAGCTCTTGTTCCTGGGGCTAAGTGCCAAAACTTCAGTCCAGCCTCATGGCCCGTTAGCTGGCTGGTAGTGATGAGATGTTCGAAATGATTTGCTCTGTGGTTGGGATGGTTTTGCAAGTGTGTTGCTTCGCCTTGGTCACATCCAGTTCCTCTGCCATGAGCTAGAGCTGTAGACAGGCTGGGTACCCAAAGGCCTGCTAGCTGCTGCACCTCTTCCCTCTTACTGGGATGGTAGGGCAGATATAGGATAATCTTGTAAAATACTTCAAGTTAATATTTTTTTTTTATTATTTTTTTTTTTTTTTAGTACAAACAAGATGACCAGTCAAATGGTTTTTGCCTTTAGTTTGTGAAAAATATATGGACATCTAAATCCTCTTAGTGCCTTTTTTGCCTGTTATTAAATAACTGTTTTTGGTTTATGGGGTCACTTTTAGAAATTCCCAATGGTTATCTTTTGTCAAGGAAATTCCAATTGTTACTAAATATCTTACGCATTGCTTTGTTACAGCTGAATAAAGAATCAAATTTGTTCATTAACTACTACATGCCCATGCAGCAATTGGAAAACCTTAGGACCTGAGTAGATGTGAGAGAACTAAAGTACTTCTCAGTACCTGACTTCTTTATTTCATGTAGGTTTTTTTCTGTGCTTTATTTTTGTGTGCGTCTAAAATAATTCTGGTGTTTTTGATTGTTATCAGTAAATTGAAAAGTCTTACAAACAACTGCAGGCTACTTAATTTCCTTCTTTCTCTTTCATTCGGCAAAAATACCTATCTATCACTATCTATTGCACCATCTAAGTCAATAGAGGCTTAATCCTTGTCTGCATGGGAAAGGGAAATTGCCCTGCCCTGCAGATGGACAGAGCATAGGAATCGGTCAGTATCTGTGTTAAGCTTCCTTAAACATTTTTTAAGAGTAAAACCTTTGACAGATTTTGTAGTTGAAGACCTTCCTCTCAAACGGTGGTATGGGTTTCCTGATTTTCTTTCATGTGCACAAATGACTTAACCAAAATAATGACTGTTGACTATATTATAGAAATATATGTTCAGAGCATGCATAACTAATAAGACCTTGTAAAGTAATCGATGTGCAATAAGAACCCACAAAAAGACTTGAATTTTTTTTTTCTTTTGAATGTTTTCTTTTCAGTTCCTGACTTTTCCATTGCTGCTTCTGGTGTTTTTATTAGAGCTGATGACAATGTTGTTTTAAAAAGCAAACCTTTTTATTCACTATTTTCATCATCACAGATACTCTTTTTAGCAAGATCTGATGGGCTTATCTCAAAATTGTGTGCTTATTGGTTACTCTCAGGAGAACAAATAAAGCAGAAAAATCTTTGGGATATTTTTGGTTTTGTTTTGCAAACATTCCAGTTGTAGCTATCCACTTGTGTTACCTGATTTCGAACTTTTTTCTCTTTTTTATTCCTGCCACAGATGGGAAGCAGGCAGTGCGCCGAGCAGGTACGTACTTGCAAGCACAGTGCTTGTACTTTCAGGCAGACCTGCCTGCCTCTCCAGATCCACCCGTGCACCTGCTCCGAGCTGGATCTCTTAGGGAAGGACTTGAAATGAGGCAGTAGTGGCAGGACAGCAGGAACCACCACTGAGGCTGAATCCTGTATTTGGGTCTCAGTATCCAAAACAGAAATGGGAATAATCTCGTGCCCTCACATACCCATATGAAAAGTATGCGCTTCTGTTTATATTAGATGAGGAAAAATAGTTCCTGTATTTGCTAATGTATTTCAAACGTGATGATTTAGAATGGATGCAAGAAAGATAAGCGGGTCATTTTGTGAAGTCTTTCAGGTGTTACTGAAACATCAGGCTAGTCAAATTTGGACACTTTCAAGCCAGTCCACCCTGGTACTCTCTTCTAGTGAATGAAAAGTATTTTCTCCAGAGGGATGTTCAAAATCCCCAAATTAAGTGCCTAGTCTGGATTGCCTTCTGTCTCTGTCTCCATACGCGTGCTCTGCAGTCAGCAAAGAGGATGAGTCTGGGATATCTGTGTGTATGCTTCCCCTGTCCCTTGTCTGTCCGTAGGGTGGTGGTTTGGGTGCCAGTACGGTGGTGAGGGAGAGAGGTGGGGCAGTGCAGACATCAGGTCCTTCAGTTGCAGAATGTAGTTCAGGGGAGGAAATTTGACAACTTTTTCATTTGTTTGAATTAATTCCTCTACATGGTGCTCCTGAAACTCCCTGTATTTTAGAGAAAGCTGAATGAGCGACAATCTGTAGGCTAGCTGTTCTGTTGTTCATCTAAAGAGCTCTTCTGTTTTCATGTGAGGGCACCTCATTCCCACGGTCATACTGCTCCACAGCCCTTTGTTTGTCTTTGCCTCTCTTTTTGCCCCTTTTGGATGGAAGGGCATAAATCTCTGAAACATCCAGCTAAAATGTCAGGGTACTTAATCAAACAGTGATGCAGCTAGTTACATACATCTTGAAGAATTTAAACAGAGAAGAATAAACTAAGGCAGCGAGTTCATATGTATAAAGGTACGTTTTCCTGCAAGAACTGTAATGGTTCTGTGGTGTCTGTGCATTGTAGACCCTTACAGTATCAGGTTTTAATGTGTGTGCCTTACAGTAACTGTGCAGTTAGCTGAATTAGCGGCTGAATTAGCGTGTTCCTTTGGCAGCCGGAACTTTGAACTGACTAAATTTTACGCACTTAAACTTCCCCTTTAGCATTTCTCCCTTTGCTCATTTGATTTCCTTCTGAAAAGCAGTAGAGAAACTAGCAAAAGAGAGGGAAGGAGGACACGATGGAGAAATGCCATAATTCAGTTGAATACATGTCTGAATTGAAGAACTATTCTTTTTAAAATTCATGTTTTGGAGTTGTATTGCAGGCTGGCAATCCTGTTCGCTTTGAAGAACATACCTGTATTTTAAACAGCTGACATTACATCCAGCGGAAAGAGGGAGAAGATCCACAGGTTAAATGTTATGAGATCCAAAAAAGATCTTATATTCAGAGATCCAAAAAAATATCCTGAAGATTTAAATTCATTTGCAAATATGATCAATAACAAGCCTTACAGCTCTCTGGGTATCAGGAGCTGGGGCGAAATCCAAACCCCATCAAAGTTAACAGCAAATTCCCTGTGACTTAATAGGGTCAAGGATCATACTTACTTTCTACTTAAGGTTTTGCATGTGTAAGATTAGATATACTGGAGGTGGCACAAGGAATGCCTTTGCTGTTTAAAGATGCTAAATGGTAGATAAATGAACAGTGGTTAAAAGGTGCTGGGAATCCTGTAGGCTGAAGAGGGGAGCTCAGAGCTATAATTACAGTTTAGAAGGCAGTTCATAACCAATTTCTAGCTCTTTCTTTTGGAAGATGGAAGCTTTGACATAGCAAAATACTTTATTTAACGGATGGCCAGTTCCTCGTTATGTATGGGGTTCACAGCGTCTAAGTAGAGGTGCTTGTAAATTAGAGCTGAGCTCCCTTTGTGGTCAGACGAAGAGGCCAGAAAGAACCTGGGACACGCATCCTGTGGCTGTATTACAGCCGTTTCTCTATCTCCATTGGCTGTAGAAGGAAATTAAACTAGTCTAAACCCAATCTTGTATAAGGTTTAAGTTAGGTGAGGTGTATCAGCATGATGGCTATTGCAGGGCTTTGAGAGGAGCATGTATGCCTAGTCATTGACCTCCAGTTAAGTGAAAGAATTTGAGGGAATGCAGAGAATTGGCTGAAGTCTCCAAGTTGTGTCATTTACCATCCTCCTTGCTCCTGGATGGATCAGTAGAAGGGGAGAGCAGTTATGTAGTGTTTTTTTTGCCCATCACTGTATGATGTTAGTTTGATACACACAATTTACTTTAAAAAGTTTAAGTAGCCTTAATAATAGAAAGCCCCAGCAGAGCGGACACTAATGGTCTCCTCAGTTGTCAGTCTCAATAGAGAGATTAAGAATTGAATGAATAAAGGGACCAAATTACCATCTCCCCCCTCTGGGTGTTGCCTCATGAAAGCAGGTATGAGCCATGACCGGGGGTGGTTGAGCAGACTGGCTCTCCACCATGCCCTGGTGCGAGACAGGACTTTGCCTCTGTTCTCGGTTCAGCACCGTTCCTGAGGGCTGCTGCAGCGTCACTCAGTTGAGCTTTTTTACACAAATGGTCGAGTCCAGTCATCTTCAAAGAAATGCAGTATATCATGCACTGATACTATATATTATTGAATACTTTTCAGATGCTAACCATCTGATACGCTGCGTTAAACCTAGCCCAGCTAGGCCTACTATTTTTTCTACCCAGTTTTGCACAGGCAAATCATCTTTTCTTGGCCAAAGCTCTCAGTGAGGTGTAACAGCGCAGCTCTGCGGGGTGTGCACCCAGAGGTGGATATGTCTCCAGTGTATTGGGTTGAACTTGCAAAAATGTCTCAAGGAAAATAAAGCATCTGTTCCTGATTTCATCTGGAGCTTGGAGAGCCTTAGTTAATAGTATAAGCACTGTCTATAAATACCTAAACACTTTACTTTCTGAATACTATTCCTTGAATATATTATAAAGTACAGCGCCAGCATTCCTTTGCCTCCCTTCTATAGGACAGGTTTGTACAATCAGTCCAACGTTCAGGTAAAAAAAAAAATGCTGCTGCATGTGCCATGTATTTTCGGTCTGTTTTTTGTGTCCACTGTGTGGAAGACTTTAGTTGCAACTCGCTTCTCAGTGAGACTGTTTGGCCTTTTTTTGGGAGTGTTGCTCATTTTTTTTTTTTCTGTAGCATGTCAAACCGAAAATTTCTGACCATTAGCAAGTAAAACAAAAGTGTTTCAAGAGGGTTTTAGGTGGGCTTTACCAACATGGGATTTGATCTGTGATGATGACTGACTGTGATAAGTTGACTTTTTACCTTATTCAGTCTCAGTACTGAGAAAAAGCAGATCACCTTTCTGTGAACAGCTGATTTTCTAAGATACTGTTGTGTTGACAGATCAGTTGTTAAACATAAACCAAACGTGCGTTCCCTGGGTTTAGGAGATTAAAAATATAAGAGTTACAGCATCAGTGTCAACATTATCTAACCTTATCAGACTTGGCATTATTACTCATTGTATTTTCCAACATCACTTATGATACTTTGCCAGGTACACCATGTGAATAGTGGAGTTGAACATATTTATATTTCAGAGGTAGTAAAATAGATGTTTTGCATTTCATTAACTGAATGTATATGAAAATATTTAATTGATGGTTCTATAGAGGAACAATCCTGCTCTTATACAATATAAGAACTGATGATTTTTTTTTGCTAAAAATATATTTAAGATGCATAACAAGTAATATTTTTGGCTAAAAATGGATTTGCATAGCTTTGTATGTTTTCTTATGTGCATATGGCGTATAAATGAGCTCTGAGTACATTGGATTCATGCGATATTTAATCTCAAGTGAAATGCTTGACACTTGTAGCAGCAGTTGAGATGAGGATGGCTTTATTGGTGTTTTAGGGTCACACTTTCTTAAGTTCAAATTTTTGTCATACTGTGGTAAATTAAAGTTTCGTTATTGATCTCCAGCTATTAGAATGTTCTCCCTTATATATCACAGTGTTGTTTTTTAATTGATTAGTGCATGCATTAAAAAAAAGGGGCGGGGGGGGAAATGTTATTAAACTTCTTCAACGCGGACTTGCATGACTGATACAAAAAACAGGAGGATGTTAATCTTCTCCTTCCTACAGAAAATTAGAAATATCTCCTCCTCCTAAATGGACTGCCATGCATTTTGGGAAATACCTATGTGTTTCTTGAATCACATGCACTAAGCAAATCTGACATTTTATAAAGATGTAGTAATTTGTTATAAATATTTAAGTATGGCCTGGATTGTTTTCAGAAGGCAAATGCAGTGATCTTGAGACTGAAACAATTTTATGTGACACTTCCAGGAAACGTGCTGCTGTATCTTTTGTCTTGTCTGACTGACTGTTGCCTTGTCTAACTTTTCCAAGGAAGAAAAATCAATGTAAATATAAGCAAAACTTTTATGAAGCAGAAAAGCAATTTGGTTGCTCTGTAAAGGAGGAATTTTTTTTTTCTTTCTCTCCGAGGAGAGCACATGGTAGACTTGCTAGATATTTTTCTGTGAACTAAACTTATTAATTTTTAATATCTGAAAATTTTTCAATAATCACTGTTTTTAAAAGTTTTCTGGTATATCTCTTACTAATTCTTAGAGATACTCTAGTTTTTAAAGCAGTGAATGTGGGGAAAATGGAAAGTGTCTGAACAGTGCATCTAATAGGGCAGTCTGCCAAATTTTTCCTGCATCTTTTAGCTCTTATTAAGTTGGATAAATCTTTGTTGAGTGAAATGTTCAGGTTTCCCAGAAGGCTTTAACAAGGCAGAAACTTAAAAATTTCTTAACAACTTGGGAACAATGCTGTGCAGACATCAAAATAACATAACCCCAATGTGTCAATTATATAAAATACATTTGCTCCTTTATTGCATACCAAGTGTAATTCCAGCATTCATTTAAGGATATTTAAAGGTACGTATTTTCTTCTGATGCATCTTCCATCTCGTTGGAATAATACAAGAATCTGCTCTGCCATCCCCCCTGTGAGGTGCTTCTGGGCTGGCTCTGTGCTGGTGGGGCGCTCAGTGCCGGGCTGGTTTCCCATGGTTCTGCTAGGCTGGTAGCCCTGCGGTCCCTTCAGCTTAACAGCAGTCCCTCTCCACAGCCCCAGTGAGGTTTTTGCCAGCTTGGGCTTGTCCCTGCCGGGCTTCCTTTTTTTCTCCCTCCAATTCTCTGGGTGGGAACTCAGCAATTGCTTTGAAGAGAAGACTGGCAAGAGAAGCTTTTTTACTGCTTATGCTCTCTTCTCCCTTCTTACAAGCCCTCTGTTCTCCGGCAAAGGCAGTTCTTTGCCTGCCCTCTTTTGCGAAGCCCCCCACTAGCCCTGCTGGTCATGCACCACCTGAATAATTACACTGCTTTTCCATCTCTTCTCTTAGTATCCACCCTCACCTCATGTTCCTCTGGTTTTGCTAGCAACATAAGCTCATTTGAATCTCTTCCAGCTTGAAAAAAAGGCCAGACCTTCTAGGTACCCTCTGCAACTCTCTCCTCCCTCTCAGTCCTCAACATGCCATCAGTAGCTGTTGGTGGAGTGTCTTTCTCCAATGCACCTTTTCCAGTCCAGCTTCGTACATTTAGTTCTGGGCAGCATCTTTACTAACCTCTTCCTCATCAAACTTTATAATGTGCACTGCCTCCTCAGCCTCACTTGAGCTGTCAGCTGTCTGCAGTCCCCAGTGTTGTTTTTTAAATCTTGCCTATGCTTTTGTTCTCTGGTCACGTCCTCTTCAGGTTCTTCTGCCATGTCAGCAATATGCTTGGAGGATTCTTTCCCATCCTGCTTTTTGGTAATTCTTCTCTGTGGTTATGCCCTTGGTCATTTTGTCTTTGGTTTCTGTGCCTTGTGGATGAGATCACCTTGAGATAAACACCAGCTCAACTTCTGTGTCCATGCTGAAGACTTCTCTTGGTTGCTGTGCACCCAGCTTACCTTCTGTATGGGCCAGAAAAACCTGTCTGTCTTTTCAGCATAGTCTTGTGGGCATGGAGATGCCAGCTGACATTTTTCTATCCCATAACCTCCAGGTTTTTTCCCCTTTTCCAAACTGTCACCAGCAATTCTGTATTTTTGATCATTTGGACAATACAGTCATCCTTCTTGACACTCAGATTCCTAATAAGAAGATCTTTAATTCAGGATTCCTCTAGGTGATTGTGACCACTCTGTGCCTAAAACTTGCCGAATTCTTCTGCATCCATCTCTTTTGTATACTCCTGTACTGATAAATCTGTCCAGAATTTATGTCTCATAATTTGTGCATCTGTTCCTATAACATGCCTCAGTGATGTGTGAAGATTTTACCCTACTGTTCTGGCATACCTCTGCAGAGGTTGTTTCCTTAATCTTAGAGGTTTGACCAAAGCACCTTCCTCCTCATGACCATCCTTTTCTCTACCATGGTGAGCTTGAGGTGGTTGCCATTTTTTGCTGGGGGGAGCCTGTGGTGACTTTTCATCTTTCATTCAGTGTTAAAAGCTCAGCTGCTTCCCTGGCTGATTCAGAATGTCACCTTCTGTTCCCTCCTTGGCCCATTTTGACACAAACACTTATGCCCAGGGAGAACTACGCAAGAACATCCGTGGTGCTGCCTTGGAAGCCTCACTCAGTGCCTCCTCCTTGTTTTACTGTGATGCCTGAAAAAAAAAATAATGGTAACCAAGGTGCTGCTAGCATGCCTGGGCTCTTAAATTGTTGACAGCATTGTTGCTGAATCCCTCCTACATCATATACCTGCCTGTCCAGTTGCTGCCTCTTGGTTTTTCTTTCAAATTTAGAGCAGGGATCATTGATTTCACCTTCCAGACCCTTTTCTTTGAACCAAGTTTCAGATTGTAAGTAGTCTTTAACAAATAATGTGTAAATTATCAGCATGTTGTGGTAATTTCATAAATTGCAGTCTGCATTCTAGACATTAATTGCCAGAAATCTACAGATTTCTGTAGAGGTAAATTTACTTCTGTTAGTATATAGTTTTCAAGGAGTATAGGCAAGAGATAAGATACTCAAGTGAAATCACACCAGCTGTATTCCTGCTGAACCTGGTGAGGTGAACAGAATGATACAGCTAATCAAAATTAAATTGAATTAGGCTTAATTAGGTTTACAGCACTAATGTTTTGGTCTGTGTTTTTTTAAAAAAGGAACCCACTATTTTTCCAGTTCCCTAATGCAGTTGTAAGAGCACATAACCTTTGTTCCTTGTATACCCTCTGTGGCATGTTTGGGAACCTGTTTTCAGGGTACACCATTTCTTCCTAAGTAGTGTATAAGTTTGTCCAAACTGTAACAAGGCATTAGATGAGCTCTGGAGATCTCTCTCTGATTTCCATTTCTGCAATTAACTTTAGGCTGCGTCTTTTTGCATGACATCTCGAACATGGCTATTAATAGCCTACCTGTAGTTTAGATGCAGTTTATTTATTTGGTTCTTTTTATTTCAAATTATATTCCTAATAAAAATGAAACAGAAAGGTGTGTTTGCAAGACAGTGACATTGTCATTGACAACAGTCAGCAAAACAGTACCGAAAGGTCCAGTCAGACATAACTAGCAGTTAGATTTCCAGTGCCCTTCTGTATTATCAGATTTTTTTGTACATAAGCACATCTGCTGATCTGCATGCATTAGAAGAAAGGATAGGAAAAGCAGCTGAGTTATGTGGAGATGTTAATTAGTAGGAAAGAGGGACGGTAAGGTCTTCCTGCAGCATTTTCTAATTGGTCACTGAACTGGCATTTCAGCGATGATTTCTGCTTCAGAGATCAAGAGAGATTATTTATTCTTAGCAGTTTTCTGTCTGCAGCTCTCAAGAGTTCAAGCAGGCCAAGAAACTTGCATCGTTTGTGAACACCGTTGAACAAGCCGTGACACTGCACTGAGGCCAGAGGGTTCATTTCCAGCCTGTGGAGCCAGGCACTCCCAGTGCAATGTCAGCATGTTTGGGCTCCTCTCTGACTGTAAGGGGAGGAGATGACCGTTACTCCAGTTTTGTTTAATGAAAAGGCATCACTCTTTCAAAAGAAAAAAAAAAAAAAAGAAAGGGGCGGGTGGAAGACCACCCTGTATAGACACTAACTTTTAATAAGATGTATGTGAGTTTAGTGAAGCACATGCTTATATGGTCTTTTGCAGCCTTTCTGTCACCTGTACATGAGAGTGAAGAAGTGTGGCTGGACCACAAGTCCATCTCCCAGCACTTGCCTGAAGCAGATACCTAATGAAGCATGCAAGAAGCAGGCAAGCATGGAGTAATGCTATGCTAGAGTACTCCCCCCATTTGCTAGCCATGTTCATATGAAATACTCCCTATCTTTGCTGAGTGTAAGCCGTGGGGCAGGGGAAGCTTCTTGTAGCTAAACTGTTTCTGTAGTGTGTCAGTGGTCTTAAGGGAGTCACCTTTTTCCCCAGCGTGGTCATTGCTGTTTAGAGGTGATAGCACATCGTTTACTTTATGGCTTGCTGTGGTTTACCAGCAGCCCAGTCTCTGGCAGATCGTTTGCTTCTGCCGCAGGGATCTGAGGAGGAGAGTAGAAGTCCATTTCCTCCTTGTTAAAGTGGCAGCTGCTCGCCCTGCCTGTGTGCCCTGGGGAAGCTTCTGCAACTTGCTTCTCTACAGATGTACCAACCTGCCATTCCACCTTTGGAAAGGAAACCACCGTGATCCCCTGGCCCCTCCACCTGTGTGTACCACAAGGGTTGAATTTATGACCCGGGAATAGTAGAGACCTGCTTGTTTTGGCAGTGTAGGCCTGTAACTCATCTCATCTGCTCATGAATACTGCTAACATAGTAGTCTTTCTGGAGTTTTGAGGGGATACGCTGGCTTCAGAAAGGATGTAATGACAGATACGGCAACAAATAAACCTCGAAAAGCAGCAAGAAAGAGGAGCTGGTAGGAGTATTTGTGTAAAGAGAAGAACAAGAGAGGGGTCACAAGCTGAGAACGGAAACCTTAGTGAATACATCTAGTAAGTTCCTATTGCCAGAGAAAAATCAGCTTACTCTCATCACCTAGGTGCCATGGCTGAAATGGGATACCTGGGCTGAGGTGACAGTGAGATGTGACGGGGAAGGCACTAGAGAGAGAGAAGTAGAACAAGTCCTTTTCCTGATTTTATTGATTTATTGCATGATTTCTGGGAAGATATGAAGGTCTCTGCCTTTTGTATAATTGTGGAGCTGCCACTGCTTTGCATTTTCAGAGATCAGTTAGTGGGAGCCAAACTGGAAAGCCATGATTTGAACTTGTTTTGTTAGTAGTGGCAAGCAGGTGTATGAAAACCTCAGGAGGAGATAGCTGGGCTTGCCCAGGTGTATTCAGGCAGCTGAACGCTGCGGAAAGCACTGGTGTTAAAGTTCTGTATTCCTTGGTCTGCTTTGACAATCCATTTACGATGTGTTTCTCCTCATGCAGGAGCAGCCTACCATACTGTGGTACAGATACTCTCTGTTGCTGTCAGCACTGGAAAAGACTGAAGCTGGCATCTCTGCTGTCCTTACCCAGAGGTTGCTCTGCAAGACACAGCTGTAAAATGTTCATCAGAAAAAACTGAACAATAGATCCTTAAGAGTGAGTAAAAAGCAAATCTAACTTTTAAAATTTTTTTGGGTCTTAAATGTATAAAAATAATGCCATGCAGAAATGCATTTGGAAATGCATTGAAGTTCCTGAGTAAATAGGGATTGAGAAGAGCTCAGAGTTTTTCCCGTGGTGCTGGGTTATGATATTTATGTCGCACTGCTGTGTTCTTTGGAGTATGTAGTTCCTAGTCTCCTCTGCTGTCCGTGTTACACCCCCGCTGAACTGCATTTCTAAGGACTGGTGGCTCAAGGCTAGTGAAGAAGAGTGTCAAGCATCTTATTGAAATGGGATTTCCCTAAGCAAGATGCTGGCTCCCTGGAAGGAGAGCTGCTCTGTCAGGGAAAAGATCACCTGGGAGGGATCAGCTCCTTGGGACTGATATGAAGGCTGCATGGGAAAATACCTGGACAGCTGTATCAGGAAAGGAGTTGTCCTGTTTCGTGGGCCATGTTCACCTGCTCAAGCAGGGAAGTTGTGCAGGAATGAAGAGGATAATCTGCCTTCTCCAGGACACAGGTGGACAGCAACAGTTTCCAATGGCAGAGAGAGACACAGAACATCTTAAGGATGTTTTCTCAGTGGTTTTCAATTGCCCTTTACTTTTGAATTCTGAATGATTGTGTTCCAAAGAAACCCACTGCAAAGTGCTTTCTTAGGTGTTTTGTAGGCTGTAGCTCTAGACTTTTAAGACATGAACTTGTAGACCCAAAGGATCGCATACTCGGTGGGATGCTGCAGAGTATGGGGCAGCAGCTGGGGAGGCTGGAGGGAGGTGGCTCCGGTGTCCAGGCCTTGCCCTGGTGTTTGAACCCAGGTACCGCTCCTGCCTTCCCACAGCTGGAAGAGGTCTGCAGAGCCCATCCTTTGAGACGCATCACCTGTGCTCTGCCCAGACCTAGCTGGGAGAAAATGCTTGTGATTCAGTGACTGATTTTCCTCAGAGTAGTCTGAGGAGTTTCCTTTCCTGGAACGTTTGACCAGCTGGGATATTTGTCTAAGGTATATATAGTATCAGTTAGTAACTTTTTAGGCGTGGTACAGCAATGCTGTTTCGTGAACCTTGAGTGAAAGCCAGCTGTTTTCAGCTGCACCTGCTGGAATAAGGTTTGTGATGATGATGGTGTTTTTCAAAAGAAAGTCAGAGACTGTTCCCGTGGAAATCTCCCTCCTCTGCACAAGGAGGGGCTTTCTTTGTGCTAATCCGTTTCATTGTTTCTGGGAAATAAGGCAGTCTTGATGCTGGAGGATGAGCCAGGCCTGTGGGATCATCGCCAGAAGCAGCTTAGGGCTTAGAAAATAAAACCAAAGAGCATGGCATGATTTCTAAAGTCCATGCAGAAGACAAGTCATTACTGAGATTTGCTGATACTTTCTGCACCAGTTGTTTTTTTCATTTCTGTTCCAGTCTGAGTGTTTTAATTCTTAATAAATCACAGTGATTTACCATTGACAGGAGATGTCATGGTGAAGTCAGGCAGATAAAAGTCCTCTAGCAAACTGCAGAAAGCTTAGTGTTTCTCACAGATACTGTGGATAGGATTCATTTAATCTAACTTTGGGTATTTATAGTGCAGTATCTGAGATGATGCTTAATGAGGTAAGTAATTTTAGACTGTCATTCATCTGACAGTTGAAATGTGCTTTAGGATGACATGATTCATGTCCTTTGTTGACCATAAAGGGAGTCTAGCTGAGTAAGTCAGTGGCAGATGTCTGCACTGCCCAGTGGATCTTTTTCTTTACATCTGGTGTCACAGTGCTGTCCGGAGAGCCTCTGAGTTTGGAGAGTCCTGAAAATTTGCATTCAGTCATCTGTGATCAGTGCAGACACAGCAGAGGTGGTGCCAAACACTTCCTTGCAATTGTTTTCGTGTTTGATTTTTTTTTTTTTTTTCCTTTTACTCTCATGAATCTGAGATTTGGCTTTAGTCATCAATTACTGTTTTGGGAGGAACATCATGTGATACAATGGAAAGGATAATTTTTTAATTGTTACCGTGAATCATAGCTCTATGGTAAAACTTGCACGAGAGCTTGTGTCTGGAAGTGTAGTCCATGCCATACAACCTCTACAATAAGAATTTATAAAAATACAGCTCTTTTTTTTTTTTCCTGGTGGATGACAGAGGAATCCCAATGTTTCTGGCTTTTAATCCTTTGTGAAGTTTCTTTCAAATTTCACTGAAGTTGGAGTGAACCTGGTTGTCACTTACATTTATTTGGAAAAACCTTCCTGTGTAGAAGAGGCAGGGAAAGGAACATATGAGAGTGATCCAAATGGGCAGCAGACAGGGCTGAACACAAACTGGCCACGTGGGTGGTAGGCATGGTCTGGATATTGTTTTGGAGCTCTGTGCATGAATGAAGAAGCTACCAAGGAGACAGTAGACAAAAACGCCAGTAGTGCTGAGAAAAAGCATGAGTGTGCTCCAGGGTGGTGTACCGCAGGAGCATGCTTGCACTAGGGATGCTGTCCTGCTAGTTGAGTCCCACTGGTGAAAACCTCTAGCTTTCCTAATCTCATTTCAAGAGAAACCATTTAGATGGCAAGTGTAAAGAATTAATGTTTGCTGTGCAAATTATTCTGTTGCTAGTGCATACCCTGCTGTTTTATAGACTTTCCTGTTTTCTGGATGAAGAAGTAATTTCCTCTTCTTGTGCTGTAAACCTTCACCCAATGAGCATGTGTGCAATTTTAAACACATGGTTCATTTCAGTGGCTTTAGGTGACTGTAGCTTAATAAATTTTCCAGCAAAGAGCCTCGCAGGAACTGGAACATCTCTCTTATGAGCAAAGGCTGAGATAGTTGGGACTGGTTAGCTTGGATAAGACAAAGCTCAGGAGGATCTCATCTATGTACAGAAATACCTGAAGGGAGGGTGCAAAGAGGATGGAGCCAGGCTCTTTTCAGTGGTGCCCAGGGGAAGGACCAGAGGCAGGGGGCACAACATGAAACACAGGAGATTGCCTCTGAACATCAGGAGGCACCCACTGCGAGGTGAAAATACACAAAGTACCTCGGCCTCCTTCATTGACAGAGGGAGATTTTCTCGTGGTAAGTTAGAGAGCTTGCTTCAGGTGGTAGTTCAGGAGAGGGTGGTACCTGACAGTGAGCAGTATGTGCGCAGGGACCCGGGCTGGAAGCCTTGCGCCTCAGGGGGTTACTGCAGTATGGGGAGCAGACCACCTAGTTACACTCTGGTGCCTTGCGAACTATGGAGGTGGATGGGAAGCAGTGAGCTGGGAAGGTGCAGGTTAAAAGGGGTTGTGGAAGCCAGTCAATACATGTTTTACCTATGGAAGATGCACCTTTGTAACTTGTAAGAAAGCATCCCTTGAGGACTGTCCTCAGCTTCCATAATGGAGACCTCTGATCCAAAGCCTGCGTGTGAGTCACTGGGGAAGAAATATTAACTGGCAGTGTCTAAGGAGGGTCTTTTTCCCTGCAAAGCCTCCCTTACTAATGTGCTCCCACCAGTGCAACTTCTGGTCTTGCCAGAGATTTTCCATTGGGAAAATCCCTGCACAACTGTCTCCTATTTCCCTTGCAAGCTGACATGGAAACAAGATCAGCCATGCCATCAGCATTAAAAGGTCTTAGGGTTAATAGCACCATACACTAAAGCAGGGCGGGGAGGCGGGGAAACTGTTGTGATGCATATAACCCTTTCCAAAACGCATTTTTTAATTAGTTTTTTAAAAAGCTATTTTTATCACCCAGACTTCTTTTTCACAAGGATTTGACTTATCTAGATACTTTGGATTGATTAAGCAGTTGTGGGGTACTACTAATGAAAGTAATTACTTTAGTCCTGAGAGGGCTGCAGCATGTTATAAAATAGGTTGTAACACTCATTTAACACAATAAAAAAGGGTTTCCAAGTAGATACTCTCTGTTGCTGCTTGAAATGTTTGTGGGTTTTGGCTTTGAAAGCTATTACTGCTTCTGTCCCTCCTGTTTGTGTAACTACACATAAATGGGCATTAAAATAGGCCTGTTTGGCTCCTCACGCTCACTTAAATGTGCTTTTCTTGGTGCCCCTAGTTTCTGAAAAATAGAAACAGCGTTTAACCCCTAGTTCACAAATGGGGTGGTGGGACAGAAAGGGCCCGTAAACTCTGCAGGAGGATGGAGTGGGGAGGAGATGCAGGAACTTCAGAAGGAGAGCAAATCCATGGGGATTTGGCTCCACTGAGACCAAAATCAAGAGGATTGAACTCTGCAGAGGTGACTGCCAAGCACTATACTTGCCTGTCTGTAGGAATGGATCCCGGCTTCCTACAGGGCAGGGCACGACTGATTAGGCTGCAGAAACAGTCTGAGGTTTGGAGTGGGATGGGAAGTGAATTTGATCTGATGCACTTGCAATGAAAGGCAAGACTGGCTCTGGGGCTCTGGGATGCAGAAATTGAGCTGTGGAAGAAGTCAGAGAGAATTATTAACTGGGGAGTTGTCACAACCTGAAGGGTTACCTGGCCTGCAGGAGTGAGGAGATCATGACTGGCATTCTGTAATACACAAGGACATGGAGGCTTCATCCTCTGAACTTCTCTGCTTTATTAAGCTTACCAAAAATAACACAAAATTCACCACTAAAAAATAACACAAAGTTCACCTGTGATCAACACAGCGAATATATATATATCAATATCTCAAGCTATTACAAGTTATTAGCAGCAATCAATAATAGCAGTAATCAATAATAACAGCAACAAGCACATATATAATATTGCAGGTTACTACAAACTTATCCCTAGTCGACTTACTGATATATAACAGCAGATATGATAGATTCCTTACGTATATATGCATATATATGCATGTTCATCATATTACTGATACCAAGTGCATCAAACCAGTCCCAGAAGGGGGGCAAAGCATCCCAGAAGTGGGAGGACAAACCGAACTGACCCCAGAAGTGGGCTGGGGTAGACTAATAAAGCAACAGGCAGAGTCCCACTTCAAAGATGATCCTTGTCATGGAGTTGGGAGTCAGCCAGACATCCCTGGCGAGGATCCAAGAGCTTGCCTAAAAGATCTTGTAGTAGGCTCATGTAGGGAGCTCAGCCTGTTTAGGCAAAGGAAAACATGTGCAGCACAGGAAATTCTGAAAGGGAAAACCTCAATTTTGGGTAAAAATTAAGTCCTTTCTATAGCACAGAGATGTAAGAGGGTGTAGGATACCACCCCTTCAAGGAGCTAATAGGTGCTGTTAATTTCTGGGTTTTTACCTGGCAGAGCCAGTAGATGAGGATGATGATTTCTGTTCTCTCAGACCAACTTTTTTTATTTTCCAGACTGTTTTCCTGTTCTTACGGTTAGAACAGCCAGTGGCAGTTACTGGTCCTTACTCTCTCAGGATGTTTCCCCCATTTTCCAGACTATTTTTCACCTTTTCAGATGATAAGTTGCTGTTACAGTCCTTTGGTTTTGCATCTACTGATGGCATCTCAGGATGCCTCCGGTTTCTAGGCACCCAGCTGCACTTCGAAGATGCTGGCTGGTTTCTCAAGGATGCTGCAGGTTCCCAGGCTGGCAGTTCCCAGGCTCACAGTCCAGCAGGCATTTTCTCTGTTGGTATTTCAGCAGATATCTTCTGCTCAGTATTTGTCCCCTTGCAGCCAGGTCAGCTTTAGGGCTGCTCACATCTGGAGTCCTCTGGAAGTACTCTGGTTTTGAGTACCAAGCATCAAAAGAAGTACAGCAGAGGATGAACAAGTAGAGAGCTAGGAAGTGATCTAGAGGAAAGGGGTAAAAAAGCCTTCAGTGTGTTTTACCTGAAATAGAAAGCAATGGAGGAAATGAAAGAAGGGAGGGGGACAGGAATCCCCATCCATGGGCAGTGATTTTCCATGCTTCATCATATTTGTTAATATATCAGAAAAAGATGAGGGATCATTTTGATAAAATGGCTTATATTGTGGGGGAAAGAAGCAAGTGTAGTAATTGTCTGGGGTACAGCACTGACAGTATTGAAATGTCAGTTTATTGTCCTCGTTTCTTTATCATTATATGCCTCCACGTGTAAGAAATGATGTGGAAGTCCAGTCTGTTTGCTGAGACTGCGAACAAATGTATCCTTTAATATGCATTGCAAATTTTTTTGTCATTTCTGAACATCTTTGCGCTAGAGTTAGAGACCTTCAGTGGGTGTCGGGTAGGATCCTGCACAGCCATGAAACAGCAGCTTTGGTAGCTGATCTAATGGTGCAGAATTGAGCCTGTGGTGTGAAGAGAAAGCTTTGTCCCCTTCACCTGCTGCTGTGTAACCTGTAACAGTGAGAAGTTACATGAGAAGTGTGCAGCATAGAGGCTTCGTGCACAACATCAGAGATTCTTTGCTACCTTTCTCACAGATAGGATAAAGTTCCTAAACGCACACCTTTTCAGCAGGCTTTGTGGTCTCTGAACGATGGGCTCTCTTCTTACTAGGATTTCCTCAGAGATGCTTTTAAGTTGCATCCCAGCATTTGGAGACCATTTTCAGGGCTCTTCTGAAGTCTGCTGAGGCCAGAGAGAACTCTCTGGTAGGCTCAGCAGGTCTGGGACCTTCCCTAAAGCGGTTCCCTGTGTGAATCAGGTGCAGCTAGTTTTAGCCCATCAATAATGTTTTTTCTTAGGTGTTACAGCCAGCTTCTTGACAGCAGCACTGGGGGATCAGTGCACGCGTTTAGGAAGTGAGAATTACTGTCCCGGCTGTGCTGGCTGCTGGGGTGGTGCCATGCCCCATGCAGTGGAATGTGACCTCCACATTCGCTTCCCCACTGCACTTGTTTTCTCTTGCTTGCCTGTTTTCCAGGGTATGCTGAGTCCCTGAGTATTTGTGCTTCCTTTTTGTGTTGCAGTACCTTGTGGTAGGAAGCAACAGGAAAAAATTACCTTGTCTGGACAGTAGCAGTGTGCACCATAACCAGGGTACACGCTGCTCCATGGGTTACAGTGGACATACTCAGCATTTCCACCCACGTTTCTCTGCATATGTGTCTCTCCCACCCTGGCCGCTCCATCCCCAGGGTTTCATCCACTGACTTGCAGCTTGAGCCTCATTAAGCTTTTAATTGACACACTGCTTGCCAGACTCGTGCACTTATGCCAGATGCCTAGCAATACTGAGGACTGTTGTGTTAATACTGTAACCTCTCAGGTACTCGCGATGTCTTTGTGATTCAATGCTGAACTGGGGGGGCACCAGTCCAGTGACCTCACTGCATCTCCCAGTGCTCTCCCAAGACGTCAGCTGTGACAGTACAGGAGGTACTGTGTCATCACTGCTGGCAGCTCACAAGTCATGCTTTTCTTGAAGAGGAAGAACATCTCCAATGTTCTTTTGCCAGCTGGAAAATGCTTTGAAGCTGGTAAATGTGTGTTTTCTTCTTCCCTGCTCTGTCAGTCAGAGCATTTTCTGGTCACTGCCTGGCTGCACATTTTTACTTGTGTTTATAAAACATAGGATCTATCTCAAATAGAAGTTTGTGGCTTGGTGCTGGCTGGCATTAGATTATAGTAGTGGGTTTTTCTGGCCTTGAAAAATACCTATAAAGGTAGGGACAGATTTTTTTCTTTAAATTCTGCAGCATGCCTTTTGCAGAGTTTACCTGAGTTGCAATAATGTCCTGGCTGGGAGAGTCTGGCATTGCTTGTGCTAGTAGGGAGGAGGGTTCTGATCAAATGTGGGGAAGAGACCTCTGCACCACCACACTGACATGGGGGCAGTGAGGTCCCCAAACTGAATGGCAGATACTGCCCGTGCTATAAGTAATTTGAAAAGCAATGTCTCTAAAACCATCTTTCTTGTATGGAGGTGGAGCAGGGAGGTTGGAAAGCTTTTTCTGGCAGCAGAAGATGTACCTTGGAATTAAGAAAGGAGGGAAGAGCATCAGAGGAGGAGAAAGAGTTTGTTATGGAGAGGATTTTGGCACCTGCTCCCAGTGAGGTGCTGCAGTCAGCTTGCATAGGATCTATGTGGTGTTTTAATTGATTGGCAGGTGGCTTCTGCACAGAAGATGATGGTGAGGGACAGTTCTCCCATCCAGAAGCCCCACTGTGTGTGAGTGTAACCTAAAACCCTACTCTCCCACGAGTGCAGCCATGTGCCTGCTTAGTTCCCAAGGTTGGGCTCAGCACTTCTGTTAAGTAGCAGTGAGCTGGAAAGACCTCCTAACTGGTTTTATGCAAATGAGTGTGAGATATCTCATGCGTTTGTGTTTGCACACAAGCACTGTTCCCTATCAAACAATAGATACTGTTTTGTCATGTAAATAGTGCTCAACTGATGAGGGCTTGCTGAGGTCTGAGCTCCTTGCACTGAATGGTTTTGACATGTGCATGCAGGTGTTGAAAGAGAGGGTGGGGAGAGTTGTGAAACTTCAATGAGATAAGCCAAATAAAAAAAAACAAATCATGTTACATGGGAAGTGGTGAGTATATAACCTGCTTATTTGATAAGGGGGGGGTCAGGGCTACATGGCAAAGAGATAAGTAGGAGGGGAAGAAAAACAGTTGTCTTCATACAAGGAGATTAGTGATGTCTAACCGATGACTTGAAGCTGGCTCTGATCTTCATCGTTGGTCTCCGTGTGTCCGTATCTCTCTCCAAAAGCATTCTGCTTGGCAGGTGCAGCTTTGGAGGTTGGTTTTGGTGGTAACAAGGCATCGCCCAAGAGCTGCCAGGCAGCTGAATATTTACATTCAGTGAAGCTGACGGTGGAGGCTGGGCAACGAAGACGTACTTGACAAAGCAGTTGGGGAAGCTGTGGTCGCTGTCTCCCCATGTTTGTTGCCGTGTGGGGTTGGCTGTTGGTCTGGCTGCTGGCAGCCACCAGCTGCAGTGGAGCAGTGACATCAATCAGTCTGATCTGGTTGCGGTGGGAAGCATGATGAGCAGCTGTCATGCAGATGCTCCCTGGGAGGCTGCTAAATAGTCATTGTTGAAGTAATTAATAACAACAAGGGAAGGGGGAAAAAGGGAGCACAAAAAAAAAAGTTTTAAGATGTTCCAGACTGTGCTGATACTTAGGGTGATGAATTGCACAACTGCCCATATGAAAACTGAATAATTTTACTTGGTGTGATAAGATATGCAATGGAAACAATAGTAAAAAAACCAGAGACCCACACATAAGCTACCAGACTTTTATGTAGGTGTCCAGTTTAAGATGTTGATTGGTATAAAATCTAACTCAAAAAGTAGTATTGATGTTCTTGTAAAGAACAGTATGAATCAAAAGCATATTGTTCTTGACTTGGTGGGGTTTTGCTGTTTTTCCAGATGCAGCTGCTGCAGTTGTGGTTTTGATAATGATGCCTTTGACTGTTTTTTTACTCTCTTTTGGGGCAGGAAGGGGGGAGAGGCAGAGTCCTCCCTCCCTTTAGCAAAATACATACATTTTTCCTGAGTAGTTTATACTGGATCCATGACGGAATTGAAGAAAAAAAATCACTTAAAGGAAAGCAGTGCTGCAGGTCTTGGAAAAACTCTCTTAAAGTCAGTTTAGAGAAATGGTAGATATATCTACATCCTTCAGTAAATGATAAAATGAGTTCCAGAAAACTCACTTCATAGTGCAATAATTGACTCTGTTGAAAAGTGCTGCTATTCTAAAGTGAGTACAATCTCTGTGTTTATGCCACATTTTAGATATGACAAACTCCTTTGCAAAGAGGCTGGACAAGAAAAGAGAATTTTATAGATTTTAGTATGCTGTTACATACTAATAAGCAAAACAACCCCATTTTGCTCTGAGAGCTGAGCAAAGAAGAGATGGGCAGTATTTAGACATAGGAAGTTTTCTTAGAAATACTTTTATTATTATGACATAGTAGCTATTCTGTACCCTCCTATAAGAAAATGGTCTGAGTCCATATCTTAACACTGGGGCTATTCTAAAATAATTTAGAATAATTTTATTTCATTCTTTATGTTGCATAAAATGAAGTTACCAGGTGCTGAAAGTTTTTCCTGGACTGTTCAGCATAATTTCTGGTGGTAAACTAGGAAAGAGAGTTTGGGGTCCCTTGCAGGGTTTCTCTTTCTTTTCATACTGCCACCCCCACCCCCCCACCCCCACCCCCACCCCCAAGTACCTTGGTACACACCAAAACTTTGTTAGGTATGTAAGCATTCTTTTATGAGGTTACTAATTTAACTTTGTGATTGTACTGAGAGTGACCTGTCCTCTGGCATTGCATCTTTTCCACTTAGTGCAGGGGACTTTATAATGTTCGTTAGCTCATGGCTCTTAAATCTTTCATAGTTTTCAGCTTTTTTGTCTTCCCTCACAGAAGCAGCTGGGCTTTTTTAATCCTTTCTGTGAAATTAGGAGAGGCAATCGCCTAGCCTTTCAGTGTCTGTGATGTTTGATATGTCCTGGACTTTCCTTTGGCTTGCAAAAATCATCATTCCTGTACTTTATTACTGACGTGTAGGCAATACGGCCGCTGAAGCAGCCTGCCAGCAGTTTGGAGGGGAGGGAGCTGGGGAGGGGGAAGGTGCATCGAGTGTTTTTCGCCTGCTCTGCCAGTTGCACGGCAGCGAGGCAGGAGCTGCGAGCGTTACGACCCTGAGAAGCCGGCTGCCCACCCGCACCGTGCTGTGCCATCCCAGCCAAACATCTCCTGGAGCATCCATAGGGCAGCGTGACTCACGGAGCCGCAGGCATCGGCTGGGGGGATGCGGCTGGACCTCGGCGCCTGGGGACGGTGCCTCGCTGCTGCCAGTCGGGAATACTGATCCGTGGTCAAGCTGTCCTTCTCCACGCTCTGCTGGTGGGGTGAGCAGGTTATCCTCGGGGGTGAACAGGTTATCTTCAGGAGGAATTGCCCCGTGGCAGAGCAACTGAACCTTTGGGCATCACACCTGGCCAGCTTCCCTGGACAGGCTCGGGAAGTAGGTGTTGCTTTCCCAGCCTGCCCCAGGTAAGTAATCTGATCTTAAACAAAGAAACACAGAGATGGGTATTTCTTATTTAAAAATACGTTAAAGCAAAATCCTTTGTTTTTGTTTTAAAGGCAGAAGGTGTGAATGTTCCCGTGCTCTGTGCTTCGGGAGAAGTCCCAGATTTGGGGGATGATAATGAGGGATTTAATTCTGGGCAGCAGGTGCTGGCAGCAGGGATGCGATGCAGCGCCTGTAATCATGTTGTCGGGATCATTTTGCACCATCTGGGTGTAAAAGGGGCGGTCGAGCTTTTAATTGTAGTCCTTGGGCATCTGGTACCTTCCTCCTCCTGCTGCGGGTGCAGACATGTTCCAGGAAAGGTGGTCTGTGTGCCTGAGGTGTGTAGAGACTTAGAGCTGGTGGGGAGCGATGCCACTGCCCCCGAGCCCCTGCGCTGGGGAAGGGTCCTTTGGTGGGAGGGGAATGAGAAGGTTGTTCCCCTTCCTGCTCCCGCCGGTCACCCATCGCCTTTTCCTACCAGCTCAGGAAAAAAACAAAGTTGGGTTTACAGTTGTGTGGGCATCCTATCCCAATCGGACACGCTTTTCTGAGTTGCAAATAATCCCAGCTGAGGAGGTGTAAAGCAGCTGGCACGGGGAACGTGACCTGTTGTGCGAGCGCCTGTCTGTGAAACAGCCCAGAGCAGGAGCCAGGCTTCGGGTGTGACTGCCTCCGGGAAGGGGCACCAACAGCTGCTGCAGACTTGGGCAACGTGGGAGACATCCGTAAAAGACTGATAGCTGAATCAACTCCGTGCTATGCTTTTATGCACGATCCAAGTGGTGGAAGAGGCAAGAAGGCAAACTACGCGGTAACAGTGATGCCATCGCAGTCTGTCACTCCGGTGTGGCAGGCTGAGGAGGCTCGTGATCTCCAGGGGGAATGTACTGCAGTAATGAGAAGGCAGTGAGAGAGAGGGAGAAAAATCGAGCCAGGGAGTACAATTTCCAGCATTTGCCTTGCATAGGTAGGTACCTGTTAACCAGACTTTTCCCTGGCAGCACTAAACGTTGCGCTGTTGCGAGTCAGTTGAGGTGTTGGTGTGTTTCTAGTGGTGTGGCTAAGATGTAACAAACATCTACAGTTTCTGTGAATTTGCTCAGAAATGTCAGGGTGTCAGGAAAATGTTTCCACTGAGATTTTTGCAGTGACTATGGGAATCTCTCAGTAACAATGATGTTACTGCTTTTTTCAATTTAAGGGGTAAGAAAACCAAGCAAGGTCTGACCACAGATGTTTTTAAGAGGCACAGAGGTGTCAGTGTATCGTACATGACTCCATCCAAAGTACAGGCAGCCAGCTTAAGCGTAAGGATGGGGACACACGAGTGGTAGTACAGTTCATCTGGAAACCACCGCTGCACAGGCATGGGCTGGCAGAGAAACAAACCACCCCAGTGCCTGAAGAGCTCATGGAGAAAGATCCCAGCTGTCCGGCTCGCCCTGCCCTGTGTGTGGGAGGGAAGGAGTGGGAAGCACCCCTGGGCTGAGGTGCTGCTTTGAGATGTGATGGGAATGTCAAGGGTGTGTTGGGAGCAGGGAGGCTGGGCTCAGGGAGTTCAGCTTGCTTCAGTAGCACGAGTCGCTGGAACACAGATACTTAGGGAGGTGAGATTGAAACTTGTGTTGCTTTTTACAGATAAAATTACTAAGTGTGGGTAATCTGTATTTCTTCGGGTTTTTTTGTGGTTTGTACTCTACCGTGCACATCCCTGCCAGAAGAGCAGAGTATGATGTGTGCAGTGCTGGTGAGGGACACAAGGGGTTTTTCTTCTGTCTTCCATCTTTTTCATGTTACTAGGGTGTCCAAACTGTGTCCATCACATCGAGGGTGTGGGTGAGATTGGTCCAGCAGCACAGGCTACAGCACCGCTTCTCTGTTGTCCCTTGTGCTGCGTTTTGGGCCCAGAAAGTTTCTCTGAATAAATGCACAGCTATTTCCATGTCGCTCCAAACATGTTTGCATTCAGAAGGCAAGAGAAAGGTGAGGAAAAACTAACCTGAATCTTTTACCTGGAAATAGTTACCTAATGCTTATACCTAGAGATCAAGAGTCAGTTATCTGGCGTTATTTCCTGGCTTTGACGTAACTTTTCTATTAACCTTGGAGGAACCAGTAACTTTCCTGTGCCTTCAAGGTTTTTTTTTCTAAAATGCAAGTAATGTTCTTGAGCATATTATTCACCTCAAAGGGTGTTATAAGAACTAATGCTCATAAAGCGTTTTAGAATTTATTAATACAAATTACCATAGGAGTGCAAATTCTGCTAGTATCACCTACTAATACAAATTAACATGGTTTTAATATACATGATCAAAAATGTTTAGTGTATATCGGTGATCCTGCAGGGTCCAGGGACTTTCTGTACTGCTTTGGTGACACTGAGGATCTCAGTACCCTATTAACCATTCAATTAAACAGGACTGCAGCATCTTTTTGTTGCAGAGGTGTACTGGTGGATATGATTTTGTAACACTGGAGTGATGTTCATTAAAAGGTCTCACCCCCAGCATTTAGGAGACGGGGAATTCATGCGCTACAGGCACCTATACATTCTCTCCTTGCTGCTGTGAGTGTCTTCCTGATGTGAGGATTGAAATGAAATCTTTCTGCTGTTCTGGTAATGATCTCCCTGCTGAAGCTGTTAGCAAAAACGTCAGTACTCTGAGTAGTGGGATTATGATGAGGAGGGGTTTGTACTATCAGCTAAACTGAAACAAACAAATAAATTTAGGGAGGCAGAGATGCATTCAAAAGGATAATGTGATGATCAAAGACATTGTATTCCACTATCAATCTCCAAGATTATCTAGTGATACTTTGAGAGAAAGGTAAATCATCTATATACACACTGGCAATCTTAAAGGTGTTTTTCCTGTACTGAAACAATTAAATACCAATATGAAAAGCACAGGTAAAGCTGAAATCCTCCCAAACTGGGCAGGTTCTGCATCCTACAGCTGGAAGTGATCTGTGGATACACTTTCTGGAATTGTGTCAGAAATCTCTTTTCAGCTCTGATGGCTCATTGAACAGGTCAGTCGAGCCTGGGAAGAACACGCTCACAAGTTTGCACGACAAGTGCTAAATCTGATTTGTTTCTGGGGTCAGTGGGGTGTGATGTCAGCACTGTGGGGGGAACATCATTTATCGCTGACAGCAAAGGTGAGCGTTTCCCAGTTGCACATTGTGATCCCTCCCAAAGGTGTCCTTGGGATGGTTCAGGGGAGGCTGTGAAGCATTTTATACTCATAAGGGAGCAGTCAGCTGCCTTTAATTGCTGACTGCACTCAGTCCTTCCAGGGCAGAGGATTGTATATTTATATCAGGAGCCAGTAACTATAACCTATTCTTGTTCCCTTGGCCAACACAGGCTGAGCAGTGGAGCTAGTTAACCTGTCCTTGGCCAATTAAAGTCTGTGAAACCTAGAGGGAAGCAGAGAATGAAAGGGGACCACACAAATACAGGTTAGGCCAAAAGAGAGTTAAGCTCTCAGAAAGTTAAGGATATTTGTCCCAAACTAGGGGGACTGAGGGCACGTTGAAGATGTGCTACTGTCTACATGCCTCTGCATTGCAACAGAAGTGCAACGTCTTCAGGAGGCTCTGAGGGTTTTTTGCAGCCCCCTCCCAAAGCAGTGTGAAGACAACACTCTGGGAGGAGCTGCTGCAGTGCTTCCATCTCTGAAACCCTGCTGACGGCAGCCTTGTTTTCTGATCCACAGGTCCAGAGGATGGCATAGCAATAACGGCGCTGTCCAGGGAGCTGCGGTCCTTCCTTGCCTGCCTGCATGCTGCTTGAACCAATCCCAAGCTTTTGTTTTTGGACTGAAGAAACCTGAAAACCTTTATCTCCTAATTCATGAGCCAGCAGGATGTGGTCGCCGTGCTTTCAGAACGCCTGCTCGTAGCCGCCTACAAAGGCCAAGTGGAGAATGTGGTGCAGCTTATCAACAAGGGTGCCAAGGTAGCGGTTACCAAGGTAACAAGAGAAAAACGCTTTGCAAAATCCCTGGGAACTAACATAACTCCTAGACCATTGTCTGTGAAAATGCCCTCGTAGCTTTAGCAGTCTGAATGTGACTGAGGTTAGTGTTTAGATTTCCTTAAATTTTATACTTAATAACTCATGTGAATTTAGAATATAGGGCATGTTTTGTATTTATACACTTCCCAGTGGATGCGGCTGTGGTGAACACAGAGTCCTTAGAAACGTAGTGTGTCGATGGAGGGGCAGCAACATTTTTCAAAGCATGCATTGACTTTTGAACACCGTGTGAACTGATGAATGGAGCGATTCATCACTGTCGAGGGAAAGTTGTTCAGAGTGCCCATCTTTCTTGGTGAGAGGATGGGGAAAAGCCACCTGTTGCGGCAGGGTAAAGGTACACAGAAAGTGTTCCTTGCCACTGAAGTCTCTCGGTACAACGGCCTTGCTTATACCTGACATCTTCATTGATTCGTGCTGTGTAGTTCCCGGTCAGTTCCATACTTGGGGGTTGCAAACGGTGTTCCCTGTACCTTCGATATAAGGTCAGCATCCAAGGATTTCTGCTTAGATATTAAGAGAGTTCAAACCGATACTCACATATTCCTAACTCTCAACATGTTATAAATAATACTAGGATATAAAAGATGAGATAGAATTGGCTGTTGCAGAGAAAGTTCAGCAAAAACCCTTAAAAATAATTTAGGTAAGTTAGATCTTTATAGCTGTAACATGAAATTTGGGACGTCCTGGTTTTAGGAACTATTGTCCCCCATTGTATCTAGTTTTATTTGTATTTCCATATTGCTTTGAACATTTTGTATGTAGAGGAGCTATTATTTACAGATAGAAAGCAAATGTGAGTGTATTTGATAAGTAATTTACCTTTTCCTCTTTTTATCTGTCAGTGACAGTTGTTTTCAATTCCTTTGCAGTGTTTGAGTTGTAGATAGTATTTATTTTGAAAGCTGGAGTGATCCAAGGACACCTGGTGTTCGTAAGTTTTGTTTGCCGAGACTAAGTGGCCTCTCTTTGATAGATACAAAGTGTTGGTGTTTCTGTTGGAAAGTTGAGCTCCCTGGTGATGTCTGAGACCGTCCCTGTGGCTAACCGGGTACTACAGGATTGTAACTATTCTTTCCTCGAGGTTGTGGGTCATCCCCATGGAGCCCAGGGAGGGGGGATGACAAAAGCTGTCCCTCTTGTCATCCCAGCACGTCATCAGACGGCACAGACGAGGTACTTGGGTAGCCTGGTGACAAGCCCTGCTCAGAAGAAATGAAGTCAGGTCAGCAAGACTGTGGAGAAGTGCTCGGAGGAGTGGAGAGGTTCTCAGAGGAGCAACCGAGTTTATGTGCATGTGGTATTTTGGAGACAAACACTTACACCTCCCATGCTGTGAGCCAGATAGAGGTGAACTCAATGTGAACCACGAGGCATGAGACCAAGCTGCTGCCCTCATCAAAGCCCATCAGTTCAGGCTCAGGAATGTCCTATCCAGTTTGCGTCTGGCTCTCACCCAGCCATCTAGCTGCATAGGGAGAGCATGTGCATATTTGCCTGTGAAAAGCTGTATAATCATACCCTGGAAGAGCTGGGTTTGCTAATCTGGTGACACACAAAGGCTGGAAGGAGAAAGAGACATTTAAAGTCAAGGACAAGGTTGTCACAGGAGCAAGCATGTGTAAACTAGCCTCAAGTATATTTAAACTGGAAATTTGAAGGGATTTTTTAGCTATCATAGAGCCAGGTTTTTGTGCAGTCTTTCAAGAAGCAGAACAGGTACAAAATAAGAACTTCTTTCAGGTTAGGCGTTAATTTTAGGATGGAAATTAGATGGCAGGCTTGTAGCAGAGAACTATTGATCAAGCTTTCAGATAAATTGAAACTCAGAGCCTTCTTCCCTCCCCAAGATAAAACCTGTTGCAAAATTAGGCATAGAAAGAAATGTATGCACATGCATGCCTTAGTTCTCTTCTACCTGTATATCTTCTGCTTTTATTCATAATTTTCAGTTTGTTTTGTCAAATTAATTTTAAATTCTAGGGATTTGCTTGAAAATTTTTTTTAAAAAGGGGTGTTTTTTACTTGTCAGCCAAAATTCCTGCTGAATTCTATCATTATGAGTTTTATTGGAAGAAGACATGCAGAGACAAAGCTCTTTGGAGAGAGAGAAAGTTTCCACATCACTTTAGGCTTTAAAATATATTTCTGATATGCATCTGTAAGTGCAGAGCAGTTCTTGTGGAAAACACTACACAGAGATCTAGAGCTAAATGCTAGAGAGTTCTTTATTCAAACAGAATTAATTGATCATAGCTTAAGAAACATAAAGGATATTTTCTGTAACAAACCAAGTACTATTAAATGCTGGATAGCTGGCAAACTGATCCAGTTCTGTTTTTATCATATATATGGAAGGTCATATGATGTCATTAATTGCTGCTTCAGTAAACGACTGTTCAGCTGCAAAATAGTACTTCATTTCTGTCACCTCTAAGTAGATGATTTTAGAAGAAGAATACAAAAGAAACAAAACTCAATGGAGAATCCGTGTGTCCACGTGCTCACTTACACATTTCCTCAGGCACGCACTTGTTTTGTTTTGACAGTGTTACTAGCAAGGCAGCTGTGCTGGTGAGGTCAGTATGGAAGTGTGCACCTTCCCTGACTCCAGCGAGGACACTGGGGCTCGTTCCAGATTTGGGTCTTTTTAAATATGTGAAGAAGAGCTGGTGGTCACTAGATCACACCGCTGTTGACGATCTGACATCAGGGAGCCCAGAGCAGGAGAGTGCTGGTGGCACCGCGTTGAACATGCATCGAGCACTTGTCCTGGTGCTGGGATCTCTGCCACCAGCCGTGAGGGGTTGTGGCCGAGAGATGGTATGGTGCTCAGCAGAGGCTTCATGGCTCCGCTCTTCTCAAAGGGCACCTTCTCAACCAGGGTGCTCTGTTGCTGCTCTGCCTGGTAGGACAAAATGATAATTTCAGGTTTCATGCCTTTTTGTCTGACTTCCTTCACGGGTGTGAAGTTTATGGCTGTTTTCTTTATGAAAAGGGCAAAAAATACCCTATACAACTGATCATACAAATTGGCTGATCCAATAACCAGGTGCCTTTATAAAGTATTTTGGTGAATATGCTGTAGAAGCTGGAAAATTAAGAACTAAGCCTAGGATAAATCTTTTCTTCCAACCAAGAAAGCTGGTCCCTTCTTTCAGTCCTTTTTGTAGTAGAGCTTGCTTCCTGTAGTTACTGACAGCTGCGTTTTTGTCATGAAAGCACTGGGACTTCTGCTGAGCTGCTTTGCCTTGCTGTCCTCCCAGGATGTTGTTTTCCTTTTCCTGGCTTACTTTTATTTTTATTTTATGAGTCGAGATAGATTAGGGAGAGGGCTGTGGACCACTAGGGGTGGCACAGGAGGAGTGGTGGTAGTGACATCTTGGATCAGGTTGGCTCTTCTCTCAATCCTGTCCCCAGAATGGTGCCTGGAGGATGAAGAGAAGCGGCATTTCACCTCCCAGGCATCAGCCTCTGGTGTATCCCAAGGATGTCTGGCTGAAGCAAGGTACTTCGAGGTGAATGGAAGCTCTGTGCCTGGAGATGAAATTTCCAGGTCTGAACCTCTGCACTACAGCTCAGAAAAACAAAAGCGTTACTGGGCACTGGGTTTCACTGGGGTGTTGCAATATGGGGCGTAGCGTTCAACAGCGAGAACTAGCAGTGCCAGAAAAAGCTGCGCATTAGCAAGCACACCCAGAGGAGTGTGCCACTTCTTTGTTAAACGTGGAAGAGATTGCCAGAGGAAGTCATAAAGGTAGTACGGGCAGTTTTAATGTAATTTGTGTAGTGCTGTGGGGTTTATGATTATTTTTTCAAGGGAAGCAGAATATAGCTTTTCTTATGGAGCATAGCATTAAGATCATAGCTATAAAATTGAATTCTGTGGAAAAGGGATGGAAAAAACCTTAGAAATGCAAAAGGTAGTGCTTCTTGTTTGATTTGGTAATTTTTGTTTGTTTGACTTATTTTTTGAACTAGTCATGTTGTGAACCTGCCATATGGCAACACTTTTGTAATGCTGGGGTACTTCTCTTCTCATCAAGATTTCAACTTCAGAGCATGTGGAGTTCTTTAAAAAAAAACTCTCTTTGTTTTCTTACTTTTTAAGTTCAGAAACAAAAAAAATAACTCTGTGACAAGACTTAGTTTTTGTTTTCAAGCTTTCAAATAAAACGTGGATAGACGTGTTTTTGTCTAAGTGCAGGATGGATGAATAAATAACAGTCCTTGTGCAGCACAAGAGCAGGGTGAGATGGAGAACTGAATCTACTTTCATAAAAGTATCTACAAATACATTAAACACAAGGAAAAATCACGTGGCTCGTGGTGCTAAGGCTCCCCTGTATGGGTTTGGTTGCAGAGTGCATACATTGGCAGCTGCTCTAAAAAAATTCTGCTTTTAAATGGTATGTATCGACAGCTACCTGTCAATGTCTGGCAGTTAGAATACAGATTAAATACAAACAAACACGGTAACCTTGCATTTTACTGCTGAAATTCGTGTGGCTGTTTACTGTGCTTGGCTGCAACCTGATATGCCCCATAGCTACAGCAGCGGGTCACAGTTGTTGGAAGTTGCAGTTTTAGTGTAATAGGTCCCATTTATTTTGTCAATAAGCCTGTGACATGAGAGCATTTGTATGATTTGTTGCCTGCTGAAGCAATTATTTACATTTGAATAGAAGTCCAAATTGCATATTTTTTATATGAATGACTGCTTTATTGGTTCATTAATCCCAAGTTGTAGCAGTCTCTCAATTGTATTTCTGTAATGACCCCCAAACCATTACAGGTCATATTTGGAAATGCTCACAAGCTTTTAAGTTGGTAATCTGCATGTTAAGCAGTGCCTGGCTTTAATGTTGTCTCCTTGCAGTGAGCATCTAGGAGGCTCTTCGTATATATTTCCTTTCCCGCTCGGACCTGTGCGTGCATTCAGATAAGCCCCCTCTTTGGTGCTGCAGTGGTGAGTGTGAAATATCTTTATGGAGAAGACGCACAGAGGTAAATTTGTCTGTCATCTGCCTTCATCTCTTCTCCCCCTAGATATTTTAGGTAGGATGCGTTGCTGTGAGAGAAAAACTTTGTGGGCTGTTGGTTTGACTTACAGATGTGAAGGCAAGAGCAGCTCTGACTGTTGCTGCTGGGGCTGGCAGCTGTGGCGTGGACCCTTTGAACATTTCTCTCCAAAGCCGGTTGTGCGCGAAGTTTGTCATCACAGTGTAAGGGGCAGACAGATTGCCCTGCGTCTCCCTCCTGGTCTGTTCTGGACTGGTGTGTGCAGGCCAGTGTCTACGTATGTTTGTGTGGGGAGGTGGGTGGGAGTGTTTTTCCAGGGTTTGTGTTGCCTGCACTGGAACACTGTCTAGCTGTACCGCTCACCTTTGCTCTCATTTTGATGTTACTGGGAAGAAAAAGAAAACCTGGCATTGCCAGTTCTTGCATGCTTATGATTAATCTTGAGGTGATCAGTGCTCTTCCGAGAGCTGGAGCCTTTAATCAGTGTAATGTGCTGGAGCTGATCCTCCTCCTCGTTCTCCCATCCTCGGTAGGGTCACGGTTTTCATTTATAGTGTCCCTTTGTAGGGGAGGAGCTCAAGGACTGCGTGTATGCAGTAGCTCTGGTCTCTGAAGGTCTGTTTCTAGGGGTCTCTGATAGGTGGGATACCTCAACCTATGCTTTTGGGTAGAGAATCTCAAAACACACAAGCGCTCTGGAATAAAAATAATCCTCTAGTCTTCTGTTTCAATAACTCAATTTTTAGTTTTTCTTTTTAAACCTGAGTTTTGGGGTTCTGGCTGAAGTTTTTGAATGTTTGGAGATGATGATAGGGGAAATGCCCAGTTAACATGCATCTCTGTTGGCTGAGTGACAGGAACAGCCAGGCAACCCTTGCTGGAAGCTCTCCCTGGCCCCATGGTGGTCTCCACCAGCAAGTGCCCTCGTTTTCTCCAGCATCCGTCTCCTGTGGCTGGCCATGCGCTTGGGAGGCTGTCCAGCTATGGAGAGCTGGAGGCTGGTCCCACTGAAGGGAGAACTTTGTGCTCCCTGGGGCGAGGGCAGCCTCCTCCAGGAAAGCCTGTGCCCCAGGGCAGCTTTATTTTAAGGTAAGGCACCGAAAGGCAAGGCGGGTGAAGGCCACGTGATCTGGATCTTCTGCGGTTTTGCAGCCTTTTCTTGGGCTTGTACTCTGCCACCTGGCACGCTCTGTGTGGCAGTCGCCTGGGAGGTTGTTGGGTGTGGAAAACATATCCCTCACATTGAAATAGCCTCATACTCTACTTTCTTAATTTACTTTTAACACAGTACCTGTGGCTGCACATCTGCTTTTTTTCAGTGGTTAGAGGTAGTTATCTTACCAGAAAGTTTCCCTGCTGGGATATATTCATAGTTGACATTGTTTTCCTTTTAAAGTACATGAGCTGGCTTCAGTTGGGTTTGTTTGGGATTTTTTCTGCTCTATGCACAGATTGCAATAAATTGTCTTCATAATATATTAGTAACCTGTGGAGAAGTGAAATGCCCAGATTAGGTCATTTACTTATTTCCATTAAGTAATAGAAAAAGTCAGAACCCATAAGCCTAAATGTGCTGGAGCACATATTCATAGTCCAAACATATTGTTCATAGGCGGGAATGATTTGTCCATCTGGCTATCTGGCTTCCTTTTTCTTTTCCCCTTCTTTGTTTTTCATCTTTTCCCCTTCTTTTTCTCTTCCCACCTACCCCCTTGCTTTCCTCTCTCTTTTTTTTTCTTTTTGCCCTCTTTCCCCATTCCCCGCCCCCCCCCCCCCCCCCGTCCCTTCTTTTTTCCTTTTTTTTTTTTTTTTTTTCTCCCCACGTTACTTGGGAACATTTAATGTCTCCTGCTATTGAGTTACCTGGAACAGCGACATAGCCCCCGCTCTCCTCCAGGCTGATGGAGAAGGAAGAGTGCTCAGTGCATCTCGGTGCCTCTCACCGTAGGGGCAGGTGTTTAGGGACCTGTGGCCGGGTTGAGCGAGAAGCGCCCAGGCAGCAGGCTGGATGGCACCCGGGGGCAGCGGTGACGGCCAAAAGCAAGCCCTTCCCACACCTTCTGCAGGGCAGGAACGGAGGTTTCCCACGTGGGTATGAGCTGCTGCCGCTAGCAGGAGACAACATTTGGTTTTTGCAAGATCTGCGTGTCAAGAATGAGTGAGGACTTTTCCCTTAGGTCTGGCCCTTCAGATCAATAGCGTAGGACAATTAATCAACGTTTAACTCTTTAGGAGCATGGCACAACTAGTCAGTAGTGAGACATTTTGTCCCCAGCCATTCTGTGGATTTCAACACTGGTTTTCCTTCTTGCTCTGAAGAGGCTGAATTCCTGTGGCTTTACCAGCTATGCGGATATGGCATTTGTTATGTGAACACAATCCTGTCTTGAGCTTGGTTTTTTATTTACTTGGAAGTTGCTTTCCCAACAGAGAAGTTGCTTAAAACCTCAGAGAGCTGATGGTTGCCTTCTGCTTACCTCAGGCCACTAGTATTCAGACAGCTCTGGAGGTGTTGGCTCCTTCTCTGGGTGACATATTAAGTCTGTTTATCTTCTTTGCAGGGTAAATCATTGGGTGGAAAAATACACAATGGCAGCGGTAATGAAGAAATAGATATATAATAGATAGAGGAGTGATGTAACTCTCCTTTATCACATAAAATGCCTAGTGGAGAAAACTGGATTCTTTGTGAAGCTACTCTGTGATTTTAGCAATGGCTGGAATCCTTTTTTCTTAGTTGTGATGAAATAAAATTTGCAATGAACAGTTTTAAGAGTCTTCCTGTTTAGCAGTTCTTAAGGTGCTTCACTCACTTTTCATGTTGATGCTTTGAGATTTTATAAATATGTGTATGTATTTTTATATGTTTATGTATGTATCTATAAATTTCCTAGTGCAAGAGTAAATTTTTGATTTTCTCTTATGAGCTTGCTTTTTCAGGTTGTGTGGTTAAATGTTTAGGGATTCGCTTGTTGCAGCTCTTCTCTGTTGTCCAGACTGCCTCTTACAATCTCTTCCCTCTTTGAGCCTCTTTTCACGTGGATTCTTATGCTTCTTTTAGAAGCAGCAGTTTATTCTGCTTTTCCTGAGATGTTTAATTTTAAATTCTGTCAAAGGATGATCAAATGGGACTCAGTTACAAGTAACTATAGTATTCCTCTTGTAATTTCACTTAGATTTTTGGAACCCATTTGTTGGGGAGGTGCCTTTTTTAAAAAAAAAACAACCTAATTTTACTGTAAGATTTCAATTTTTTTGGTTTTTTTCCCCTCCTAAAACCATACATCATGTATCCATCTCACTAATATGCCTTTTCTGTCCTTCTGTTATTAGGGAACTGTCCTTGATTACACCACGGATCGAATTTCCTCTGAATATTTATGCTATTTCTTTCATGTGGGTTAGAACTTGGTAATGTTTGTTTAAAAATCAGCATTATCTAAAAAACCTGACAGATCTTTGGCAAAAAATGAGGTTGGTTGTTGTACACGTGAAGTCACTTGGAGTGACTACAAGCCTTCCATTTCTTTTAAGGGGAGCATACATCATACGCAACAGTCCAGTAATTTTTATTTCTATTGCAAAGATGGTACCCATTACAATATATGTATTAGCCTGCTCCTGCAACTTTGTCATACGGAGCGAAGTTGAAATCAGTTGACAATTCTGCGCTCCAGAGAGACAGAAACAAAAGGGGCGTGAATTCTTTTTGGACACAAAGCCAGATCCAAGCTTGTAAGGAAGAATATAATGTCCCTTTTGTAGAGTGTCATCGAGATAAACTGAAATGTTGCAGAAGGGGGAGGAGGAGTTTTCAGCATACAAAAAACTAAGGTAAAGCGTTTGGCACACTAATATGTGTCAGTTGCTGCTATTGCAGGTTTCAGAGGGCAAGGTATGAACAGAAGAAAGAAGAAAATCAGATAAAATTCTGGTCAACTACCATGCATAAAAATTCATCTTAAGTTATTATTATTTTCTTCTCATTCATAGCATGGCCGGACCCCCCTGCATCTTGCTGCCCACAAGGGTCATCTCCACGTTGTCCAGGTTTTGTTGAAGGCAGGTTGTGACCTGGATATTCAGGATGATGTAAGTAGATACAACCTTCTTGCTTGGGGTGGAGGAGAAAAGGTAATTTGCAAATAACAGTAGGCTTTCACTTATTTGAAGTAGGATTAGATGAAAACAAAACCCGTCTCTCTATTTTCTAATTCAGAGATGTAAGCTATAATTTGGAGATGCAAAACTATATGGGAGACAATGTAAAATATGTTGTTTCAATGAATAGTTTGGTCCTCTTGCTCAAGCTGCAGAGCTTTATAAGAGCTGGTTGCATCAGGCGGGTATGAGTAAGAGTTACTGTATGCCACTTGGTGCAGAAATGAAGAGAGTTCATTGTATTCTGTGGAAAACCACTGGAGGATGTCAGGTGGGGGACACAATCTGTTGTGATGTTTGCCTGAAGTGGGAGATGCTTTTTGTGTAGGCACATGCCACAGCGTGTAGAGCATTGAGCAGCTGCCCAGAGCACTGTGCAGCGTTGCAGGGAAATCGCCCTGCTGGCAGCCACACTCCATGTGGGGCCGGTTGCATCTGTGAGGCTGTCTTGTGGTGAAGCATACGCACACTGAAACCAGGTTTGAATTTAGCAAATGGTAGTTTGTTTTCATTTGGTAAAATATGCGAGTTGCTGGAATTTCTTGGTTTTCCGTAAGTAGTTCTAAAGACCAGGCTTTAAGGCACATTGGAGTGACTGGTAACGTGGTTTTAGTTACCTCACTCTGACGAACAAAGATGTAAACTTAAATGTGCAGCAGCAGTTGAATAACCATGACTTTTTCAGATGTGTTGCTAACTTCTGATAGCAAGCTGGAACAAATTTGAGGAAGGGTTGCTTTTATTCCCCCTGCAATAAATATGGTGAAGATTCTTCAAAGGACCTAGAAGTCCAAAGGCGGTTAGTAGAGGCACCTGTATGACTGTTAAAAGGACACTGGGAATGTCTAGGTGCCTTTTGAAAATCCCCTTAGGTGTTCGTTTGCATCTAGAGAGTCTTAAATACCTGTAGAAATTGGAAAACTGGTTTCCTTCTCTTCATGAGTAGCTGTTACCCTGTGAGATGTGAGCAGTCTGTCTGACAAGTTTAGAACTGGGGTACCAGTGCAGCCAGCTTTCGACTAAACTTGTTTTTCTAGGAAGAAACTTTGCTTCCTGTGCTCTTTATTCTTTCCCTGTGCCCATCTGTGAAATGGAGCAGATTTGCAAGCATAATGGGAGTATCAGTTTATTCAGATGTATCCTGAGTATGTTGTTTGACTTCTCCCAGCAAAAATGATTCATCAGGTATTTAAGACAAAATTGCAGGTACTTTACAAGTACAGTCAGTTTTCCTGAGAAAACCAAGTTACTGCTTTAAGAATGCTAGAGCTTCTACTGATCTGGTCAAATTGGGTTTGTGTGAAAACTGGGTTTTGAATAAGTCTGGGTTTTTTTTAATTCTCTAGGAATAAAATCTAGGCTGTTTATATGTAAACGTGGTAGCCATAGTGGAAAAACAGTAAATCAGTGTTTGGCATCATTTCACTTTAGCAATGAGTCTTGCACTGTAGAAATATTCAGCTTGTAGAAGACCTACTTCACTTGCCTTGCAAGCTTCTGAGGGGCTTTGTTCATGACAATGGGATACTGCTTCTAAATGTGGTGACTAATCTGAACAGAGTAGATGCATGCTTGATTCACAGATACTGTTTCTTTAGAATGTATTTTGATTTTTAGCTCTGTATTTAGTACTAGTAATTTGGCTGGGGTTGAGGAGAGCCTCAGGAGATGCAGAGTCTCAGAGGGTGTGTTTGGATTTGTCTCAGAGGAGGAGGAAGGCTAAAACTCCAGGTGAAGATTTTTGCTTATGAAAGGTATTAACTAAAATATTTCTGCTTTCCTTTTACATAGGTCTTCAAAAAAGGTTCTCTATTTATGGTTTCTCCTTGTATAATTCATTTTTACACCTTATTTATGCCGCACAGAATATGTTCGTATTCTCTTTTAGTTGCAATCTATTGATTATGCCTTCGGTTACCTTTTTACTGTGTGCTTATTTGGCAGGGAAGGCGTCTTAGTTTCAAGCGTTGATTAACATCTGTACATTTCAGTGCTGTTTTTCAGGAATACAAATTTAGGTTCAGAGATTAAATTGTTCATGAGATTGGGGACTATCATATTTAATCGAACAGTAAATTACTTAGTTGATTTGTCTGTGGCATTGTTGTAATAAGACAAAAAACCCTCCAGGTTCTGAAAAGATGACCTATATTTTATTTTTCTAAATAACAGGAGAAACGTAAACATACTTTATTTTGGAGCTGACTCTCTTTAGCTAATCAACGAATGCAAGACTAACTTTTCATCTGCCACACGATAAGCAGAAACTTTAAAGTTGCTAGATGTCGTAGAGAGATTAAACCACTCGCTTCATGTTCTGCAGATACATTCTTTAAAACACAGTAAGAGCCGTAAGGATTAGTTGAAGAATGACCTCCAGTGGCCTGGAGTGGGATTATTATGAATTTCAACCAGTGGAGTCCAGCTCTGTAGAGTACGCCACCCCGGGAGCTAACTCTTTCCTTCTCCCTGCCAATCCTGAAAACTCTTACTGGGATGCCAGTGCCATCTCTGAATGGTCCATGAGTATCCATACAGCACACACCTCAGAAATAGTCAAGGAGAAAGTTGTCCCGGTGAAGGAAATCAAGGACGAAAAAGATAAGAGAAACCAGAAGAGAAGGGCTAGGAAGGAACCTAGAAGATCAGAAAGAGAGAAGGAGGTTAGAAATCTTGTTCATCAACCCTGCCTTGAGCTTGACATCTCCCCTGGCTGCATGCTGCGAAACATTGGCGTGGTGCTCTGGCATGACCGAGCTCTTCTGCGGTGCATGACTGCATGGCCGGCTGCGTGCTGGGCGCTCTGCGTCACCTTTCCTGCCCCCTGTGCACTTTCTGGGAATCTAACTGGGAAAACAAGCTGATTTAAAACAAAGGCCTGAGGCCCCAAAACTCCCTTTCTGGAAACTCCTGTTTAAGAAGCAGAAAATTAATTTCAAATGGAATTGAACCCAGAGTTCACAATCATTTGTAGCTGAATGTAAATATGAAAAGTGACTTATTCCTGTACCCCCATTTCAGTCTCATTTAAACTGTCATTTGTTTCGTTTGTGATTATTTTGTCATGCCTTGATCACTTCTGCTGGTCGTGCATCGTCATTTATCTTTCAGAGTGAAGTTGTTCTTACTGTGTATCGTGGTGATTGCCCTTTTTTAGCAGAGGAGGAGGAGAGCAGCACAGAGCCATTGAGAAACACTGGGGCACGTTTGGTTGCCTTTGTTACAGCTGCTCCAGGATATCCACCTATGCTTGTATGCCCCTGCGAGTATTTAGCACTTGGAGATATTTTAACTTTAAAACATTTTGAACTTTATACCGTGGATTTAATGGTTTGATTTCATAGTGTAAGACTTTGCAAGTGTTTTTTGATACTTTGTGTCAGGATTGAAGGCATGAGGTTTTTGCTAGTTATTTTGGTGCAATTCTCCTGTAGCAAGACAGTTTGGTGATTTCTGCAAACATGGAGAGCCAGTGAGGAGGCAAAGTGTGACACTGGAGAGGGGCTTTAAAGGAGACTGTACAACTGATGGACGCTCTGGAGAATAGGAGCGTGCAGGAAAACAAGATATGGTGGTTCTAGTATTTTCTTTTTTAATCAGAGAAAGGAAAAAGCAACATGTATTACAAACTAATGTCAACCAAATCTCGTTAAATTTGGGCAGTGGAGTCTGTAACAGAGACCCCAATAACCCAGGACAGCAGGCAGGAGTACTAACACCTACCTGAAACCCTTCTGTAAGTTCCTTGTGTGTTTCCTTTCCCTTGGGGTGAAAGATGTAAAATAGATGCCTATCCAGTTCCCAGGGGCCTGGTCCCAGTGGTTGCATCCATGCTTTAAGTTTGTCAGCAAAGGAGGAGACTCTGGGAGGTAATTGCAAACACCCGGCGCCACCAGCCTAGCCAACACAGAAGCGCTAAAGGAAAAGGTAATGCCCAAATCCGTGGAGAAAGTCAAGATTTAGTTGTCTGCCTTTCTTCAGGACTCCCAGCCCGAAACCTTCTCCTGAAAGCAGGTGTTTAAGCTCTCTGTAAAAAACGTGGTTTCACCCTTCGGAAGCGTACCTGCTGGTGCTGGGCGTTGCTGTGCAGTAGCCTTGTTACAGGCAGAGCTCCCAGGGTGTGCAGTCCTGCGTCCTCTGCGCGGCGTGATGCAGTCTCCCATCCCAGTCTCCCATCATCTCCCGCTCTCTAGCCCAGTGAATACCAAGATTTTTCTTAAAACTTTCAACACGGCTGTGCTCTCACGGCAAGACAGGCCAGGTGAGTTCCATAACCTTTCGGCTGCTGAAGAAAAGCCAGTGGCCACCTCCTTCACCGGTCTCATTTCAAAGTTGCGCACCTGCAACTTGTGTGGAGCTTCTTCCTGCAAGCATGTGATGGGGGTGCTCACAGGGCAAGAGGGAGGAGGGGAGACGCCTGTGTCGGGAGGGGGTGTGCTACACGACAGCCCCCGCGGTGCCACCGTGTCTGTGGTGCCCTGTAGCAGCGTGCAAGCCGAGGTGCCTGGGGCGTTGGGGTGGGAGCGCCCGAGTTTGAGTTGCTTTCGTGGCTAAGCAGCAGCTGAGCATGGGGATTTGAGATGCATCGGTATAGACTTAAGTGCCTTAATTCTACCAAGCCTCACTTAAGCACCTAGGTGTCTTTTTGGCTTCAGGCCCACATCTGCACTCAGGCAGACTGTTGTTGCTGTCAAGGTCACGTTTGCATGGCACGGCACCGGAGTTATCTCTCTTCATTGCTGCTGAACTGCAGTGTGTTCCTAAGGCACAAATCACTTACAAATAAGATCATAAATTGTGCCCAACATAATAGTCTGGGCAGTTAATGTGCATTTACCAGTGTAATTGCTCTCTGAGCCTCTGGAACAGCCCCCTAATGCCTTGCTAAAGGCAGAACTCCGATGAGCGCTTTCAGAGACACTTATTTTAGCAATTAATAAAGATACATGAGTCAGTGATTACACTGTCTGAAAATTCACATTGTGAAAAAATAATAACTCATCTGTGTTCTCTGACTCCATAAGAGGCAAGAGAGGGGTTTGCTCCCCTGCTGATGGGGGGGCAGGACAGGCTGGAAGCGCAGGGGTGCAGGCAGTGTGGTCTGTAGGTGGGCTGCACCACCTGTGGCTGGGTTGCTCAGTGACTGACATGCAGAGGCCGTCACAGTCAGGTGGTTCAGCTTCCACAGCACCTCTAAGCAGTTGAAGGTTAACGTGTGTGCTGAGGTCCGAGGGGACAGTCAACCCGGTCCTGCCCTGCTGGCTGAGGGGGCCCTAGGGGTGGTAGGGACCTTCACCAGGACATTGATACCTGCCATCTCTTCACTGGGAGGTGCCTCAGTCCAGGTGAGGCAGGGTTTGAGAGATCCTTTGACACTCCCTGATACATGGATGAGGTATTTATTCACCCGGTCAAGGTGCTGGTTGGACCTTACTCTTAGATCCTTGGCTCTCCCTGTACTTGTGTAGGGAAGATGTCAGCACCAAAGCCCACACCTTGGGCAGGAGGCACCTGAGCCTGCCACCTGCGGGACCTGTGTCCCTTCATCTACCCAGGCTTCTGTTTTAGGGACCAGAATACAGTATGGGACAGAGCCCAGGCAAGGCTGAAGCTGTCCCAGTGCCGCCCTGCAGCCACAGTGAATGGCCCCCCAGCACATGGGCTGTGCTCCCGAGGAGACCTGCTCCTGCAGCAGTGAGGTGTGCTTCCTGCTTTCCAAATATGTGTTTGGTTTTAATTTAACTGAAATGCCATTAGAAGTAGCTGTCATACCGTCAGACCCCAAAACGTTGAATGGCCTTTGACCTCACCGCAATTACTGTGGTGGGATTGGGCTTATGACAAGAATAACCTTGATTTAAACTGGCCCAGCAAAAAGATTTTTAAGTATAAACTAAATCAAATAGAATCCATTCCTGCCCCCAGTTTGGTCTTCTGCACGATCAATTTTCTGGGCTGTTAGAAAGCAGCAACCATTGATCAAGCTTCATCTGTCGCAATGGCAGATGTCATCTTTTTTTAGTCTTTATTATAATAAAATCTTCTGTAGTTTTGCTGGTGCGGCAGTACCAGTTGGCAGGGATAGGTTGGCAGATTATCTTCCACTTCATGGGAGTCAGAATGACCTTTGCACTGTCCACACAACCCACTGCTGCAGCAGCAGTAGCTTGCCCGTCATCAGTACCGTGCGTTACCCAAAGAGGGTGTTAAAGTTTTGCCCAGCTTCTTGGCAAGCAGATTTCTTTATAGTAATAGTTACTGGAATCTGTCTGACACTTGCACTTGTGGGATGGTATAGTTTGGACATTTGCTGTAATATTTTGGTTATCTTTAACTTTGCAAGAAATACAGAAATTTAGAGACATTGCAGTGCTGTCAGCTTTCCAAGACTGTTTTTCTAAAAGTCCCAGTTTCTGGAACCACTACTGTCTTTGTTCAAAATCTCTTAAAATACATTTCCAGTCTTGATAAGGACAAGAACAAAAGTAAGAGTATGTAACCTCTGGAGACAAAACATAGAAAGCAATTTTTTTTTTAAAAAAAAGCCTTCAACACAATTTTTTTAAATCAACTTCATGATTATAAGTCAACTTAATTATTTAGTGGTGGTAGGCATTACAGGGGTTACTGAAAGGTTGTGGTTGACAGTGCTTATTGTGCTCTTGTTTTTATAATAACTATTAATCAATTAGTAACAATTTTGGTGTCGTTGGCACAAAAGAACCCCACCAAGAGCAACTTTAAGTGAGTTGCTAATTGCCTTTGAGAACAAACTATTCAAATGATCCAGTTATCTAAAGACTTGTAGACTGCAGGACAGAAAATACAGAATTTCCTCTAGTTTTAGTATTTAATATAATCTCGTATTCTCTGATAAATATTTGTAGTAGAAAAATTTCCGATCTGTTTAGGACTAGCTTTCCTGCAAGCTTTTTTCCCTGAGGGTACAGCGCAGATGCCTGCCCTGCACGTGCTTTTGATGACCATTATCTAGATAAGCAGAAGTAGATTGGATTCTCAGTCTGTTTATTCATCCCCAAAAAAGGCTGCGCGCAGCTTTGAACTGTCTTTGTGCCTGGACTCAGGCTGTGCTTCAGCATTGCAGGTTCAAAGCAACTTCAAAGGAAAGCCAAGACAGGTTGTTGTGGCAGCAGTGAAGCGACTGCAACTCGTATTCCCGTCGGTCAGCGTCTCACATCCCTTACGTGCTGCTGCATAAATCCTCCTATTCCCCCTCTTTTATCCGGGTCTCACCAACATGCACATAAAAGTGTATAGATAACCCTGGATGGGCAGGGCCAGTAGTTTGTGTCTCTCTAGCTTTCAGTTTGTGGAAGGCTTGTAGAAAATTAATCTTGGGCTCTCTAGCTAAGCAAATGTGTCCAACAGTTGTTAGAGGGGAGATGGGTGGGCAGTCAGACAAGATGACCGCATCAGCATCATTTGAAAAGTTGGCCATGAAGGAAATAAACTGATGTAAGAAATTTGCTTGGTGCTGCTACATGGCAGGTCAATGAGCAACGTAAGTTGTTTGGACCTCAGGATCGCACAGTCGCTTGGATGAAATAAGTTGATGGTCTTGCAGTTGTGCTCCTCATCATAAGATTGCCTCCACTCTAGTCCTAATTGGTAAATTCATCAGAGGTGCTGAAGAGACCGATCTCATCTCATGCTCCTTATCCTAAGTAGGGCTGATGGAGCAATCAGAGCCAAAACGGGAGAGCCTCATCCAGTTAGTCTAAGGACTGGAGGATCATTATGATGAATTACGACAGCCTGTGATTCCCTTTAGTTCCCTACAGATACTGCTGATTGTTGGACATGGAGTGCCAAATCGTGTTACATTCACTGCCCCCTAATACTGCCGTATTTTTAGAACGCTTCAGCGCTGTGTATGGGGTTGTGATGACTTGCAAACTTCTGTAAACAGTTGGTTTGTAGCTCTCTGATACTTTCAATAACTTCATAAATCTTAGAAACTTTAATGATAGTTGTTTACGGGGACTGTTTTCAAACGCAGTTTGGATCTGAGCGGTACGTGTGTTGAAGGTGCAGGCCCCTGCGTGTGTCGTATGCGTTTGCATTGAGTCAAAATGAGGTGGGAGTGGTACTGATGGCAAATCTGCTTCTTTTCGCAGGGGGATCAGACAGCATTGCACCGGGCTGCTGTCGTAGGGAACACCGATGTTATAGCAACTCTGATTCAAGAGGGGTGTGCTTTGGACAGACAAGACAAGGTAACAGGCGAAAGCAAAGCCCTGTGGGGTGGCAGCTTTGCCAGCCAGTAACGTTAAGGTCTCAGAGAGGAAGTTGTGGTTTATCCTCCTGAGTAAGTATTGGATGCTTTGAAAGTAATTTGAACAGTTACATTGAAAACAAAGCTGTACCATATCTTTAATATAAATGACTGTTACAGTTATTTTTTATATCAGGCTGGTAGTTTTTGGTTTAAGAGTGTCTTCTCAGCTCATTAAGGGGGGAATTAAAGAAATTTACAATCTTGCTATGCTCTATGCAGAACACTGCAGTTTCTCTTGATTATCCCAGAAACTGAGAATGCTGGGCTGTAAATTTAGTTTGGGAGTAAATATAACTTAATTCCAAGTTCCAAACAAAAGGAATAACAATATTTTTACGCTCTTCTAAAAATAAAATAAAAAATAAGCTAGTAGGAAAGGAAAATGTTTTATTTTTCAAGTGAGCAGGTGGGGTATGCAGCTGCTGCGTTCTGATATGTAATACTACCGCGCGTGTGGACACAGCGCACTAACCCTCTCTTGTGTGTGTGCTCTCCAGGATGGGAACACCGCTCTTCATGAAGCGTGTTGGCATGGATTCAGTCAGTCTGCCAAAGTGCTCGTTAAAGCAGGAGCCAATGTTCTTGCCAAGAACAAGGTGAGACCCATGCAGGAGGAGCTTTCAGTTCCAGTGTAAGGTGGCAGATTCTCAGCACTGGAGATTTCTGGCCATGGCACTTCTCAGCGGGTGGGGAACCAGCTCTTAGTGGGATATTTTTTTTCTCTTCCTTTTCTGCATTTACTGCGCCTGGATGCTTCCGCCACAGGCATTAGGAAATTCATATTTTGATAGCTGACGCAGGAGGAACTCAATAGCACGTTGACGATACATTAATTACGGCTGAGGTGTGCTGCAATTCTTGTGGAAATCCCATGGTGCTTTAATTTATACCAAGCGGATTCATTGTGATTGGTGTGATTTAAAATGAAAACTAATTGTACTAATAGGAAAATGGCATTCAGAATCTTTTTTTTTTTTTTTTTTTTAAAAAAAAAATTAAACAACCAAAGGAACGTAAGCCACAGAGGGGAAATAATAGTGTATCTTTTGTTACTAAGTTCTTCCTAATATACATTAGTGTAGGCTTTTACCAAAATCTTGTAATGAACCTGGATTATGTTCCTCTTGGTATTTATAATACCTTGAGAGCAGTTTAGAGGAGAGGATAACAAAGCAGGGAGTTTTAGTTCCACTCTAATTGTAATACCTGTGGGAAACTTCAATTCACTAATTCAAGAGTTAATGGAATAGTCTGGGAAATGGCAGGAGCAGCCTGTGGTGCGAGCTGAGTCCGGGTTTGGACCGATGGGTCAGCCAGATCGCACAGTTGGCACCGTGCCCTTTGTTAGAGGTGAGAGGGCTTTGGGATGGCTTTATGGGATCTCTGAGCGTTTTTTGGTAAACATGTCTCTAAAACTACAGCTGAAAGGGGCTAGTGAAGAAAAGGAAGAAAGGAGACAGCTGGCCAAGGACTAAGATTTTGAGTAAAAAGGCACGGTGCCTGGGCATAGTGTTTTGTATGTGCACGTGTATATGTGCAGTATATATACATATGTTTATACAAGCATGGTCACTTTGTGGTCTGTAATTGCATCATCTTTGATATTATTTTATTTGTCTTCCTTCTTTTATATTGTTCCAACTTCCAGGTTTTATTTTTGTAATGGTTTTTGCTGTAATGTTTACCTAGATTGGTATCAAAGGGACTTGGGCAACTTCCCATGCTTGACTTTATAGTCTTGTGAACCATGGTACTGCTATCCCTGGCTAGGCTTGCTATGCCTATACGTGTACTGCTGTACAAAGGTGCGGGCTTAAGATGCAAGTGTGGTTATCCTGCATGCTTGGATGCCTCAGGGTATTAGAAGATTTAGCTTACAATACAGCGTATGTCAACAGGAGACAGCCTCTCTTGGAAAGCATGTGCACAGAATAGCTCAGCGGGGTTGACGTCTGAAACATGAGTGGCAGACTTTAATACTGCGTGAGCAGCTCCTGCGCTGGTCTTTGATGTCTTACCCACACAATCCTCTCCCTTTGCATTTCACTGTTTGGGTGTTTTTTAAGACAGGATCTTTTCTCAGGAGCTGCTGAAAAATGTGGGAATTGTGCCTGCTTGCACACACGCATGGGCTTTTACCCCTTTTGATTTCAAGAAAAATGAAGAGCCTAAGTCTGCTTAATCCCAAAATGGTTTCTCTGGTCTCTCAACATTTTATGTTACTCATGAAAAGGCATAATCTTTCTGACAGCTTTCCAGGCAGCCAGGGCTGAGTGCCATGTGCAGGAGCACCCTATGGGCTGTTGACTTACGCCTGGGCATCATGCAGTTTTGGCTGGATGGGACAGATACAGCCTGCTAGATTTGCCATATCCTGCTAAGCAGAAGAAGACGGGAGGGATTTGGCTCTATTTGCTGTAACTCCTGATTAATATCGCCTGAAACTGCTTGGGGAACGCTTGTATGGATGCACTTCTTGCAGCACAGCACCCCGAGAACAGTATAAAAAAGAGCAATGCAATTGAAGACAGCTTCTATATCAAGTGAAATGCAGAGGACAGATAGGAGACCTGGGATTTTAAAGGCAAGTCAGGCAGGCATTTGAAGAATGGGACAACACGTGGGTAAACCACCGGGGTAGCAGTATTCCTCCTGTGCAGCAATCACACTGGAATAGATCATTCCGTGAGATCGGTTGTGGCCGCCTTTTAGATCCTCCATCAGTCTGTACATTTCAGTGGAGGTTCAGTAGGCCAGGGAGGACCCCCACATCAGTACAGCTCGGACCCGCTCTCCCTCTCACAGAAGGTGGTGAGAGATTTGTCGCCCCTTGGGAGATGAGCCAGATGAGCCTGATTTGCGAGCCCTGACCCTAGGCACCGGCTCCGTGACTTCTTCCACCACTGAGGTCCTCACCTCACAGCACCTCACCCGTCACCTGCTGCACAGGACCTCTCTGCCTTCCCACCAGGGCTGACCTTCCAAACAGCAAGTGATAAAGACATTGCAGAGGCTTTTCTGGATAAACCCAGGAGGGAAAAAATTGACGCTTAAAGTGCAATTTAGCTGAGAAAGAAAATCATGTCTGCCGTAGCCACTGTAGCTGCCACAGTAAGCCCCAGCTACATTCAGGCCTGAAAGAGCCTGTAATGTGGAAATGCAGACCAAAGACCACACCAAGAGTTGGCCTTTTGTAATTCAAACCCTGCAGCTTTGATCGGTGTGTTGAAAGCACAGGGAACAAAGTAAAGGACATAACGAAGGTGAACTGGCAGCCTAGTAAATGCGGAAACCCGTTTTACTTGAGCTGGTTTAATTTCTAGCTCCCAATAGCCAAAACCCCCAAACATTTTCAGGCCAACAGAAGCCAAATGCTGCCAGAAAAACTCGTCAGACCAATAAAATCCTTCAGTGTTAGAAAGACAATACACAAACAAACTCTTCTTTGATTTCTGTCTGTAAAAACTGTAAGTTTACTTCTTTCAGGAACCTTAGCGTGTGGTTCTTTGGGGTTTGGGTTGCTTTTTTTGCCTCTTCTCATCTTGGCTGGAGACTGGCCTGCTTTCTCAACATTGAAGCTTCCCGATAGCTTAAAATCTGCATCCTGCCCTGTGAAAGCACCTACAGACCCAGCCAGACTTGGAGCTGGTTCGTGTTAGAGCTGTAAGGAAACAGACGTTACTGTGACCCCGTCTGCCTAACACCTTGCAGCAGTCACGGCTGGCTTTACTTGAGATCAGAGATGCTGTGCCATGGCAGCATGATTCTTTGTGTGTGTGCACGGGGGAAACCCGAAACGCAGGAGTTATTTCTTTAAATGAAATATTTGATAGTGCTGTTTGATATTAAGGAACAAGGCAGTTTCTAGAGTCTTTGCTTCCTGCAAACAGATTTGACTAACACAGATATCGTTAGACTGTCCAGTTTCTCCCTTTACTATATCCCAGATAAATAATTTTAATGATGAAGAGGGTACTTCAGTCTCCACGTTCATTCAGCTCATATCTTTGGGAAAATAACAGCGACAGTTTCCCACTCCTGGGTGGATCTTCTAGCGGGAAGACCTGTGAGGCTTTATTTTTTAACGCTTATGTCCAATTTCTAAATACAGCTTTTATATTTTACTGTATTCCTCTAAGGCAGGTAACACACCTCTTCACCTGGCTTGCCAGAACAGCCATTCCCAGAGTACTCGTGTTTTGTTGCTTGGAGGATCTCGAGCAGACCTCAAAAATAATGTGAGTTTTGAAAAGAACGTGTTATTTTTTTTCTGGGCCTTTGTTTTAGTTATATTGCTTCAAGTTGTAGAAATACTCAGAAATGCTTTACGCTGTGGTTTTTATTATATATGCTATTGAAGAAGCCCACTAACGAGCCGTTGTATACATCATGTACAGGAATGCTTTTGATAGGACTGAGCGATGCACTACTTGTACCCATCTCTTAAGCAGGGATGGAAGAAGCCAAAGAGGGTTTTGCTGTTGCACAGACTGAGGCAGCTGGTCCTTTCCTGCTTTTTGGGGTCCTGATGGCCCGACCCATACGCTGTCGTGCAATTCTGCAAAAGGGCTTCTCTCTCAAAAAGGTGGAAAGCTTAAAGGGGTTTTATGCCAGAGCGGTGAAAGTCCCTGTGCTCGCTGAGACGGATAATACATACTGTGCACTGGTCTGTCAAATTAGGTAGATTCAAGGTGACTTCAATTTCAGGCAGCTTTCTTCCTATTGTATAATGATTCCGGCATGACAAAGGAAAAAAAAAATATCTACAAAAGGAAGCCAGATGTTTTTGTCCCTGCTCGACAACAAGGTGGGCAGAGGCACACAGAAATGGAAACCCGTGGGGCTCTGCTCCCAGCTGCCAGTCCCAGCTGCGCATGTGCCACCCCTGGTGGGGACGCTGCTCTGGCCCACACTCCTCATGTTTGCTTCATTATGTGCAACACCGAGTTGAGTTTCCAAATCACACTGGTTTGTGGTTCAGAACAGATTTAACAGAAAAATGTAAATCAGGTTTTGTAGTGCAGTAAACCAGCATTTTTTAATTCCAGTATTTCCTGTCAGTGGTTAAAGAATTCGTACCCCCACCTTGCCTGACCCCAGCTCTTGCTGCACCTTCCCACCCGTGACAGTAGATTCTGTACTGCAGAGAAGACAGCGTTGCTGTTCAGTGGGGGGGTGTGGCAGTTACTGCCCTTTTTGGTTTAATGGGGTTATTTCATCCCTGAACACCATGACAAGCACAAGCTTTCTTACTGCGATTCAATGCTCAGAGCTTTGTTTCTGTTTGCAGGCAGGAGATACCTGTCTGCATGTTGCTGCTCGTTATAATCACTTGCCCATCATTAGGGTGCTGCTCAGTGCTTTCTGTTCTGTCCATGAAAAGAACCAGGTCAGTGCATGAACCTCATTGCGACTCTGTGCCCTTTGCATACAGCTAGTTGTTGGGAAGAGGGATTCCTACCAAAGTAATCCCGCTTCACTCTGTGTCACTGTACCGCCATATGCCTAAGCTTTTAGGAATAGCCTTAAAGTAACCGCATATGAGGGGGTTTATTATTTTGCCATCGCATTTGCATCATTTCTTTAGAGCATTGCCTTTTTGTGAGGTTCTGCAATGGTGTGTTGGTGTAAAGGGGGGTTTGGAACGGGGGGTGGTAGCATAGGGTTAGGAGTTGGTGCTCCTGGGTCGTTACCAGTTCTGTGCAGAATGAGACTGGGCGAGAGACCCGTTTTATGGGGGCCCATTTTCTCCACCGTAACAAGGATTTAATGATCCTACAGCCATTACAGAGACATTGTGAAGCAGAACTCACTCATGTTCAGGTGCTACAAAAGCGCAGATTCCTCTGGAATACTTCACTTTGCTGCATTTTGCAGTAGGGGGAATTGAAAGGATGTAAGTGAAGAAAAAGTATGCTTTAAATTCCAAGCAATGATTAGTCTAACCTAGCATTAATCATCCATAGCTGTTTTATAGAGAAGTAATTGATTGCTGTATCTATAGCATAGCCTAATTGGGTGGTAGAAGGGAATGGATTTAGTACAGTAAAGTGTGTTAAATCTGCTAAATAAACAGATTATGTGGTGCTTAACCACATTGTCTCGTATTCCTGGGAAATTTTCCACATGTAGTTGAGGATCATAAAGATGTTTTCTGATCTGTGCATTTAATCTTTTGTCTTAGATATGAGATACTACAACAAACAAAATGGGTTTCAGCATGTTAAATTTACTATGTAATTTTATTTGGAAATGAGTTTTTTAACTTACAAAATGAGCTACTGAATATTAAGATTAACTGGTGTGAATCTGGCCCAGAGAGACATTCCAGTCCTTCACTCCCCAGCACTACCCTGAGTTGTTCCATATTTGCACATATAATGATTTTATTTATGAATATGCCTCATCCAAGTTCGCAACGAGCAATAGATACTCACTAGTCTCAAGGAGATCTAATTTTCTGAAGGCAAAGGGGACAGGAGGGCGTTATATACACGTGTCCAGTCTCCCTCGAGCAGCTGCTGGCTCTGTTACCAGTGCCTAAATCTGATCACAGCTGTCTTCACCACACTGCACCGGGACAAGGACAGAACACTGTGTTAGTGCTGGACCTGGATTGTCTCCTGGCTTTGGTCCAAAACTTGTTTTTCTTGAGGAATCTCACGAAGAGAACACCAGCCATCTCGCTGCTGGTACTTACCTGGTTCTTTCCGAGTAATGCGATACGTGACCACCTGTGCACCAAATAATCAAACCTGCAAAAACAAAAAAAAAAAAAAAAAAAAAAAAGAGAAAGGAGGTTTTGGTGGGAAAACTGATTCTGCCCTCAGATGTCGTACCCATTTGCTGGTGTTAGAGCTGAGCTGTCTCTAATAAGCGGCATTGTGTGTCACTTGGTTTAGTTAAACCAGGTCACCAGAACCCCAGCTGCATTTCTCAAAACAAGGCTGAAGTAGGTCCTTGCCCCCTCCTGTCCCCATCTTTCCTCCCAGCTCCGCGTTTTTTTAATTGACCAGGCCTTATTCAAGCTTAGCTGTTGCATCAGTGTTGGTCTTTTGACCTCTTGAGTATCTTCTAGGAAGGCGTGTTTTCTGCAGGGTGAGGCCCAAGGACTTGTGTTACACGGTTGTTTTCTGCTTTCTGACTTGCAGGCAGGGGATACTGCGCTCCATGTAGCTGCTGCTCTGAATCACAGGAAGGTGGTTAAGCTGCTGCTGGAGGCAGGGGCTGATGCATCCGTTGTCAACAATGTAAGCAGGACGTGGAGTTTCTCTGGTATCTGGTATTAACGCAGGCCCCCTTCAACGCTCTTCGTATCGTTGGTAGGAAATATTTGGGTGTTAGATTGAATTAAATCTGGGTAAATGAGAGCAGCTGGTCACTTTACTCTTGTGCACAGAGCATGTACTAACCTTGGGTGGAGAAATTCCACTTTTCTAGTAGCTTGTGTTTTGAAGGAAATGGTGTTTTCTTTTTGCTCTCAGGCAGGTCAGACCCCTCTAGAGGTTGCCAGACAGCACAATAACCCTGAGGTTGCGCTTCTCCTGACTAAAGCGTCACAGGTATCTTACAAACCCCTCCCCAACACACACATACCCATGGAGCTGAGGCCAGTTAACCTCGGGAGGCTACATCCCCTGGTCCTTAATCTTCTGCTGTGAAAGGTGCCTACATTTCTGCTGGCGTTGTGTGCTGGCCTCAGGTCTGTGGATGTGGAGCCTTTCACCCCCACGCCTAGCACGGTGTCTGGATTAAGCCCCAGCATTAAGCAGGCGCTGTGAGTGGTGCCGCTGTCCTGAGCAGCAGAGGATGGAGTGGCCAGAGGCACTTGTTCCCTGCAGTGATTAGAAAGCTGCCTTGTACCCAGAATGTTCCTGGGTTGTGTCACTCTGGTACCTGCCTCGGACACATCCCATCCCCGGGATGGTTGCTCCCACTGGAAGATGCTTTGCAATGGGGACAAAACGTCCTGTTTATATTCTGCTGCTGTGTGTGAAATGCTGTAAATGCTCTTCAGCCCAGAAGGCACGTGGGAGGGCTCTGTATCGGGGTGTGATCCCTGGCCTGTTCCTCTTGGTCACCTCTGTGTGAGAGGGGCTGGGCTGGGCTTGGCAACCAGCCTGAGGACACAGGAGGAGGCGCTCACCCTCCCAGGGTGCAGCAGAGTGCCCCGGCAGGCTCAGCTCGGTGGCGGTGGTGTGTTTTCGTGGCTATAAACACCCACGTTGTGCTTGGCCCATCAGCCTCCATCTGGCAGCACGCCCTCCTTTATCCATTGCCATGGAGGTGAAAAAGGTCTGCCCTGTTACTTGGCTTCTGTGGTAGGAAGAGTGTGACATCGCTGCGTAACAGTGTGGTCTGCCTTCAGGTCTCGCGTTTTAACCGTGGAAGAAGCCTGAGGAAGAGGAGAGAGAGACTGAAGGAGGAAAGGCGAGCTCAGTCAGTACCACGGGATGAAGTGGTACAGAGCAAGGTACAACCCAGCGTTACCAGCCGCGTCTGCTGCGGGGAGGGAGCGCAAATAAAACCCATCGGGACCGTATCTTTGGAGCCATCACTTGTGCATGACCACGGCAGCTGTCTGAGGCAATCTGTCGTGCTTTGCTGGTACAGAGTTGCCCACTCACATGTGCACAGCAGCTTAAAAAAACTGGGGAAGTGAAGAAAAGGTGCCTTTTCCCCATCTCTGCCACTGCTCTGACCTCCCTGTCTTTGCTTCAAGCAGGGCAGCGTCTCAGCTGCTGATGACACACTGAGCAGCGACCAGCCACCGCAGAGGAAGAGCGATCTGAAGGATGAACCGCGGTTGAACTCACCAGATCCCAAAGGAAAGAAGAGCAAAAAGAAAAAGCCAAAGGAAAAGGTATATCAGTAGATTTAAAATGGTAAGAGAGAGAAGGATAGTTACTGAGCAATAGTACAGGTGTCCCTTCAGCGCATCGGCGAATCAGGGCAGCAGCCTCACCATGCCCATGGGGCAGAGCTAGTCTTCAGGCAGAACCCATTGCTGGTGGGGAAATTCTGCTGCAGAGGGTCACGTGAACCAGAATTGTACAGAAATTGCATTATTGTGCAGACAGACACCAAGCTTGTGGCCAGCCACTGCAGCTGGACTGCTGTTTTAATCAGCTTTTTGCTGTAATTGTCACGATGGATGTCCCGTTCCCCTCAGGAACAGTTTACCAAGAGGCTCACAAATAGGGGGAAATGTTGTATTTTGTGCAGGTTTCAGCACTCTCGGACCCCATCTCCCCAGCCGATCAGCAGCCGCTCCCTCGGCCTCAGCAAAATGTGCCCAAGCGCAGAAGTAAACATCACTGCTCCTCTCCCCCCCCGCCCCACGAGGTCCGAGCCTACCAGCTGTACACACTGTACCGAGGGAAGGACGGGAAGGTGATGCAGGTGAGCGGGAAGGTGATGCAGGTGAGCGGGAAGGTGATGCAGGTGAGCGGGAAGGTGATGCAGGTGAGCTGCCCCCGGGCAGGGTTGCCCCGGGGATAGAAAGTCCGTTTGATTAACTCACTCTGGGTGGTATGAAGTGATGGCTGCGGGTTTGTTTTCCTGGTTTGGGCTTCAGCTGCATTTTGGCCTGAAGTCTGATGAACAGTAGGCTGGTTTTGTGGATGATAAACGTGACATGCTTAACTAGTTTTGATCTACAAATGATTTCCTGTTTGGATGTAAGGTGGGAACTGCAATTGGAAATGACACTGGAATGTTTATGATACGCTTTGAAACGTTAAGATTTGTGACAGGAAATTCAAAGCGCTTTTCTAAGGAGAAAAAGTGAAAGCAGCGTGGCAGCACTGAAGCTTGCTACCTAAGCCAAGAGCTTGAGTACACTCAATAGGTTTTGTTTCAATTCTTTCTGTTTATTGCAACATGTCCTTGGGGATTCAAGGAGGCAGGAGCTGTACAGAAACTTGGAGTTGGCAGCTGGTGTACATTTATTCCAGTTTAGAGGCTGGTATTTTAGTCATTTCATTCCGCAAGTATTTACCAGTACACATTTATAAAAAGCATAAAACTGGTCAGCAAGTTACCCTGTAGACATTATAAATGTCTGTATTGTCGTTTTCTGAATACTGCCCTCCTGTACCTCTGGGAGGTCAGTCCTTTCATTTCCTTAGCTTCTCACATGCATCTACCCGCTCTCCTCAGCCCCTCGCTGTCAGGAAAATCCAGATGATTATAAAATAAAATAGTAGAAATTCAGCAGATGCTGAAGATCACTCAAGTCAGACTTCAGAGATTTTACTGGCCGTATTTTCCAGCATCTCCCTGTATAACGCTTGGGAAATTTCCAGACAGGGGCACTGTGGCATTATCCTAACAGCAGACACCAGAAAGGATGGAGGAGCTTTCATATGTTAAAAGGAGTATCTCCCTGCCCCTAGGATCCGATGGTAGGAGCTTGGGCCAGTGGGAAGGACTTGGGGAGCAGGAAGAAGGTGCAGAGAGCAGACAGGATTTGTATACAAACCTAACCTATTCACGAGGATTAGCGTAATAGAGCTAGACTCTCGTTCCTCCCCTTCTTTTTTCCTCTCTTTCTTCTTTGATGCCCTCAGGCCCTGAATAGCAAACAGAATTTAAGTACCTGTATTTCTGAAGCTTTCTTTAGTGCTTAGCAAACCACCTGCCTTGCCCTGCCATGGGAATAACATAACCCCCAATTTGTCAGGGCCTAAAGAGAGAGGGAGGCTCCTCTGCAGCCAGATTCAGAGCAGCCCCTGCGGGTTCCTGACTCACCCCCTGAAGGAGCCAGCCTTGCCTGTGGGCAGCAGTGGAAGCCGATGAGGGTTAGCTGTCCTTGCTCAAGGGAGCCTTTGGTGACCACCTCCCTGAGAGATTTAAACGTGGTCGGTGCGGCTCCCCTTGCAGAGGAGCCTGGACATGGTGTCATGCCAGTCCAAGGATGGCAGCGGTGTGCACAGAAGACAAGGGGCAGCTGAAGGCCAGCAGGAGCTGTGGGACCTTGACATAGAGTACAAAATAATAAAAAAAAAGCGCTAATTATTGGCATTAGGTTAAAATACAACCGCCCCCAAACCCACCCAGATACACGTCAGGGATTTTTTGTACAATTCAGAATGACAGCGGGGGGGGTATAGGCCTGTAACACGGTACCCTCACACGCACACAGTGCCACCGCGTACGTGATCTGAGCGCACCGCTGGTGGCCGCAGTGGAACCGGCACTCCGTGCGTTAGGATGCATCCATATAAATCAGATCAATCCTTTTCTAGTCTCGCTGCTTTTCCAACTAAGCGCCTGTTTACTGAGCTACGGTAAGACGTTATCAGGAGGGTGAGATACAGTACATGGTACAGAGGAGCCCAAGACTGACTCAAGAAAGCTGTGATAATGTTCCAGGTGTGCTAAGGGAACAGTGGGATGTAGCAAGTAAATGTATTACTCCTTTCAGGCACCGATAAATGGATGTCGTTGTGAGCCCCTGATAAATAAACTGGAGAATCAGCTGGAGGCAACGGTGGAAGAGATAAAAGCTGAGTTTGGGACAGTACAAGACAAGATGAATGTTAAGCTGGGCCAGATGGAAAGCAAAACTCAGCATCAAGTAAGAATATGACCCTGAGGTCTGCTTGTCCGTATGACTACAAGAAACATACTGTAAGCTTAATGAATGTTTCCATTGCCATGATTCGTTTATTGGTTCTTGTGTTGTAAAAATGAACCTGAGAGCTAATACTCAAGACCAGGGAACTGTGACATTCCACAGGGATCTAATGTTGCAAACTAGAGTTTTGCAAAAAACACTTTATAAAGTGTTAGGGCCTCAAGCAGTCTAGATTTATTGTCTAAAGAAGCACTGGAAGCCACTTAAGAGGGAAACTTAAAAGTCAGAAGGCAGTTCTGCAGCTGGTTGGTTCATAATTGTAAAAATCCCTCTTGCTGAATTCTGTTTGCACTGAGATCCAAAATAGTCTAAATTATTTTTTAATTGTTGTTCATTGATAATTTTGTGACTGAACCTTTTTGCAAACTACACCTAGTTGTAGTTGGCAGCATTCCTAGAAATGAAGACTGAAAAACAGCCTGTACTTGTGACTTACCAGGTTCACAGATGGGGGGTTTATTTGCTGTTTAACATGATCATCTCAGCTAAATTGTTTTTTGGTTTTGTTTTTGTTTTTTCTTTTTTTCCCCCCCAGCTCCGTGTTTTAGACAAGCTTATGGCTGAGCGGCTGTCCGCAGAGAGAACAGAGTGCCTTCACCGCCTGCAACAGCACACTGAGCTGGAAAAAAATGAGGGGGAGAAACGGCAGGTAGGGCTTGAAAGAGCTACTCCCTGTTAGCTCCGATGGATCACCTCACGAGTTTCATTCCAGCAGGCAGAGAGAATATTGGAGATTTATCTCATCTGTTGAAACAGGCAAAAGAGTTTCAAAACCCACATTATTCCTATCCACCACCTTAATATCTAAACCAAATTTATACAGCTTTTACATTAGAAATGGGGAATGTGAAATCCAGTCCCACTGTCATAGTTTAATTTGGTGGGTCTGAAGCGAGACCTGTAACATAGGTATTTTTTTCGTATAACATAGTGCTTTGCAAAACTTCCTACTACTAAATTTTTAACAGTTATACTTTCAGCTTTTGCTTCATTAAAGGACGTCTGCAGGAACATCTGCAAACAGTAACAAAGGCCAAGATCTGTGGTGTTCCTTTTAGTTCTCATCCATGTGACCGTGTGCCCTGGGAATCTCTCCCTTCTGTGTTTGATCTTTTTTCCCCTCATGCATTAAGAGGCTTCAGTTCTTCCCTCTGACTTTGGCAACAGCGCACTACCTCCAAGTTGTGTGTTACTGCAAATAGGCAAGTTCTTTTTGTATGCTTGTTTAACCAGCACTACAAGAATAACTGTTCCTGTAGAGATCCAGCTCTTGCCCTTCTAGCTTCTGCAAAAACTTACCACTAAAACATACAAGAAACTTGTGTTTCTGAACTCACACAGGTAAATATAAAACACAATTATTTTTCTCATTATTGGTATTCTTCTAAGAGTTGAGAAATACACTTTGTGCTAGTAAAATGTCACTACTTTTTAAAAGACCATTCCAAATCTTGTGTTAAATTGGCAGCTGTGATAATCCTAGCATAAACTACCAATCAAGATACTTCAGTCTGCCATCTGCAAAGCACTTCGCTCCAAAAGAAAGTACTTACCAAACTAAGGCAGCGTTAGTTTTTATTTCATAATAGGAGACAGTATTATATTGGCTTCTGAACGCCTAGGCTTGTGCTCCATCTCCTTGTAATCTCTGTTTAAGAAATGAGATACTGGAGTGACAGGTCAGGTGAACTGCTGAAATTTCATTAAGTGCTATCAGCTGTTCCTGTTGTGTCGTGTCTAATTGAAGCTACTGGAAAACCCGAGCTGGGCTTTACTAAATGCACGGACTAAGTGTCCATGGGCATAGGAGGGCCTGACCTGAATTCGTGATGCTGTATGAGTAAGAGGGTAAAAGAGCTACTCATATTTTAAATGGTTACTGGTAAATGCCTCCGCAGCTGACACTTACTAAGCACCTTTGTAATTTGAAAGTGGTTAGTAATTTGTCATTTGGCGTGGGACTCATCTTTGTCCCTGAATGACCAGAGAAGCAGAGGTTGGCAATGGTATAAAGCTGTACCCCAGAAGTGTTTAATTTGACTCTTAAAAAACGGCAGTTTTGACCACATGTGATGTTCCTTGCACTTAGAAAGTACCACTGACTGTACGATCGAACAAGTCATCCCTGATCCAGATGACTTACGGTCGCACCTTCAAACTAAGAGGTGGTAGCTTGGACTAAAGAAGGTGCCTTTCGCTAGCTAGTTCTTCATCTTTCCTAATTTGCAGTCCTTTAAATATTCCCAATGGCAGCACACATATCTGTACAGGGAGTCTAAGCCCACAGACAACCTGGCTTGCTTCTCCTTGTCCCTACCACACGTCCTCAGCAGCTCGGAACCAATCACAGGACCATCTAATTTACAGTCTTTTTCTCATAGATTTCCTTGGTTGATGAGCTGAAGACGTGGTGCATGTTGAAGATTCAGAATCTGGAGCTCAAGCTTTCTGGAGATTCCAGGTCATCGAGACCAAAGTCAACTTTGTCCACTTGTGAGTCTCTCACCGAGACCCTGGATACCGAGAACCACCCCCAGAGTGGCAAGGACTGCAAAGCCAGCCAGTCCGTGCTGCAGTCAGAGGGCTCCCACCAGCACTCCTACACCACGCTTCCCAACAGCCTCTCGGAAGACGGGGGAAGGAGCAGAGTGCAGATGCCAGGACAGAGCTTTGGGCAACATTTTTGCAATCAACGCGATGATGGGTCAGGTACAACCTTGTTAGGTGCTTAGATGTCATAGTCATTCAATGGCAAGCTAATTAACTGAGGGCTGCTTCTAGTAATACCATGGATGTTAATCCTGGCTGTGTGTTTTCCCTCATCCATATGCCTAATGTCTCGGGATTAGAATACACTTCAAGGCAGCCACTGGGAATATTTTAAGACATGGTTGGGTGGAATTCCACTGACTCTTCTGGGTGCTTCCATGTCACTGTGTCTTTGAAGCCAAATCCTTTGGTGCTCTGAATAACTGTTTTCTGAAATTTCTCCAACTTCCCACTCAGAATTGTTCCCACCCTGCTGTCTGTCAGGAAGGTGTGCAGATTATCAAAGTCTACTGAAGAAACTGTATTGCATTTAGTGATTTTCAGAAGCATGGAAGCTATAATGGCAGGGTGCAAGGATGTGAACCTAAAATACTAATTTACCGTGTTAATATTAGAAGTGCAAGGACGCAGAATAAACCTTCACTTTTTCCTTTTTTCCTGAACCAAAGTCTGTTTAATTATTAGTTCATTTGACAAGAACGAAAATAGCTGAGAGCATTCAATCCCATTCAGGGATCGAGGCCACCCAAAGATATGGTTCAAGCCACATCTCTCTCTGTGCTTGGTCAGGGAAGCTTTTGAGGAAAAAAAAAAAAAAAAACCACCCAAAAACCCCAGGCAGAATGGCCAAGTCTCCACATCCAAGAATAATGCTATCAAAGCCCTGGACTTCTGTAAAAGACATTGTATATACCCCCAAAACGCCATGCAAAGTGAACAGCCATGGACAAGGAGACACCCTGTCAGGCTAGACAGGCAGAAGACCACACAGGAGATCTTGTGGTAGCGTGACTGTGAGCTATACTGCATTGAACGGTTCAGAAGCATCAGAACGTGTTACCTTTGCAAAATTATGGGCCTTCGAGTTTTGTAGCAGCAGGGTGTTCATAAACTAATCTGGCAGTCTAGCCTGATCTTTGTTCCACAGCCTTCTGATGAAGTCCTTTGATGGCTGTCGGCCTGTAGTCCCGCAGTCGCAAGGCAGTGCCTCTCTGCCTAAGCCAGCTTTTCTCTTTGAATGACTCTTTATCACCTGACTGGGAAGACGTGATAAACTAATACAGGCCTTTACAGTGTACACACAGCATCGTGTGTGGGAAACGGCATCATTCACTGAACAATGAGGATTTCCAAATGCTAAAATGCATGCCTGGGACTTTCATAACTATGTATGTCTGTATCTTATTCTGTAGGTACAGAGCAACAGTTAATCGTTGGCGGACCAGCTGCTTCTTCTGCCCCTGCTCAAGACGTCAGGCCAAAGGACAGAGGCGTTAGTGCCAGCACGTTTCACAGGTTCCAGCAGCAGCTGCCCTCCTCCGAGCCTCTGGGCTCCAAATTAAGACACGTTAAGGTTCAAGCTGCTTTGGAGCCCTTGACTGAGCCGGCAAAGACTGAACCACAGAGCGGCTACTTCATTGACAAAGGAACTCAGACAAAGAAGTCCAGCAAAAGCGGGCAGTCAAGGCACAAAGCTCTGCACCATGGCGGGGCACACCAGAGCCAGGAGCAGCAGCCCTCCACCCTGCCTGTGGGACAGCCACCTGCCCCTCCACTCAGAGACACCTCCCAGGCCCTGGAGATAACACAGTACTTCTTTGAGGCCGTTTCCACGCAGATGGAGAAGTGGTATGAACGGAAGATAGAAGAAGCCCGGTGCCAAGCTAATCAGAAAGCACAGCAAGACAAAGCTGTGCTCAAGGAGCATATCAAAAGCTTAGAAGAAGAGCTCAGCAAATTAAGGACTAAGGTGCAGAAAGAGAGCTAGCATCTACCCAGCGCGTAAAGACAAGCAACAGGACTCATTCTGGAACCTGCTGTACAGGAATCTGGAATATTGATAGGTATATATATATTTATATATATTTGTAGTGCCTGTTACATGCAAACAAAATGCTCTCTTTCAGGAGTAGAAATAACTTTGGGAACTCTAGAACTGAGAAGAATTCATATACTCATATGCAGACTGTACTGAAGACAATGATGCTGCAGGGTAGATCCATTTTTTGTTACTTCCAAGAGTCCGTTAAATATTACATTCTCAATTTCCAGGTGCTGCTTGAAAACAAATTGCATTACAAACCAAAACTACTTTCTGAAGAGGAAATTTCCTCATTTCCACATAGGTCACGTGTAGCTAGAGGGTTCCACTGTGTGCTACGTGTAAACATGTAGTGATACCAATCCTACAAGAAATCCAGGATGTTTAAGAGCTTTTAACAGAATTCAAATAGGGGTGAAGGGCTATTGGTACTATTTTAGATACTCCCCAGTGTGTGTCTCTAGTCAGTGGAGAGAAGCTACAGAACCCACTCAAATTACAAGCCCATGTAAGTGACAGATGCAGGTTTCCAGCTGGGCTCTCATGGAGCGAGGTGCTAAGGTGAGTCATTGCATTGGGTACAGTGGTTTTAGTTGCTACTTTGCTTTTCTTTTGGTTTTACATTACTAAAACAAATTCTAAATTAATTTGTCTCTCTTTTTTTTTTTTAACGGTGTCCTGGTTGCAAAGCTCCTTGTACTGAGATGTTTTGTTTAGGGCATGGATGGCAAATATTTTACCATAACAATGCTCTATTTGTTAGGTATAATATTTTTGTGTAACTCTCCTTTCCTTCAAGCAGCAAATGGCTGATTTCTCTACTACTGAAGAAGCTTGAAAAAGTCCTTTATCTAAAGAAGTGAAAGCTTGGTTCCCTGTACTCAAATGTTACTTTTTCTGCGGAGTCAGGATCCTCTCCTAGACACCTTATTCAGACTGTCTTCCTTTGTTCCTCTGAACGATTGATTCCGCTCTCTGTTTTCCCCCATGAATCTCTAAAAAGAGAGGCCAGGCCGTGGTGAGTCTGCGGGTCTCCATGAAACCAGTCCTCGCAGTCCCGCAACGTGGAACTTAACGCACGTTAAAGTTCTTATGGATGTGTTTCGTTATAAAAATCAAAACTTACCCTGACCAAGGTTGTCCGAGCTGACAGACTCCAGGTAAACTAAAGGCACTGTAACTCGCTGCATCTGCACCCCTTTAGGGTTTCCTCCTTACACCTCTGAGAAGGCTCCATCAGATTCTGTTAGACGAGTAAGTTTACTTAACAGTTTGTGATAGAACAATAGTTCAAACACAGGATAGCACTGTTTCGCCAAGGGAAGATTTTTGTTTCTGTACTGAGGAACCCTAAAATCAATACAGAATACTTTACAGTATTGAAGACAGCATTGACTAATTAGTAATTAAGCTTTTGTCTTCTTAGCAGATGTATAAAGCAAAGAAAACTGTATTATATATCAATATTTTTAAAGTTCCTATTAATGCACTATCAAGACAAGTATATCTGCAGTTATGGAAACACCAGTTTTACTGCTCTGACTTCCGTAGTCTAATATAGACACTTTTGTATGTTCACAGTTTTGTTTAAGCTACTGTAGGAACGCAGAAGCATGCTATTTAAGTTTTGTATCATCTGGATAAAGTGAATGTTTTGCCAAGCAATTAAAATAATTGTTGCTCACAAGTCTGTGGTGTAACATTTTCTAGCCAGAGAAAATGGACACGATCCCCTCACTTGACTTAGAAGGGGGAGCAGAAAATCAGACTTCAACTTCAAAACTTGGGTGTTTGTGGTTATAAGACGCGGAAACCAGGTCTGCCATCTGTCCCGAGGGAGGCTGCAGGGACCAACGGCCATTTGTTAGCTGATGCACGCACCCACCCTTTCAGAACTTTCTGGCACAGGGCTGACTTATGCAGCTGATCACACACGTGCTCCTGAGCTTGTACAAGGGCGAGGCTAGGGCTTTAGCTAATTTACCTTCCATACAAACTGCACTACCGAGTCAGGCGTTGGAGTAGTAATTTAAGACAGGAACTTAGCCTCAGAGTACTGATTTTAGAGGTTTTCTGAAGCCAAGAAGCATACTGTGAAATAAAGGCATTTTCTGCCAGTTCCTTTGTACTCCCCTCAGTAGCCCCCACTTCAAAACTGCTAGAGTTGAAGGACTTCTTCATAAAATACCTACATTACCTGCCTTTCTCTGCAGCACACACTTGGAGTAAATTTACCTACCCTAGCAGGCTACACCCGGACTCTGCAAGGCCTCCGGCGGGCAACTTTATCGGACAAGCCCAGAGAGCCACGGAGAGGACAGGCAGCAGCACTCATGAGATCAGCAGTTGTCCAGGGCGCTGCCGCTCCAGCCCTATTCCTGGATTACGTGGCCACAACCTAGAAAGTCCAAACTGCAGAGTCAAAGGAGTAATGCAGACGCAGGGCTCCGAATGGAAGGCGCGGTGACGAGGCAGCAGGGTAGAGTCTCCTGATGCAGGAGCCGAAATCCAATCACTGGCTGAAGGGAAAGGGAATGCTACCTGTGAGAACTGATTACAGCTTTGTTTAGTCAAAATTCCTCTCTAAACTGCATTTTCTGGTAACGTGAAAAGTCAATCTCCAACACATTAATGTTCTGTCAGACCATTCTACCAGCAAATGTTAAGAAAATTGAAATTTTAACAAAATATTTAGTCATACATATTTTTCACTGACCAATTAGAAGCTTAAAGGCTTCTGTCTACGCAAACCTGAACTCTTTTACAACCTCACTGGCTGCCTGAGCCACATCCTGAAATGTGAAGAAGTATCATAGGAAAGGATTCTGCAATGACTTTCAGAAAAACAATCAGAAATTAAAAAAAAAAAAAAAAAAAAAAAGAGGCACTTTCTTGTTAAGCAGCAGCCTTTTGCAAACCAGCTTTGTTGAAGTACTTAGTAGTACGAAGACACTTTGTTTGGCTCCAGCAAGAAGCACACCCTTCAGGCTCCTGAGGGGAGTCCTTCTTCCCCCCTGGAGCCGGGAGAGGGAACACTGTCTGTCCCTTCCCCTGTGGCAGCAGTGGCACTTACCAGAGCTGCTGGGAGGCGATCCAGCTCGCCCACTCAGCAGAAAGCCCCCTTGGCCAGGGGAGGTGGCTCCTTAACAGCAGACTGGGAGAGGGAAGGGGTCCCGCATCCCCTGAAACAACAACTGAAGTCGCTCACAGCTCCTGGACGGTCAGGTGTTTATCTACTGTTGCCTGGCATTTGAAACTGATACGGGGAGGGGGGTGGGGAAAGCAACACTGCCCTTCACAGGAAGGTAAGAACAGGTGCAAGCAAGAAGGTAAGAAGGTTGCAAACAACCATAATATTTGCAGTTAGTATTTTCTATCTGTAATTTTGCTTTATATTGACTTTTAAGGTCACTAACTTCAAGGCACTTACCGTTAAATTGGTAATAAGTGGTTCTGGGGCTGAAATTTCTAATTTTCATGAAGATCTCCCTTTTTAAGTTTTATTCAGCTATAACTGAAAATCAACATCTACATACAAAACATTTTCTTAATGTTTTATTGTGTTTGTCTTGGGCCCATTTATTTATCCCAAATGCATTTTTTAATCTCAAGTTTTGGTACAAATCCTTGGCACAGTCCAGAAAGAGCTGTTACCACGATGAATGTTACCACTTAAGAGTTGCCACAATAGAAAACAGGTAAAATGATGTGGCTTACATTTATTTTCCATTTCCCTGGCACAACACCGCTGCTGTAATTTTTGGTGCTTTCTGCTTTTCTCACATCACATGCTACATCATCCATTCACTTTTTTGAAGTTCTTTGTCAGGGTGATTTCCACACAGGAGGGTAAGCAAACCAAGAAGAACAGGAAGGGGAAAAAACAAACTAAAACCCCACTGTGGCAGAGCCCACCTTCAAACATTACCAGGTTGTCAGCAAAAGCTGCTATTACAACCACATTCTGGAAAAAAATACTATGTTTGCTTGCAGCAGATGAAAATCCAGCTGTCAACAGAAATTAAGATCAGGATTTTGCCAGCTTAAGCGCTCTTTGAAGTTCCTGAAGTTGCATGTTGCCTTGAGTAATCATCATCCTGATCGCGTCCTGTAACACAAAATGGAATGTACTGAACCGAGCGTCTGGACACAGCACAGTTTTATACACGCATGCCGATTGTAACACATCAAGTACATACAAGTCGTACCAGCACTACTGTGATCTGTTTCTTTGTGTGAAGTAACACTATAGTCACTGAGATGGTTACAAAACAGGTGGATAAACAAATTTTCTCCAGTTCCTTAAATGATGGGTTTAGGGGCTGGTTACGGCTTTGCTTTAAAGCTCAGTTTTGAACTGGATTCAGGCTCCTAATAATGTTTTCTTTACGCCTCTGCATCTACCACCTTTGCAACTAAGTAGTGACAACTGCACGCTGGCATTATGAGGACAGGTGTTTTACTGAGGAAGTGGATGTTTCTCTCAGCATTTTTATCTAAGTACACTAACACGTTGTCTGCAGAATTCAGCCACCAATTCCTTGAGCACCGACCAGAAAAAGGATCAAACCAGAAAACAGGAGACATACAAGAAACGCAAAGGTTTCTGCATTTCATACATGCTTCATATTGACAACCATCCAATTTAATTGTGCTCAGCTTGAGTATTGTTGAAATTAAAGATTTAAAAAAAAAGCTATAGAAAGCTTGACCATTAATACACTTATGATATTTACCGTCTTATTCGATATAATTTTTCTGATTTGTGGTTTGAGTAAGCAGGATTTGTTTTGTTTTTAGCTTTCTAATTCCAGATTATTATCTGGAAATTAGAGAAACATTACTACCACCAACAGAGGGGATAATATTTAGAGATGCTGAATTGTTTCTTCATATAAATGCTTAAGAGAAAATAACAGGAGACTTCACAGCAGTCTAGAAGTGACACCTACGAAACAAACGTGACAAAGCACAGGACAGCTCACTGACCGTTCCCGAGGGCAGGCAGTCAGGGTTGCAGGTTCCCAATCCTCACCTCTTCTGTAGCATCCTTATTTCTCCTGAATTCTTCCCTGGCCCAGTCCTTTAAATAGTGACGATCTGCTTCTGCAGGGACCTCACGGATAGCCCGCAGGATCTTCCTGTACAACTGAAGAACCTGCTGTCGCCTCAGGAACTGGGGAAGGGAAAGGGAAATCTATCCACTGTCCCAGGACACTGCTGCGCGCTGTGCCCTCGGTGGCTTTGAGGGACGCTTGAAGAGCGACGCCCATCGCCTTTTCCATTCCAAAACGTGCAGTCTTGCTTCAGATCCCCGTCCGAGGAACTTAAGTTTCACAAAAAGGAACGTGCTGAATGGGAGTACCTCGCGGTGCCTAAGGCTACTGGCAGCACAGGATCATTTCGGTTTGAAAAGCCCTTCGAGATCACCAAGGCCAGCGCTGACCCAGCGCCGCGCAGGCCGCCGCTGCAGCACACGCCCAGCACCACATCTAAACGCCTCCAGGGCCGGAGAAGCCACCGCCTCCCCGGGCAGCCCGTTCCCGTGCCCGACCACCCTTCTGGCCCCCGCCAGGCCTCCCCCGGCACGGCCCGAAGCTGGTGCCCCCCGCCCCGTCGCCGAGGCGCGCCGCCCGCCTCCCGCCGCCGCCGGGCGCCCAGGGACGGCCGGGCCTGGCGCTGCCTGGCACAGCGCAGCCCGGAGAGCGCGGCCCCCGCCGGCAGGCCCGAGCCCCGTACCTGCCTCAGGGTGAGCGCTGCCGGTGGCAGGCGCCCGGCCGCCATGACGCGCAGCCCCGCCGCCGAGCGCGGCCCAGGGGCGGCCGTTCCCCCGGGCTGGGCCGCGGTGCGCGCCCGCTCTCCGGCAGCCGGGGCCGGCCGGGGGAAGGCGCCTCCCCCCGGGGCGGGCCGGCTGCTTGCGGCCGCTCGGAACCCCCGAAGCCGGCGAGCGTTCGCGTACGGGTGGGAGCCGCCGCGCCCGGCAGCGCAGGGCCCGGGCCCGTCACCCCGCCGGGACGGCGCGGCCCGCTGGCAGCCGCCGCGGGGGGAGGGGCGGGGGCGGCGGCAGGGCGCGGGGCGCACGCGGCTGGGGCAGCGCACCGGCACTTCCCGCCCCTTTCTGGGCCGCGGCGGCACCACGCTCACAATGAGGCACCGTCGGGTCTCGTACACAAAGAAAATCTCCAACGAGAGTCCCGGGGCGTATAAACACTAACCTTCCTTCCGCTTGTCACCGAGAAATCAAAACACCTGGGCCCCTGATCAGCCCCCGGTGCTGGCATTATCCTCACGAAGGAGGACAGCTGCTGAAGTTTCATAAACCACAACACATCTTCGGATGAAAATTCCTATTTGTGCACTGCTAGAGAATGCCCAGCATTTCCAGGTAAAGTTGGTTAATTTATTCAAGCTTTGATCACCTGAAGGAACTGACATCATAATTACAAACAGCAGTAACTTCTTTTTATTAGTACAGACAATATAAGATGCATAGCTTCGGCAATGAAAAATCATGTCCATGCTCTAAGCCATCAGATTAATGACACTTCTCCTTAGCGCCTGCCGGGACAGAGGGGCAAACTTCACAGTGTAAACTGCTTCCACAGGGGTTATCGTACGGCGTGACTCATAAAACTCCCTGTTGATACTATCAGGCAAAAATTGGCGATAATTAAATAGGATGTGTTAAACCGCAGAATAGTTTCAAGTATTCAAGTACTTACTTTTTTGGTTGTTTAAAACCATCTGCTTCTCCTGCTCCCCCAGTCCTTCCCACAGAGGCACCAGCCACAAGGGTGAAGCTAAAGAATGATTTTTTTACAAGACACCTGAAGTTCTTCTAATGCAGAAATGCCTTCCCAGAAGCAAGACCGATTTTTCTTATTGCAGTAGACAGTGGCAGGAATAATTTTACCTCCGTGAACATTACAAATACTTTTTTGTCAAAGCAGTAAGTTGTTACAAGAGAAGTTGAACAAAGTTTTAAGTTTTACATTATCTGTGGGAATAGGCAACCAAAGACTGTGATAGTCTCTCACCATTGCATAATTGTCCTCTGACAATCGTGACAGAACACACCTAAACCATTTTGGTCTTGTGCAGCCCTACTGCCAGAGGGCAGCTCCTGCACATTAATCCCAGTTAGAAAGATTTCTGTCCCATCAACTCTCCGATCAAATGCAGTTTCATAACATTTCAGCAGTTTAGCAGCAGTCAGGTATTGACTTAGTCTAGAAAGTCTACAAAGAATCTGAGGCAGTCACCAGTTCAAACCACTGCCTGAGTGCATCACTGAGAGTTTCTGGAAGCGCATTCACATCTCTGAGGATCAGGTAGAACGGGAATGGGAATTCTTCCATGTAGGATCTGATTTCAGGCAATTCTCCAGGTCCTTTGAATATAGGTACTTTAATGTCCAAAATGGAATCCTGTAAAAAAGAATTTATGTTACTACTAAACCACGTGCATTTTTTACAGGCCTTTGATATCATTTATCCCATTTTTCAAGTACTTCTAATTCCTCCTCTGTTAAACTAAAAGTTAATAAAAGAGTTTTAAGATTAACAGCCTTAAGCGTCCAATGGTAAATCAAAGCAAAAGCTGAACACAAAGCAGTTAAGTACTTTTTCCCTTTTAAATAAAGTGCTCTAATCAACAAATCACAGACTAGAAGAGACTAAGCTTAAGCTTCTGCAATACCAAGTTCCATAATTAAATCCTGTCTTTCCTTCGTATTTTATGATTTGAGTTTACTGTAAGCACTCCAGTTTTACACATTTGATGCCTTCCCGACAGTCAGCTGTAAGCTCTCTAAGGTTGAGTTCAACTTGCATCTGTGCAGCGATCCAATACAAGATTCTTCAGCAAATTATTTTATAATATTTCAACAAATACTACCAACTCAAAAATCAGATTAAACTCCAGCTGTGCTTCTTGGAAAGTAATTTCTTAGTTTCCCAGTGTAGCAGCTCAGAAAATTAATAAAGCTTATGAAAAAAAAAAATAATTTCACTGCCCAGAATTTTCACCTGACATTATGGGCAGGTTTCATCAGAACCTTACAATAGTTTGCCAGCAAGAGAACCATTGGTTAATTTTTCAACAATAAATATAGCAGATGAGTTTTGTATGGAAAAATAAAGATACAGGAAGAAAATGTGAACAGCAAAATTAGTCTTTACCACATAATTCAAACCAAATGCAGTACCCAGCTTTGCAGGCACTAAATCTCGTATACTTCTTCCTGTGTAATCTCATATTGGCTCCAGCTGCCACATCAAATGGAGACCGCTGTCAGAAATGATCAATTTGAATCAAAAGTGAGACTGAAAAAAGTATCTCTCAAACTGTGAATCTGTGAACCTACCAGCTACTTCTCCAGTGGCCAAAATCTCCAATCATTACATTTGAATACAAGAGGTCTTACTTAGCTGTTCTGTGGCATGGAAGTCTTTTTTTTTTTTAAATACAAAAGAGGATAAGAATCATAGTAGGGAGAAATCATAGAAGATCTGACAGATGTTATGAAAACCTGAAATTAGGCTACAAAAGACAACGAAAAGATTCCTATCAATTTCTCATTCACTGCAGCAGAATACTTCTCCCTTGTTCACTTACTTACCCGGGAATTCGGATTGTCCAACACTACAAAAATAACGAAGATATTGGCATTCTGAGCTGCTTGAACTGCTGCTGTCACTCGCTCCTTGCCTTCCAAGAAAAGGCCTCTTCCATCAGATACAATCAAAAGCAGCTGTGCTGTTTCTGAGCACAAAGAACATTAAATATTCCAGTAAATTAGAGTAATCCATTTAAAAGACAAACAAAGACTATCTTGTTATTAGCCCTGTGGGTATAATGGAAAAAACAAGTATTCATAAGGAAATGAAGTCATTATCAAATAGAATTCTGTGACTTAAGTTGCAGTTACCAGGGCCAAGAAAAAGTTTCTCAGTGGTTTGTTAAACCCCTGAGAATAACTGGGGGAAAACACCCCAGTCCATCAGTCCCATAATCAAGGACGAAAGGCATGGAAAACACCAATGAAACTAGTTATGGCCTCGTCATTCATGCCAGGTTAGCGCCTAGGAGTTAAATATTGGCTGAATTACAGGGCTCCAGCCAGCAGATCATTACCACAGCAGAGCAGCAGCTGCTGCAACGTAAATCAAGAATCCACCTATGGGTGCACTTGTGTCAGCATTTCACCCTAGACTGTGACTAGGCTTTTGAAATGTGTCTCCCTGTTGTCCCCACTTTACTGGGCTTGGCAACCCCGGACTGCCCACAGTGGGTGACTTTTGGAGGAACTTAAAGCAGAAGATAGCTCCAGAGACAGTGTGAAGGCAGTCCAACCACTCCGGGGCGTTCAGTCCTCGGGACCAGGCAAAGCCACTGCGAAGTAAGGCTCCCGAAACACCCGGAGCAGCTGCCGCGTTCCTCCGCACCGGCCACTTTCTGGAGACACGGTACTTGGTGCAAGCTGCCCTCAGAGTCGGAGACAGATATATCCCTCCAAAGGAACATTCTAAGTTATGTATCTATAATCTTTTACTTACAAGGGAAATCACAGTAATTAGTCGGGAAACGCGAGCCCCTCTGTCCCATTCCCTCCGCAACTTAATGGCTGGGGAGTGACGAGAGCACTGGCTCCCTTTCTGCAGGCAGGCCGCAACCGGGACAGGGCTTGGTCTTTTTACAAGCAGGGGTGATGGATCCTACTGCCTGTTCTCTCGCTAGCTCCTTGATTCTAGGGAGCCGATTGCTGCTGCATCCCAGCCCAGTTCAACACGACTGGATACTGCTCTCCCTCAGAATATTCCGGCAGCCTGGCCACCCTGTGGCAAAGCAGCTATAGATTATAAATGCCAGACGGGAGTACTTTTACGAGAAATTTACAAATACGGGTGCCACCATGACAACAGCACAAAGCAGTCTTTTAGGCCAAATGTGGGTCAGACGTGAGGTAACAAGCCTTCCAGCTTTTCTGGGCAATTCAAACAGCCCACGACTTCAACTTGCACCACAGTGAAAGGCAGGTAGGAGGCAAACATTTACCCTCCTTGGAACGGTGTGCTTCTCGATACCTACAGAATCAAATTCTCAAGCAAGAGCAGAAGTGCCTAGGGAGTCAAGGTCACTGGGAAGCTGGACAGTGCCCTAAAGCAGGCAGTGTCCAGGACTTAAACACAATCTGGAAACATAACATAAAGGGGAACAAGCAAGGTGTGCCTTTTCAAAGAGCCTTAAACAAAATTTCAGTGAATTACTGACAGATACGATATAGGCGTCTTTTGATGTAAATTTCAAGATGTCTTTAGATGTAATTTCAAGATTTCTTTTGACAAAACCAACCCCAAAGCCCTAAATGCAAGTGATGTCTCTCTCAGAGCTAGGAGCCTTTCTGTCAGGATACTGCTTTGGGCCTGTAGCGAGCAGCAATGAGCATAGTAACAGAAAAAAAAAAAGCTCACCAGGATTACTATTTTGAGACACCTGTTGTGCTGCAGCAAACATATTTGCTGATGACTCTAGAAACTACAGAGGAAACAAGAAGCTTAAGTTATTTCATCATGAAATCACAAACAATGATAACATTTTTAAAGAACACACTTCTGTATTTTAAATACAAGATAGTTTAGTCTGACCACCTACACAGATAGTCCTCGGCATTTTCCTGTATTAACTCCTGCTTCAAACTAGTAAGTATTTTTGAACTATAGAATCTCCAGAAAAGCCTTCAATCTGGATTTAAAATTCTTCCAGTGCTAACAAAGCCATCAAAACCTCAGTAAATTGTTCATGGATTAATGGCACCATTAAAAATACACATCCTATTTCTAGGTTGAAATTCTTTGGCTTCAACTTGCAACAGAAGTATCTAGTTACATATTCCCCATTAAAATGAAGGGCATCAACTGTCAAGTCCTCCCAGTTTCAACAATTGTAAGACTACCGTTGAGCTATTTGGGTCTCCTCCTTTTCTGTTTTATATTAATGGAAGATCTTATTCAAGTCTGGAAAGTTAAGACTGCAAGAACCTTCCTAAAAGAAGAGGACTCTGCAGCTGTCCAGGAAAGTTATCTTCAGGTATCAGTCCAGTCTGACAAACTTACAGCCTGACAAACACACGATGCTCTTCCTCCTCCTCCTCCTCCAGTGAAATCCATGGAACACAGAAACCTCCTAAACTCCCACAGACTTTGATGGGATTTGGCACAGGGGTACCCAACAGCTTGTACCCAAAGTACTGCTAAAGACCCAATACAAACAGAGAAAGATGGATGCTTAAAAGTGGCATACATCAGAACTAGAAGTGAGAAAATACTATCACTTCAAAATTGTGAGCATTTTATCTCTTTGTTATCTACCCAGGTATCACACTCTCAAATATAAATGACCAGTGAACGTTATAAAACGATCACGAAAGCATGAAGCTCCTCATGTCTGGAAAAGATTTGCCAACCTGTTGCCCTAGAGGCATTCTTGTGTACCTGGGCTATTTTTGTCTTCTTCTGCTGAAATTTGCAAAGACGCAATATCCGTGTCCCTGACTGGTCACTGAACTGTTCATGGAATGGGTGCAGCAGCTGAACAGTCTCTCCAAAGCTTTAGAAAAGAAAAAAATGTTTCAGTGTGAAACCGATACTTACACTCTGAAGTCTAGAGGAAAAGTCAGGACTTCTAATATACTCACCTACACACAGCAATTTGTCCCACTTCTAGAAGTGTCAGTGCGTTTCCAATAACTGCCAGGGATTCATATGCTAGCTATTAAAGAAAAAAGCCTTGTATCAAAAATAGAATATTCCAAGTTTACTCACAGCTCAGTATTAAATATGATGAATGTTACTGAAATTACTTTTATTGTCTAGTAAAAAAAAATAAATAATGAAGAGTGCCTGTTTTTTTCCCTGTTAGAGTTATGCAAGATAGCCCTTGCAATAAAGACACACTAGTTCTACTTGAAGGCTTCAGCTGATTGATTTAGAGGTACCACTTCAGGCAGGCTAATGACGTAACCACTGAAATAACTATTTAGAAGGAAACACACATTTTTAATAAATGAAAACTCAACAGGTGAGCCATGATGAACTAATATTTAACCATCCAATGAACTGCATAGGTAAGCAAGTTATGGGCTTTTGTAGGCTGCAAAAAATAATTTTCCAGTGGCTTTCCAACAGCCACCAGCTCTGTATGAAACAAGTCAGCAGCTGACACACTCATCAAAAAAAGGCAATTTCTTCATACTTCTTCCAATGTTTTATTTTACCTGTTTAGAGTGATTGTCTATCATACTAGAGGAATCATCAATAGCCAAGCAAATCTGGTACTGTCGTTTACTGGGCTTGGTTCTTCGCAACCAGATCTTATCTTTTCGGAACTGACTGGCAATATATGGAATCACTTTACGCATGTTCAATCTCTTCCCTGTTCTGTAGTCTCCTCTAAAAGTGAAGAAGAAAAATACAGTGACAGGGATTATCAGCAAATACCTCATTCTGGAAATCTGAGCACAGGCACCAAACCACAAAATTTTGTAGAATATTATAAAAAAAATTCAGTAGTTCTAATATTCATTTTTTGGTACATACAAAAAAAAGTCTTGTATTTTTAATGCAAAATGGATACTCAGTGTTTTTTTAAAAGAAGTTTTTAAATCTACATGCCTAAAATGGAAGGCAAACCTTGAATTTAGACTCCTCCATTTTGAAACAAGTCTAGATCTCTTAAGAAAACAAAACAACCAACTTAACATTAAAAATAACATAAGCCACTTGAAATTTAACACTGTCTTTGACTCAACAGCACTTCAGTTGGTTTGGTCACCCGTTGCACAGAGGAAAAAAAAATAGGAGGCAATACGCTCAGTGTTGGTACCTACGACTCTATCATGTTTGCATTTCATAAAATAGACTAGTGCTCCCACACAAAAGTAAAACAAATGCATTTACCAACAGGAATAATTGCTATAAAGTAAGAACAACATAAAGTCATAGAGAGGTTAAAGCCCTCCAAACCCAAGAGTTTAGAGAAACAAAAAGCTTCAGAAAGACCCAACTTACTTCAATTTGGCTGCCTGAGTGGGTTCCAGTATGAGCCGTAGCTGTTCACAAAGCTGCTGTGATAGAGGAGCTGTCAGTACTAAATACCTCTGCCACAACTGTGCTGCTTCTTTCTCCTAAAACATCATACATACAGAAATAAATAGAAATGAATTATGAAAAGACAAGAAGTTGGCAAGTGCTGCCTGAAAAACCAAAACAAACTCCCATGTACTAAGGGGGAGGTAGCAGGTAACTATCAGCTGAAATTTTGTGGATGTTTTGTAAGCACTCTATAAAGATGACAGTTTGCATTCAACTTAGCATGCTCCTTGCTGCTACACAGCTGCAATGTGCAGTGAGTATTTCTCTAGCAGTACACAAAGCAACTTTGGTGTTGCTGTTGATACAGGAAAATCCTGTAACAGCCACCAACTGATAGTTGGTATTACAGCAAAGTAAACCATAAAGTCTGCTAGGTTCTCTTGACTAACAAAAATCAAATTTCAGCAAAGTTCAGCAAAATTGTTAAGCCTCTATACTGGCAATTTCATTCAGGAATTACTTCCAAACATGGTTCACAATTCATGACTAGGGCAGTCAGAGCAAGTACCATATTCTGTTGGTTAGTTCAAACTCCACCACTGCAACCAAAGGAGATGCTTCTGTTGATCGTAATTTTGTGAAAGCGGCGTCCAGCATTTAACTGCAGAGGTGACAACTCAAAGTGGAAGGAGCTTGGCAGGGCTGAGAAAAATGTGTCTAACTATGCAAATTTTAAGTCATTATCAACACAGTATATTTCTGCAAACAGCACACAGAATGCTCAAAACAAGAACTGAAACATCACCCTGCTTGAAGAATAATGTAATTTTTTTTCAGAACAAGTTAGACATTAACAACAAAAGTAGTATCTAAATAATGTGATTTTGAATATTTAGATTCCAGCCTGCTTGGCTTCCTAAATGCTTCGGCATAAACCAAGACAAAATAATGCAATGAAGCATTCTTTGACAATTTTATATTAAAACAAGGTCACAAACCTCATCTGGAGTTCCAGACTGCTGTGTCTGCCAAGCTTCCAGTTGCCTTTCAAGTTCCTTTCTTAGCTCTTCAGGATCTCTAACAACATGCTAGAAGTGTAGTTATGAGATTTATGAGACAGAAAAGTAAGTTAACACATCTGGTGATCCCCAAACTATAAAAAAGGTAAAATGCATTGTTCTTACTCTTTTAGACACAAAAGTATCTGAAAAAAAACTTAAATGAAGATTCTAAATCTCCATTTTTTTTTAATACCTTCTGTGTACAAAAAGGATAAATACCTCCCCACAAATACCTGCACCTGTGACACAATCAACACAGAAACAAAGCTAGAAGCATCTATTAATACATTTCTTTTACTTCTGTTGTGCTTTCAGGGACAACTTCTCTTCCTGACTTGTAAAACCATAGTTTAGCTAAACAGCAGTACATGGTCTGCACAGTGTGCAGGTTTATGGATTAGGGAAAATACACCTACGAATGCGAACTCAACAGTACCAATAACTTCTCATTCCTCAAGAAGTAGCAGCAGTCCCTCTCTTTACCTACTGCAGGTTTAAGGAGGGCAGGAAGAATGTACAAGGAGGGGGCTTCTTCCCTCTCCATTTTGCTGAAAGAGAGACTTGCGCTTCTCCACAAAGCAACGTTCCCCCCTTCTGCAAGATCTCCCCCTCCCGTTTCAGGTTTTGCATGTCAATTGAAAAAAACCAAACAAACAAACCCACAAAAAACCCACCACCCACCCACCACAACCAAAGAGGCACTTAACTTATTCTGGCAACAGGAGAACACTCTTGCATTCAGCAGCCCTCTTCCAACGAGCTACAGCATTTAGCATTAACGTGGAAGTACCAGGTATAGCTGGCACACAGTCCCTTCCGTGTTGCATAGGAATAGTAAAACATTGCCCTCCAAGTACGTACTCAGGACACAATATTTTAAGCATGAAAGGTCAACACTTCTAAATCACTGAAAATGTTCCTACTTTATCAACTGGTTATCCAGAATCAACTGCTTCTATGCCATAGCTCTTTATGATAAAATGTGCTTTTTCACAACTAACAGTTCATAGTGGGAAACTGAGTGTTAAATGAAGCTCTAGGATTTTCTAGGCTACAATAATATTTTTTCAATGGAGACATTCATAAAAGGCTCACAGAAGTTCTACACTTGCAGTCAGCTTTTTTAAGGAAGTAATATATTGTGATGAATTAACTGAGGTGAATACTTTGTGGTGAACACAACGATGTTTTAAAGTCACTGATGCCCAGCTTTCTCATCGCTCTGAACCCTTTATCTTCAGGCACACACCCCCTTGCCCCTCGCTTTCCACTCTGTCCAAGCATTTGATCAGCAGACTCGTCTAAGCAACACGGCTCTTGACAGTAACAAAACCAAAAGCTTCTTTTTAAAAGAGTGAGGATGGGACCTTCTCACATAAGGATGAAGAGAACTTGTCATTTTAAAGTCATCATTCAGCTGCATAAACAGCAGTTTGTTGTGTGCTACTTTCCGTTCTGCTATTAAAGAACGGCAAGATACTGAGTTGTGTGAATTAAAGTAATTTTAAACTTTTGCATTTACAGAGTTTCATTAACACAGGTCAAATAAAACAGTCTGTTTCTACTGCTGTAATTATAAGACGACACATTGGACATCATACCTGGGGAGTATCCATCAAAAACTGATGGGCTGTATGTATGGTCGAGTCCTTGCTTCTCTCTGGCTTCTCTTCAGTCACCTTTGGATGCTTTTCTGTTGCAGACTTGTTGACATCCTCAGAGTCAAAAGTTTGGATCTCTGGCTCCACTTCACTTGCTCCTACAATCACAGAACTAATTACACGCTTTGTGGACTTCACATAATGCAAGAACCAATATTGTATCTCAACTCTTTAACAAAGTGTCTAACATGCTTTGTAGTGCAACCCAGACATCATTTTAAGAGAAGTGCACAAATTTTGAGACAATCAGTTCTAGGAATAGGATGAACACACCTTGCAACTCACTGCAACTCATTGGAATATATGCCAATTACTTATGCAAATTGTTTTCTTGTCTTATAACCTTTTTGCCAAATGAACAAAATATTAGTGAACAGATCTTTTAACACCTGAAAATTCCATTCATGAAGTGCATTTTTGAGCTTCATGGCCTCTCTGACAGAGTGACAGGAGGTATAAAGCAATTTCAAAACATTCAGAAAATCATCATTAAAACAAATGGCAATCTTTTCTTATATTTCCTGTCTAGTTTTGTAATGGAACAGTTTCCTATAAATCAGAAATCAATTTACAAATAAAGGAATGGACCAAAGATTTTATAATTGTTTCTACTTGTAGGAAATGTTTCAAAGATCCTAGTGTTTTAGAACATACTGATAGAGAATCACATGGAAAACCAGACTGACTACACGCATGCCTGTATCAATGCCTGTACACGCTAATGAGTCTAGCAAGAGATTTAAATGAAGAGATTGAGCCTGAAAGGAGTGGGAGGCAAGAAGGTGAATTTGGTCTCCCCTCTCCAGCCAGCTTTTGCTTTGTTTGATAAGAAAACCACGCAGAATTCCAAGCTAGCGTCATTTACTTAGGTTCATCAAAATTAAATACTTCTGTTGCAACTGGCAGGAGATACTTATTTATATCTAGCTTATGTTGTTTGTGTGGGCTGTGTGGCTGACAAGTCAGACCTATCATCTTCTCATCTACTAACAATTCACATCTGATAGCCACATTCGGTTATGGCAACTCAGGTTTGTTTCATTCCCACTTATGGAAGAAAGCAGTCAGAGAGTGACACTTCAGTGCTACCGCACAGGATGTTGTTCAGACCAGCTCCTCAACCTCCTTGACGTTTTGTCAGAAGCTACGCATAAAAAAAGTTACGTGGTGCTGATGCTGGTGACACTGGAATGCATTGTTATGATGCCAATTCACTTAATTAATTGGCATATGTCTAACAATGTGTGCTTTTTACTTCTTCACTTCAAAGAAGCAGATAAAGACGAGAGACCATTAACTGGAAAGAAAGCAGCAAACCCCTCTGTCACTCAACCAACTTAGCAAAGGCTAATAATGCTGGTTACTAGGCAGGAGTAAGAATACTGCTGCAAAAAATTCAATTGAGAACTGATGTTTTAGTCCTGTAAAACGTATACTCATCCATTAAATGTAAATAGAAATACCTACATATACATTTAAAGATGCATATCAGCATACGTTTAGAATGTTTTTTTAAGCTAATATACCAGTTTTAGTGGCAGTAGACTTTTTTTCTGGCTTCAGCTCCTCTGTGTCTACTGCTTTGAGATCCTCGCTGTTCTGCATTTCTGTTTCCATTTCTGTGTCTTCAGAATCTCCCTCTTCCTTTTCTTCAAGAGGCATAATAGGTTTCTCTTGCTCCTTGCTAGCTACATCTGTACAAATGCAACAATACTTGTTAAGGGGAACGAGGAAGGAATAGCAAAGTTGTATTCTGAGGCCACTGCCTGTCAGTTTTAGTGAACTTCAGAAGAGATTGGAGCTATTGTCTCAAACCTCAGTTTTATCTTTCACTGAGCTGTGCCATGTTGTGTCAATGAGCTACTGCTCTGAAAACTTGATGAATAAAATAGTTACTTCAAGAGAAACCAAATTATTTAAAGTAATGTTTTTAAAGAAACATCCATTTGTTTATACAGAATAAAGAACCTGTTGCGTTTTCCTAAATATTTGGAACATGTGGTAGCAGTTTGGGCTTCAAAATAATTTAAACAAGACTTGGAGAAGACAAATTTAGTTTCTTAAACTGAAATCCATTTTTGTGAGTGAATTCAGTATTTTCAAAAATGTTATCGTTAGTTTGAACCTGATTGCCAACAAGTAGCACTTACTGTAGTGAAATGGTGCTATATCTTAAACCAAAGCAAGGACTTTAAACATACGTTTAAAAAACATACTCTGAAAAACTACAGAAAATAGGAGCACCTCAGGATTTGATTCTGCAATGACAACTCTTTACAGCCAGAAATACCAACGTACCATATGTCTGTGCATCATAGTATTCAGAGCCTTGTTTGATATGTTCGAATGCATCAGCCTCCTCCATGTTTTGTTTAGGCTGAGTTGTATTCTGCTTTGCTTCACTGCTGGATTCTATGGTTCTCAATCGCTTGTGGATGTGTTCATTGTGGTCTCCCATTGAGCGTTCATTGTCTGCCTGACCAGGTTTCCTCTTGAAACTCTGGAAAAACCCCCCAAATTAACACCATGAACTTCAAGTGAGCTGCAACCAAACACTGATTAGAACAAGAGTTCCGACAAGGAGAAATTGAGTCCTGCCTATTTGTTGGTTAATATTAAGACATTAAAATAAGAAAAATAAAAATTAAAAAGAAGAGATGAACCTGGGTATTTTTTCTGCTTTGCTTCTGAGAAGCCATCCGGGCCATGCGTGTGGATTCATGTCCTTCTGACTGATTTGCACTTGAAGCTCCACTTCCATTTTCCTGAGGCGGGGGGAAAAAATAATTATCAAAAATCACGAATCACAACTGTAACTGAAAATAGCAGCTGTTGTAGACAAAGTTCAGAAGTTGAAGTGCATGCAGTGCTGTGCTACTTTCTGCTGCGAATGACAAATGGCTCACAACTGCAAGTACTATTCTTGTGGAGAGCAGACAAGACAGTTCTGCAGCTCAACTGTCAGTCTAAACTTACCACACACACTGTTTTCACTGCTATGAAGGTATCTACACTGTCTTCAATTTTTCCAGTGAATTTATAATTGGCGTTCTAAAAATTGAATCTTGTACACAGTTTTTAAAAGTATGGCAGCAGTTCCTTGATTGTAACTTGAAAACATTCAAAATTCAGCATTTTTAACTCGGATACTCCTACGTAATTTACCTCTTTAGACTGGTCTCTCTCTGAAGCCTCTCCAGCCAGCTCAACAGCACTGTCACTCTGCAGGTTTTCTTGCCCAGTCTGCCCTTGTGTTTCATGCTCCATTCTTTCCTCAGGCTCAGGGATCTGTTCATCCATCTCTGAGTTATCCTTACCCTCTTCTTCCTGAAATAACATCCGTTTATTTTAACATTCTAAACAACATTGGAAAGTGGGTACTATTGAAAGGCATTTAAACAATAATGGAATCAACAGGCACAGTCAACATGGGTTCACAAAGGGAAAGTCCTGTTGAACTAATATGATGTCCTTCTGTGATAAGGTCACCTGCCCAGTGGATGAAGGGAAGGCAGCAGACGTAGTTTTTCTGGGTTTTAAGTAGGGCTTTTGGTACTGTCACTCACAGCATCCTTCTGAAGTTGTCCAGCTGCAGGATGAGCGGGTTCATGGTGTGCTGGGTGAAGACCCGGCTGAAGGGCAGGGCTCAGAGGGTTGTAGTGAATGGGGCTACATCTGGCTGGTGACCGGCCACCAGCGGTGTTCCTCAGGGTTCAGTTCTAGGGCCAGTGCCGTTCCATATATTTATCAGTGATCTGCATGCAGGAGCTGAATGCACCGTTAGCAAGTTTGCTGATGATACCAAACTGGGAGGTGCCGGTGACTCTCTTGAGGAGCAAGAGGCCTTGCAGAAGGGTCTAGATAGATTGGAGCGCTGGGCTATGATTAATGGGATGAAATTTAACCAGTAAACGTGCCAGGTGCTGCACCTAGGACGGAGGAATGCTGGACACAAGTACACATTGTGAGAGAAGTGGCTGGACACAAGCCCCGAGGGAAGGGGTGGGGGTGCGGGCTGACAGCGGGCTCCATGTGAGCCAGCAGGGTGCCCTGGCAGCCAAGAGGGCAAACGGCACCCTGGGGTGCGTCAGACACGCTGTAACCAGCCGGTCAGGAGAGGTGATTATCCTGCTGTATCCAGCCTTGGTGCAGCCTCACCCTGAACACTGCGTGCCGTCCTGGGCCCCACAATTTGCGAAGCTGTGAAGGTCCTTGAATGCATCCAGAGGAGGGCAACACAGCTGGCGCAAGGGCTGGAAGGAACGTCCTACAGGGAGCGGCTAAGGACTGTGGGCTTGTCTAGCTTGGGGAAAGGGAGGCTGAGGGGCGACCCCATTGCTCTCTACAGCTGCCTGAGGAGGGGAAGCGGAGAGGGAGGTGCTGAGCTCTTCTCGCTGGTGTCCAGCGATAAGACGTGTGGGAATGGTTCAAAGCTGCACCAGGGGAGATTTAGACTGACATTAGGAAGCATTTCTTTACTGTGACGGTGATCAAGAGGTCAAGAAAAGGCTTCCTATAGAGGTGGTTGATGCCCCAATCCTGTCAGTGTTTAAAAGGCATTTGGATAATGCCCTTAACAACAAGCTTTAACTTTTGGTCAGCCCTGAACTGGTCGGGCACTCGGGCCAGATGATTGCTGTAGGTCCCTTCCAGTTGAAACAGTCCATTCTAACAGAAGGCCAAGGAGGTAACAGGAATAAAGATGACAGAAATACACCAGTTTAGTAGTAAGCACATCTCTGTTATCTTGACAAAGGTTCTCACTAACATTACACTTACCAATGTCAAATCTGTTTCAGAGTATCAGAACACATCCACTTCTTAAGTCATGTATAAGGTACAAAAAATAAAACACACACATGCCTTCCCGCAAATGTAGTCAGGCTTCTATTTATTAACTCTCTACCTGAGGTTGAAGGCCTTGGTCAGCAGCAGGGATTCCTTTATCTTCAGATGATTCATTTTTTTCCTCATCAGGTGGTTGTGACTCTTCCTCTTCTGCTTCCGCTGCATCCTCAGTGTTCCCTGCATCTTCTTGATCGTTAACATCTTTGTTCCCTTCATCTTCCTTCTCTGCTTTATCTTCAGAAATGCTTTCTTCAGCTGGCTCTGCATCTTGATCATCTCTTTCTGATTCACCAGCATCCTCTTCATTCTGTTCTTCTGTCTTCTCTGCCTCATTTAAATCAACAGGTTTCTCATCTATTTCAAAAGCATTCTCTTCATCTGGATTAAAAAAAATCAGAAAGGTATACTAAATTTTCAGTGAAGTACATCTGCATAAAACTGCCCAGCCAATCAAAAAAACCCCACAAAAACCAAAACCTGAGATTTCTGTACACAGAACCTATGATTTTCTATAGCAGATAATTCCTTTATATCATAATTGGTTTGTAACTAACAATACAGAAGGATGAATTCCTGTTAACTTCCTTTAACCGAATATTCTTGAGGGTCAGCTGACTTTGAGTATGTATGCTTCCGAGAATCATAGAAAAACAAAACCAACCCACACAAGCAACCAGACAATTAAATAAGGAGTTTCTAGCATAATTTAGGGTGTATTACTGGAATAACATGAGAAAGCCTGTTCTGCAGTGTGTATAAAAGGGAGGTAAAGGAAAATGTTGTAATGTTGAGTTCTTATCTGACCCGCATTTGGTGTGTTGATATTTTAGTACACAGAAGTGAATATGCAGCTGCTTCTAATACAGAATCCTACTACCACCTCTGCTTTTTCTACAGAGGAAAAGAGCTCGTTATCTGACCATTCACCCCCCTGCATTTCCATTTGGCTTTCATCTAGGAATCTGTAAGAGATTTTCAGTTGTACCTTCATCCTCTTCCTCCTCATCACTCTTTGCATCATTCTCCAGGTTCAAATTATCAGGAAGGTCCAAAGGTTCAACTTCAGGCTCTTTCTCTTGCCGGCCATGATAAGGATCTACTTCATTCTCATCATACTCACGCTGTCAGCAAAAGAATGACGAGGGGGTGGGGGGGGTGGGAAATAATAGGTACGCAGTAAGTAGGAGGGAATGCAAAGATTAAAAAAACACTACTGAATTCCCTGGATGCAGAAATACTGTATACAGTATTGATACAGTATTACATTCTGATCAGTTAAAAACAAATTTCCAATGGTACACATCCTCACCTATGAAGAGCAGAAGATTAATTTTGGCAAATGCAATTACATAAATCGGTGATAGTTAAAACCAGCAGGTTGTGTTCAGAATCTAATTTTCCTACCTGAAAGATCTCTGAACAGAATCTGCACTCCTGCATACTATGCAGAATCTTCAAGCATACTGTACACAGATTTTTGAGATGAGTCACAATGACTTAAGGTGTTCCTGTTGCTAAAAACTACAGAGTAAGAATTTTTAAGCTTTGTCCATCAAAACATCAGTTCAGCGTAAAGCCTGTTTTGGCAGCCACTACAAGTTCAGGTTAGTGCAAACAAAAATTCTTTCTGAATTATGGATCAGAAAATATACATATAATATAATGGATACAATATGGTTTACTTTTAGCTATGAAATGAACTAACTTTTTTCAACGCACTTCACAGTCTCAGAAACACTGTATTAGCGACAGAGTATGGTTTAACAGCAAGTTAACGTGTAGTCTTACCTCATCAATTTGTTCATGGATTTTCTCTTTGTTTCCACTTTCATCATCTTGATACTCTTTTTCCTCATCCTTGGGAGGCTGTTTTTTATTATCCTTGTTTTCTGTGTCAAAATTGTCATCTTTTGCAACAAGCTCTGAATCCTCCTATTAAACAACAAATCCAAAAGAAACTCAATTAAGCTACCTGTCTCAAAGTGTCAATGACAAGACATCATCTCCTAAAGAAAAAAGGCAACACTAAATAAAACTTCTGATATACTCAAATTACCCCTTTCCAAGACCAAGAGATACGCAAGGAAATGCACAGTCTAGGGCACATCAGGTTAGCAGAGCTTAATTTCTTTGATTTTTTCTTCCTACGCCTTTTCTCTTTACCTCGTCCATTCCTGGTCCAGTTTCTTCTGTTTTACTACTGGCATCATCATCATCTTCATCTTCATCCCCCCAGAGCCTCTCATCCAGTTTATCATCAGCTTCAGCATTACCAAGATTTCCCATCTGCTTATCCAGCTCTTCCTCTTCCTCTGAATTTTCATCATTTTCTGTGTACGGTTCAGAATGTGTTTCAGTACAGAAGAGAGAAAGATGACTTCTTTGTTAACTTCAGAAACATACAAGCAGTCGTATTCAGCACCTTAACTTCATCGCTTTATACAGTTAATTAAAAGATATGGAAAAAAGACAAACACTAAAACCCAGAAAAGCAGTGTGTTACCTGCTCTGAACCCAATTACGTGGTTCAGAGTATTCTCTTGGACATACTGACACACAGAGAATTCTCTCCCTCAGGCTAACGTGTCCCAGGTGCAAAACTTGGATAAGTTAAACTCTCTGTTTGTTACCCTCTCCATCTCCCACTTCCAAAACATTTTGGTATTACTGGGAGTGGGAAGGTCCATTCTGCTTTATCTATTAGTTTCAGAATTTCCGTTCTTGTGCAATGAAATTATTCCTGGCATTTTGTCAGAGATTTGAAAGTAGATTAACACTACCATAATTTATAAGCCACATTAGCTTCACATGTTTGAGCCGTTAACCCTTTCAAGTGAAGAACTGCTACCCTCTAAGTGAGTAGCAACTTGAATAAGTCTACCAAATGTTACTACTTTTTCCACTTTAAAAAAGTAAAGTTAAATTATTTTCATTGCTTATAAGTTAGCAATAATTCCATTAGTCACATTATAGCCATATTCTCAAGTATTCTGTTGATTGTCAACAGCTCCACAAAGTGACTAATTTTAAAATGCACCTATAGGTCAACTCACAACAGGAAGAAACTACTGGCTCCCTTCATTCCAAAACCATTACAGTGAAAGAAGATAGTCTTTTTCTTTGTACACTTCTTAGCATTCATATTAATACTACTTAGTATTTGTATACAAATGGCACTACTCTGTTGTTGAATGCTGAATTTTCAGTTTAGGCTTCATTATATAAGTATGAACCATTACTGCATTGATCTATAATATTTCTTATTTTGCCATAGAAGAATGAAACCTTTTTTCTCCTGTTCCCCATCATGCATTTTTCCTTCAAAGTCTTCTGACATTTCAATTGCATTGTCTTCTCCTTCAATGTCTGGTTTAGAATCTTGATCCTCTTTCTTCTTCTCTTCACCCTTTTGAAAACTGTCTTCTATCTGAATTATTAGCAAAGCCAAAAATTACTACATATGTTAAAGCTTACTTAAAGTACTACAACAATATTTATAAGCTTACATGCAAAGATATAAGCCAACCTAAATATGGGACTGAAGGTAACCTCATGTTTCTTCTACCTGAAACACCCACAACATGGATTTCAAGGACTTTTCTAGTTTTGCTTGAATTAAACAAGAACAACCCCAAACACTTGCCTGATCTTCACTTTCTATTTTGTCGCTCACATCCTTCTTGCCTTCCCCATCTCCAATACCGCCATCCTCATAATCATGAAACTGGGTTGCTCCCTCCCCAGCTTCATCTTCAAGTAATTCTTTTGGCAGACAAAACCCCTATCAAGGCAAACAGAAAACTTTCTGTAGTAGTAAGTACACCTTTCAGCTTAGTTTCTACTTAAGACTTTTGTATACATTAAATATATGCTTACCATATATCCACTGTTATCTCTAACAACTTACCTTTTGGGCAAGCTCTGTAAAAATGCCAGTTAGAACAGAAAGCAATTTTCCAGTAGTCCTGTGAGAAGCCAGTGAAACAGTGAGGTAGAACAGGATGAGGTCTGAATACTTGCAGAGCATGGGATTTAGACGCGCCAGCAAATAGCAGGACTGGTTGAAGAACTGCAGTTAAAGCCAAAGAACTGCTGTCAAACATGATTACGTACATCCTGAGATGCACCTCACGAAGACTGACAATGGATGCTCAAACCAGAAATATCAGTAGGTGGGTTTAAATACAATTTCTAAAGGTTCCAGAACTTTTTCTACATTTTCACAAAACCTAAAACTTTTCCATCTTACTAAAGTAACACCTGGCTTTTTTGCATTACAGAAGAGTATCTATATCTGGCCTTAATTTCTCATATGCTTCTAGTTCTAAGGCACTGGACAATAAGAAGCAACGCATGTTTAGCCACCAAAGGTCATAATTCCAAATCTTTTGAGACCCCCAAGCCAAAAACTCGAGAGAAACATTTTACCTGATGTTTATCGGAAGTGCAATCTTCCCCGTAAGATTTCAGATTCTCCACAAGTTCTGAAACTGCTAAAATTGCTTTTTGCACATGCAAAGAATCCAAATCAGCAGAGAGATCTTCATCCAAAAACTTAGTTATATGTCCCACTTCAATCAAGTCAAATGAGGCTGCATCCTCTTTGTTTGAAATACATAAAAAACCAGAGAAATCAAGTCAGATATTCTAAAAATCCTATAGCAAACAATCTAGAAATTTCCATCCTATCTGCTTAAGGAGACTTCTATTAAAACGGCAATTTCCTTGCGTATTGGTACCTCTGCTGGACACACTGTTTAAAGAACTTTTACGTTTGCATAGTTTAAACTCTCCTCCTCCCTCTGAAGTAAATTAATAAACTTACCATTCTCCTCTGCAGGTTTTTCTTCCTCTTTTCCATCTTCCTGTTTTCTCTCTACCAAACACTGGATGGCATACAGAACAACATGGATAACAGTTTCCACTTTTGCTGAGAAGTGCTCCACGAACTCTGCATCTGACCGTTGATTTCCTTTTGAGCCACAGCACAGGCAGTTTTACACAGAAACACATGAAATTACAGGTTACTATGTTGCCTAATGATAAACACTATGCAATTTTTACTACATAGTTCTAAAATCTTCCTAATCCTGACCTACAACTATGGCATAAGATCTGTCCTCAACATTGGCTAAGTGGGAAAAAATATTACTACACAAATTAAGTCTGCACGGAAGTTTGCAAGTTTGAATTTCATCAAGTGTTTCTGGATATCCGAATGAACATGGAGCCATCTTCTGCAGTCACCAAACTAATGAATTCCTGTATCTTCATCTAAATTACAAAACAGGCAGAAAGGAATTGTCCTTACCATTGCAGTCTGACATAGAAGCAAGAAGCTGTGTTCTCCAGGCTGTGAAGTCTGCAGATGTTTTATTAACTACTTCTTGTATATATTTTAGGCTCTTGATTAGGGCCATCTGATTTGCAGCTTGCCTGTCTTCCCCATTTGGAAGAAACAGGGACTCTATGCCTTGTAACTGAGCCGACACTTCCAGCAAACAACTCATAGCCGATGTGCAAACTTCAAAATCTCTCCTACAAAAAGAAATACCATAATTCTCAAAGAAGAACAAACAGTTCAATTTAAGATTAAACCTTTTCTCGGGGCACAGGTAAGGGGGAAGCAGCTGAAGTTTAAAAACAAGCAGATGTGCCACATACGCTGAAGTGGAGAGAAAATCAGAGGATTATTATTATTAAATAGGCTACAGATTTATTTTAATATAAAATTTTCTGCATTAAGTTGTCATTTGAAATTCACCTCATTAACTAAGGAACTATGGGGATGAAAACCCAGGGAATCGAAGACAAACTGAGAAGCTGATGGACCAATGTTTTTCTGACTTGTCAGGGGAGTGGGAGAAGACACATACATTTGTTTAAAAAGCTAGGCACTGCATTTCATGAGAAAAAAGAATGGAAACAAGCTTCAAGAGCATCTGAATGCACTTTTAAAGACAGGCATAGGCAGATACAGAGATTCCGTTTCATGCACATGTAGAACTCACCAGGAATAAAACGAGGTCTCATGTGAAACTTGTCTTATTTTGTCCACTTCCACTTTCATCGCTTTCACGTTTGCCAGCATTGCACTCAACTGTGTAGCTACCTGCAGCCATAACTGATCCTTATTTCGCATCCTGCATCCAGGAGGCAATTGCTCAGCTGTTACTGGAGACAAGTGTTTTAGCTCTAAGGGAATTAGGTCAGGTATTCCTGTAAAAACATTTCCTACTTCAGGTCCTGAACTCTGAAAAATGTTTGCTTTGGCATCTGTCCTTTCATTGTCACCGCACTTTGTTGACTCTTCTTTTGGGCAGCATTGCATAAACCAAGACAGCTCCTCAAGAACCATCACGCACTGCATGGAAAGTTGCTGCAGTTTGTCAGTCCAGTGTTGAATACTGTCTTGAGGAGGAAATGCTATGGTATATTTTCTGTCAGCAGTCAACCTAGACTCTATCTCTTCTATACAACTCAGGAGGTTCCTGTTTAAGAAAAAAGGAAAAGTTACAATCGCTGAATTTTATGTTATACTTTCCTTTTAAAAGCTCAACCTTCAGACTAAATTCATAAGATCTAGAACATACGGACTCAGTGTAAGTCAAGCTTTTTCTGGAAAAACTAAAACAATAGTATTTTTTTTAAAGAGGTTTTGTTAATTAGTAGATTTTTCTCTCCATTGCGTATGATTGAGTTGTCTTTATGAAAATAGGATTTTGTGAGATTTCTCAGACCTACACCATCTTTTCAAACAATCCTTAAACTCCGAGTCTGATACTCAAATATTGTTAATATTCCTCCATTATAAAAGCAAATTAGCTTCTAACACACCTTCATTCTCTAAAGTGCTGTGGACCAGTCAGCTCACAACAAATGATTAATCTGATTTGCAATGCGAGTCAGCAATGCAGATAAGTGTCTCAGAAGTTTTACTCCTCCTGCAACTGCTAAGTTGAGGATTGGGCTTTTGTTTGTTCTGTTGTTTTTTTGTTTGTTTTTCCAAGTTTCCTAGGGTGAACAGAAACTTTGCACCAGTAATCTCCAGCCTAGATTCCCTTCCCCATACAAAGGAAATAGCTCCTGACGTAACGTCAAGAAGTTTTATGGATTACATTAGTGATGAGCATAAATATGCAGAACAACAGTGGAGTTTGCAATGAAACCGATGAGTCACGCAATGGAGTGAAAAATCACATCAAGTAAGAATTTCCTATACGCTTTTCCTTTGCAGTTTTGACACAAGATCAAGTGTCTTCCACCTTTCTAGAATTTTTCTTTTTAAGCTGTTGAGGTTTTTTTCATTTTGGCTTAAAGTGCCATCCAGATAATTTCTTTGCTCCAGATCAAATTAACAACTTGAACAGAGGCAAAATTAACATAGGCCAATACCAAATGAGAGAGATTTCACAATCTGTAGGTTTAATGGTTTAACTTGTTAAAGTTCAGTTGAAGTTCAACTTCAACTGTCTAATTAACTACAGTAATTATTTCATAGTCTTCATTTATGCCTAACTTCTTTTCCCAAATTATTTGGATTCCAAAATATTGGCAGCCATGACAGGATAACCAATATCTAACACTATCTCTTTTTGCCACCCCCACCCCCCATTTTTTAAAATCTTTTCTATCTAGACTTAATTGAATGGAGGAGAGAAATGGGAAAGTAGGGAAGAATTCTATTTTCTTCCAGCTTATTTTCCGTATTTCTTGAACTGAATTGCTTACTGTCAAACTCCTTGCCAACATTTCAGCGCTGGAAAATGCAAAATACCTCAGTAAGATCCACTGTTCTGTCAATGTGGTAAGAGATCGTCTCTGTCTGACCAGAATCTGCATGAGATGTGCAGTGAACCCTTTGCATCGTTCAATGCTACCCAGTCCAATATCCTAAAGAAAACAGATACAGAAAAAGCGGGAGGGGACAGTTAGATGAATAAGCAGACATCATCCTCTGTGCCTCCATTTCATTTCACTGAGGAGGCTAAAAGGTTACGGTTTAATTGAACAACTCTAAAAATGCAGACCAAAATCATAGTTATTAGTTTCCCCATCTTAATTTTTCTGCATCTTGTATATAACCTGCACACAAATTTCATTTACAAGTAGCTTCTGCAACAAGACATATAAAATTGCACTCTACTGCAATAATTCTTATCAGGAATTTAGTTCCAATAGTAAAGCTACCTTACATAAATGGTGAGGTACCAGCCTACATTTTTACATTCATGACCATTGCTAAAACTACTCAGAGAATCATCACAGCATCGTCGGGGTTGGAAGGCACCTCTGGAGGTCATCTACTTCAGCCCCCTGCTAAAGCAGCTTCACACAGAGCAGGTTGCACAGTCACATCCAGGCAGGTTTTGAATGTCTCCAAAGGAGACTCCACAGCCTCTCTGGGCAGCCTGTTCCAGGGCTCTGCCACCATCAAGGTAAAGTTCTTCCTCATATTCAGGTGGAAATTCCTGTGTTGCCGTTTGTGCCCGTTGCCCCTTGTCCTGTCACTGGGCGCTACTGAAAAGACCCTGGCCCCGTCCTCTGGACACTCGCCCTTAAGGTATCTGTAGACATTGACCAGATCCCCTCCCAGTCTTCTCCAGGATACACAGCCCCAGCTCTCTCAGCCTTCCCTCGTACAGGAGATGCTCCAGTCCCCTCATCACCTTCATATCCCTCTGCTGGGCCCTCTCCAGCAGTTCCCTGTCTTTCTTGAACTGGGGAGCCCAGGACTGGACACAGCACTCCAGGTGTGGCCTCACCAGGGCAGAGCAGAGGGGGGAGGATCAGCTCCCCTGACCTGCTGGCCACGCTGCTCCCAACGCCCCCCAGGGTCCCATGGGCCTTCTTGGCCACCAGGACACACAGCTGGCTCGTGGGCAGCTTGCTGTCCCCCAGAACTCCCACGTCCTGCTCTGCAGAGCTGCCTTCCAGCAGCTCAACCCCCAGCCTGTGCTGGTGCATGGGGTTATTCCTCCCCAGGTGCAGGACCTTGCACTTGCCTTGGTTGAACTTCATCAGGTTCCTCCCTGCACAGCTCTCCAGCCTGGCCAGGTGTCACTGAACGGCAGAGCAGCCTGCTGGTGTGTCAGCCACTCCTCCCAGCTCTGTATCACCAGCAGACATGCTGAGGGCACACTCTGTCCCTCCATCCAGGTCACCGATGACCAAGCTGAACAAGACTGGAGTCAGTACTGACCCCTGGGGAATGTTGCTAGCTACAGGCTCCCAGCTAGACCTTGTGCTGCTGATCACAACCCTCTGAGCTCTGCCCTTCAGCCAGTTCTCAATCCACTTCACTGTCCCCTCATCCAGTCCACGCTTCCTGAGCTTACATAAGGGGATGTTATGAGAGACAATACTGAAAGCCTTGCCGAGGTAGACAACATCAGCTGCTCTCCCTTGTCTACCCAGCCAGTGTTTCCATCACAGAAGGCTGTCAGGTTGGTCCCCTTGGTGAATCCATGCTGACTACTACCGATAACCTGCTTTTCCTCCACATGCTTTGAGATGACCTCCAGGATGAGCTCTTCCATCACCCTTCCAGGGATGGAGGTGAGGGTGACTGGCCTGTAGTTTCCTGGGTTGTCCTCCTCACCCTTTTGGAAGACTGAAAGTGATGCTGGCTTTACTCCAGTCCTCAAGTACCTCTCCTGTCCTCCACAACCTCAAGGTTACGCCCTCCATAAACTTGAGGGTGCATCTCATCAGGGTCCACAGATTTGTGGGTGTCAAGCTTACTTAAGTGATCTCTAACCTGATCCTTCTTGACCAAGGGAAAAAAAAATCTTCCTTTCTCCAGACTTCCTCTCTTGCCTCCAGGGTCTGGGAAACTTCAAGGCTGGCCTTGGCAGGGAAGACTGAAGCAAAGGCAGCATTCAGTAACTCCACCTTCTAGGTGTCCTTTATCAGCAGGGTATCCACCTCATGCAGCAGCAGGCCCACATTTTCCCTAGTCAGCCTTTTCCTACTGATATACCTGAAGAAGTCCTTCTTGTTGTCCTTGACCTCCTTCACCAGATTTAATTCCAACCGGACTTTAGTCTTCCTTACTGCATCCCTGCATGTTCTGACAACATTCCTATATTCCTGCCATGTGGCCTGTCCCTTTTTCCACATCCCATAAACTTCCTTCTTCTGTCTGAGGTTTGCCAGAAGCTCCTTCCTCATCCATGCAGACCTCCTGCCCCCTTTGCTTCCTTTCTTACTTATAGGGATGCACCTCTCTTGAGCTTGGAAGAAGTGACACTTGACTATTAGCCAGCTCTCTTGGAACTCGCTACCTCCTACAGCCCTAATCCATGGGATTCCTCCAAGTAGGTCCTTGAAGAGGCCAAAGTTCGGCCAGGGCTACAATCCTACTTATTGCCCTTCTTCCTCCATGCAGAATCCTAAACTCTACTATCTCGTGGTCCCTGCAGCCAAGGCTGCGCACAGCCTTCACATCCAACCAGTCCTTTTTTGTCAGTGCAAGATTTGGCAGCACACCTTGCCTCGTTGGCTCTTTTACTGCCTGCATCAAAAAGTTATCATCAATTTTCTGCAGGAACCTGTTGGACTTGTGCATGCACCTAGTTGTGTTTCCAGCAGATTATCAGGGTGGTTGAAGTCCCCCACGAGAATCAGGGCCTGTGATTATACAGGCCATCTCCAATTGCCTGAAGAAGGCCTCATCGACTTCCTCTTCCTGATCAGGTGGCCTGTAGTAAACAACCACAAGCATCCCCCATGTTGGCCTGCTCCTTAATCTTTACCCATAAGCTCTTGACTCGTTCTTCATCCACCCCTGGCGAGAGCTCAATACATTCCAGTTGCTCCCTTACATAAACAGCAACTCTACCACCTGTCCTTGCTGCTCTGTCCTTCCTAGAAAGTTCGCAGCCAGCCATGCACGTTATCCCACCATGTCTCTGTAACTGCAGTGAGATCAAGGCCCTGCGCTTGCACCCAGATCTGCAATTCTTTCTGCAGAACTCTAATTCTTCCTTCTCCCACAATTTGTTTTTCCAGATTTACTACTTCACTCTTTTCATTAGAAGGGATCCCATTTTAAAGCTTAAAACAAATGTTCACAAGGCAGACCAAAACTGATCAGAGCTACGTTCTATTATTTATGGCCATTATCAGCTGTGATGTCTGACAACATCATGTTGTAAAACAAGAGGTGAAGCACAGTGAGTGAAGAGCATCTGGGAGAGATCCCTTTTTCCTGGAATACTGGAAAAGTGGTACTGATTTGGCAGAACTCATTTGTTCCTTCTACTGATTTTAGACCAATTTTTAAGCAAGGAAATATATCTGCACTTTTTGTGTTAGACTCCAGTTATGCCCAACTATGGATCTCAACTGACTTTTTTCATGAGCATCAACTAATCATGGCTTTGTATTCCCAACATTTTTTGATTCAGCATTTTGGGACTTTCCTTAATGCACAAGAAGTAGCAATTTAGGATCTGTTGGGATGAAAGATACTGTACGTTGAACAGATTACTAACTTAGTTCACTGAATTGATATTGTTCATTTATAAAACAACAGGTTTTAAAATGCTGCGCTTAATAATTGGTCCAAAATACTGTATTTTGTATCATATTACAGAACATAGTATTATCTCACATCATCCTTTTACTACTAGAAAATTTGAGTCCAAGCTGGTAAAATAGAGTTAACAGAAATGTGATTTCTGTTTTTACTTCAGTGTTTTTACCTTGGCAGGTGCTAACAATGCTGTCTGAAGTCTAGAGTGGCGTGCAAGTGACCGATAGAAGTACTTTTGGCATCCGTCCCAGGCAGAAGAAAGCTCTGTCAGCAACCTGACAGAGCACAAAAAAACAGGTCGATATTAGAAAGGTAATGTAATTTCAGTACCTCAGCACACTGACACTAAGTCAGCTCTTCAACATAACAAGTTTGCTTACCATTTGTTATTTTGCAAATACATTGATCTTTTAATTCTTCATTTTCTCCACAAGTATTATAGTCTTAAGAAAGCATTTAAATTCTAAAATAAACTCTAAGGAAACCCTAAGCAACAGGAGCAAAGTTTCCATCTTTGAATATCATTTAACTCTTAAGAGATTATCTTTTTCTTCCCCCCATGCCACTAAAATCCAGATTGACAGGGAAGCCTTTATTCTGGCCTTGTTGAAAGATCCTATAAACTAAACCCTTACATCTCAGGAAAACAACCACCAGCATGTGTTAGTGACAAAAATCACTCGCTGCCAGAAAAACAGCACAGAAACACCTGAAAGAACATCCTTCCTCTAAGTTTTTCCAGAAATGACCACTTTGAAGTCTCCTGTAATATCCCATTAGTCAATGAAGACAAAACAATGAAGTAATCCTCGTAAATTACAACTCATCTTCAATAAAATCACTAGCAGTCTACATTCTAGTATGATGCTAGCAAAGCATCCCAGGCAAAGCTGGACAGTGGAGGGCTAACTGAAATCTAATTCACGGAAACAATGAAACTGAGGGCAGAGTTATCAAATGCACAAATTAAAAAAAAAAAAAAAAAACCCACAACAAAACAAGCAACCCCCCCGCCCCCTCCCCAAAACCCTTGCTCAGTTGTACATGCCAATACAGTATGTACAAGATTTTCAAACTGAGAAGTAATGGGAAGAAGGGAAGGAAATATGTAAAATCCTAAAGGAATTACAGTCCAGAAATCCCAGTCTAAATCCACATGCAATAAATTCTTTAAGTTATAGCTGCAATTCATAGAATCTGAGGGTTAGAAATACTGTGTACATACGTGGCATCCAGCTCATGTGTACAATTTACTCCACCTAATGCACTATGCAAGTCCAGTGGATGTAGGTAGAGTATTTCATGACAGTCTTTTGAACGGGACCAAGAAAGACCTTTCCGATATGACAAACCTGGAATGACATTTGAACATGCTTTCTTTTATGCCCTCATTCTTTTATATAAAAAAAAGGTCACTTATACAGTTGGTATTAAGATATAAAAAAATACTTCAACGTTTTTTTCCTGATGCTGTCTGATGTTGACAGTCTTTGAACATGTTGCAAGTTTTGTAATGTAAGAACACATCATAGCTACGCTCAACCACAATGCTGCCACTCTGATCTCTGCCAGTCTATCAATTGAGAGATGGGCTCTCCTTCTAATGAGTTAACTTAATTTCAGTTCTGGATCAGAGAATGGATACAAGATAATGAGCTTCCTTCTCGTTTCTAAAAGCTGGGCAATAACTTCTGACTGGAGATAAAGCAGATTTCAGAAAAGCTACTGTTGTACATCTAACGGAATGTAAGAAGAACAGAAGGCATCTGAACGGGCTAACACACCACGCCTCATAGTCAATAGAGGAAGAGAGACACTTAAAGATGTTCCTACATATTAGTGGCTCAATGACTTCACGTACGTAATATTTTACGGTGGGTTTAGATGTATTGGCAAAAACAGTAAAATGCTTAAGAACTCTGTACTTTTAAACTAAGCACATTTTTAGCCAAAGCTTACCTGTTTTACCAAGGCTTTTAAAGAGATCTGACAAAGCCCGCTGCTTTTGCATCTGAATATGCTTTGCCTCTGATTTCTGCTTCTCCTTATCTGCTGTCTGATCAATCGTTAAATCTTGCAGTTCAGCTACAGAAACAATGATACCACCTGTATAGAAGACAGCCAGGAAAGGTAAGATGTAAAAATTTCATGTACGCAAAGCAGCCATGGGAAGATAGTCTGGGAAGGGAACTATGTATCTACACTGTTCCCTGATTTGTTCTACGTATGTTACAGAGGTCAATTATGGTACGGAAATCACAAGACTACTTAACCTGTAAATTGGTCAAGATTTTCTACCAGACTCAAGAATGAATTGTTTTCTGTAACTGTTGTACATATTTTCTTCATTTTTTTAGTAAGCTTAGACAGACGATACTGAAGAGATTTGGTATGAAACATAATGCCACCCTGACATTCTTCTGGGAGGGCCCTCTGAGAAAACAAACAAACAAAAAAAATTATATACACATACTCAAAGCTGTCTTGTTTGACCATTATGAGTAAATTGCTGCAAAAACAGCAGCTAAAATTTATCTGAAACCCCAAAACATGTTCAAGTGATCCTTTGAACAGTTCAGCACCAAAACTTCAGGGAAATCACAATATATGCATGTCAGGCATACATTAGTTTTGCAAACAGCCAAACAAATGGAAGACGCTACAATCCTACACCTCTTAGGTGTTTGCCGTTACTTCTTTCATAGCTTCAGGTCATTTTCCCCAGCCTTCCAAGCTCAAAGACACATTACCCTAAACCATAACGCCCTCGCAGTGTTAGGGCATTAGTGATAGTAAGAGCACCAGCACTTACTTTCCACTAGACCCAAATTTAATTGCACTGCTGAACAACAAAAAAACAGTGCACAATTATTAAATAACAAGTAATCTCCCAGCATGTCCAAAGTTAATCCCTAGGGTTTCTTCAGTTGGAGTTTGCATGCATCTTGTCTAAGAAATGAAGATAATGTGAAACTGCAACAAGTGAAACAACCAACCCTGTTAGCTATCAGTAACAAGGCTGCAAACAAACCAACCACCAACCAACGCATGAAAACAATAACCAAGCACATTAGATTTGCATCAGATTTCTCCCTCCTCGCTCTACCCTCCCGACTGTCACAGGACAAGAGCAAGATCAGCCACCCTGCTGGTCTGAACAAAGTGAACAAAACCTTGGAACCTGAGAGTAACTAAGCATTTCCCACTCGCCCCCAAATTCTGCTGAGTTACAATTGTCTCTTTTCATCTTATTAATAAAAGCAACAGACGTGAACTGGACTCTATTTCAGGAAGAAAACTGGTTGACTTCCTCTCTGAGCTGGACAGCTTTATTAGACACCCACTAAACTGTGGCACTGTGGAGCAGGATTAACCACTTATCAGCTAGTCCAAGGCAAATGTTCACAGTATACAAGTAGTCAGCCAGCAGCAAACGTATGACAAAGTAGTGCATTCCCCTGTCAGGATTCAAGATCAAGGTAATTTTATATTTAATTAGAGTTTATATACACACAAATTCTACAGCTATATAATCATCTGTCAGGGTCCTTGTTTAGAAAAAAAATAACAATGGGGGTAATAATAATTTCAACTCCTGGTCCATATTAGTAGGGAAGTAACAAATTGGTGCAGACAATACACAAGCAAGTAACGCTATCATCTCTACATTAGAGCACAGATCTTGTGCCAAATCAATACAGAACATGCTTGTCTTTCTGTGCTGCATTCCCACCCATGTGCAGTGTTTCATAACACTGAACAAGTAAGACCAAAAAGTTGATGATATATTCAACAGATTTGACACTTACGTAAGATTTTCCTGCATAAATCACTGAAAAACAACATATAGATGAACACAGAGAAAATATCCTTCCCACACTTACAACAAAGAAAACAGTCACCTTGGCAACATCTGTTCTAGCAGACAGAATTTTTCTTAATATGTCGTTTAGCCTCTGAACTTTGGTTTCTTTGTTCTCAGATTCTTCCTGCTTTTGCAAGCAGTCCAGCTGCTCCTCCTTACCAATCTCCACCAAGGCAGACTGACATGGCTCATTCAGAACGGCTTCAAACTTCTTCATGAATTTAAAGAGGGTCCTAATTACCAAAGAAAAGCAGATATAATCCTGGAAATCTTTCAGCTGCTGGAAACAAGCATTTCCACTGTCTTATGAGCAGAAGAAACATTGCTGCATTCAAATCTACCACCACAGAGAAATCATCTAGAAGGAAGGTTCCAAATATGGAGCTTAATTCCAAGCTCCGAGTTACCTGCGTATTTTTTCAACGGACTGTTTTATAGCCCAGAAGCTGACATCATTCCACTTCGAAATTTTCACAAATTCCTGTTAGGAAAATAAATAATCAATGGGATTACTTATATAAAGGCAATGAAGTATTTCCATATAAAAGATGATCTTTAAAGCTGATCAGCTATGATGACCTGGCAGTCTTAAAATGCAAAACCCTTCAATAAGTGAGCAAATGATTGTATAGGCATCTTCTTCTATTAAAATATGTGTTTACTCTAAAACTGATGCATAGCCAAATATTGTGAAATCCAAAGGGGCTTCACTACTGGGTTGAAACCTCCATGGCTAAATGGGACTGACCAAACATTAGCGACTTAAACCAATGCCTCCCCCCTCCCCCACCTCAGAAAAAAATTCTTGCCAAAGAAAGTGTGATGTATAGTAGGGATTTCAGTGGCTAACAGAGCTACTATATATGAATTCAGATATCTCCTCCACTGTTCCTTTGACTAGATCACTATATTGTCCAAAGTTTCCTTTTACCTTAAGCTCCTTTTCTATAGGCTGACGAAGTTCAGTGATTCTGGCCTCAACACACTCTGAAAACTGCTTATAATAATTGTGTAGATTCCACAAGATGCTGCACAGAACATCTACGAGGGATAGACAATAACAAGCTTCTTTTACAACAGAATATTGTTTGGTATCAAGAAGAGAAATGCATCCCTTTTTTTTTTTTTTGTTAATCATGAAGCTTAGCAACACCAAAAGATGGGGTAAACTGACCAACAGCATTCTCCATGAAAATGGGAAACAGCAGCATAGGCTTGTGTTGTATTTATGAGCTTAGTGATCTGTTTGAAAAGTCTTGAATACCTGACGGTCAGGTTGTTGTGAAAAAGACTCAACAAATGTAATGCTATCAACTTACCCTTTTGTGCTACTTGAGGCATCAGCAAGACATGGCAGTGGAAAACCAGTAGTGCTTTAAGTCGTGCATGAAACTCTCCCAGAGTAGATCCTTCAATGAAAGCTTGTAGTGTGCTGACCAGTGTTTTCAGATCCATTTGCTCAGTTCCTGAACATTGTACCAGAAATTTAGAAGGGAAGTGGGAGAAAAACAAACGAACAAAACAACTCTACATGAAAATTTTTGTCTGCTCTTTGTAAACATCCAACTAGATGTCACATCTCTATTAGGAAAAGCTCAAAACAAAATAGGAAAGGAACAATTCTAATTTAATAAGTAAAACCAACAAGCAATACACTGGAAGAAAGGAGAGGAGACAAGAGGCAGAAGTGAGATAGCAGCTGAGGCAGCCAGTCACATGTCCAATGTCAGAGTGCATCAAGTATGTAAAGAATACTTGCTGTTCTCTATGAATGAATGGCTTTTTTGGTCATGATGAGCCATACTACAAATTAGTCACTGCTAGTTCCTTTAGTCTACAAAATCATGAAGACAGAAATAGATCTTAAAAGAATCTGGTAGAGAACACTGTGTCTTTAGAGCATTACCTATGGAAAATGACATGCTGTTCACTTCGTATAAAACAACCCAAGCACCTGAACCTCATCAAGTGAGTGCATTAGTCAGTCATGAGATTGGAGGAACCCTGCCTCATGCCAGAGGACACTACCTTCATCTTTACCATTTCATTAAATGGGGGGGCGCCAAGGGACTGAGACCTATTTTCTTTCCCCTATTTTACATAATGTGCACACCTGCAGACAGATTTGTTAGGAACAGTATGTACCAAAACATCCTGCACAAATTTTTTAGGCTTTATACAAAATGTTAAGAGCAGTTTAGCTGGGATATGAATTATGTTTTGTGCAGTTAAAATAAAAAAAGACACTCCTTTTCCAGCTGCAGATGGAGGCGGCCTACCCCCCAAATCTGTTTGAAATGCTTATATATGCACGACATAAAGTTACCGTGGTTCTAATTTCTTTCAGATGCTTTATTCAGACATCTTTTTTCTTTACATCACCTACAATGCTGGCCCTATGGTGGTTCCAGAAATAAATGCCAAGCAAAGGTCACTCTGTATGGAAGACCTATGCAGTCATGGAATTTATTGCAGGGCAAAGAGGAGAAGAATTATATCTGAAAGTGCATTGTCAAACTCTGGCATTTAGTACCTTAATTATACATCCTTAGTAATTGCTGGAACTGCATCACACACTTATATAAGGCCAGCACTTACCTTCTACGTTTGCTTCTGTCTGTTCTTGAACATACTTCTCAATCATCTGATAGATTGAAAACCAGTGCTTTGTGGACTTCTCTACATGCTGCCTCATAATATTGTCCAAACTTACTGACCAGCAACTGGGAACAATAAGGAAGTGGAGAGAAGAAAAAATAAAGCAAAAATATTGTGGGTAGCTTGGGCTCCAAAACAACACAAACTTTATTCGCTGTTTCTACTAAACCAAAGGCAAATTTTACAGGATGGAATAATCTGCACACACGCTTAATATACACAATCAACTCTTGAGGATCACTGTTTTGCTACTACTATTAAATGTGAAAGAAGAAATACAGGAACTACGGACAGCAGAACAAAACCAGTCAGAGCCAGGTTCAAAAGTTTCTTTTCACAGAACTTGAGATAGACTTGTAGAATTACTGATTGTGGCACACTGTGGATCTAAAAATTTTACATGGTCTTAACAGGAGACTGGAAATAATTTTTAAATCAAATTTAATGGAGATTGTTAAACAGACAAAACACTGCATGCTCACCAAACCCTAGGATGAAAACAGGAAAACACTAGGAAAATACTGTAGTACTGAAGTACTGTAGTTATCTGTCCTGCTTCTAATCCTCCTGAGGCATATACACAGGGTCATCATGGGCTGGGCATGCTCATCCTGAGCCAGTACAGCTGCTAGTTGGGTGAGGTTTATCCCCACATTGTTACTAGTACATCCATATAAACAGAAAAGCATGTTTCATGATTAAGACAATTCTGCATTGGAATTTGTCTCCATACAGAGACAGAAGCTTACACTCTAAGAAAAAGCAGTAGGGAAGGATAGTTCTTACTTCAACTCCAATCTACGCCACTGAATAATCAATTGTGTGACCAAATCAAGATGTTTCCGCAAGGACAGAGCACGACTAGCATTCTGCTCCCAGTCCTGAAAAAAACAAAAGTTCCCCTTTATACAAAGCCAGAAATTGGTCTTTACATGGCAAGACTCATGCATTATTCTTGATTACATTCTTAACTCCTTAAACTTACGACATGGAACAAGTTCACTTCCCCAAGTCCTGGCAGTCAGACAGCTTTCAGTTGGTTTTATATTGGTACCAATATAAATAAGGAAGCACAGAAGAGAAAATAAGTTCCCCTTAGCTCTTTTCTTACCTGTGCCTTTGCAAGTAGAATTTCCAAGCCATTCAGAAACTTTGAGAGAGGACTAGAGAGTGGAAAACTCCGGATTCTGTCCATGACAACTAAAAGCTGCAGAATAAAAAACAAGCATTCAACCTATAGTAACTGATCTTCAACAGAAGCAGTCATAAAGTTAAGCTAATTTGTATTAGCATAACCCTCCCTTGCATGAGATAAACTTCTTCCTCATTTTAGTATAAAAGCACCTTAGTAGTTCAGTGAAGGCCAGCGCACTCGGGGGAAGGAGCACAACGGAACTAATACAAAGAGTTCCAATTGATTTTAAGTTTCTGCATTACTGTAAGAAATTACCCGAGGGTCACACAGGCCCCATAAATGGGACCAAAGATAGCCATTTCAAAGCACTATGAAAGCATTTTGGGAAAAAAACAACAAACCAGGAGCCCAAACAGCAAAAACCTCAAGACTCTTTGAGGTATGGCAGATTGAAGATTGCTTAAAACTGTAAGATCAGAGTAGGTGGTGAATACTGCTTAACATTTCATAACTAAAACAGAACAGCTAAAGTACCTAATACCTCTTAAAAAACCGGTATGGCTTCAAAACATCTGCTTAAGTAATACAGATAACATCTAGGCAAGTGTATACATGCACATGTCTATGCATAACTATACGCATTTACACACAAATGCAACTATAAAATGCTCCAGTTTCCCGCAAACACTTGTTGAGGTCTTTCTACCTGTACAAGTACTGGATGCTCTGGCCATTCCTGCAATAGCCCATTTACTTCTTTAGCAAAATTATCAAGTACAGGTTGGCACTGCCGGACTTGCTGAATATTGGGATGCTGGTAGAAATCATACGGGCTATCTTGTTGCAGCACAAGATCTGAAGTTAATTCCTCAAAAAAAGTATTGCGAAGAATAGTGCTAACTAGAAGTTGGCTTCCCAAAAGGCGATCATTCATTTCGGAACCTAGTAAGCAGAAGGAGGAAGACATCACACATGCTACTAATTCTTTTTCCAGTCCAACAGATGAAGTGTTTTTTCTCTTGCATCCCAAGCCTTAGCATGTTATGTATTACAATGACAGAAGAATATGCCACACAAACAATGAGATGGGAGTATGGAATACGGTAGACATACTTAAAAGTTTACATTCTCTGTGTTATCAGTTTTTCATATAAAAGTAAAATCAGCATCCTAAAGGTGGGCTGTGATCTTGTCAGAAGACCACAGTTCCTCTGTGCATAAATTCACATTAAGGAGATATTTACTACAGTATTAGTACCAAGACACTGCGAAAAAATAATCCAACATAAACACAAAAAATAGATTGCATATATTACACCTCAGGTATGAACACAAAAATAAGTTACTGTAGAAACAACAGCCCTTATCTGTGGCTTCTTAACTGCACACATATACATTTATTAGATTAGAACTGAAGTATAGCTCTTCAGAAGTGCTTCTTTCAGAAGTGATGATCCCGAGGTCTTGCACATTGTTATAATGATTTACACATCAAGTGTGCCAAAATTCAGGGTGGAAAAAACCCCCAAACCAAAAACACTGCCTTTTTTGAAATTATAGAAGCTTCATTTAAACCAATTATTTTATGAATTTAATTGCAAATTTTACTTCTGGGAAACTTCAAGTGCATCATCTTCCACAGGATAATGCAGATGCAAGTGAACAAAATTTCACTTAGCATTCAATTTATTTTTGAACTGTGTTAGTCATATGCTAACAAATGGAATTACACACCCCACCCCCACCCCCCCCGTAATAATAATAATAAAAAAAAAAATCAAAGCGTTCCACCAAGACAATTCTGAACATGGGGCAAATTCTTTGGAAAAAGAAAATCTGGTTTTGTACATTTTTCCCATAATAAGTCTATTTCATGACCTGCAATACAATTAATTTAAAACAAATCATTACAAAGCTAGACCTGCACATCTGAAATATTGCTAGAGATCTTACCAATTAAAGGATAGAATTGCGACACCAGGCATGCACCAGTCTGATAGCAGGAAATAAAGGCACTGATATAATGTTTGGCTTGATAAGAAGGCAGGCTCTGTTGATACCACAGGGATCGAGCAAAGTTTAAGCACAACTGTTGATGAACCATCATTACTGTTTGCATAGAGGTCTTGGACAAGAGAGCTCTATCGGCTTCCAGCTGATCTTCCGATGGATCTTCCATTTCCATTTTTTCTTCTAGGCTTGGCTCAGCTGTGATATCTTCAAAGTCCTGCAAATTACATGATAATCAAAAGTCAATTATTTCTTCCTTTAATGCCTCCTCTCCCCATCTCCCTTTTTGCACTTTTTAACATTGCAACAATACGTTCATGATTTGGAGTTGGCACTATATAGATACACTGTCTGCCTCACAGCTCAGATGTCAGTCTGAAACAGAACATGGGTGGAACCGAACAATGCAGGGCATAACCACAGCAGACGAGTGCAGGACAGTGATCCCTGAGCTGCTGCCAACTAAACCTCTTTCAGAAAAAGCAGCACAAGTTCTATCTGTTGATAAACCAGCTCAACGCTGTTTGGTTGCTTGAAGACCTGAACTACTACACCCTAACATCACAATGACACGTGTAATTGTCTCCGGGATTTTTGTACTGCATAACATTGCTTGGTGAAGACACATTTCAGAAGTCATTCAGTAATGCAGACTAGTTAAATCTGAAAAAATCTCACAGCTTTATTTAATCAAGGAGATTAGTCTTCATAGGCAATAAAACCTCACCTGCTAAATTAAACAAATTCCAGAATTTTACAACAAACTAATTATATTGTCAATTTATATGCCCAGTAACTGGGCATTATTCACCTGAACCACAGTACAGTTCAAGTCTGGAAATTAGTTCCGAAACATTTTTACAACCAAAAGGTCAAATAAACTAAAAGCACAGTAGTTAATACCTTTCTATCAAAAATCTACCCCACATCTTTCTTTTGCCTGAAGGAAAACACATTTCATTCCTCACTTCATTTTACTTACAGCATGTATTTTTCAGGAGCTATTTTAGATGTTATTTTTCTGTTTCTTTACAGAGTTACAGTTGTTACCTTTTCATGAAAAGGAAATCTTCTTCTAAATTCTTCTTCTTCCTCCTCTTCCTCACTTCGTCCTTTCCCACGACTTTTATTTCTGTATCTGTACAGACTGCGTTCCATTGCCTCCTGCTCTTGGGCCCGGCGTTCCTGTTCATCCCATTCATTTACAATTGCCTAAGGAAACATAAAGCAGCATGCTTTTACACACGTTAACATTTAAAATCACCTCATATTTCATCGAAGGGGCAGGATCTATCTTGTTTGGCTCTTGCCTCCTCTACAGTCTACAACAGTACAAATCAAAGCAATCTATCTTGAAAGCAGATTTGTGAATTTCCCTCTCAACAAACCAATGAGGGGAGAAAGCACAGAGAAGAGTATGCCACAGAGTCCTTGGCCATTCTAGTCTCCTTTCTTAACCATTCTACAAAGAAACTCCCTGCAAAGTTTGGTTTTGTCTTCCTTTGTGTGGTTTTGGCTTTTATTGCTTTTTTTAAACTAATAAAATCTTTAGCAACCACTACAGGCTATGATTTTATGCCTTAATAAACCCAAACAAGTTAATCCAGTCAATTCATTGGAAAAAATAACCCAAAATCTTAAGAACATTATGTTAACAATTATCAAGTAGAACCATAGAATGGTTTTGGTTGGAAGGGACCTCCAAAGATCATCTAGTCCAACTCCCCTGTGAGGGAGATGGTAGATGGGCAGGGACATCTTCCACTAGACCAGGTTGCTTGAAGACTCATCCAACCTGCCCCTTCAACACTTCCAGGGATGGGGCATCCACCGTTTCTCTGGGCAACCTGTGCCAGTGTCTTGCCACCCCGATTGTAAGAAATTTCTTCTTTATGTTCAGTCTAAACCTACTCTCTTTCAGTTTAAACTGTTGCCGTGCCTTGTCCTATCACTACAAGCCTTGGTAAAAAGTCTCCTGTCCTTCTTGTAAGCCCTCTTTATATACTGAAAAGCCACAGTAGAGTCTTCCCTGAGCCTTCTCTTTTCCTGGCTGAACATCACAAACTATCAGCCTTTATTCATGGGAGGGGTGTTCCAGCCCTCTGATAATTTTTGTGGTCCTCCTGTAGACCCACTTTCTTGTACAAGAGACAAGGTAGTTCAGTGCAAGAATCCTGGATGTTACCTGACACAGGTGTCTAAAAAGCTGCAGAGATTTCTGGTCCATCTCTCCTCTGGATAGTACATGGCAGCGAAGATGCAACAAAGCATTCACTAGGAGCTGTTCCAGAGTTGGGCAAGGCTGCTCTACTCCCTCAGGTTCTCCTTCAGAGTGCTTCAAAAAGAACTTTTTAAGTCCACGAAGGACCTCAACTGAATTCACCGAGCATAAAATCTCTGCATGAGCAAAGTAAGTGGGGAAAGCATGGCCAACTGAAGGAAATGACAACAAAGTAGTAAGGAGGTTGGTGAGATCAGCTGGACGCACAAAAGTTTTGAGTGCTGCATAAACTTCAGAAGCCACTAATCGCATGCCATGTTGCAACTGTAAGATGGCAGCTTGCAGTGGAATTATGGCATCAGGGAATGCAGCATACTCCTCTGCCAGGTGTTTTCTAAACTGATGGTGTGATTGTTGCCAAGATGCTTCTTCATTTAACAGGCTTTGTACTGCTTGGAGTGATTTAGGTCTTTCCCCACGGAGGAAGTGTAGAAGGCGAGCTAAAAGATCTTGGACTGAAGAAACCCGTGCTATGCTGTTGATGTACTGGTGTGCCTCCTGGTATAAGCAGTCATAGGGTGGAGCTGGAGGCCTGAAGGCCTTTTTTCTGGAGAGACTGCTTATTTGCTCCTTCAGCCTTTGCATTCTTTCATGCAACAGTCTGTTAAAAAATAACATTGATCAGTTTAGACTTACAAATGTATTTCATATAAAGATGTTCATATATATCTAACATAATAGTTAGATGTATAAAAAATTTCAGAAGTATTCTTCTAGTTTGTGTGAAACAGCAAATAAGGAAAAGCAAGAAGTGACACCTGTATAGCATACGTATGCAATTCTCTCCTCTTCCCTCATGCCCCCCCCTGCCGCCAACGCTTCAAAGAAACTTCAATTACTTTTTTGCTTGCGACCTGACAGCTCTGTGAGCATTAAGGAAAAAGTAGTATTGCTTGAAGCAACTGGTAAAATAGCCATTCAGAACTTGTTTTCAATGGCTATCTTTCTCTTTAAGCAATAGCACAGAACTATCAGTAGCTCCATGCATATAATAATGAAATAAAGAGCTTCCATTAATAGTGGAAAATCATGAATAATACCCAGTTTTTAATCTCCATGTGCAAGGAACATCTGGAAACCTGCACAAAGGAGAAATCTCTGTTCACTTCAAATTTCCTCCTCAAGTTCCTCAGATTAAAAAAAACGAGCAAAAATAAACCAAAAAAACCCAACAACAAAACAATGGCTACAAATTTTGAATGTCAACAGTGGACTATGTGGTAAGCAACTTCATCCATCCACAGCACCACAGGCAAAGGCTGTCGCTAAAATACACATCTGGAGATTTCTACCCAATACAATCAGTCCAAGAACTCTGCAAAATAGCCCTGGCATCTATCACGGCCTTGAAGAGTTACAGTGATAGGTACATATTCCATGTCATTTTAATTTGTTGATAACATTGTCACATTTTAATGACATGACCATAGATTAGATGTATGGCTTTATTTTCATTTCCGGGCATAGCTTCAATTTTATCAAGATGTGAAAGGCCACTGCTTTAACTGCTGTATTTACAGCAGTAGAAAGCATACAGACAATTCCTTAGTCACTGCAAATAAAGAAAACAGCTTCTGTATTTGTCCTTACCACCTCAGTTTGCAAATTCATACTTCAAAATCAGAAACTCTTAATTCTACAGAACACAAAAATTACAAAGCTGTGGAGAAAAGCTTTGGAGTGCAAGCACCCAAAGATGAAATTTCCAATCTAAAAGAAAAGAGCTGAGTGTCAGAGATGTTACCTGAGATGGGGATGAATATAGTTGCTGACTGCTTCATCTTCAATAGTTTTTCCAGTGTGCAGCTGGGATGAGAAATCATTTGTTTTCCATTCACACTCAAGCTGGTATAACTAAAAAGGAAAGAATAAACCATTCTCTAGAGGTTCTGGTTTTGGTAACCAAGTAGGTACATCACTTTCTTGAACATTAAAAGAAGTTCTAACTGTACAGTTTAAAAATCATAACCAAAGATTCTCCCAAGAACACCCAAGCCAAACTCCTTGGTGTTGATTTTATACATTACAGAGGTAAAAGCCAACTCAGATCCATGCTCACCTCTTCTTTTGCGTACTTGAGCTTGTATTCTCTTTTAACAGCAGGATCAAACCTGGTCTGCGGAAGCCACACCTGGATCTGCACCAAACCAATGTTCACCCAGAGGCTTCCACGCCAAGCTGTCTCTGGTAACTCCTTAAGCCCTTCCCCAAAGAACTGCTGCAAGCAAGTTAGCAGGAGAAACAGGAATTCTTTAGGAAGTAACTCCTGATCGGTGAGGCTTCTAAGTATCTTAGAAAGGTACTCATATGCAACAGGATCCTTGAGGTAGAGCTTTTCACAGCACTCCAAGAATTCTTCTTGAAGTTCCATTGGAACCAGATCTACCAGGGCAGAGAGTTGTCTGCTTAGCATTATTCCTTGTAGTCTAGCATCTGTGTGTCTGGAGGAAAAGGAATGAGAAAAGTTTACACATGATAAGGAAGCTCTTCTAACATGCTCAACTTAAATAACATATATGTGGAAGAAAGGTCTCAATACCTAAAATCTGCTATTGAAGAGACAGCCAGGTTGGTCCACAGTGCTGAGCTGACTTCATTAAGCTGCTGTGCTCTCTCCATCCATTCTCCCAGTGTCACATGGGATGATGACAGAACAGGAAGCCCACTCACATCCCACTGGCTTGTCTTGCTGCTGCTAGTTAGAATTTCAAAGAAGCACTTTGAGAAAACGGCTCGGGTCAAAATACCTGGGCCCTAAATTAAGAGATTAAGAGTTAGATTGTTCAGATACAACTTGCACTGACTATGCTAGAACTTACAGTATTGCTTTAGAAAGCTGTTGAATTATTTAATAGAAGAGTTTCAGCCTTCAGTTTGATTAGGTCAGAAGAGACAAACCTTCACAGAAGAGTTCATATTGGATTTAGAAAAGTTCTTTTCCTCTGTTGCAGGTAGCGGCCTCCAAGTCAACCAGTAGTCTGGGTCTGTGGTGAAAGTACTGCTCCAAAAGGATGCTAACGCAGCATTAACTAGCTGAGATGACAGAACAGATATTTCTTCAGGGGATATCTAAGGAGAGAGAAAAACTTAAGAGCTGAGAATAATTTACAGGGAGCAACAGAGAATCAAGGATGGACACACACACACAAAGTATGAAACTATTTTTCGGTAGGGATAGTACAAGATATTCCTCAAGATCCTTTTCAAATTCACAGTGGTTGCTTGCATCTCTTCTCAACAAGGAGTACACATCCTGAGGTCTGCACTGCCTCCTGTCTGTGAGATATGCAGCATGTTTACAGAACAAATTTTCAGAATACAGCCTCTAGTATATGACTGCGCAACCTTTTGTAACAACACACAAGGTTGCATAAGCATGAAACAGATAAAGTGACTCAATATTCTGCTCTGAAACATTTAGAAGTGAACTTGCTGGTTTACTGAGCTTTGTGGGAATACAAACCACTACTGTAGCATAACTAAACACTAATTGATCAGAATCTCTCTGGTGTATCACGTGCTTTACAGAAAATGCATCAAATAACTGTCTCTGCATATTTGACTTGCAATACAGACTTGAAAAAAATAACATAGAAGCACAGGAACAGAAGCAAGTATTTTTCAGCATAAAATTACTTTGAATGCATAGATACAACTAGGCTGGCACCTGCCATTCAATCAATCTCCTGCTTTTCATTAGGTCACATATGGATGACTGGAACAATATGACCAGACTAGATCATACAGAACTATGTTATTTCAGATTTTGTTGTGTTTTGTTTATGTTTTAGTGCTGTGTTTTCATAACATTTTTTGCAGGCTCACAGTTAATAACCTTTCTTATTAAAAGAAGGAACAGTTAGTGTCAGGCACAAGTAGAAAGACTGCAAATAAAAAAAAGTTACAGAGGTAGACCTATTTTGAGGAGTTACTTGAAAACTTCTGCAAGACTAATTAAACTGAAATTTGTTCTTACTTCATGGAAGTGCAACAAGTACCACAGTCCAGACAGTTGGTGAGAAGCAGCTGGTGTCAGCTTCAGGGAAAAAGCTATAAGCTCAACTAGATCCGAACATATATGTAGCTCTTGACAGCCGTTCTCCCTGTAGAAGGTAAAAGAAATACAGCCTAAATAATGCCTAAAGCAGGGCACATGAAATAAATAATTTGGATAGAAAACCAAATTGAGAATGGCAGGCAAAGCCACAATAACAAAGACTCTGTGAGATGTTAAAATGACAACATTCTAAACACTGGGGAAGAACAAGCACTCAATACTTGTAACACTCGCATCCTTCAAAACTGGCAAAATCTAAAGACAACAAAAAGGGGAAGAAGTGCAATCTTCTGCAGCTAGAAGCTACATGTTCAGCAAAACATGCAAAACAACTGGAGACAAACTGTCATCCAGCCTTATAGTTCTTGTGAAAATCAGAACTTTGCTGAATTCAAGAGTGCATCAGTGATTCTAGGAGTCTCACTGCACAAAAAATTACTTGCACTGAAATCCATAAATTAAGAGCTCTCTTCTAAGGAACGGTCAAACAATCAAAAAATAAATACACTTGGCCCTTAAAACAACATTAAGCTGCGAGTATATGTGTGTAGCTTACATGAAAGGAAGCATGCATACCAGTATACTTTCTCCATCATGAAGTCCAATTCAGACTTTCTACAGTAGCCCCCAGCAACACTGTGATAAACACCTTCATATTAATTCCTAATATGAAAGACTCTTCTATTTCATTAAAAGGCAAATGTTAGTATTTTCCTTTTGGAAATACTTATGTAATATTTACTACATAAAAGGTTTTAGTTGTACTCCAGCTATAACCCATTCATCCATTAATAAAGCAATTGCTGGATAGTAATGTGTTCAGTCAAAGGGTCCTGGACATCAGCGTTCCTATTGTTGCACCAGGGAAGTTAGAAAAGCAGTACAGTACTTCTTTGATATAACACTAAACTACTCCTTTGCTGATACTTTTTTATAGCTGCCCAGCTGCAATTCTGCATGCAGACAAGGAGTGCATATGAATTTATATACATAAATATATAAGCTTATGTGTGCATGACATACATATATATGCATATAGACACAGCTATAGATACATCATATATGTACACATGCAGATTTACATACAGATGTAAAACACCAAAGTTGCAGCTTTTAGCTAGAGATTCTGGATCTCATGAATGGAATATAGGATTTCTTTCTCCAACCTTCTTACCTTCTTGCACAAGCCTTGGCCACATAATCTGCTGTCAGTCTGTACTGCCATAGCACACCTATGTATTCCATTGCAGGCCACAGCTGAACCCTACTGCAGAGCTGGTTTAACAAGGCAGGGTCTAACTGACTGGAGATGGTGTCTTCAGTAAATCTTTCCTCTGAATGACCATAGGTAACTCCTTCTGCTCTCAGCTGTGAATGCACAGCTTTCAAAAAAATCTTTAGTTGACCTGTTTGACAGAGTGTAAGAGGCACATAAATGCATGTACTATATTTCTTGCCAGTGAACATGTCACAATCTTTACATTTGTATATTTAAAAAAAACCATTGACATGGAAGAAATAATCCTGTTAGGCTCTTCAAAAGTGTCACCTACCCAGACTAACATCTTCTAAATGATTGGCTCTAATTATCAGGCCATCTGCTTGCAGTAACGCTTTCTTCACCTTCCATCCAGCAGCAGCAATTTTCACACAGCACATTTTTTCCTGCCATCTACTTTCTCCAAAGGCCAATCTTAGCTCCAGGATGTTAAGTGGTTTGCTGAGGACTTTTAACTGAGAAAAACATTCCATGCCCAGTTTATCCTGGAAACATGAAAAGAACAATTTGTTTCAGCAGCACTAACAGAACAATGAACAAGATCTGTGACTGCAGTCAAAAGTAAGATTTCAAATTACTTCAACTGAAGTACAAGTATATATAAACCAACTTGCAACAACTTAATAATTCTTTCCTAGCCCTACTCAATAAAGTAGGAAGAAAGAAATTTAAATAGTTTGCCACAATTCTTACTTGCCAAGTTTATTTTTCCTTCATGAAGAAACTACACAGATTATGCAGACAAACAATACTTCAGCATGGCAACTTACCTAAACTAAGGGCAGTAAATACACAAAGTAATAAAAATTTCAGTAGCTACTATCACTTAAAAGAAACTCCACTTGTGTGTAAACCACTTGCAATTTAAATACATTTGGATGCCTAGAAAAATCTCCCAAAATTCTCAGTAAGCACTGAATGTTCTTGAGAGTCCCACGAAGTAACTATGTGCACTTTTGAATAGCTGACTATCTTTGAGAGATAAGGTCATAAAACCCTAGGTCTTAACAGCCAACATCAGCAGCCCACATGACTACTCGTGCCCTGCTTTTAGAAAGCGATTTATATTCTTTAGAAAATTTTACTGTAAGATTTCTTCTTTTAATTGATTGACAACAATTGCTGAAATAAGAAAAAAAATCAAACCTGTCAAAGTAAAAGGCCTTGTCTTGGCAAGTCATAAGGCAGCCCCATCTTATGCTATATAAAAGGAAGTGCAGCTATCTATTCTATACACACATTATGTTCCTAAATAAGCAAGCGGCATATTGACCATTCACAAGTCTCCAGAACAGAGCAAGGAGTAGTATTTTTATTCTTGGGCACCACCCTATATTGAATAACTGCTATCTATACAAGACATTTCTATTCTTAATTATGCTATCTGGATAAAGTGCTATATTTCACAAAAAAGATGTACATTAACATTTGCTGAATTTGGTTTTTTAATTAATCTAACTAGTCCAAAAGGAATGTATTTTTGCTGGCCTGGAAAGCAAGTGCTGTAAATCTTTATGATCATTTTAAAGCATTATTTGCATATTGCTGGAAATACAAATCTTTTGCAAACAGAGTACTAATACCTTAAAAGGAAGAGGTCTTCCTAGAGACTTCTGCAATATCTTCATATTGGCAGAAATGCTAGCAGGATTGGCCAAGCAGCTCTGAATCTGCTGTGAAACAGATTGAATTTCCTTGGAAACCCTTGCAGATTAAAAAAAAAAAAACAAAAACAAACAAACAAAAACACAACAAAAAAAATCAAACAAAAAACACACAGGGAAAGGGGGGGGGAGAGAAAAAAGGCCACAGTTAACTCAGAAGTTTGAGAAACAACACGAAAGGATGCATAAAGAGACAAAAGTCCCTTCTCTTATCCTTCTATTAAAGGGGTAAAAATTCTAGAAGACCATTTGCGCAAGCATAAGACCAATGCTAAGAAACCTGAATTTTAAAGATGAACAGCTATTTAATCTAACATACTTGTATCACTAATGGAACACAACTTGGACACTAATGGTAAACAATATAGCTAATTAGCTATAACACTAAAGAAAAGAGTAATTAATACATACATTTAACAGAAACACAAATCAAAACCACTCACTTGTGCTGGTCTGATCCAATAAGCATCTGAGGAATTCTGTCAATTAGATGCTTCATAACCCAGTGCCAGTGCAGGGACAAAAGTGACAATCCTGGTGAATCTACTGTCAGGGTGTCAGAGACTGCCCAGAACCGGTCACGCCACAACAAGCAGTATAAAATCTAACAAGAAGCCAGAAAGGTTATAGTTTTCCCATTGCTGTGTGTTACAGAATACTTTGTACTTCAAGCAAGAGAAAAAGCAAACACACCATCACTTGCATTAACTTCAGACTCACACATGCTTTGTATTTAGTTGTACACAACCACTACTCAACTATAGCTCCCTAAAATTACCACATGGCTCTACTGGCAGGTGGAACTACACAAGTCAAAACCAAGCAAACCGTGCACCAAGTCTACAATGACATTGTCAGATCGCAGCAAAATTATCTTCATGATCTGACAAGGGAGAGGAAGAAACAAACCACCCCTGTGACCTACATGTCAGCTATCCAGGTTCAGGTATCTTTCTCTGAGATAGATGTGGATTCTCTCCACTGATGGTAAAGGGAGTAACTGGCACTTCTGTGACACAATTCATACCATCCTAACTGGGCAGAGAAGGCTTGAGATATCTATGTCCCAGGTGTCTATATTTAGGAAAGATAATTCCCACCTAAATATCTGCAGGTTGAAAAATCTACACTCCACACAGAAGAAATGAGAAGACAGAGCACAAACACAGTCACTGACACACTGATGTTAGGCATGTTCTGAATACCAACAGAAGCACTGCAATGTACTCAGTGGTCCCTGAAACTAAAAATAGCATGGTGCACACAATCTCATGTCACTTGACTTGCATAAAAATACTACAAAAAAAACCTACTCACATCATGCATGTCATCGTCACTTAAGGCCACCTGAGTAGACTTCACCCAGTGAAATGCAAATGCATCCCAAAGTTCAAAGAAAGCAGCAAGGTTGACCACGATTGTATGAGGAAGACAGTTGTAACTTCCTGGATCTGAGTTTTGGGGAAGAGGGAAAGAAAGGGAGAGACTGAGTGTTCCAGCCACATCACACGACACAAGGGTCAATTTCTGATCACTAAATGCTCTCTGTGGTTGGGTGGTGTGCGGAACCACCTGAAAAGATCTAAGAATTGAAGTAATAAAAGTAGTCCTTCATTATTTGTACAATCCTCTATTAACCCCTACGCATTTAATGAAGAGTAGTCCATAACGAGGGAAGCATTGACCAACTGCTTCTATGCAATGCACTAACTTCACTGCTTGATTTCCCCCCCTTTGTTTTAGGAGTAAAACATCCAATTTACATAAAAAAATAGAAAGAGGATTAGCACAAAAGCATGTCTGAAGAACTTGGCTATTCTTATTAGCCAAAGACAAAATGCTATTCCAGTTTTTCTCCACCATCATCCTGCAGTTTAGAATTAAGAGAGGAATGATACTCACTCATTACCCAGTAGAGGCTGGACATAAACGCTACATGTAACGTAAGATGTATCTTATTTAAGAACAATGTGTTACACAGCAGAGTAACTCTCATCTCACTGCTTTAAATTCACACAAACTTTCTCTACACATTCAGGACACATCATGTTTAAAGTACACATTTCATAACAGTGCAAATTAATTATATTTCAAACTGACCATAGAACCAAAAGGAACAGTGAAAAAAATCAGCCCACCTTTGTGGAAATCTAGAGACATTCTTAAAACACTATTTCTTGGCTTCTTGCTGGTAATCAAATTCTTCTCGGTGTAGCTTCTTTTTTCTCGGTCAAGAAATAATACTGCCCTGAATAAAAAAAATAAAGTCGTTAGAAATTCAGTACCATTTTTAAGTCTCTGCCTTACGGGGATGGTGAACTACAAAGTGACAGTTGATATTTCACTGTATTATGAAACAAGAATCAAGTGCAGCATAACTAATTGCTTGAATATGGTTTCTGCAGAAGCAAGCTTCACAAACAGCAGATTCCTGACTTCAGCAATCACCAGGAAGGAAAAAGTACTGAGCTACTGAACAGATGCACCACCACCACCTGTAGTACATGTGAGCAACTGCTTCCTTGTACTGTAATTGCAAAATCAGGCTATTTTTTGCTCTTATTAGGAAAATCAGTCCAAATCAAAAAGCAGGGCAACTATTTAAGTTTTCGGTCACAAATTTCACATTGCTGTTTCTGCCTCTTTTATGCTTCATCCCACAGTTCTGGTTGGTCCTTGAACTACTCCAGCCTATATGGAGAGCCCTGCTCCCTGTATTAAGTGATTTGTTTTAGTCTGAATCTACAGAAGACAGAGGCAAAAACCACAAATACCTGGAAAAAACCTCAGGCCTGGCATTTTAGATGACATCTATCAAAACCTAAGAACATACTCAGCAGATACCACAAGCATTTCTACAGCACCGATAAGTCAATGGGCAGTCTTTACAAGGTGGCTTGTTTAACCCACCGATTTGCTACAGACTTCAAAAGGATTAGAAGCTGATCTGTGTGTTCCATTTCTGCATCAAAGTTCATCGAATTTCTGATGATATCCAAGAACTGCATATTCCACCTTGGGTCCAGAGGCATCACATGTTCATCTAGGAAGACAGACAAGACAGAGCACAGCAGTGGAAATGTTATTCAGTGAAAGACTTTCCTCAATCACCTTGCCTATGCAAGAACATTAGGGAAAGAAAGAAGGAAACCTAAGAGGAAGGCAGAGTCTTAAGCTCCCTCTCACTCCAGATATCCAAACAGAAAAGCATTAAGTTGACTGCAGGTTCTGTAAAACAGAACAGTGAAAGTAAATTAACCAGTGGTCAGAGTCCCCAGAAAGACAGCCGGGAAACTAAGATCCAACTCCCTTTCCCTTCACAGTTCCAGGCAAGATATCTGGGACCATGCATAAAGGCTCCAGTGTCACTGTATGTAGCTTTCAGGCATCTAACAAACTTGGAAAGGAAACCACAGACCTGAGCTCCCAGTAAAACACTGCAGGAAAATTATAGACCTCAACATAGGTTTTATATGGGCCAGCACAATAAATACTGGGAAAAAAGTAGGATGCGTAACCTATCTGGTCAGAAAGGCAGTAGATATATGCATTGCTCTCAATAACATCACTGAAATCTGAGCTGTAGGAATACAGAGTCAGGATTCATAGCCATAGCACTCTTACCTAATTTGCACAGGATGAATGTATTTAATCACCACATTTGCAGTTCTAGACAGCAAGAGTGGCTTTGTTGTTACTTTTTTTGCAACAAGAACAACATATAGTTAGAATGGAGCCTTTGTTTTGTTACACACATTCCCTAAGAAGGGTTGCAGTGTGCTCAGAAAACAAATAAAGGAAGCACCTATGTCTTACGTCAATTTTTTTTCAGAAGTACCTGTCATAGTCGGCTGTAGCAACTTGATCATGTTACTGACTCCAGACGAGAGGGGACTGGCATAGAAACTACCAAGGGCTACAGCACCTGCTTCCAGCTGAATCCGCACTGGATCTGAAGGTGAAAGGCAGAGGACACAGGTGTAAAAGAGCATTTAGTACAAATAAATAAAAATAACTTCAACTGAAGCAGCCAAGCAGCCCGAATCTCATCTATGCATGCACCCCAGACATGCTGGTTGCTCCTACTTTGTATTAGCTCCAAGAGCTCTTAAAAGCAGTCAGAATATCACGGCCAAAGAAATAAATGCAGTAAAAGCGTTCTAGTTAAACTGGTGATACTACGTGTATGCTATCGAAAGTATGGCTTATGAAAATCCATGAGTTTATGCCTTCAAATCTTTCTCTCAGTACATCTATTTTTTTTTTTTAATTGGGGGGAAAAAAAACAAAGGTCACCTAAGAGCATATGTCACTAAAGTAACTTTCTAGATCTTTTCTAGTTTATAGACACACCTGTCTAGAAAGACAGCAAGATCAAAGGGGAACTATCCCATTCATGTAGGGACAATACAGCCCAAGATTTCTCACACACTTAGCTTCCTTGTATAGTGTATTACTTGGACTAAGGCCTGTCTAAATTTTCCACAAGTTTAATGTAATTAAAGCCATTAAGCAAAATACCTCATCTCAGCTGCTATCCTGAACGTTCAGGCAACACAACTTCAGAAAATCTCAGTTCTGCAGTTTTCTGGCTTTCTAACCGTTTGTATTTCAACACAAAACAAACAGCAGGCATTTTACTGGTTTTAGTACCATTATTTTTAAAAAAGTGATAAGAAAGGCATATTTGCTTACATAGACCAAGAGGTAGTCAAAAATAACTGTAATTCAGAAGCAGGACAAGCTACACACATGCTTGATGTTTAGCCCACAGTCTCCTGTTGTCCCTAATATGCACAACCTGTTTCTGTCTCTCCCTGGAGCCTCAATGCCCTTGATTTAGCATGGATAGTTGAGAAGTTTCATATCAAACCATTTGAATGGTCTATATGTTTTGACAGAATACAACTTGTGAAGATAAAATAAACCAGTCCTTAGGCAAAAGGGTAAGTTAAGTAATTACATACCAAGCACCTGTGGCAGGTTTTTGGCTAAGGAGTTAAGCCATTTAACTCTCAATGTCCAATCTTGGTTGGTCGCCTTTTCTATGAACAACTTCACCGAAGTCTGGAGAACTTCCATTTTATCCATCCAGCTTGCATCTATCTCAACAGCACTGAACTTGAGACCCTCAGGATTAGTGGACTGCATAATTTTTTGAAGGTCTTGCAGAGTCAGTGGTAGTGTCCTGAAACACAAAGAAGTGAAATCCAGCAATCTAGGGCTTGAACTGCCAGTTCCAGGAAAGAATGTATTTTGCAAGTCAAGCTACACAGCATACAACTGTCTTCAGGCAAGAAGGCAGCAATGCAATAACCTCTCCTCTTTTCTTTATTTGGCTTTAAAGCCAGCTTCCAACTTCATATCAGTTGGGAGTACCTACTATTATGAACTCACTATTGCCAAATGTTTGATCAGTGTCAGAAGTGAATAGGCACAGCATTCCACTGAGAAATTATCATAGGTTTTTGCACCAGAATGATATGTGAAGTAAGTTAAAAGACAAAGATAGAAGGCAAGTGTCACTGATTAAAAAAAAAAAACAAAACACCACCACCAGCACATAGCTAAGGTTTCACAATTTCAACATTACATCTCTGTACTAACTTCTACAGCTTGTTCATTCACTGGAACCAAACCACAGCACCTGTCTACAGAAGGTCACTGAGCAAAGCAGGCAGGCAGACAGATACTAGACAAGTGCTGTGAGAACAACAGTTATATTGCACAAGAAATCATTAGAAGAGTTCTTGCATATGGCTCCTGTACATGAGACTTCCTTCAGACAGCTCTGTTTGAAGGAGATTTGTTTTATCACCTGAAGCTACTGGACCTAAATAACTGAGGAATAATTGTTTACGTTAAAGCAGGAAGGACTGAGGATCATTAGTATATTTAAAACCAGTGAAATTTTTTTTTTTAAAGCTCAGAAGGAAACTGAAGGAACAGATTTTTGGGCCTCTTATTGCCTTGTAAACCCACTGTTTGCCTTCACGTTTTCTGCTAAATCCCTACTCCTAACAACTTAAAATGGGTCATAGGTACTGACTAAAGATTGACTAGAGTCAAGCATTTTGGACTGAAGAATAAAACGCTAATTAAACTTGTATTTGTAGTGGTTGCATGGAAACGTAACAGGAGCCTCAGTTACAGAGTGTGGATGACCACAGTCTCTACCCACACAATTTGCTCAGGACAAAGTTTTGCAGGGAACAACGACATGCCACCAGTAGTTCATGCATATCTTGTTTCTTACTCATTTATTAAACACAAAATGTTTCTTGCCTACCTGCAGTTTTTAAGGTTTAGTCTATTCACACAATACATTAGGACCTGTGCATCACTCTGGACTGTGGAAAGAAGCGAGTCTTCAGCTGCAAACAGGCCTGTAGGTAAGGAGTCTGGCCACAGTCCCACTGCTAGCAAGGAGTCACCCCAAGTTTCAGAGGAAGCCAGAGATGAAGCATGCTTCGTAACCAATTCTAACACAAGCTACAACAACCAACCAAAAAGCAGTTCAGAATCATAATGAAACATATATTCAAGTATAAAATAGCTCAGGGAACTCTTTAATTACATGTATTTATTATGAAATCACTACAAACCAAACGTTCTACAAATGCTATATAACCTACAGAAGTACCAAAACACTCCAACCATGAGTGAAATAGCAATATTCACTTCCTGTTTTAAACTGTATAATATGTTATCTCCATATGTCAGTGTTTCAAGCTATAGTTTCACCAGTATTAGTATCCCAAAGTCTCAGCTGAAGCTGTCAAAAAACAAGTAAGCCTCAGAGTCCCACTCTGGATCCCTTATGCTGCAGAAGTGAGCCACTATCTACAAAATGTCTGACAAACTGTATTTATCCCTCAGGGAATATCTCAATAAGCACATCCCAGTCTTTATACAACTCTTGCTCATTTGACCTCTGTCTCCAGCAGCATGCCACCAGGCTGAAAAAACATGTCACAGAATACAGGTGACATCTGAAATTCACTGTACTTCACCATGCAATACCAAAAACCCCAACTTCTGGAGCTTCAACAGATCTGTTACAGAGTAAGTTATATGCAGAACATTACTGCTTTCACTGGAGCCAAAAAAGGCTCAGAATCTAAAAGATATAGAAAATGCCCCAATGCCACTTAACCCCTCTGCTCTTCATCACCTGACAGATGCCCGAGAGGACATTTAAAATTTTTTGGATCATCTCTCAGAGCACCATCTTCATCAACCTCTTGCTCAGGTACTTAGGAAACAGAGAAACTCAAAACTAGCCTCATGAAGTGGTATCTGTCATTTATCTAGATGATGTAAGAAAAGCTTTCAAACGCCAGACTTTTACCTTTTGGTTAACCTGCAGTTGCTGTGAGCGGCCATAAACTTCCCAACAGGCTCTGTAAAAAGACTTTGCTAACCCAAGGCCTCTTTGTACCTGCTGCACAATTAGCACAGCAGCCTGAAGCAAAGGTGACAAAGATGACACAGAACCTGAAAGACACAGAGCATATAGGACGATATGAACGTTTAGTAGTTGTCAACACTCTCTGAGAACAAACACTAGTTTAGACCCTGACGAAGATCCAAAACAAATGAATCCTACTGTGTCCTGAAAATTGAGTGGGTTCTTCCCAGGGTTAACAAAAAAATCTGACAAGACTGTAAATAATAGGTGACCAGCTCAAAGTAAGACCTCAAGTAGCCAAGATAAACAAAATTCAGTGTCGTCTTGCCCCAAAGAACAACTTGAATAGGCCTTGTGCAAACCCTCTATTTCACTGATTTTCATTTAGAATATATTGCCTTCCCTATAGCAACAGACAACTGACACTTGCAGGTGTCTGAGGTCTCCTTACAGAGTGCTCAAGTTACCATCCTTTCATGATTTGGGCCTACTTTCTGAGAACACAAAACCCAACCCAAAACTACCTAATTATACTATACTATGCATTTACATATAATAGGACATAATGTAATAAAATAACCAAGTTTAATATTAAAAGAGTTAATACAAACATATGTAATGAGCCTAAGTTAATAAATATTGAACAGACTCTTCTTACCTGCTATCGCTGCCTTGGTTTCTGAATGCACAGCCATAAGTGCATCACAGATGCTATTTCCCACTAAACCCAAACCATGCAGGAGTAACTTCAAATCCAGATCATCCAATACATTTCCATCATTCTCCCCAGGAACGTAAATTTCAACCCCACGATTTCGCATGGCTCTGGATATTTCCCCATGTGCAGGATCCATGGAAAGGAAAAGCCTGACAGACATTAGAATAGAATAGTTCAGTTCGAAGGGACCTACATTCTTAAGATGTAACTTAGGGCTTTAAACCACTCTTCATAAATTAAGTTCATCTTCATAAAAATGGGGATACTGATATCTAGAAAGACAGAGACATCTACTGGATTTAAATGAGAAATCTGTATGAATAATTATACTTCGAAATTAGCCACAGATCCATTGCATGATTTTTAACTCAATTACATCTGAACTATGTTTATTTTATCATTTACCTACTTAAAAAAAAAAGTTAAAATATGCCTCTGAGCTCTAAAGACCACCATTAAAAGTCTTAGCAACAGCTTCAGATAAATCTGTGCTATTTAGAAACGAAAAGTATCCAACACCCAACTAGTTAATCCTATCAGTAGACATCTCATAAAAGCAAGGAGAGAAAAAAACTTCCAAGATACAATGCAGCAAAAAAAGGTTACTAGAAAGTCGAAGACCTTGTTTCCAATTCAGAGGAACCAGAGCACATCAGCCCCAATATTCTTTTCATGAAATTATAAAAGGTAGGAATTATACAGAATAATCTGTATGTACTCCTCCCATCTTCCCCAGAAACCACTTCAGATCTGAGAGAATACAGACTGTCTGGTTGGTGTTTTTTTTGTTTTGGTTTGGTTTTTTGTTGTTGTTATTTTGGGGTTTTTTTAAATTCTGTCACTGCAGGAAACTCAAATTTATGAATGGGATGGAAAAAGCCGGGAAGAAAATTATTATGTCCATATACCAGTTTTCATCACCAACATATCTGAATACTTTGCCATCTTCAACACATGTATTGTCAACTCCATTACAGTGAGACAAGGAAATGCTGAAATCCTAAATTAGAAATGGAGAATCAAGGCAGAGATATACTGGTATGAATTTTCCAGTGTAATAGCCTGTGTTGCAAAAGGGATACAAAGCCAAGTCTCTCAAGCTCTCTAACATATGCTCATCACAGTGTAGTTTTCTTCCTTGCCAGTGTCACTGCATTACATGGCAAACTGAACAGCATACAAAATAGCAAGACTGGCTCACTGCTGACTTTTTTCTAATCTGCTATTTAGTAGGAGGAAAAATAAGGTAAAAAAAAAGCGAAAAAAAGGAAAGAAGGAAAAAAAAAGCAGAAATGCAAAGCACCTGAAGTTTGGATGAGGAGCTATTGTAGGAATTGTGCCATCTATCACACCTCTCTCACTCATGGTAAGAATTCCTCCTGGTTCAAGTAAAGCATTCAAGCGGTCCAGCACAGAAGGGCTATAATCAAAAGAAATGTTTATGGTTATAAAAAGGTAACAATTCAATCCCTTTCTGATCTGAAATCAAAATGGTACCGTTCTTAAGCAAAAAGCCAAACAGCTAATTACGACAGAAGACAACAGGAAAACTATCACCTGCTAAGCTGTCTGAGAAGCAAGACACACTTCCAGAAAAAGTTACTGCTCCCGTGTGTTGTTATCAAACGCAAAAACATTCAGTTGTGAACCATACAGTAAAAAGCAAAATAAATTAGGGAGGCCAAGGGATTTTCTCAGTGAAACAAAGCCACTAAAATCTCTTACTTGCAGAAGTTAACATTGTCCATCAACAGCCAGTCTCCAGACTGCAGGGCCTGAACCAACATCCCATCCACCCACTCAAAAGTGCCATGGCTGTTGTGGTCAGCAGCATGGGCCTGCTGCAGCTTGAAACGGCGAAACTCTTCTACCAGGTGAGCAAACTCTGAAAGGAAGTGTATTTTACACGAAGACGTACATTACTGAGGTAGCTGCCTGCTCCATTCAAGAAAAATAGTTATTTTGTTAACAAGCATACGTGCTTCCCACTTTTTAAGGGAACGTAACAGCAGAGGCTCCAACTCTTCAAGTAGCTTCCCACAGGCAAAATCCATGAGGACAGTGAGGGTTTGCAAGCACAGAGAAATATAAACTAGACTGACACTTCTCTCCAATGCTTGTCCCCCATCAGATGAAGTTTGATGGGTATTAACATCATACTTTAGACAACGATATAAAAAGAAAAAAGGGAAAGAAGAAAAAACAACCCATACATTATTCTCCTGACAGCTGTAATGCTCAGCTGATCAGTGCTTCAGAGAACAAATGCAAGAATAGAATATCCAAATACCCTTTCTTAGGAATACAAGGTAAGAGCTTTATAGCATCCTATGTTGAGTAGTTCAGTACAGGAGAATTTCAGTATCAACTACTGATCACTAGCAGGTGTAACTACACAAAAAATAAACCTGAAGAGCCACCATCAATGTAACTTTTTCAGAAGCTATGAAGTAGCACAAAAAAACCCCTACAACTCCCTTGCATTGCAGATTTATTATTTCTTTCATTTTCTCCAAAGGAACATTATAGCGTCACTTCAAATTGCCCACCATACATACCTGCCTTTGAGTAAGAGTTTATTTTGTTGTTTAGTCGCTGGGTAAGTACAAGTATTCCCTCCAGTTTGCTCACTAATTCAGTTGTAACACTTCTACCTCCTTCACCCAGAGATTTGGGTTTGTAATTCAGGATGAAATTGCTCCAAGCACGCAGCACAAGTTCAGCATCATCTGCACAAATTTCTGTCAGCAGGAGACTGTCCCTTACTAGTGTGCTCACAGCATTCTCCACTTTTTCCAAAAGGCGCTGCCATGGCCTATTGATATCAACCTGCAAACATGCCATTAGAGTTAGTTTGTCCGGAAGACTGTGGTGCCTAAGGCTCCACTTGGTGCTTAAACACTAAGATTTGCAGGTAGGAAGAAGAAATTACAGCCACACTACCAACACAGTATTTACCTGTTCAAATCCACCCAGGAGTTCAGTTGTATCCATCGCACTGTTCATTGCCATGATTTTTAGTCGATGACCAGTCAGATGGGCCAGCAGCTCAACAATACTGGTTTTGCCGACAGCTGCTGGGCCCACCAGGATTACCATCCAGCTCATGTGCACACATTTCATTATGGACTCGAGCGACTGCAGTGAATGATGCAGAAGTGAGAGATTTCTGCCAGGACGATGAATATAGTTGCCACGAGAAAGAACTGAATAACCGATCTGGAATGGATGAGACACAAATGGGTGAGTACTTCAAGAGGCAAAGGGGATTTCGCTATGCCAGTCACTTCCTTCTCTTTCAACTCTCAAAAACTCTTGTCAGTTTACCTGAACATTATATGGAGTGATGTGAAACTCTCTGGTTCCTGTATACACAGCAGCTTCCTCACCAAAAATGTCTCTAAACGTAGATATAACCTAAAAGAATTGAAAGAGCAAAAAAGAGACTTGTCAGTTAAGTTATCCATTCTTCTAAAGATTTACTTACAAAATAGCCTTTCCTCTCAGCCCCACAGCTGTGTGATGGTAACTAACACAGTTTAAACTCAAGTGGCATTTCATTCAAAGTGCAGCAAGCAAGTAAAGTGAGTGTGAGCTACCCACAGCAACTCCTTCATTAACCATGCTTTCCTGTGACTCGAAGTACTCTAAGTAATGTTTCTCTTTACCAAAATACCGGGAAGTAAGTCACTCCATAAATAAGCTCTTTGATAACACACAAAAATTGTAATACTACAGGGAAGGGGAAAGTATGCCTGTGAGACAAATATCCAATCACATATAGTCGGTAACTTCAGTCTTGCAATTTGATTGACTTTTAGTTTAATACCATGTAAATGTTGTGAAATGAAACACAAGCAAAGGATTTCTAAGCAAGAGAGGGATAAGTGGGTAGCAAAGGTGGAATAACAACTGCGGTGAGTGTGTTTTGTAAGAGCAACCTTAAGCAGTGAGTTTAACAGAACGAGGGGAGCCATCTGACAGGCAGATGAAAGAACTGACAGATAAATTAAAGTCAATAAAAGAAATCCAAGCCAGAACAATTTAACAACACTGGCAGGGAAGAGCAGAATTAAAGGACATTATTTTTATTTACCATACTGACACAAACGCTTTTTAACCATAAATTTAAGAATCTCTCCATATCTCAGTGCTATTTCTCTTCTCTGCTGTCTTCTTTCCTCACAAATATGCATGCAACCCGTGCCACTTCTATGAGAACATTATTAATGCAGAATCACACAAGAATATGCTGTGTTTTGCTCTAAGTCCTCTGTTATTCTGCTTGCCTTCATTTATCTCAGCTTTCTACTTTTATACTAGTAGGTAATCAAACTGGTATTTTAAATGACAAGAGGAGCAGGTACCTGTGTGACACTTCAAAACCCGAAACCTACCTGTTTTTGTTTTGTAAGAGGTAATGTCTATGAATGAATTTCAAGGCATCTTAAAGTTTACACTTGGATTTCTAGAAATACTTCCTGACAATCTGAAGAGCAAGGAAGAATACCACATGGCTCACCTTTTCTTTGTCTTTCCTGGTTCTCATTCTTTCTCCATACACCAAAAAAACATGCTGGCCTGGATCATAACATCCTGGTGACTGGTCAACAAGCATAAGCTGGCACCAGCGGAAAAGATCACGTAAGTTGAACTCCCAGGGTCCTCCTTTCTGTCCCCACTTTTTTTCAGTCATTACTTCTTTGTCAATCTGGAAAAAGTAGCATTTTAAAAAAAACAACCATCTTTTATTCTGCCCAAGTGCTGGTCTTCAAATATATTGTTTTTAAAATTCAACTGAACTTCTGCCTTTGGCACTGCTTACAAGACAGAGGATAACAGAAAGAGCAAGCTGTATTCACTTTCTGAAAACATCAGGAATCAAAGCTAAATTTAATTTGTCTATTACTAACTCTCTCAATGCTCAGATTGCACACTATAAATGAATATTCTGTAAGATACTGCCACAAAAGATTTTACATAAAGCCACGGAATACTACCTTCACTTAATATTACTACCGGGTTTTTTTGTTTCATGACATGAAGATTAAATGTAATTTCAGAAGCACGACCATCAATAAAATTCTTACTGTGAATTTTATATTCAGCACTTTGCTCAAAATGGCAGCATCTAAGCCACAAAATAGCAGATTAAGTTGATGCCTTGCAGTTAATGCTGGTTGAAAACCTTTTGAATTAGCAAAATTTTAGATCCAAGCATCTCTGAACCCTTTGCTATGGGCAAATCCTATCAGGAAAGGCCTTCCTTTATTGGTCTCAGTGTTCCAGAAGAATGCCACATATACTTACAAGCTTCTGCTTCTGTAAAAGTCAGATGCTGCTTTCACAAACAACATGCCATAATAAAGAGCAGATTAAGAATTCAGACCAGGAACAAAAATACACATTTCAGTTCAGATACAGCTCATTCTGTTTGTGCTTCAAAAATAATCTATATGTGTGGAAAAACATCATTTTCTCAACTCACTTCAAGCTAACAAACCATAAATTTTTCCACCTTTTGTGGAACAAAGCCTTTATTTATTAATTTATTTTATCTTCTGTGAAAAGTAATGCTTCTTCAGTTATCAACCAAGTATCTGACTGTAGCGGTACAAGAGTTCAGGTGGGTTTCAGTGGTGTCTCCTTTACTTTCTTCTGCATATACTTCCATTCTGCTTTTTTACCCACATACTTCTCCGTAAAAATGCTTGGAAATATAACATTAGATTTAATTTTTAAAATCTTACTGCCTTCTGCCAATTTCTACACAAAAGAAATTAAGATATATATTTACCTTGTTATTGAAAGCAACCATGTTAGCAATAATACTTTTATCAATAGCAGGAAACAGCGTATTCCCAATAAACTCCATATCCTCTGCAGACAGTGGATCAACATACACCTGTAGATTCAAGAGCATGCCAAGCGTTGATACAGTCAGAAAACTACAAGACAGGATTCGTGACATAGTTTAAACCAAAAAAATAAGCTTGCCTGTGTAAATCTATTAAGAAAGGACTTGGGCAGACCCTTTCTTCCACCTCCTTGTCTGTAAGGATTCTGGCATCCAAAAATCTTAGTCATCTTGTGCTGTACGTGAAAATTCATTCCCAATTCTGGAACATAAATCTCTGCTCTGTGGTCAAAGCATGCATTGAGCCCCTCTAACACAGACTGAGAAGCCAGGTTCAACTGAGGAAAGAAATAAGGATATAACATTAATGCTCCACAAAATACTTTGGCATAATCTCTAGTTTAACAGTCTGGGATACTCAGAAGGTATGATGCAACTTCTTTGCTGTTCTAGCAGTCATATGTTATTACATCCAGCTAGACTGTTACTACACTGAAGCAACTAACACTTTTCCTAATGTGCACTTGCTCTCTGAAAATATATTTTCACCATGATAACAGAACAATTCTCCACTGTAAAATCTGCACGTTCAAGAAGTTTCTTCTGAACTTATGTTCACAGATCTGTGACATTCAGTGTTTTGTTTGCTTGTTTTTTTAAACGAAGGAAGTCTGGGTTATTTAAATATAATGGTTGTTTAATGTGGTATTCTCCATAACAGGAAAAAAAAAGGTATAAAAACAGATAAAGAATTTAAGATTTTGCACTCTGCAATAATCAGAATGCATGCTGCCAAGAAGCGAGCTATGTGCGTGCGTATGCTTGAAAGCACTTGCTACATGGTACAGGAACAAACCTGTGGTGGCAAAACGGAACTCTTCATCATAATTAAATCTGTACCTAGTGTATTAGCACCAGCAAACCCCCTCCTATTTCAGTGAAATTATATCTATATAAGAGCATGTGTATCAAAACTTCTGCTGACGTGCTTCCCAAAAACTCTCAAATGTAAATTAAATCTATCCTTGCTTTTCTGCAGGAATTTATGCTGGGATTCGATCCTTGTTCCTGTGTCTAAAAGAGGTCTACTCAAAACCAGTCTTTTACACTCCCTCCACAGAGGGCCAATGGGCAGAGGGACTTGGAGATTATTTTTCTTTTAAGCAGAACTATTGCTTTCAATGTGGCACTAGATGCACATAACTAAAAGTAAGCAAAATTTATTTCAGCCATCAGCCCATGAAGGTATTTATCCTACATGGCAAATCACCCCCTTTGCTCTTCCAGAACATTCCATTTTATTTTTACCTCAAACTTGAATTTACCTCATCCAATACAATCCAGTGTCCAGCCTTTAATGCTGCTAGTAGTGGTCCATCACGCCAGGCAAATTCTCCTCCCTTCCCACCTTCAACAGGCAAGTCTGTCCCAAACAAGTCTGTTACATCCTTTGGGAAAAGAGAACAGGGGAGAGGAAGGGTGGGATTACAAAACTTCGCAAAGGTTCATAAACAGCCTTTGTTAACTTTACTTCACATTTTCTTCCTCCCCTTCCCATACGTACATTTTCCCTCTATTTAAAAAAAAAATCAGAACTTGCTGGATGCTAAAAGGTTTTCTATGATAGGACTCCAGTGACCAGCTAGTCACTGTTTTTAACACCAAAAAACTAAATTAGAACAGAAAAACTAAAAAGCCTTAAAACAGTTTCCAAGTCACTTTACAGAAGCCAAGAAAAACCACAGGAGACACAGATACACGTCTTCACTTGAAAAGAACAGAAAAAACTGGTAATTGGTATTCGCTCAAAGAAGCTCACTGCTTTTTCTGGTTCCCCCTTCCCATCTAGTTTTATCTTGAGAGCAGGAAGGAAAAAATGACATTTCAGACTCAGTGTCAAATTTAAAAAGAACTATGCTTTTTAAGTTAAACAAAATCTCCCCCCTGCCATAAAAACTAAGTTACAAAGACATTTTATTCTACCGTTTGCTCAGACAGGTTGATTCGAACAAGACAGTTTCCCGAGGCTTTTGCCAGGGCAGCAACTAGACTAGTCTTGCCCACTCCTGGTGACCCCTCCAATAAAATAGGTTTGTTAAGCTGTAGGGCTCTTAACAGTCTTTGTGCGTTCACTGCTGTAGTCCCAGCATTTAGAGCATAGTCTGTAATGTTGCTCCTTTGAAGAAGAGGGCCTAGAACAAAGGAAAGGTAAACCAGAAAACAATTAAACCAAATGTTTACGCTGGAGCTGCTGACAGCGTGCTTCTGAATGAAACTGTTCTGTCTGTTAATCACTGATCTCATTGCAACAAGCAACGGAGATCAAGCTTGTACCCCATTCTCACAGACGGAGCACATACTTTCTGTTTGACCCGCAGTTGTGTCTCAGCCCATCTCCACATGCTTTTGTTGAATTTTGTAAAAGCATATGAATATACGATTTATTTTGCCATGATACTTGGACACTTCCTGCTTCATGATCTAAACTAGAGATCTATCACAGAAAAAATCATACATCTGTACTTGTGCTTCAGATATGTGGACATAAAACTCAAAAGCGGCTTTTGAAAATTTGGCACTGAGGGATACAATTCAGTCATGTTATAGAACAACATATTAATCTGCTCCATACACTGCTAACTCTGTGAAGGAAGACTGCTTTAATTGAAACGTGGCGCTAGGCATGTACTTCCTTTACTGCTACTATGACATACAGCAAGGAGAGAGTACAGAGCTAGTCTGCCAAATTGCAGCCGGCACAGCTCACTGGGACATCACTCTGCAAATTCTGTAATACAGCATTGCTCAAGTATACAAGATATTAATCACCACTTTATCTTACACATCTTGATACCTGTTTAGTAGCAGAGGGGAAACTAAGCAATTTACAAAGAAGCATTACCTTGTACAATTTTATGCACGACTCACATAACCCACGGATATAAAAAAAATGTTCAAAGCTGAATGATTAATACAGCATTAGGAACATATAGTTCTATGTATTAAAACCCAACCAGCTCAACTAGAAAGCTCAGTCATCACTTTGTAGTGATGACTTAGTCCTGTCACTGTATTTTGAGGGTAGAAAGCAGTATTTTGGTAGTTCCATTTGCACCAATTTGTGACATGAGGGACTAAATTTTGCACAAATTGCAGTTTATCTTTGAGAGGCTACAGCAAGGCAGGGCTCTAGTCTTCATTCTGTTTAGCACTGTATGCAGGACTCCTGCTTCCCATGCTTTACAGAAGGGCCAGGATGAGCTGTAGCTTTAGTTAGTGGAAGTTAGCAGCCATTCTAACCATGCGAAGTGACAGAAAATTACAGCTCAGAATTAAAGAAGCTTTATTACACCAAGAAGCCTACCAAAACTAGACCATTAACCAGTAATTTTAAAAAGTCAAAGAAAGCAATTAACATGTGCCTTCTTAATAAACGTGACCCAATTGCAACCAACATACTTGGAGGCAGAAAAGGCTTTTTTTCTAAGGCCTGAAAACAAACTATAGATTGTACCATGATTGCTCAGGTACCCTACTTAGACCTAGTGGATAACAGAACTATTGGGAATAAAACCCACAGAATAAATGTCCCACTCCCACAAAGTCTCTTGCCTCTTGGAATAAAAAAGGGGTGGATTCCCATAAAGTCATCCATCCACACAAACTCTTTCTCCTTTGTTCGGTCATAAATCTTCAGTTCATTCTTCTGATAATCAGTCAGCTCAAGGAATTGACTCATTTTGTCATGTAAGAATGTCAGGCATTTTTCACGAGCTAATAAAGCCGTATCAGCTGAGCAGGATGTTGTACCTGTAATTAGAAAAGTTAAAAGTGCTTCACAAACGTAACTAGGCACATGTATCTTATGACTAAGAAACTCAGTTCCTTCACAGATGCCATTTTTGTGCACACAGGTTTGTATTTCATGTTAGGGATTCTACTTGCCAGTGCTTCCAGTAACATTTAACATGGACAAATTTTTCTGTGTGCAATAATTAAGGACACCTTATTTCCAAACCCCTTTATTCTACCATCACTACCATCCTGACCCCTTGCCATAGTTGCTCCAGGCCTTCTTTCCCTGCATTTCTTGTGGTTTTTTCGCTTTTTTCGCCACTCCTATCTCCTATTTATCAGCTGGGCCCGTGACCGGACATTGAAAGATGCATTCTGAGCTATGCACGATACAGGCTAGTATCCAGATGCTGACATGTGGGATGGGAGAGAGAATAACACGTGGTCATGTGATTAAGTACCATATCAGCTCAGAAAACTCAATAAAAAACACAAGCTTTCTTAATTTGTGTGCTAGCTTTCGAATTATTATGACTACCTCTAATTTACTTAAGCTTGCTGGATTACTCAAACTGTTGCTACTGAAACACAAAAAAGGCATACAAGTACAGGATATTGTTAAATAGAAGCATAAACAACTCTTGGAAAAGTTCCATGCTGCCCCAAAAGCATTTTATCGCATTCTACTAAAAAATATTAATACAAATATATACCTTCATCTTTTCTGCTACCAGATGAGCACTGAAGACTTACCTGATCCTATCCCATCAATGTATACCAGACATGCAGCATGGACAAAAGACATCATTGGAGATATGTAAAGAATGCTATATTCCTTGGCAGAAGTTGACTCTTCATTCTCTACCATGACATTCATAAACTTAACCCAGGACAAAACGTCTCGCACACTGAGAATACACTGGCGACCAAACTCTTGATTAGTTAGCCATTCAACAAAGTCCATCATGAGCTCTGCTATGTCTGCCCCTGAAAAGAGTAAAAAAACAAACCCCCAAAAAAATCAATGGAGCTACCACATAATTTTGTTGGTCACACCTACTACAGTGTTGCATAAAAAGCATCAATAAAGTAGACATAGCTGTCATATGCCTGAGCAACGTGGATGGGTACTCCATGTCCTAACAGGCAGGATAACCAAAGAGTTAGTCCATACCTGTGCTGTCATTACAGATAGTATTAGTCACTTGATTCTGTCTTGTTACTTGAATTTAAAACTAACAGTGAAGCTGCTGGCAGAAAATGAAGTGTCAGTTCTTTCAACACCTTACATGGAAACAAAGAATGGGCACTGAAGGGCTGGGGATAATTCAACTACCTGGACAGTGAAGCAAATACAGCCTTGAACTTACTTCTGGCTAGCCGTGTAACAACATACACAATGAGGGAAGAACAAAGTCCGAACTATTTCATAACTGTCCTCAGACAGAAATGTACTTATTGAAAAAGGGGACACACAGGTGTAAATTCTGAGAAAATTTCAGCAGCCTCCATACTAATTTGTTTTTTAACAATGTTTGAATACCAATACAAGGAGAAATACCCACCTCGATGGTTTATTCCGCTCAGTGACAACCCTGGATGAAGATTGTGTTTTACAATCTGTATCAAATCATCACGGCCATTGCTTTGCGGACACCATATTTCTGTAAATCTGTTGCGCAATGCAGGAGAAAGCTGCAAATGAGCAGAATGACATAGCAGTTGAAGTTACATGACAGCATATTACATAAGGTTGCAGTTAACCGATAGCCTTGTAGCCCTAGTACTTGCAAACAATAAATAAAATTACCAATCTAGACCTTTCCTTCTAATATTGCCAAGGTCACTCTGTAACACAATCTTTGAGAGAATGTGGATTTTAAGATTCCTAGTATTGGCATCAATCCAGGAAATAAAAGATGAAGAAAGTTGAAAAGAATATGGGAAGAAACGGAGCTGGTTTGCAAGGACCAAAGCTCCATTTCATTCTAGGACATCACATATCAAGCAATAGCTACACAATGTCCCTTTGCATACAAGAAGCAAACTACCACACGGAAATTTGCCTTCAATTGGAACTCGCTTCTGTAATTCCTCTTTTCCTCTGGCTGAATTAGTCAAGCAAAAAAACATTAGTGTAAACATAATGCAGAAATAAATCCCCTTTAAACACATGGCTTTACAATGAGTTGTTCTGTACTGTAGAAACCACTGTAAATGGAGTATCCATCTTCTTTTGAGTAGAAGAGCTTATAATTCCTTTTTTTAGTCCTAGCTCTCAACACTGCTTAAAAGTTTATTTTGTTGGGTCCCCCTCCCCCCAGTCTGTCCTAAGTTACTTAAAGCTGAACTTCAGAAACAGATTTCCTCATTTAATGAGAAAGGTCTTTGGGGATGTGATGTTCATACCCACTGAAAATTACAAGATGACTTCCGTCACTTTCTGAACAGTATTACAGAGAATAATCTATTACACAACTTCACACTACTCCAGACTCACGTTAGAGTTGGATTTTCTTGCTTCCTGAGCCACAGTTCCTGTACTTGAAGTATTCTACATACCAAGTCTACCTGGAGTATTTAGAGGCCTGAAGTTTTCTGACTTTCTGCTGAGCATCGACTTAGTGTTGTCAAAACGTCAGCACACAAAAGTGACGAAAACCAGATACATCCTGATCCTCCTCTACAGCAAGGAAGCAGATACCTCCTAGGAAGCACCGGAGGCCAGAACTGGCATGACACATTTTTGCATTGCACCTCCAAATCACTAAACAGTCAACATGACCAGAAGATACAGGCTGTATTTCCAGTTGCTTTGACATTTACCTCTTTTTTCCCAAAGTCACCTCCTGGGTTCATGGTTGCAAGGATACGGAATTTCTTTCCTGCAACTAACAGCTCTACCTCATTTTCCTCATCATCTTGACCACCTTTTTCAGCAAGTACCAATGTCTTTTCAGCTTCAAGAACACTAGAGAAGGTTAAAAAAATGTTTTAAATTTCATTTCACACTTCAAAACGTCACTTAAAAATGAAAATCACATGAATTGGGCAGAAGTCATATAAAAATTCAAAATAATAATTTTTTTAAATCTGTTCATCCTCCCCAAATGAGAACACTTCTGATATTGTTCAGAAGGAAACTCTACCCAATCCTGTCAATAAGGTTCAGCTCAAATGATCTGTCAAAAAAACCTTACCTAATAAAGTGTTGCAGCACTCTCCAAACTAGCCAGCTGCAACAAGGCCTTTTACCATCACATACCAGCACACTCTTCATGCCAGTCCCTCTGCTGCCTTCTCCTAGTCTCTCCTCATCCAGGGCACGCCCTCTCTGCTTCTCCCTCTTCCTCAGCTGCTCTCTCTTCCGTGGCTGCCCAACCACTTCACAGAACCAGCCACAGCTGCACCTTGTCTACATCGGCCAACCCACCGCCCCTGAAGCCAGCCCACAGCTGTATGTTATCAATGATAATTAACCTGCCTTCATTCCTCTACAATAAAGTACATACCTCACAGATCTCTTTACAAAAGCAATGGCAAAATGTACATTCATAGGAGCTAGATAAAGAGATCTGCACAATGAGCCAGTCTTCAAGGTGACAGATTATACATCTGAGAAGCATTCTACTAGGTTTCTGTGCTTTGGGGGGATTTTGTTTGGTTTATTAGCTGTACTTCACTGTATGCTGAAAGCTGTGAAAGTTTGAGCTATTATCTGTTTAGAAAGACACTGCTTAGTATCACTGCCAAAATAAACTTTAACTGAACTTTATGAAAGATAGATGCAATAACACAATGAAACAATCCCAGCTTGTAACAGAGAGGGTCTGGATATGGTAGAAAAATAAAGCTTCTAGTCATCTCAATATAATGGGCAATGGAAAAGACTAAAATGAGGGATACTGCTACAAAGAGATAATGACATGAAATTTGGTTTTTGGTTTGGATTTTTTAATTTTTATTTTTACACACACAAAGGAGGGGAAAAAAACTAGACATTGTTTCTGGGATTTGATAAGATGCATCATTTTCAAGAGCTCACTGACAGGCTGAAAATATGAATATTACAGATGGTAAATTGGAGATTTTACTTTTAGTTTCCAATTTGACTAATGCTGTAAACTGTCTTCAAATACTGTTTAAACTGTTTCAACCGAACTTGGGTTTATGTTCTTAATTTCTTTATCCAGGGACTTGAGCTACCGAATAAAGGAAACACTTTCATCTTATCTTTGTCGATGAAACAAATACAGCAATTTGAGCGCAGAGCAGTCTGCAGCAGCACTATAAGGCCAAATGGAAAGTAATGGCACCAACCAAAGCATTTAAACCCAATGATTCAGCGTACCAGTATATGTCAAGCAAACATATACACATCTGCTTTTCAGTTGAAGTCCCTTTCATTTTTCCAGGTATGTTAAGACATCAAGGCAGGTAAGACAAGGAAGTTTCATCTTGTCTTAACTTACTATCTTTTCCCCCAGCTGTAACTAAAATTGCACACAGCACAAATTGTCTAATTAATTACTGTGATTAAAGCTAGCACCTCTGTCAGATGACAACCAGAAAACCAAAGGAAACTGGCACAGAAGTTGAAATACGAATAAGGCCAGAGTTATTTGGGTCATTCTCCCTTCCAGCAAGGCCTACAACAATGAAGACAGCAGCTCCCCCAGGCCAGGAAACAAATCTGCGTAAAAGAAGGTAGATTTACCCTGTTCACACTGTATAATGAATAGACACACTGAGGATACTTAATACTCACACATTTAAGACATACCTGTTAAGTCGCTCTAGTACAGAATCATCCGCTAAGGAAATCTCATCAAGGAGAAAAAAACCCTCCTCCTTCATTGCTAAAACAAGGGGTCCATCACACCACTCAAAGAGTCTAGAACCATCAGATTCCTCCTAAGAAATGGAAAAGGAAGCCAAAAGTCATTAGTAATTGCTACTTTTTGCTTCCATTGTCACACCATCCAAACTGCTATCTATGCAAGACAAACCTGGTCTTTTGACCTCTGTCTGACTGGTCGCAGTCCTCCCAGGAAGTCTGACGTCTCCATGTGCAAGTGACAGTTCACGGAGTATAGCTTCTGATTTGTTAATGCTGCAAAGATCTGACAAATGGTCGTTTTACCACACCTGCAAAGTAATTTAATTGAAAGGGAAGAATAAAAAAACCCAAACCAATCAGCTCACTTTGGACAGGATTCATACTTTTGTTGAAGACCTATGCAGCAAGGACTAGCATGCAGATTTCCTTCTGCTCCTTTCCTTGAAAGAAATGTATGCGAAGTGAAGTCATTTTTGGCACAACTACTGTTGCCAAGTTGGGCAAGATGCCTTTAATAAAATTTAAATCAGTATCTGCATTGATGGATTTCTGCAGGTTTAAAGTCAAACTTATTTCAGCTTGCCCCCACAGGTACTCAACTAGCCTAACACTGCACTAAACTGGAGATGCTACATGTCTAGACCGAGCCTAAGTCTGAGGATATAAACTGCTGAGTATCTAGAGTTCTCATTTATTACCTAAATAATTTTACTCGCTTTTCCTGCATTTTTCTTCCCTTCTCTCCTACAAAAAATAACTCTCCAGATTTATAACCAGCATAGGAGCAGACACCATCGACTTCCACAATCTCCTTTACAGCATATGAAGCAGTGGGGGAGGGGTGAAGTAGTTTTAAGAGCTTGAATATAGCCTTCCTACATGTAAAGTGAAGGTGCTCTGAAACACACAAGTATCAAGATTCCCCAAAAGCAGTCTCTCCAGCGAGGCACAGTGAGACTCTACAGGGCATCTTGTGAAAAGCGGTGACAGAAGTCAGCTCTTTCCATTTTTACTACTTTCTGTATAATTTCTACGTAGTTATACATAATGCAGATAATCCCCTTCAAGATTTCTGCTGATGTAGATGTAATTGCTTCTCCTCAATAGGGAACTGAAAAACTTGCAAGTCTGCCTAGACAGAGGCTGAACTATCCCAGGTAAAGCAGCACTGAAGCCCACACAACCATTTTGTGTCCGACTCAGTGGCTGGTGCAGCACTAAAAGGAACTACATAATGAAAGTTAAGGTTACCCAGTGTCTCCCACCAGCAGTACGGGTTCGCCAAACTCCAGGGCTCGTCCCACCAAAATGGCAAGTCTTCTCATCCCTTGAGTCCAAACAATATGGTTAAAATCTCTGTCCATCACTGACATCTGTGTGGAGGATTTATCTGCAGGACACAAAGCAATCCATCAGCTTCCATCACATCTAGGGAACTACCAGCGTGGTCCTTCTAAGAAACTCACCCAGTAGCTTTTTGACGCTTTCCCCTGAGAAAAGACACTCAGGATGCAGTGTTTTCTTGAAGTGTTTTTCAAGGACCCTCTGAATAACATCTACCTCCTCTTGCTTCCTGACTCTGCCTGCCAGAAGCATAAAACCTATATAACAGAGGAAGAAAGCAATTACTAATCAGTGGTTAATCAGCAACAAAAATTTATACTTAAGAACTGGGGTTAGAAAGCAATTTACAGACACTTTAACCTGATGTAGCAGGGCTCACCATCATTTGCTAAGTGCTGAAGCCAGTCATAGTCCTTTTCCAGCTGTTCTGCCAATCTGTACCTTTCAGCCCAACGAAACAGATCCCGCAGGGTAATGAACCCATGCTTCCCAGCAAACACCGTTGAACCTCTGCGGTAAGACTGTCATAAGAACAAAACATGAGCCATTTTTTCATGAACCTGTCTAAATACTTAGAGCAAAGCTAATCTTTGCTGTGACACTATTCAAACAAACTGTATGGAAAAAAAAAAAATAATTGTACAGTCATGACTCCCTAACTCAAAACTACCTTTAAGCAGGTATTTGATAGGTACCCAGGAACAAAATATTATAAAAATAAATTAAAAAAACTAAGAAGAAAATAGGTACCTGGAAGAAAATAAAATCCAAGCAAAAGATTAGGTTCTACACCAAAATACGTATTAGCACTTTGAAGCATGGTCTGGTTTGTGTTGCTGCAATCGCTTTTAAATACAAGATAGTATGTAGCTACATACTGAGGGTTAAATGCCTGTTACACACAGGAATGTCAGAACACATCCAAAATTATTGCTTAAACACAATACCAAATTTAGCATGAGCCAAAGACAGCTACAAATTCAATACCATACTTTGCATCCAGAGTAAGGGATTATTCTACACATCAAATTCCAAGGCCTTTGGTTAGTAATTTTTTTTTTTTTCTGCTAGCAGTCTCACAAATCTGACAACACCTTCTCTATTCTCTGCCTTAACCAGTGAACTAAGTACTTTGGTGGGTCCTCTTCCATCAGTTATGGTTTAGGTTTTTAAGTATCTGCCAGCTAGCAACACCTTGCCTCTCCAAAGGAATTTCTACCGCTTTGTGCTGAAATATGTTTGCATGTCTTCTACAAAAAGAAGAGAGACTCTCATACTTGCAGGTCTAACATGACTTTGACAAGCTTGCTGCAATAAGAAGGTGGCAAACTGCATCGCTTGTACAGGATTGTTTCCAGTTCAGAGCTTGGCAGTTCATCAAAATGCAGCTCCACAAAACGATTTCTGAAGGCTCTGGACAAAACCTAAAATATGAGAACATACTATTGCTTGAACTTTTTCCTTTGATATTCCTCATGTCATGTATCTTCCCCTGCACATCCAAAGAAAATAAGGATAGTGCCATAGCATATAAATTAGCACATACACATGAACATTGAAAGAAAGTTAAGCACCATCTAAGCACCAAACAGAACAGCCACTTTGCTCACTCCCCCTACAATGCGATGGGAGAGAGAATCAGAAAAGTAAAGGTGAGAGAATTTGTGGTTTGAGATAAAGACAGTTCCGTAGGTAAAGCAAAAGGTGTGTACACAAGCAAAGCAAAACAAGGAATTCATTCACCACTTCCCATCAGTAGGCAGGTGTTCAGCCATTTCCAGGCAATCAAGGCTTCATCAGGCGCAATGGTTATTTGGGGAAACAAAGACTGAACATCCCCCTCTTCCTCCTCCTCCCCTAATTTGTATTGCTGAGCACTATGTCATATGGTATGGCACATCCCTTTGGTCAGCTGGGGTCTGCTGTCCCAGCTGTGCCCCCTCCCAGCTCCTTGTGCACCACCAGCCAGCTCACTGGTGGGGTGGGGTGAGAAGCAGAAAAGGTCTTGACTCTGTGCAAGCACTGCTCAGCAATAACTAAGGCATCCCCGTGCTATTGACCATTTTGGTCACAAATCCAAAACATAGCACCATACCAGTCACTATGAAGAAAATCAACTGTTCCAGCCAAAACCAATCAAAACGGACACCAACAGCCTAAATCAAATCTCTTTGCCGGTGCTCTTGAGCCAGAAATGCCAAGTCAAATGTAATATACATGAACTCCAGCTCAGTAAAGCACTTAAATCTCAGCTACTAAGAATTAACTAGAAATTGGTATCTGCAAAACGAATAGCCAATGTAAACAGAACCTAGCTGTTTTGAAAGTTAGTCCACAGCCACCTCAACTTCTACCTCTTGACAGTTTCATGTTAATGCTGTGCTACACATCAGAAAGTTTTCACATCAGACTTCTATGTACAAGAAGGATTAATTCCCTAGAGCCATAGCTACTCAAAGGAAGAGATTATACAGACCTTTCTGCCACCATAGAGTCCCGGAGGATTTTGTGTAGCAAACAGCATGAAGCGAGGGTGAGCTTTGACAACTTCCTGGGTTTCAGTAATGAACAGCTCCCTGTTATCATCCAACAAACGGTTGAGAGCCTCCAGAACATCAGTGGGAGCCAAATTCAATTCATCTAGAATAATCCAGTAACCCTTTCTCATTGCATCTATAAGAATGCCTTGGAAGGAACAGAAAAAGTCCTAGATAAAAATCTAAGAAACTAAATGCAACAGAAGTATGCATTCAGACTTTCAGCAACCAGTTTTACTCAGTATAAAATCTAATCCAGAGATGGAAGCAACAGTATTGTTTAAATTGTTGAATTATCTTCTTCATGTCCAATAGGACAAGTATGATGAGACAAACATGAACTCCTAAGAATCCACTGAAATTCACGTAAGTGATCTTCATAATATGTAACTACTAACTTTATGACAGGCCATTTCTCTATTGTAATAAACCAGACAAGTTAAGCAGAAAGGAAAAAACAGTGGAGTGAGACAGGAATTTGGAGTAAATGTAATTATGCCCACTCACCTTCCTTAAATACCAACTTCCCAGAGGCATCTGATGTATAACAGCCAATATATTCCTGGATGTCAGTATGCTCATGATTGTTAATCCTTACACAATGATTCCCAGTAGCAGCAGCCAACCAGCGAATTAAACTGGTCTTACCAACAGAGGTGTCGCCTTGAATCAGTACTGGATGAGTCCTAAAAAGGGTAACCAAAGTAGTGGTTTAGAAGCACAAGTCATATCTTTCCAATATACAAGATATCAACATTGTTTGCAACTTTCACAGATCTACATCACCAAACTTTGGAGTATCCAAGATCATATGCTAACAGGGGAACATGAGTAACTTTACTCCCAAGTGCTAACTGCTACCCACGGCAAGTTTTACATAGCAGTGTGAAATAAACAGGTTATTCTAACTACAAATTTCTAGATTATCATTTAAATAAAACTAGGATGGCAGTAAGACTGTTTAAAGAGACAAGAAATAACAGGTATGAATTCAAGTCACTGTATAATGAAAATTTAACTGTAGAGGGAAAATAGGTACTCATGCCAAACAATAAAGGCTAGACAGACAGCAACACCTGAGGCCCAAATAAACATCTTTAATTTAGTTTTTTAATAGAAAAGTTCAAACCAACTTACCCTGCAGACACAACTCTGGCAATGTCTTTCAGATTAAGCTTAACTGAAGGGGTTAGCACATACATCTCATCTACAGTAGGTTCTTTATCTCCAGCTGAAATCCAGTATCCTTCTATTAGTATAAAACTCCCTCTTTGGGGTTTTGGTATTTGCTAAGGAGACATGACAGAAATAACAGATTATATAAATGAGTTTTAATTTGCTAATGAAGACAACTACTATTACACCACTGCAACATACTCTGTAAGAAGCCATTTTAAATTAATCCCTGAACACTCCTGCGGTAAGCACTGTCCCCTTGTCCCAGAATGCAAATTACAAAAAAGCCTGACCAGATTATTTCAAGGTCATGAAGCAAGAATCTTTGCCAGTGCCAGGAAAATAAAAATGTCTCAAGAGTCCTAGCACTGAATTTTGAAGTATGCTTTCAAGCAGGAAATCAGCTTCTATCTTTTTATATTCATACACATTTTCTAATATGAAGTGTTTTATTTTGAAACAAATACCTGTCTCTTACAACTGGCTTCCTCCTCCCACCTGTCCAGTCCCCTCTGCAAACTCATGCTGGGCTTCCAGCACTTAGCAAGATCCTTCCTTTCCCATTAGAGACAAAGCACGGATGTTTACTTTGTATCCGTATGTCCTGCATTCAGTCTAAAAATAAAAAGCCTGTGGAAGCTCCTCAAAGTCTGTGAAAGATTTACAGTTGCAGGTACTGTATTAAGCTGCCCACATTCATAATGCTGTAATTATTCAGACTTCCATATAATTTCAAATTAACAAACTAGCTAACATATGGGCATTTCAAGCAGAAGTAAAACATTACAAAGGAACTATTACTTTTTTTTTTTCCTAGTTCTTATCTTTGTAACATGAAAAACAAGATTAAAAGAAGGAAATGTCAAGGAAAAAGGCAAAGAGGACAACTCAAAATAAATTCTACTCTGAATAATAAACAGTTCTATACAGGCTTAGTTACCTACCTGCTTGAGAAGGCTTTTGATGTTGCCAGAGACTATATGTTGGCAAATTAGCTTTTGAACAATTGGGTGAGAACCTCTGTCAAGCTGTGTCAGGAAACTCAAACAGAAGCCCTAAGAAGGAGGATTATTTTCAGTGATAAAATGAAAAATTATTAGGGGAAAAAAACAATATTAAGGAATCATTTCTGTTCAATACCGGACTTAGAAGAGAATCATCATCCTATACCCAAACAGTCTTTGTAGTGAAACAAACCCAAACATAGGTAGTCACCTCATACAGTGAGCGTGGTATGCTGCTACATGGATTAGATGCTGCAAATCTCAGTGCCCTGCAAAGTGTACGGAGGCTGTAGTGAGGTCTGTGGCCAGTTCCATCTACCAGCTTTGTTTCTGCTTCCTTTCTCACAGATAAATAAAAGCTGCAAAAATAAAGAATTAGATTGTACTATTACTGATCAGACCACTGGAATTAAACCCGAAGTATGAACACTTAAGCCTATCTCCAACTGTCACTCTTTTCACAGGTTAGGAAAGCCATGCCAAATTCTGCCATCTGTACAGTCAGTGAAGCAAAACAACAGAATATTTTAGAACCTTATTTTTGAGAAAGCTTGATATACAGAGAATGCCTATAAACTCAAAGTATTCTAAACTTACAGTAGTGCTGCAGGTTAATGCAGTGAGAGAGTACACCTTAAACTAGGGAAAGAAGGGTAACTTGACAAACACACAAAACTTTCATTGGTATGATCTACAGAAACAAACCATTTTATTAGCCTCTCAAATGGGAAAGAGGCCTGCAACAACAATACTACTTTTTAACTGGTGCCATCAAGAAAGCAATTCTGAGTAAGAAAAAGTAAATCTCCTCCCCACAAGAACAGAAACCTTCAGAATGAAGAGGATGGATGTCTATGCTCTTCCATTTCCTAAGGCTATGTGAACTATTGCATAGGGAGCATTATGGGGTTTTCCAAAACAGTCTAACCACAGACTACAGTTACATACTTTCTTTTTGTGACTTATTCCCTCAAAGATTTGAAGAGATTACAACCAACTTACTTCACAATTCCTTGTACTGTATTTTTGTTCACATTCAAGCCTCTCAGATAATCCATGATAAGAACCTGCAAGTCTCCTTCATTTCTCAATTCCTCTACATAAATTTCAGTAAACCTGTAAGAATCAAATCAACCCGTAACACTTAAGGCATCTGATTATATTAAAAAAATCATATTATATATGACTTGCATGGCATACACATCTAGAATTTTGTAAAGAGCAGAGAAACAACTTTCCAGACTACCTATACACAGACTCAAGAACCAGAGTAATTAAAAACCAAAAGATCACTACTAATACTTCCAAGCAATTTATCTGCATTATTTTAACTTAGTAGACTGAAAATAAACTATGGAACTGTATTTTTTAAAATTAAAATTCTAACTGGTTTGCAACAGATATCCAAACATTACAGCCTGAACACTGGAACACTGACACAGCACAAGCACTTTTCAAAGTGAGCTCTCTAGTGCTCTCTATTTTTAAAGAGTGGACACTTACAAGATATCACCCATTCTAATTTTGTTCTGACTAGCATATCCAAATTGTTTTCTACTTTTACAAATAACCAGCTCAGCAATGACAAAATGAGAAAATTTGACAAATAAGCAAAGGAAAATTAGCAGCAAAACATGGGCTCACTCAAGTTCTGAGTATCTTTAAATACGTCAACAGAGTGCTTCATATTTAGTACACTACACTGGTAGCTCTAGTTAATGAACATACTTTCTAACTGTTACGTAGTCCAGTATATTTGCATAAGGTTTTGAAAATTAGTCTGCAGCCCTTCCATACCATGCATTATAGCTGAAACAATAGCTTAGAACACACCACAGCAAACCCAAAACAACTGAGGAATGCCATTAACTTCAGAGGGGTGGATGTTTTTGACAAATGTAAATACAAATTCATTTAAACTTAACAAGGCATGCTGAAGCTGAAGTGTCCTTTCTTCTGTATTACACTTTCTTTCCTTTTGCTACTAAGTTAGGTGAGCTAATAGCAATTGAACATTACTTTGCTATTAATAACTATAAATGACTAGTTACATATAGTTAGTGCCTCTCTACAGCATTTATGAATCTGGTGAGGGACTTACACACGTGACTTTTGGCACTCATGAGGGAAACTGCATCAAATAAAAGCAGATCTTTGCATTCAGAAACAGGCAGTACCGAAGAATGGATGTGCCACAACTGCAATTTCCTGGCTACAGCTTAATTGTTTGAAGATTTCACATCAAATAATTTGAGTATCACACATCTGCTCCACCATGCAGAACACCTTCCTTCAGAGTGACCAAGCCTGGATATACAGCACCTCTGAGTTATTGAAAGAAAGGCTCCTGAACAGTCACATCTCTCTATTAACCCCATCAGTAACAAACGGCTGCAGTAGCATTTCCAGACACTGACAGCTTAATTGTAGAGAATGATCATTCCCCTGCCCCCAGTGACAGCACTCTGCAGTACTGCTAGACCATTTGCTCATGCTCAGCAACTTTACAGAAGTATTTTCCTGATACTATTTCATGAAAAACCTTCACCATGATGCGGAAAGTACCTCTCGCAGGAAGTTAATTTGAGTTCAGACTTACATCCCCAGGCTTCAAATAAGGTGCTCTTCACTGGGTCAACTCGTGAAGCTAGTTAAAACTCTGAAAAAGACAGTGACTAAGTATTCTGCCACAGAATCATTATTCCCTACCTGTTTCTTATTCCTGGAGGAAGATTTCTCTTTCCAACATCTGTAGCTGGATTCATGCATGCAAACAAGCGAAAATCAGGGTGACGGACAAGAGGCTCTAAACAAAAACAGAAATAAGAGACATAAGGGTAATGCTAAACACAGTGTATTTATTATGTTAAAGTAGGTATATTTAATCTGAGTCAGTTTTCTATTACTGCAAAACTACATTTTCTTAAAATGCAAGGGTGAAAAGTTTTCAGAAAACAACCCCATGTAATTTTGTTAGAAGTACCTCTGCACTTTCACAACAGCCAGAGGCAAATGAAACTCTGACTTTTATTTGTGCATAGCAGGATGTTTTAACACCACAAAATATTTCAAATATTTTAAAAGCCCTAAACCTGGAACTCCTTCTGTCTCTTTCAGAACAATGGCAGTGTTTCCCTTAGCCAGGAAGAAAACGCAGTCTAGAAAGCTCATAAACATTTGTGTCTATCTGTAGCTCCCGAAAACAATACTCAGCAATTGCATTTTTTAACCTTTACGTCTGTACTGGCTCTGACTGGGAAGGAGTTAACTTTCTTCACAGCAGTCCCTGTGGTGCTGTAGAGAACACACCAATGTTTTGGTTATTGCTGAATTGTGCTGGCACAGCCTCAAGGCTTTCTCTTTTTCTCTCCCCTGCTCTCCCTCCTCCAGCAATTAGGCTAGGAGGGAGCAAAAGGTTGGGAGGGAACACTGTGGGGACAGCTGGCTGACCCAAACTGGCCAAAAGGATGTTCCCTACCATATAATATCATGCTCAGCAATAAGAACTGGGGTAGAGGAGGCAGGGGTGGTGATTTTTTTTTTCCCCAAGGTGGCTGCTGCTTAGAGACTGGCTGGACTTTAGTCTGTTTGTGTGAGCTGGTTAGTGACTGCCTTTGCATCACTTGTTTCACATGAGTTTTCTTGCTTTTACTCTCCACTCATCCTGTTGAGGGGTGATGGGGTGGGAGGAGCAAGTGAGCAGCGTATGGATGCTTACCTGCTGGCTGGGATCAACGCACAACGACTCAGAAAAAGCAAAAGCGTTGTACACTTATTTCTAGCTGGAGAATATATTCACAGGATCAGTGAAAGATAATTACTACAGCAGCAACTGAACCTCATGTCCCATGCCTTTATCCCATGCCTTTATCCATCTAGCTACCTCAATTTTATTTAAAAAAAAAGTTACATGCCTTGAATAGTCTTTAGAAGCAGTACTTACTGAGGGCACTAGAGAGCTCTGCTCCTTTTAGAGTACAAAAACGCAAAACCTACATCTGGCATGCTGAAATCTCCTGAACCACAGTGAATTAAAACTCCCACTTCTTGTATAAAACAATGAAGTCTAGAAAGAACACATTATTCTCTTCTGCACACACTCGTTTTAGTGGTAAATATTCTCAACTTATTTTCTGCCATGTATGATAAAGAATTCAGCTAACTGGATAGCAAGACATACCATAAACAAGCACAGAAACAGTACCTGTGTCTCCTCTGTCTAGTAACACCAGTGACCCAGATGATCCTTCCAATAAACCACTCAGGCACTCCAAAGTCTCTGCTGCAGCCAAGTTAATCTCATCCAATAAAATCCACCCTCCTTTTTTTACTGCTTGTGCCAGAGTACCCTAGAAGTAAGATCAATTTGTTAATTATATCATGAGCAATGCTATATCAGCTGAAGCATCTGTATACTGGAAATAATACTTGTTTTGCAGCACGTGGGTTGATTAGACAAATGGCAATTTCAGACCATTTACAGCAACAGCAGTTTTATTGCTTTCCCTCAATAACAGCAATTATTTTGCAAACTGCAGAAGTCAGACAGTTATCACCATTATCAGCTGTGATTTACACTGGCTCAAATATAACAGAATTAAGATCTCTTATTTGTACAATGCTACCTGTCAGTGACATCCATCACTGTGGTGCATAAGCTTCACTGACACCACTACAAGAATAAAGACAGTTAATTTAAAGAAATCCAAAGAAGAAAGCAATATTATGTTCCTTAAGGAACTTTATCTTATTAATTAAAACTATACTTAATTCAGAGGTTCTCCAACTATTCATACAGGTATTTTTTAGAAAGAGGACTGGTCAACGTTTTACACACTTTACACAGAATTTGGGAGCATATATTCAGTCTAATATGGTGACAAGGAACAAGCATGCATAAACCAACATAGTCACCCCTAATCACACAACGTCATTAGAATATTATATCATGGGTTTGAAACATTTCGAAAAATCGCTTCTAGATGAAACAGCATAGCTTCTTAACATTAAATCCTTCACAAAAATCCCTAGGCAGGAGCATGTCCTCCTGGAAATTGGTCAAATGTTTTTTTCTAATCTCATATACTTGAAAAGATATGGCATACTGCTGACGCTCTTCAATCATACCAGTCCTAATTCCTATTATACAGCACTGAATTACTGTGTGACCACAAAACACTCTCCCACCCTGCATTTAACCACCACGTCCCTGAAGCATGCTGCTTCATTCATTCCACAGAGTTATCATGGAACAAGTTTTACTTCACAGCAGGATTCTTGTAGGAATAGGAAGCTATTCATACATTACTGATTACAAATAATAATAATAATAAAATACTAATTTAAATGCTTCTCCTTACTCCTCCTATCATCAAAATGCAAATTTCTACATACCTCAACAAATGCAAAGAGAAGAGCATTTTCTGTCATTTTCATCTGTTGATGAGCATGATTCAGTTTAAGACCAAATGCCTCCCACTTCTCCCTCAGCGGTGAGCCTGCAAGCAGAGCAAATTTTAGCTTGTACCATCAGAACAATAGCACAAAAAGTGTTTAACAACAGTATTTTAATCAAGTTGTTTCAAGCAGAGATACAAGAGTAAGCTTGACTGAGCAATGAAAACATTCAGGTTGTACAGATGATATCTCATGAATTAAAACAAACAAAACCCCCAAAATTAAGTTTTGCTGTGTTTTTTTGTTTTCAATTTAGCTGAACACTACTGATATGTGGGTACAAATAATTTGCTATTCATTCCAGCATGTTCTAGCTTAGGAACAAATAGTTATGCTGCTCTTGGTTCCAGCATGGCTGTTACCACTCTCCTAATTCTGAGACAGACATCTCAGAAAAACAAATCAAAAATTACAAGCCTTATGACAGAACACATTAACAACGAACACTTCAGTATCAGTAAAAACACTGTTGCTTATCAAACAACATTATTTACTATTGCACTTATTTCAATTATTTGTTTAAAGCTACAACCTGAGGTATATGCAGAATCACAATGACTTAAGTTGCTAGCTTTGCAATTTACAGATTTCAGCTTGTTTTTATTGTAGGATTGTCAATACTTGGAAGAAGTGGTCTTTAAAACTTCTTTTTTTTTACATTTGCGGCCTTTTATTTTAATATCTGCATATTCAAAAGAACCAGTTAAAAGAAGCAGGGAGACAAAGTTCATAATTAAGTTTACTTCAACTTTTTACAAAAGCTACAACTTCACTTGTTCAGCAAGCCTAGAATCAGAAACCACTCCACAAAATACCAACATTGCCTCTGTCCCAAGTGGGCAGTGAAGTACAAAACAGGAAAAACTTATTTGGAGACAAAACCACAGTGAAAAATATTAAAGCACTATGCAAGCCAGCATCACTGGCAGTAAAACCAAGTCATCAGCAAGCTCTTGTAAGTCATTACTACCCTAAGAGAGCTATTACTTTGTGTTTGGGGTTTTTGTTGTTTTGTTTTTAAAGCAGGATCTAAAACAGACCCAAGGAAATTCCAGGAGTGAGATAAATTAAGAATACATTCACACAGAAGACTAACACAAACAACAAAAACTGTTCATCCAGACCACAAACCAATAAATGCTGAGTGCAGATCAGATGTTAAGGGCACCACAGGTCAGACAAGTCAGCCTTCAGGCTGTCCGACATAGCTATCTGCAGGGATGAGCTAGAAAAAAAAGAGGAAAAAACCCCAACGCCCAAAACCCCAAAGAAAAACCAAAACAAAAACCCAACCACTATTCTAACAGTGTTGTGAATGTTTGAATGTCTTTATGTAGACACAGATTGCATTTTTCAAAACCAGAAGAAAGGATGTCATAAATGGTGATAAAAACAAAAAAACCCAACCATAAACAAACCCAAATTCAACAAAAAAAATTCACCAGCATACCTACTCTTTGCAATGGTTCACCATTAATGATGTGTATTTGATCAGTCTGAATTCTCACCTGATGCATTTTCTTTTGCTTCCTTATTAACAGCAGATTTATGAATATGCTGCATTAGTTTTAGCAGATCATGCCAACGTTTCTGCCTGTAGCAGGTCTGAATGTGTCCCAAGAATGTCTGATTTTTCTTCCTAGAGAATGTCTGAGAGAAAAGTTCTTCAAAGGACTCTCGCAGAGGTAACCAGATCAGCTTGTTATCCACAGGCTTATAACTGAAGAGAAGCAAAAAAATAATTACTTATTTGTGACACAAGAACAAGAACTAGCATCTGTGAACTAAAAAACAAACCCAAACAAAAATACCAACAAACCCCCAAAACAAACCCAAAACAAAAAACTGAGTTACTGAAACAACACTGAAGGAACTCTGACTTCCCCAGTTACATCAGTGATGTAAAATTGCACATATTTAAATGCACCTTAAGAGGCAATCTTATAAAGACAGGACCACCCTGGTAAGTCAAATACTTTTACTACTACCAACCAGTATGTCCAGTGAATATTTCATTGTATTTATATTGAACAGCTTAGCCATTTTTAAAGAGACATTGGGTTGTACTTTTAAATGACTTCATCACATACACACATGTGCACACAATTCAGTGAAACTGCCTCTGTTCTTCAGCAAGGGCAACAAGGTTTCTCCATGCAAACGTGTTTAAGACATTTATGCTACATGAAACAGGTGTCTAAGAACAATTCTTTAACAACACAACAATATTTGTTAGAAGCTTGTTCCAATACTGCCAATTTGTTATGCAGAAGGCACAAAACAGTAGTCAGTGACTCACCCCCCTAACAGATCTGCTGTGTCACTTTGTTGGTTCATGTTGATAACCCTCAAATGGTGTCCTTGAAACAGAAATAGAAAGCACAATCAACTTGGGTTTGTTTTTTTTGTTTTGTTTTGTTTCTTTGTTCTTTTTAAAATCACCTTCGTATAAGTTACAGTCTTCACACTTTATTTACCAGTAATATGCGCAAGGTACTGAACAGTCGAGGTTTTGCCAGTTCCTGTTTCACCAACCAAAAGCACAGGCTCTCCTTTGACAACACAAACAGCAAGCTGTTCAATCAATACTGCAGATGGCCGTGTGGCAGCAAAGGTTTGTTTTGCTCTGAAAAAAACAAAGCAAGCAACTAAAAATCAGAATTTACCAAGGAGCTTGTTTCAAGAGGAGTGAGTGGTTGAATGTAGGGGTTTTTTTTCATTGAAAAAACAGGTTTGGGAAAATATAGTTCCAAGATATCCTTATAAGATACTTATTTTTCTCAAGATACAACCTAGAAATTCAGGTTTTCTAAAGAAATTCCTGTTCAGTGGAGTTACTGCCACATACTACAAAAATCTCCCTTTACAAAGATAAATTCATCAAATCTTGTAACAGCAGCTGTGGATCCACAGTGCTTTGAAGAAACTAATTCAACAGAAGCTGAAAATCTCCATGCTTTGACTGCCAGAAGTATGATGCAGACAGTCTTGAAGATACACAAGGTAAGACTTAGATCACAAGAGAAAGAACTCATCACATTCCTTTCATTATAGTGAGAACATCCAAATTCCACTTTTTAAATCCTATGACTTCCCATCTATTCTATTCCACCACAAAATATTTTGGTTCACGTGGAAACTACCACATATTCTACCTTTGTACAGTGAGAGCCTGGGTTTGCTTCTTCATGAGATGCACTCTTCCGACAGAGACTTCTTGTTCCCGTATTAGAATTTCTGGTTTATAGAGTTCACAGAAGAACTCTACCTGTGGAGCAAACATCAACATTTCCAATACTGATGTTGTAGGCAACATCGCACTAAGAACACCCATGCTATGCTACCAGTATTACTTTGCAGCAAGCTAACTTTTCATGGTAAGATTTTAGGTTTTGCAGGTTTTACATACTCATCACCTAAGACGATCATCTTCTGAGGACCTCAGAAGTGTTATCGCATGCACAAACAATGTCTTTCCATTTAATAACTTGGTAATGGGTCTACGTCTATGCCATTATATTTCTACTTCATCTACTTCCATGGTAGTTCAACTACATAAACCTGAACCTTGAAACAGTTATCTTTAATAATCAACAAACATCCCTCAAAAAAATCTTGTGTAAACATGGATATTTTGCCCTTGGCAGAGGACAATACACTCCTGTATTGAAATAATGTAAAGTAAGAAGAATAAACAGAAAAATCCATAGAAGATTCAAGGATCCACCTGTCCGCCCAGCTGGCAAGTTTTTCCATCTTAAAGTAACAAAGGAGGAAATTTTCTTTGCAATCAAACTTCTGTAGTCAGACATAGCTGACAAAGTAATGATTTTGTGTAATTCAGACATTTATATCCCACACTATTAATACATAGTTCCTAAGCTCTAGAGAGAGACTCGATTTTGGAATCAATGATTACAGAACAAGTAGTAAGGAAGATGATGTTTCTTTCTGATCTCTTCATTTAAGTGATTAAATTCACTGTAACCACCAAAGAAAAAACACATTCTTTACTGCTCTATGTATCTAGCAGTATCATGTGCTTAGGCAACAGTGCCTTTGTTCCAGCTGTGTGACCATTCTTTTGCCTAATGAGGCCATTTGCAATCTGAAACAGGTTCACCGGAACTTTCAGAGAAGAAAGCATAGCTGAAAATAAACAGGAGGAAAACATAGATCCTGTGATAGTACAGAGAGCAAAAAAAGCATTTGGAACAGAGAGATGGGCATAATTTTAGGAAAAATAGCAGAACACATTCAAATTGATCACTAGAAAAATTGCAAGTTATGGAATATTACCAATAAACATAAGTTAATTATAGCTCAACTTACCTTTTTTTTGGAAATGTTTAATTTACTTCCAATAACTTTTGCCATTTTCTGTCTGCTCCCTTGGTTGGACAGCATAGCTGTGAAACAGTCCAATGCCTGTCAAGGGTAAACCAAACCAACTTCTTCAATACCAGTTTTGTATGATATCATCTGACAAGCGCCATATCTCAATTTACACGAGCCCGAATCCAATCCAGCCATGGTAAATAACATTATTTCACTGTCCGCAGACTGAGTCAAGCAATGGAGTTCAAAAGGATCTAATAAAAACTTCTAGACTCTATAGTGTAGTGGATTTCTACTGAAAGAAAAAAACCTTTCAGCGCCCAGTCACAGAAGCTATTTTTAGATGAATGGACCAAAACTAAGAAGGAAGCAATGTTGTAAGACCTCACATCTTAGAACTACTTCTAACTGATGCACACCTGAAAAATTCCAAACCTGGAATATAAATTATGCATAGGAAAGTGGGAAAGAAGCCTCCTATTACAAGAAAAAGGAAAATTTAAAAATTTTACTCTTAGTCATATGCGATCCACACTATCAGTTAAAATTATGTTGTAGCATGCTGTTGATATGACAGCAGTAAGTCTGGATTGGCTTTCAGCACATTACCGAAAACAACCTTCCCAGTAGTAAGGAAAGCCTCCAACAGACGCATCATAAAAATTCCAACTATAGTCCAATTGCTTCAGATAAAACTAAACATCAACACATTCACTAAACACATAAGCATAACATAAAAAACCTAAACATAAACACATTCATTAAACATAAACTAAACATCTCACATTCCCAAACAGATTATTTTAAGATATGTGAGACAATGCTTGAATTTGGGTAAGCAATTTCTGGATCAAGTCTTACCGCACCTCCTGAAAAATATTCACTGCTGTTGTTGAAGAATTGCTGTCAAAGTTGTAAGCAATCCTGCCGCACCAATTTAGTAAGTCTCTAAAAAGAAAACCAGAAAAAAATTTGTACAATCAAAACCAAGCCAAAAACACACAGTATCTTCTTTCACGTTCAGCTTCGGTCGTTATATTATCTTCTGGCAAATGCAAATTTAGTTGTTGTGCAAGTTGTACACGGGAAGACACATATAAGTAGGGTGCTAATTCTGAAGAGCAGCAGAGCACATAAAGACCAACAGTGTTGCTTTCAGATACATTGCTTAGAAAAAGATAATACATACTCTATTAAACCATAAAGTAATTACCAAATTGAAAAAATTCAAAGCAGCAAGCTCTTCATCCAGGAAGATATAAAACCCTATTTTTTCAAGATACTGAAAGATACTTCCAAGACAAGCATGTGGGTGTTTTCTACCACTTTTCAAGACTCCTTATCAACAATAAAATTTTAAAAGACAAGAAAAAGGAAACATCTAATCCTAGAAAAACAACTGCTGTTTCAAAACTAGTGGCATTCTTATGCTTCAAAAATATTAAGATACTACCCACACCTAGTATTTACTGACTAGTTCACAAAGCACTACTGGTTACAGAAATTCCACGAGTAGAATTAACATTTGTTACGAGACTAAGAAATAACTGAACACGAAGCTGCATTTCGTCATAAAAATTCTGAAATTAATAGTACACTACAGATACGATTATTTCAGTCATCTAAGTTAGAATGCTGTGTCTAATATGAAATTATCTAGATGAGCAAATATATACTATTACTGAAAACATCATGTGCTAGCTCTTGTGAGAACATTACATAGTCAATTTCAATTCTTAGCTAGAACTGATATTTTGTGTTAAAATTAACAGAAAAATAATTCATATGGCTTGATACCAAATTAGCAGCACATATGACAAAAGATACACTTTTTCATCACACCCCCCACAAAAGGATAGCAAACAGGAAGTCCTAAATAATTCACATTGAGGTTTTTTTATAACATAATCATTATTTTCAAATGAAAAATGGATTTTCCCAGCTTTTATGAAATTCCAGTTTAATTTCTCAAACTTTTATCACTATTTAAAAAAAACCCAAAACCCAAAAAACAAACAAACAAAGATAAATCCTTCTATCTCTACAGCTAGATGACTAAACTTCCTTCAAATAAACATATAAGAAAAGGCAACCTTAGAGATAGTTCTCTTCCTTCCAGATTCGGTTTCTTATTTTCTGATCTTGATTCTGATGAGTCTTCTGGTATGTGCCTGGAGCCAGAAACACTGTTTTCTGATGCCTGATACTTATCTCCTGTAAGGTGAATGTAAATGTCTAGCAAGTGATCGGTTACAAGAGCAAGGCTGGGGTATCTCCTTTGAAGAACCTGAAAAAAAATATTAAAAAGAATAATTTAAATCTTTAGCACCAAAAGTAAACCATCAGCCCCCCAGTTTTCACAGAATATACTTCAATAGATACTCAAGCTAGCAAGCTGCGCAAACCCACCCTCTTGGAATCTCTCATATGAAGAAAATGAAAGTTATTGTGATTGGCATGATATTGATTTGGATGGCAAGAGTTAATTTTGTCAACTCAACTCTACCACAATTAATTTAATACAGTTGCACAAGTACCAACAGTAAGAACAAAAAGTACATTCAACCTTATCTAAACTCAAATCATGACCATACAACTTTACAACTGATAACAGAAGTTCTTACCTCCTGTCCTTTTTATGACTGAACTTTTTTTTTAGAATTCAAGTTGTCTATTCACTGTGCTGACAAAGACACATTAAGGGACTAATTTTTCTTCTGTAATTTCCTTTCAGCTCAGTTCTCTCCACTGAAGTTTGCCAACCAAAATTATTGCTTTACCAAAATAAGCTTTTCACAGATACAGGCCAAGAACACTGGTCCTACTGTGGCAGACTGACTTAAGACTACACAGAAGAACATGAGTCTATTTTCAAGAGAAGAACATGGGTGTTTTCTACCACTGTCTCTTCTACTACTACAGAATTTTACTACTACTACAGAATTCTACTACTACTACAGAATACACAGCCTTCGATTTATGTATTTTTGTGACTTAGGTTACAAAGTTACAAAAAAGAACAGCAAGAACTTAGTGGTGACACATGTAGCACTGAAGCTTCCTTTTTTCTTAAGGTTTTGACATTCAAGTTTTACTTCAATACTGACCCTTTCTGGAGGTCGTCTTCAACATCAGTTTGGCCAGATAGCCTTTTTGAACACTGCAGCTGTGAGCTTCCTAGAATTCCTGGACACATTAATCTATTTGCAGTAGAAACAACCACAGCACACAAGCACGTATCTCCAAGCAAACTGTCTGCAGAGGCCTTCCTATTAATCTACTTGATTCTCCTCCAACAAAATCCACAAGTATAAACTAAGTGCTGCTCTTGCCCCATTCCTGACAATTAGCTGACAACAAAATGGAAAAAGACACAGATATTTAAGATCAACCATAACTGTGCTGGCTGCTGAACAAATCTCAAGGAGTGAAGGAATACTACTGAAAGTCTGTCTTCTTCATCCTAGAAAATACAGAACTTTCTCATCAACTCCTCTGCAAGAGACTATTCACCCATTTTTCCCTTAGGCAAGGCTCTTTTTAAAAGCAAATCCTATTCTGAGCTTCATATCACAAAGAGAATCTCTATAGAATTCCATTTTCATTTAAGCCCAGGGCTTCTTTAATGTTTTGAAGGACTACACAAAGCAAACACTTCCTAGAGATGTTAACAAAAGATGTCAATAGAAACAGTTACTTGTAATTGATAACTGACCTACTATTTTTCATCTCAAAGCTTAGAAGTCACGATTAGAGTAAGCTCAATTTTTTTTCCTTTTTCTCTGGTTTTAAATCTGTAGACTACAAAATGGCAAAATATTTTGATTCTTAGACCAATTCAAAGCAGAACTGTGTTTGTGAAGGCGAGTTCTAGGAATCTTTGCCCAACCCACTTCAAATTTTCCTGATCTTAGAATTATTTAGGTTGGAAAAGACCTTTGAGATCATCAGATCCAACCGGTAACCAGAATTGCCAAGTCCACCACTAAACCATGTCCCTAAGCACCACATCTACACATTTTTTTTAAATGCCTCCAGGGATGATGATTCCACCACCTCCTTGGGCAGCCTGTTCTAATGCTTGACCACCCTTCCAGGGAAGAAATTTTTCCTGACATCCAATCTAAACCTCCCCTGATGTAAAAAGAGGCCATTTCCTCTTATCCTGTTGCTTGTTACTTGGGAGAAGAGACCGACCCCCACCTGCCTACAACCTCCCTTCAGGCATCTGTAGAAAGCGATAAGGTCTCCCCTCAGCCACCTCCTCTCCAGGCTAAACAACCCCAGTTACCAGGTGCTCCTCATAAGACTCATTCTCTAGACCCTTCACCAGCTTCGTTGCCCTAAAATGATGAACTGCCCACCATTTACTTCAAAATTGGCAGGATAAATCTGAAATAAGTATGTATTGTGTAACCTGGGAGATAAAAATCAGTATCAAATTTATTACTGGAAAACATTTATTATCCTCAAGTGAAAAAATTATTCACACACAATAGAGAAACACATCATACCTCCTTGAGTTCTTCTTTGCTCATGCTGTCCAGATGTATTTTAGTCCAATATTTGTCCAAAAGAGCAGCATGGCTGCTTTGCTGCCTGTACCAACCTCCACCACAACTGAATATCCTAAAATCAAAACAATATGAAGAAACACACCACACTGTGTCTTGCTGAAGAATTCAACATTTTCAGTGCATTCTTGTGCATCAAAGAACATGTTACACACTGCGGCTACAGCGTAATGCACATGCATAGAACACCTAGTGTTTGTCACTGTACCTGTCACACAACCTACCTTGCCTATCTCTGCTTTTCAAATTATCTGTTATCAGTGCTTTTTCTGCTGTAGTACCAAATCTAGAGATACTTGCAGAAGGATAACTGACAGTAAGTTTTTCAGAAGCAACATACAGAACACTTTGTACAGAGAGAAGCCTGACAGAAGTAGCCTGGGAAATATCTTCCACAGATCCTAAGAGGTCTGTGCTCTATTGCAGAGATGCAGGAAAAGCAATGTCCAGTCCCTGTCCCTCCACAGTCTTTCCTGATTATTTTGCCTCAATCTTCAGGCTCACAGTCTTTTCAATTATATATTTTGTTCCAGTTTTGTTTTTTCTTTTTTCGTTGCACAAATAACTATGCAGCCACGTGTTTATACTGACTGTGCAAAGCATTAGTCATTGGGTTTGTGGTTTGCTTCTTATCTTCTGGTGGTTTTTTGTTTGGTTTTTGGTTGTTTTGTGGTGTTTTTTAATTAAAATAATATTCCACAGCTGTAAACTGCAACAGACTTACTGAATCTGCTCTTACAAGCCCAATGGAAACTATAATTTGCTGCTATACAAACGGTTGACCACTGTGCTGGTTTTGGCTAGAACAGTTGATTTTCTTCATAGTGACTGGTATGGTGCTATGTTTTGGATTTGTGACCAAAACTGTTGATAACACAGGGATGCCTTAGTTATTGCTGAGCAGTGCTTGCACAGAGTCAAGACCTTTTCTGCTTCTCACCCCACCCCACCCCACCAGTGAGCTGGCTGGTGGTGCACAAGGAGCTGGGAGGGGGCACAGCTGGGACAGCAGACCCCAGCTGACCAAAGGGATGTGCCATACCGTATGATGTCATGCTCAACATATAAAGCTGAGGGAAGGAGGAGGAAGGCAGAGGGGACATTTGGAGTGATGGCATTGTCTTTGCAAGTAACCATTATGCATGATGCAGACCTGTTTTCCTGGAGATGGCTGAACACCTGCCTGTCAACAGGAAGTGGTGAATGAATTCTTGATTTTGCTGTGCTTGTGCACACACCTTTTGCTTTACCTATTAAACTGTCTTTATCTCAACCCATGAGTTCTCTCACTTCTACTCTTCTGATTCTCTCCCCCATGCCACTGGGGGCAGGACCGAGCAAATGACCGTGTGGTGCCTAGTTGCTGGCTGGGGTTAAACCATGACAATCAAGTACACAGATGAAGAAAATCTTAGGAGACGAGGCAACCAAAAGAGAGAGGGATCCAAAAGACTCAGTTCCAGAAGAAACAGATCAGATAAATAATAATAATAAAAAAAATTATGGAAGGAAGACAAAAGCAGAAAAATTTGTTAAAGGCTTTGAAGGAAGCTACAAAGCATTTGAAAAGCATGTACCCATTCTCCTTCTAGATATCCTTACCTTCAATCTTGATACAATATTATGTCTTAATACACAAGAAGACATTTATAGACATCTGATGCATGAGCCATTAATACAGTGAAATTGTCAGGGACAATACCTTCGATTTTTTTCTGATTAGAAAACATTACAAACATCCACAAGACTTTCACAAATCAGATTTTCTTAAAAAAAAAATGTTTATTTCTTTTTTTTCATTAATCCCAAATAAAATAACTTTATCTTACTTATTATAGATGCAGGGTTCAGTTAAAATTGTTCATGAAACTCTTAAAAAAAACCCACAACCTTCCAGGGAAAACACGTATATAACTGCTCAAGCAGGTGGAATAAAAAAAAAATAAATAAACCGCAGCAAACTAACCATTCAGTAGTCAGACTACCAACTACCCAAAGATCAGCACAGCTAAGAATTATTTTTACACAGGTGCTGTTAAAACTAGCAAGTTAAGACACCTTGTGGATATCTATCATAAGCCTTCTTCACACAGTAATTCCTGAGAGTAGTGTTTTGTTTTGGAAAGGGGTGGGTTTTGTAGGGTTCCCCCCAGGAAGTTTTATTCCTTCAGCCTTGTTGAAGTGACCTTTCTGTACAAAGGCTGGATTCACCCAGCAGTAATATAAGCTGCCCTAAATTTTAAAAATCCCTTTCACAATTTCTAAGGCTTCTATTATTTGTTGAACAGAAATTGCTAAAACACTGCTGCTCAAGTACCTTGAATGCTTCCTCTGTCTTTGATTTTAAAATAGGACATCCATGCTTTTAACCTCATTTAACTTTACAAGCCTACCTCCTGGTTGCAAAAAACTGGAATCCCGATGCTACTTTTAAACAGTCACCACGACCAGGAATCAGCAACTCTCTTTTTTCCAGAAGAGGAATCAGCACAGAGATCTGAAGAAGAGAAGAAAATTTATAAAACTTTTTTGTGTGTGAAACTTTAACAGACAGCACACCCATTCAAACTCATTTCACATTGGAGATGCTAGACCATTTACAGCGAGCACAACTACATTGTTACCAAATGTTGTTCCTGCAGACTGCGCTTCCAAGTGACACTAACAAGAATTGCAGAGTCCCTCGTAATTTCAATCAGCAGTGGAAGTCACAGGTGTAATGCTTACCTATCTTCTTTCTCCTGTATCCAGATTTAATGATAAGAGAATGGAAATTACAGTCTTTACACTACAAGTCCAAATCAAAACTATTTCTTTTGAGTTGCCAAATGAAGTATTAGACACTTGCATATCAGAAGCCTTATTTTCTCTATCTGCCTGAACAAAGATGACCTGCATCTCAAAGATGTCATTCTCAAATATCAACATTTTCCACCTTATACCCTGGTATCCCCAGGAAAATTTAGTATCTGTTTAAAGAATCTATTTTTCCATGCAGAAGGACAGTAATAATAATGGAAGGAAAAAAGGGAGATAGGACCACAACGACCCCTCAGCACAGGAGGCAGCAAGTATGGGGACTTTGATATGGAGAAAGGAGACAGGATGCCTGCAGGGAGGACCTGAAGAAAGGGAGAGATGAATGCAGGACACTACTACCCTACTCAGGGCATCCTTATGAGTGCAATGAGCAGAGTCCACAGAAGCAAGTAAGTGCATGACCCTCTGGCAGTGAAAATTGTCTAGTATATACAAGCAGTATTTCTTGGCTTTCTTATAAATTCCTTATATTTCAGAAGCCTAGAACCCAATGAACAAGCTGTCAGGTTATTTAGTCACACAAAGGATGCTTTACAGAACAGATATGAAAGAAAACCACTATCTGTGGAACGTTCAGCAAGCTTATACAGCAAAATGTCTCTATGACATTGTTCTTGCAGAAGACATGCTTTCAGCAACCATTACTTCAAAAAGGAAGGATGACAGTCTAACTAGTCGTTCTGGAGCTGGAAACAGGAAATCTGTTAAAACCTATACTGCTTAATGTAACAACACATTTTTAATATCTAAGCCAGAGGTAAGAAAGGTGTAAGAAAAAAAACCACAACCAAACAAGATAAAACAAAAAACCCTACACAACAAAACGCTAAAAAAAAAAACACCTTATTAACAGCACCACTTTAATACAATGACAATACTCTGTGGTGTTTGGGACCCTTGGTTTTCTTCAAATATTTAAACGTGATTTAAAAGACACATAGCTCACTATCAGTGTCAATCCAAAATCTTCAGAATGAAATCTGGCATGAATGGCAGTGTCATGACTACTCTAAAACAATGATAAAAACTAATGCCATATGCTAATACACGACCAAAGACAGACAGGTTAATTCTTTCTAATCCCTTTTAAAGTGGCATTATTTTGAGCATGCTGCTGCAGAACTCATGGTGATTAGACTGCAGAAATTACTAGTACAGGCCTTAAGACCAGTACTTTACAACCAGCATCTTACAACCAGCATGAACCTACGTACCACATCCAGAGGAGCATAATCAATATCCTCCAGAAGTATCCAATGACCTTTGGTAACAGCTTGTGTCAAGGTTCCAGGCTGCCACACAAACTCCCCTGGCACATCTGTACAACGATACATACCAAGCAGCGTCTGTGACAGAAACAATCAGTAAATTAGAGACCTGTTCGTTACATCCCTTAAAAACTCGGGAGTAAAAACTTACAAAAAATGACTGAAGCTGATACATAGGTAACACTTACTTAACCTGCACATTATTAAAAAATCCATCTGGTAATCTGTGCTCAGTGTTATGCTTTTTTAAATTAAGAAGAAAAATTATCATAGACGTGGAAAGGTGAAACAACCGAAACCTAGTAATTAAAATAGAACCAGGTAATTGGAAGTGAACTTACAGAGCTGTGCCACCATAATTAACAATCAACAGTAACATAACAAACTGTCTAGGGTTGCACTAAACATTAGTTTACATTTTTGAAAAGTCTGTGACTAGGCTAATAAGAGGAATTGTAAATCAAGTTATTCAAAGATTCAAAATCACTCAAGTCTTGCTTCTCCAAAAAGTTCTAACTTCTACATTTAAGCATTCCTTAAATTATTAAGTTTATGGTTTCACTGTTACATATTTTGTACCTTGAATTTTATCACTTTTTATTAATATGGTGGTCTTACTCATGTATATATGAAGATATTCCTGTGAAGAACAGTTGTGAAATGGTGAAATCGGCTGTTCTATACAAATAAAGAAGGTGCTTATGCATGCTAATAAAAACCTTCAGATAGCACTTCTGGTAGATACCAACCACACTGGAAAACTAAACACAAATTAAGCCAAAACCCATAAATCAATTCAAGCTCGAAAGATATATATGCAAAACCAGAAGAATGTGAAATTATTTTCACCTCTGGTTTTGTCACTACAGGTAGAGCTAGATTGCTATTATTTAAGTTCAAGTGTCCTCAGCATCACAGGATATCACTTCATCTCACCTTTACTGCAAAAAATTGGCATCAGATTGAACTGATTACTAGCTCACTTAAACTGAAATAAAAGTGTCCATACATCCTTTGGCACCAGCTTGTGTCATTCTAGACTAATTTTTTTCCCCAATGCAAATCAATTTTTTTAATGGAGAAAAAAATAAGTAAATAAAATCAATAGGGCTCTTCCACACAGAAAAACCTGATAAAGTATAATCCGAACGAAACAGAAACAGCACAATTACGCACAGAATTTAAAACCTACTCAAGCTTAACTGTGACTTTTCTTCACATTTATTTATTCTCATCAATAGTAAGACCAATACTACAGAGTTGGGTATTGTGAGGTCTTTGGGCAAAAAGTTTAACATTATCTTATTAGAAAACTAAGTGCATGCTTTAAGTAAAAATTACGTCTGATCATCCAGCCATAAAACAACTTCATAAGTTACCTTACTATCAGTTTGATCCCCAAGCTGGACTTTCAAAATATGAGGAGGCTTTGCTCTTCCTGTAACAGCTGCTAAATATTCAATTAAAGAAGTTTTGCCACATCCTATTGGTCCTTCTAATAAAACAGGGCTCTGATATGCTACAGCAATAGCAAGGTTTTGAAGATTTGTGAAGACAGATTCAACCAAAACAAAGTGGCTGGTGTCATTTTCCTGTTCAAACATAAAATCTGAGTTACAACACTGAAATTGTTACTTTTTTTACAGGTTGTATAACAATTAGGAAAGTAAGTCTGACAACTAGAAAATTTTGGCCTGCAGATCTGTCAACACATATCAAATAAAATACAGGGTTCTAAAGCTGTATTTAATGACAGTATTTAAATAGATTTCATCAGAAACTTATTATAGGTGAAACACTTAATAGAAGTATATGTACAATGTATTCCCAAAGGAAGTTCACACTAAGATGTCAGTACAGGCACAGTAACTATTCAATTATAATACACGTCAATCAAATACAATTTGCAATATAAGTGAAATTAAGTCATCGGAATGGATCCAAATCACAGGACAAATCAAACAGCAGTTAGATTCAGACGATACAAGTGTGAATATTAACTGTTGTATTTACTTCTTTTTGCACAGGCCAAAGCATAAGATCATTAAACTCAGTGCATGAAAAAGAGAGGTAAATTCAGTAAGAATTATTTTCTTTAAAATGCAATGAATGTACTTTATTGAACGGTAATTAATCAATGCTACAGATACTCTCTATGTATTACAACTCTACTACAGTCACTTATATATCAATATACAGCACAAAAATGAGTGCTTTCCTGCTAAAAGGCGCAGAGAAAAGAAAAGAAAGTACATACTGCACAGAAACAAGTGTCTTGTATGTACGTTTCATCTTCTTTTCAGATAGAATTTTGTGTACTTCTCTGGTAATAATGCTAGTTTTTAAGAGCACCTGCTTTCCCCTCAGTTTGCTCCTACCTCTTTGTCAGACCTCCTCAGCTGTTAACTGGAGGCTTATCCTGTGGCTATCAAAAAAATAAAAGCAAGCCTTTTTGGAAATTCTCTCCTTCCTCATATACTAAGAGTATTTTTTCAGCAATCCAGTTTATAATATGGCCTAGCTTCAGCACAGCTGCAGGAGCAATGACACTAAGTAAGAATCTCCTTAAATATCTCTTCCGTTTCCCCTGCTGCAACACATTTCAAAACAGATACTCAATCCTGTAAAAAAAGCTAGAATATAGCAAATTCAACTACAGAAGTTGTGAGGTGGGGGTGGGAAGGAATTTGGGAAGTAATTTCTTTCCTTGCAGAATTCTGCTAGTCAAGGAATTCTGACCATTGGTAGTCTTCATTCATTTCTTTCTTCACTGGTACGTTTTTGTCAGTGTTGCAAAATTAGATAGAAATACCCAGCTAAAACTGTACCTAAATGAGAAAACCAGTCAAGAATACTGGCTGCAGCTACGAAGAACAACCTGCACACTTCAAGATGAACAGCCTCTCAAGGGCAAAAAGGTTAAATACTGTTTGCTCAAAAATGTTTATGCCTTTAATGGACTTCCTAAAAACTATAAGGCACTACATTCTGCATTACATTTCACTCAAGTGGAGAAAGTAAGTTCTTGCTCACTTTCTCTCTCCTTTTTCTGCCTTCTAGAAGAGTAAGTAGCAGCCTTGTTTTCTTTTAAGAGAAGAACTAAGAATATGCTTGCAGAAAGACTTTTTAAGAAATCTGTATAGCACAAAAAACAGCTTCATGTAGGTAAAACAAACTGTACCAGATCCTGGCTTTACTCAGCTATGGAATACCACCCTAACTTGGACTGCAGATACATGTATTTTTTGGTAGTATGTGTGTAAGAACTGCTACGTTAAGATAAAATGAACAGCATTATCACACCTTTGTTGCTTCATTCCACTGCAGAGCTTCCTTGCAACATCTGTATCATGCAACACTAGCTTACAGCACACATCAAGAAACTATAAAGATACTACAAGGTCATGTGTGTATCTCAATACCATTTAAGCAGGAACTATTCACCATTTAGGGATTCAATCAAATGAAAAAGCATAAAAAGTACAAACTTAACCCTCTCAAACCTAGGTTACATACCTGCTCTTCAGAATCAAGTTGTAGTCTAGGCAGCACAATACCACATACAGATACTACATTTGCAGAGAGGTCGCCCAATACAATATGTCCTTGTGTATACTGCAGTTCTTTCTCCTTTTGCCAAAATGAGGAGTCTGGATTGGCCAGAACAAGGGCTTGCTCCACTTTCTGCAGCTGAGATTCTTCTAGTAGCCTGTGAAATCAGTGTTTATTTATTCAACTGAAAGTCATCAACAAAATTAAATAGTGTTCAAGATTTTAAAAGTTCTTACTTTAGTCTGAAATGTATCAGCTCCTCAGCACTGAATATTTTCTTCAGGAAAGATAATTTATGTTCATCATTCATGCATGTAACCAGAGCAAGACAGTTTGAAGTATACCTAAAAATTATATTTAGAACATAACATGTCAAAACTGTCTTAAGAGATTTAGTTTGACAACTGTCATTTGCAAACCAAAACATCAAGTTTGGAAAAATACACTGAAAATTTTCGTACTAAAATTATTTTAGTGCTGTGCTTACCATTCTGTAAGATTAGACAAATATCTCAGAATTGAAAAAAGCAATTCTATCACAGCATACTTTACCATTTATACACCAACTTGCTAACCTTTCTCTGAAGGACTGAATGATCAACAGAAATACAGTAAAGGACAGCACTTTCCCAAATAAATGAAGGTTAATGTATGAGACTATGAAAATCAGGTTTTCTTTGCCTGGCTTCTCTTTCAATTTCTACCATCCCCCTTTCAAAATTGCTTTCCATTTCATACTATTTCTAAAATAACCATAACACAATGAACTCAAGACTAAGTGCCAAAAGAAGCCAACTCTTAAGTCTTCACTTCATTACTACAAAAAACTGTTTTGCAACAAAATGACATTTAATACAAATCATAAACCACTTCTCATTTATTTTACCACTGTTTTACCTTCCAAGAACAAAGCTTTCAATGACTTCAAGGGTGGAGAATGGGGAGAAAAAAAAGAGTTGTCATAAGATGACTGGTTCAGGACAAAATTTAAAAGTCAGCTCATTTACTTAAGGTTATTAGCTGAACACCCGATAAACCAATTCCAGTCAATGAAACATAAATTCTATTCCTTTTTCTAAGATATCTAAGTGTATGTCACCCTGAAGAGCTTCAGCAATGGCTGATAGATTTGACATCACTATTGTTCCTGCCCTTCCTAAATTATACACCTAATTTTAAATGGTGTGTTACTAATGTAATTCTGAATTCATGTTTAAAAACCACAAAGACTATTAAAGACCTTTTCTTAAATAAATATGAGGCATTATCAATACTACCACCCACATAACTAAGGCAGATCATGTGACTACGTTGAAGCCCTTGCAGGCAGACACCCAACATAAAACATTTAACCAAAACCACATGCAAAGTTTGCAACAAGGCCAGTTAGGAAGTGTAGCTTAAACAAGCCAAGCTTTACAGTGACTGAGATGGTTTTCTTCTGTTGCTTGTATATAGACAACTCAGTAACGTGTCAATGCAGAATAGTATAACATATCATCGTGACGTAAGTTAGAGTGAGAGTAGGTCCATCTCCACTTTTTTCTAGGAACACATGCTAGAATGCATGCAATACACAACAGGCTTACAGTAGAAGTGAAGTGATAAATTCACCATCTCCCATGCATCCAGCTTGGGTAAACTGAAGTTATTTCAAAAGATTCTCCAGAGCATAGCTTTAAGCATAACTAAGAGCTAGCCTGCATTTCACTCTAATACATCACTACAGGTTTCAAAAGATCACCTAAGAAGCACTGGTACGGATATCATCAGTACAGATTTTGCTGGTATTATTTGAAGATTCTTTTTTACTTGGACATGAACATTGTTAAATAAAATTCAAGATACAGATACATCTTTTCAATGGAGAAGATCTGTGGGTTTTAACTTACCAACGGACTAAAGTGTCATGACTCCTGAGAAGTGGAATACACACACTCCAGTCCCATAATTCCCGGAAAACTGATGGCTCCTTTTGTAAAAATATATAGGCTGCCTCCATGAGGTCCCGTAACTTCATTCGCCTGCGCCCATATCGGACTGTGTTTGCATCTGAGCTCTCCAGGAAAAGCCTCTGGAAAACCGGTGATGTATTTTCAAAATATCTTAAAGCAAATCTTTAGGAGAAAGAGACAGAGAAAGAGATGAAACAGACATCTAAGCCAGAGGAAAGGAAAAGATGGCACTAACAAAAATGTCAGGACAGAGGTCCTTAGACAGTAACTGACAGTATACTGAGAACTAAGGCCTATATTTAACTTCATCAACACTTGGGAAAGCCAACCAGTTCAGCAATCAGCTGACAACTTATACTTGACCTTATCAGAAATCATTAGTTAATTATCAAGGAGAAATAGTACAGCCTTTGGTGAAATCTCTTTGATTGCTCTTGTGTACTGGGAAAGTAATACTGATTCCTACTTACATAGCTTTGTATTCTACTGGCCTACAGGTCTAATCACAAATGCAGAGATTTTGGTTGTGAGCAATTTTCACGCCAGCTGTTTTGCTTTTCTTTTGATCATTAAGATTAACATCACATTAGATCTTACAACAAAATTTAATTTTAAGCTGTGTTTAAGACTTGCATTTTCCAAATCATTCTTTCAATTCAAAACACATCTGTTATTGCAGGAGACAATCTAAATTGTAACACCACCTCTCATCACTGTTGAGCACTGACAAGCATATATATTCCCTAAGCTCAAATGCTGAACAGAGACATTACATTACTCACGGCAAAACATCAGGGTGGTTAGCAACCAGCTTGCTCATCGCAACACACAGCCTTTCATGCCGATCATGGTTGATTTGGCCACCAGCTTTAATGGCTTCTGCATTTCTTTCCAGCAAATCCAACAAGATTGGCCGAACTTGACGGCCGATCAGTAGAGTACATTCTTTATCCAGTAATAACTGTGCTAAAGCATCAAGGATGCATTGCCGATCCTGCTGAGTCCAAATCTAGAGGAATGGAAAGTAACAACAGGTTTTAATGGGAACTGATTTGGACTTTTAATATCGGAACTATTCATGCAGGATTTACAGTGAATTCTACAGGAATAATCTTTCAAAAAACCAGAAGAGAGTCCAAAACTCCCAATGGAAGTACTTACTTGATACAGCTCTCCATATTTAAAAAACTTGGGTAACAGAATGAGCGACATGCAGAATGACACACTAAATAGGAATTACAAAAAAGTGCCAAAATCCTAAATTGTATTTTACAGATGAAAGATAAGACAAATAATTTTAAATACTTTTTTAAAGAAAAAAAATGGGAAAATGTTGTAACAACTAACACATCTTTGTTAATAGAATTCCTGCTGATTTTAACAGTTCGGTCTCACGAGAGCCACAACACATCTAAGAATTAGAGTTCTTAAAAAAAGTTTGAGTTGCATTATATTCACTATCTCTCTTTAAAAAAAGAACCATTCAGTCAATCATGATTACAGCAATTATAGCGAGCAATGCTCTTGACAAGCAGCAGCATATATTCAGTTTTGAAGTTGAGATTATTTTTTCTTACTTTTATATAAAAATTGAACTTTTGTGTAAAACAAAATATTAGGCTTTAAAATAGATGGAAAACATATTCACATCTGCTAGGAAAAGAAAGTAAAACAAAAAACTCAACACCCCCCCCAGACTCTCCCCCACATCCCCCTCAACCTTCTTAACTTTGTTACTGAAGAAAAACAACCAATTTCTTGTGTCTTATGCTTACATTTCTCTGGTCTTTGAGCTCACGTTATTATCCACCTCCGTGATGTTTAGTATATAATGCAGCATAAGTAATTCTGATTTGTGACGAATCAGGATTATGAATTTGCATTGTAGCAGTTTTGCTCTTAACTTTGACGCTCCACTCTCTCCCCAGCCTTGCTGACTGAACCCTTATCCTATCAAGACTATTTTATCTTTCTTGGCAAACAGTGGTAAATACAGCTAGGCAAGGCAGCTCTCAAAACAAAACAAGCACTTACTAAAACTCCTACAGAAATATTCTGTGATTCAGGTAGTCTTTCATTTTAGCAAAATGTGCAGCCAATTTCTGCTTCTCCTAGACTTTTGTTAGTCAGGTAAAACCTTCTCCTGAGGCTGCAGATAGGATGGTTCCATTGTTACAAGTAAGACTGCAGAGGTCCTACAGGTTGCCTTTGAAAAGAGTGACCTCCTAAGCTTACACCACTATCACGCATACTTGTTCAAGTTCCTTGCGTCTCTTTCTGAATTTGGAAAGATATTCATTCCCTAATAGCACATTAAGAAATCAGGGAAACTGCAGTATATACAATACAAACATCAAAACCACCACATTAATTGCAGCAGTTTATTACGTGCTTTGTGTTTATTTTTATGAAACATGATACAAGTTTATCTTCCTTTCATCCATGAGATCAGCATCAAAAATAATTTAAAAAATGGAGCTGAAGGTCTGCATTCATCACAAAGCAAACAAGACACTGTTCATTAGAAAGGATCAGATTCTGAGTGGCAAAATGATTGACAGGCTGTTCAAAGGCAGCAGGGCTCAAAAAAATTGAAGGAAGTCCACTGTAAAAAAAAGTATCTTCAATTTCCAAATCAATTACATCTTTCGCTACCCAAACAAGGCACAACAGAGTGCTTAATTTATTAACCAGAGCTTTCAATATCAAATAAACAGTTAACAATGGTAAGAATAATGTGACTGACTCAGTAAAATTCTGTAGTTACATGACTGCTCTACAACAAATCCATTCTATTACCAATTTTGTGAGAGCAAGCAGTTTTTTAATCATCGTGTGCAGTACCCTTAGGATATATAAAACTGTTCAAAAACCACAGTGGCAACATTCTCATTCTACACAGAGACTGTTCATTTGATTTCAGAGCCTTTCAGAGTGCAAATTAAACATTTTATGGAAAAGAAGAATACTGTCCGAGAGCATTTTAACTAAAAGTTGCTTTCTGAAATACCCAGCTTCCTCAATCAGTAGGAAAGGACAGCTGATCTGAAAATATTTAATTCTAATGTTCAAACCTGGGAGAGTAAATCTACACCCATGGTTCCAAAGAGCTGCGTTAAGAAAGCATCACAAAAGACTGTCCCTCCAAATATAGAATATACACACACATTGTGTATTATTAACAAGAGACACTAAACAGAAGCACAGCTAGGAATGAAACCTGGAGTCAAACATGATCCCAGTTGCTCTTCTAGCAGCATGTTGCATGTTTCTTCCCAATCTGGACAGTACATTTATTCAGTGATCACAAGATATGTAAGTGTTTATAAAGAACCAGCTTAATCCAAAACCCAAGATTACAAAAGGATCACAGCAAGAAATAATCTGTGCTCATGTGAAATTATTGTGGGTCACAGGTGTTTCCAACAGTGTTACACCGTACACAGATTTAACAATGGGTTACTTCCAAAGAGGGAGGGTGTAAGACCCTGCGCGCGCGTAGGAAATACTTCTTTCCCTCCAACACAGGAACACAGGTTTTCAGCTTTGTTCCCTCATACAACCAGTTCTACTGCACAGCAATCAATCTGGCAAGATGATCCAAATTAATCTTTCTTTTAAAGTGTTCCACTGGCTGGAAAAGTTGAAAGAATTTTCCACATCAACACATTCACTGGGTTCAGGGTAGGAAAAGCAACAGAAAGCTGTGGCTTGGCCTTGGGAACAGGCAAAAAGAAAACAGAGTAGGACCACTCTTTTTGGCAGATGTCCAGTTCAATAAGATAAAGCAGAACATGAGCCTGCACTCTTCTTATAACCCACATACTTCAAGAAAAAAAAACAACAAAATGACAGGCGGATATACAGTCTCACAAGAACAAGATGGCTTCAACCACCCGCAGAACAAGCTGTAACTTCCTACACCTCCTCCAACAGATTGCATTTGATAGAGTTGGATAGATCGCTCCTTCAAGGATGGTGTGAACATTCTCTTTGACTTTGCATCAGTGTATTTATTAACATACTGCCTCCCAAAAATCACAGCTCCTAAAAAACTAGAAGCAGAAGACGATGAGAATATACTCCAGGATGGAGGCAGAAGTACAGCATACCTTCCCTTATTTATAATGCTACATGATATAAAGCCTAACTAATCTTTCAAATAAAAAACCTGAAGTCATATTTTTGGAACAAACCAGTCTACCTTAGTTGCCAGGATGTCAGAATGTTCTTCTGACAGCCAATGAGTAGCTGGCTGAATTTGGGACAGCTAGGTCACCTTTTTTTCCCCTCCATTAAAAAAAATAAAATAATAAAAAAAAGAATAGAGGCACTTCTCAACATCAAATGCAAAGACTGAAGGGCTATTGATAAGAGCTTGGAGTTATTATTAAAACAACTTTCACTGCTACATAGAAAAATGAAAGGCAAAGTGAAGAACGCCAAGCTAAAACACTGACAGAATAGAACAGGAGATCCATAACGGCATGCTCGAGATCTCCAGTTCACTCAGGATGGTTCCATAGCCTAAACGGAGTAGATATTCAAAAGGTCAAGTTTTTTTATTTAGATCTTCCCATATACGCACAGTGGCAAGATATGAAGAGCAGAAACAAATATTTCTGCACTAAAGTTCTATTCCTACTAGCATTTTAACCTTGACATTAATGAACTTCTCTACTGAAATTACACCATTACAGGGAGCCAAAATACATGCAATTACAGAAAATCTGCATTTGGAATTCTACACAGGAAGATGTTCTGATTCAAACAGACCTTTGATAAAAGCACATTTCAGCAGTTTGTGGAACCCTACTGCTTACAGTTTGCTTAAATTATCCAAAAAATAGAAAGACAGGAAACAGACTTTTGAAGAGCTTTTCATCCCATTTTCCTCATTAAGAACACACAAATTTGCTGTACCTCTGCAGAGTTAATGGTATACAAATACTCTACAGAAAAAGCTCTATTTCTATTACATACTGAAGTACAGGGAACAAGATCTTCCATCACCACAGAAATGGTCCCTTACTAGGAATCTCAAAAGACTGTTCTTTACTTCACTGTTGTGGGCAAGTTCCACTCCATTATGGAATACTGAAGAATTAAGTTGCCAGAAAGACACAGTGAAGCTGCAGAGAGTTCTGTATTCCCAGACGCACGCTTTTCAAGTTACATACAAATCAACCAGTAGGAAGTCAGGTAAGATGACTGAAGTCAGTCGTTGTTTAGTGGAAAGATAAGGCTAACATGCTTCCAGATCTGTAGCTTGCAAATAGTAATTCAGTTTTCTAAAAGAACATGTCATTGTTCATTAATGTGCTGTTCCAGACTCTCTGTATATAATCACCCTAATAATTTCCACCTTGCAAGAGTTTGAAATCCAAAGTATATCTCAAAACAGTCACCAGAAGGGAAAGAGCAGTTTCTTTCCCAGTCTCAGATCTTGGTGACTCACTTCTGGTTCACTGCTCCATCTGCTGCCTCACACACCTGCATCGTCCCCATCTCTATTTCTCAGCTGTTTCTTTGTCTTGAATAGCAGCTCTTCATCACTGTTTTCCACCAATCAGCATCAACTCCCCGATGTAGGAATATATATATTCATTTCAATTTCACTTTGATGCCATGATTTGCAGCGACAGAAGAAAAAGCTGTCTGCCTACCAACAGGGAACCTTGACTTACAGTATGAAAGCCTTCCCCAACCGTAACTATGAGACACTAATTCAGATTGAAAGCCAGTGTTCTGAAAAAACCCGATGATTCAGACTTTTCATTTTCAAACACTGGGACAATCTCCCAGACAAACAGAAATACGGATTTTGAGTCCCGAAGTATGTATACAACATAGAGGCTCCAAAAGCTTTGTCATTAAAATTAGTACTAATATAATAGCTGATGTGTTGATAGCCTATTATTATTATTATTATGCATTCCAGTATTTCAGAGGCAGAAACGAGCTAGGCCTAAACTCTCCTAGAAGGCAGGTGTACTTTTCACCTTAAGGCAGCCAAAGCATGAAAACACAGAAGACAGGAACGTTTCCAGTATCACTGTGATTTAAAAAAGGGACGCACACCCTAGAAAAACCAGTTCTCTGTGGTTTTACCCCACATGCTGATTTAAGGCGATTAAAGAAGGCCTCAAACAACATCAGGGTAACATGCTGCAGCTCAGGGACTAGATATTGTCTCAGTGCCTGCTAACAGCATGCCATCTCTCGCTATCGTGCCTTCAGAGTCACCTCATGAGGCACGGAGGACACCCAAGATTTTAACGCTGGGGCAAAATGCCTCCTCAGGAAGCGCAGTTACGAGGGGTGCCAGGGCACCGGAGGGGACCCACCTCGCAGGGCCCCAGTCGCACAGCCCTGCAAGGGGTGGGAAGCGGAAGATACCGCAGCAAGACAGAGAGAGAGCGGATCGCTGCTCCCGGAGAGCGGCGCCGCCAGCCGCCTGAGGACGAGGGGGCGGGAGGGCGCCCAGGCGGCGCGGGCAGCAGACGACGCTGCCGGGAGGAGATGGCGGCGCGGGACCGGGCGGGGGTCGCCCCTGCGAGGCCCGCCCGGAGGGAGAGAGGGCGGACGCCCGGAGGCTGCGCCGAGCCCCGCGCCGCACACTCACCTGCTTCGCCAGGAACCTGCTCAGCTCCGCACTGCTCTTCTCGTTCCTGCGCGCCACCAGCTGCAGCGGCTCCGCCAGACGGAACCTCAGCTCCGCCATCTCCCGCCGCCGGCGGGGCGCGGGCAGCGGCTGGGGAGAGCGGCGGGAGCGGGGAAGGGCCCGCGTGCCCAGCCGCCGGCAGCACAGACCGCGCGGCACGTGGGCGCGGGACGGACGCGCTGCGCAGCGCCAGCTTCCGCCTCGCCGCCGTCGTCACCCGCCCGCGACACAGCCGGCGCCGGGAAGCGCCGCCGGTCCCCGCCTCTCACGTGACGGTGCCCGCGCTGAACTACGGCTCCCAGCATGCACCGCGGCGCGCGGGCGCCTGCTGCATGCTGGGAGGAGCAGGGGAGCCGCCCCCCGGCGGAGCGCGCTGCCGCCGCCGGGACCCGTCCGGGAGCGGGGCGAGCCTCTCCCTCCCACGCTCTCACGGCGCTGGAAGCCCGCGCGGGCGGGGCCCCGCTCCCCAGGGAAGCTGGCTGGCGCTGCTGCGGCAGGACTTGCCTGTAGCAGGCCCAGGCTGCGGGCCACCAGCCGCGGCGCTTGCCCTTAAGCCCTTTAAATCCAGGTCATGGTCCTGACCGAGTAGGAGGGCGGGTGATGATTAACCCAAACCGGTGGTTCGGGCTCGGGAGGAAGAACGCCGGTATTACGTCCAGCACCCCCACGTCAGGCTCGCTGGCCACCGGCGGCTTATAACGCCCGAGTGCGGCTCCGAGGTACTAGCGGTGTTTGCGGAGGGGTTTGATAGCGGGCTCGCTGAGAGCAGAAACCGGACTTAAACCTGGGGCCTCCCGGGGGACACGCCGGAGCTGCCTCACGCCCACCCCACCGCAGCCGCGGGGCACGGCCCCCCGCGCCCAACCGGCACCGGGTGCGCGGGGGCGTCGCTCCGGCGGCTGCACCGCCCGGCGCGGCCCAGGGAGCCTCCCGCGACCCCTCCTCTCCCCTTTCCACCCGTCTCAGCCTTTGTAGGAGGCTCCGGCGGCCACCCCCGGGCCGAAGCCCCCCAGCTGCCTGCCCGCCCGCCGGGGGCGGCGCGGCTTCCCGCGCGCGGGGCTGGGGCGGGGCGGGGCGCGGCCGCCGGGCTTCCCTCGCTTTGGCGCCAACTGCTTCGGGCCGGGGGCGGGTTTCGCTGACATCGCGGCCGGGGACGTCCCGTGCGTCTGCGGCCGTTGGCTGCCGCGGCCGGGAGCCCCGCCCCCTCGGCACCCGGCCTGCGGGACCAGCGGCGACGGCGACCTGCGGGGTGTCGCGGGCCGGGGGCGGCGGGCCGCGGCGCGGCGGTTAACCGGTGAGTGAAGCCCGCGGCGGCCTGCTTGGCGGCGCCTTCCTCTCCCCTCCTCTCCCCTCTCGTCCCTTCCTCTCCTCTGCCGGTGCGGGGCGAGGCGGCGCCGTGTGCGGGTGCCGCTCCCCTCCCCCCCACTCCTGTGCGGATCCCGCCGCCCAGTTCGGCCTGGCCCGGTCCGGGCTCTCCCGGCGCCCCGCGGGCCCCAGCCCCGGCGCAGCCTGCTCGCCCCGGCCCGCCGGCGATGGCGGGGCTGCGGGTGCCACCCGTGCGGCAGCCGCTGGGGCCGCGCTCCCGGGCCGCGGCGGGCGGCTCTCCCGCGCTGACCCCCGTGAGGCCTTGGGTGCTTCCGCCGCGGCAGCACCGGGGCGGGCGGGGACCCCTCCCGGCCGCGCAGGGCGGGTGAGGCCTGGGGAGCGGGACAAGGCCGCCGCCTCCCAGCTGCCTGGCGGCTGCTCCGTGCCTCTGCCCGCCCCGGCACCCCCGCGGGACTCCCGGGCTCGCCTTCCCTGCCCAGCCGGTGCTGTGGCGGTGCAGGCAGCAGCTCTGGCGTCAGGGCTGCTCGAGTGTCCGTGCCGCACGCGGCTGTGCGCCCAGAGTCGTTCTGCAGCGGGTGCTGTGGCGGACGCGCTGCGTCCCGTGGCCGAGCATCAGCGTCACGGTCCGTCTTGCCTGCTGGTGCTCGTTGGTTTGGCGGCTGGTGTCAGAGAGGGGAAACTTGCTCTTAAATAGTCAGCAGAGAAGTCGGGTTATTTTAGCTGGTTAAGGTATGCCTTCAGATAACCTATTCATAGCATGCACTGCTTGTTTTCATACCAAATTTTTTTCATAAGATCTTTATTTGACACATACAAATTAAAAGATACAGCTGAAGATCTTCAGAATGCTTGTTTATGAGACAGGTTTTTACTCCCCTTGATGGGGCTCTACTTTTGTTATCTTGAGGTAAGTTTTCTCATTCTGGTGTTGGATTTTGTTGAAGAGCAAGGGATGCAGGTAGCTCAGGTATAATTGACTTATTTCAAGATGCTTCTGGTTTATGATGTTGTTCTGAAATTATCAATTAACGTGTTGTCTTTCCTCTGATATCTTACTCATAGATGGGGAAACCATAGGGAGTTTATATCATGGCAACAGATGAGGATGAACTGGGACTGTTTGATATCCGCTACGGTGGTAAGATGTGTTAGATTACTTTGTTTTGTAGTCAAGTAACACAAGCAGTCTTCTGAGAATAAATAGATAAAAAAATAACTTGGAAAACAAAATAGAAATAATTTAGATTGGGAAAAATTCTTGCGAGCTTCAACTCTAAACATCAGTGGCCCAGTATCGTAAGCCTTATCCAATTAGTAAGTTTAGATTTTAAACCATAACTCTGTACTTTGGATTTCTAGTGCATTTTGAGGGGGTTCCTGGAACTGGTCTCCCCTGTGGTTTATGGTATACTATTTAACCTTTGCTGCATCTTAATGAAGCGTGTATTTGGGTGGTTAGGAGGATTGTTCCTTTGTTTGCTATTTCCAAGAGCAAATGCGCTATCATCTGGTATAGTACCAGCAATCAGGGTACACAAACTTTATTTCCAGCTCTGCAGTTGATTCGTCTGACATATGTTTGTGAGATTCCCAGCCTCAGAAGGACTGTGGATATTGATTATTCTATTTTTAATAGTAATAATATTTGTTGCAGAACTGGAGAAATACACGTATTGGGGGTGAGAGTGATAAGAGGCATTGGAAAAAGATGTGAAGAGAGCTGCAGATTTTGATTGAAATACTTTTACAGTACCAGTTAGTCTTGGGAATAGATGGCAGTACTAAAGCAAACTCTTTGAGTTATGATACAGACTTCTACACTACTTTGTTTAGCCTGAAATGTTTATTTTCACAGTAGGGATTTTATCATACTAATTCTTTTATTTTTGTTTCTGAGTTGTCTGACTTTTGTATTCAGTGTATTCTAGGAAACAGTTTCAAATTCACATCAAATTGACTTAGCGTATAATTTTAAAATTTATTTGTACTTAATGCCATAAAACTTGCTTCATATGGCACAGTTCTTGTAGTGTTCAGAAACTGATCTTACAAGACTGTCTTTTCTCCACAATAGCAGTAGCTTGCTGAGTAAAATTGCCTTGTCTTTTACTAGCCTGTGCTACTACTTTTACTACTCTTTACTGGTCTACGATCACAAATGCACTTATTTTATGGGAAAGTTAGAGGTTGGAGTTTACTAAATGTTTACTTTGGCTTCTTTTTTTGTTTTGTTTTGTTTAGCTGAAGCTTCCCCCTTCAGGGAAGGTGATGAGAGCTCGGTGGATATTTATGATGGCTTGGACAATGGTTTGACAGTTCCTGGTAGGTTGATTGTATCTTGCTGCTGCTTGGCTTGGAGCATTATGTACTCTCTGTGTTTCTTAGGCTGGTTTTAAGTAAAAAACCAGTTAGCTTTAAGTTATATTTAGCTGGTGTAACGTACGGCTCTGAGCTACTTCTTTAAACTTAAGACATGTATGTTACACTCCTGTGTAAATACAGCAACTTCCTAAATCTTTTAGCTGAGTGATAGGAGTTTTCATGTGATTGATATTGGTTATTTTAAAAGACTTGGGCATATAAAGAGGTGCAGAGTAATCTTAGCTATTCTATCTGTGCCTTGACAATGGGACATTTTACCTTGAAAAAGGCACCTTTATTTTGTGGGTTTTAAATAGCTTCAGGACCAGACCCTACAGTCACTGGTCACTAAATCCCCAGTGAGAGCTCCAAAGCATAATTTGTGTGATACAGTGCATTCAGTAATCCTTTTAATCTTTTGTTACTTTCTCAGTAATTTCACATCCCAATGTAAATTAATTTCCTCTTTTAACTTTGAAGATAGGAAAGAAATGGACCCCGCACCTTTTTGTTTATGATTTTTTTAGGAGTCTTAGTGTACCGTTTAATGAAATGCTGTTTCTGGTATTTACACAAGTGTGTCTCTAGTGACTTGACTACTGCAAGGCCATTGAATTTTTATTGAAGGGATATATGATATTCTACAGACATAAAGCATCTATAACTCTTTCTCTTGTTTTCCATTTTGTATTTGTTACAGCATATAAGAGTATTCTCTAAATCCATGTTTCACATACTGAGATGCTTTGTCTAGTAAGGAGGAATAAGAGTGCAATGCAAGCGTTTTATATAATCTAGTTCTGGGATATCTTGGTTTTAAATTTTAAAACAGAATTGGTGAGAATTTTGCTCTATACAGATAAATGTTATTTGCATGTCATCTTGCATTGTGTTAATAATATTCTATGTATTATAGTATTGTCCAAGGGATTGAAGTGCAGCTTTGGTAGCTAACTTCATTTATTCATCTGCAAATGGATCTATATTTCAGAGGTATCATGAGTCAGGTCCTGTCAGCAATGCGTATTTGGTGAACAGAGAACACAGGTTGATCTGAAGGAAAAGCACCATTACCTGAATAATTGGGGTGTTTGGGTGTTGGGTTGGTTTTTGTTTTGTGGGTTTTTTCTTTCATTTCTTTTGAAGTAGAGCTGGGGAGTTTACATTTGTGAGGGGATATAAACCAGCAAAAAAGCACTTATTCAACACAAGAAGCATGGTATTCAACCCTATACCAACTCGACAGCATAACTTCATTTGATTCGGATCAACTGGTCAGTGTATGTGAATGTGTAGGAGGTTGTTAGCATCTGAGTATTCTTTTTCTCAGTAATTTTTTTTCTGTAACTGCAAATGTTTCTAGGGTGGGGTCTGGCCAAAAGCTGTATGAATTGTAGGATGCTTGTATTTATTCTGCCTTTCTGCTATCTATTGGCTCTGGAATTGCAGAACCTCAGATCACTGCTAAGGTGTAGTCCTTCTTGCTTTGTAAATTGGGTAGATTTACTGTGAGTTAGCTCTCCTTTGACTTAAAACAACTTACTAGAAGTCACAGAATGCAGCCATCTTTGTTGTTGGATGTCCTGTATATCTCTTAATTTTTCTAATGCTGTGTTTTCAGCTGAACTTTGCTTTTCATCGTTACCTTTTATGTCGGTGTAAATTGGATCAAATATTTCCAATAAAACTAACATAAATGTTGAAAGAGATGTTGAAATTTAGCAAAGAAATTTCTCCAGATGAGGTCCTGTGTTTTCCTCAGTGACACAATGCATCCTGGCTAGAAAAGTACTCTTTTCTTGATGTAATTGATTTTCTTTCTACAGACAATTCTGCTCCAAATTCTACACCAGCTGGAAACAGCTTAAATTTATTTGATGAGATATTAATTGAAGAAGGGACTGCGAAGGAAGCATCCTACAATGAGGTATGTGTTAACGTGACAAAAATAATTCTGGTGTTCTGGAGGTTTTTTATTCCAAATTTTCTTGTGCAAAGTGCAAAAAATGTTGTCAGTATGCTTACGTTATTGGGAAAATAGGGAAACTTTTTAAGTAAGTAAACCCAAGAGTGTGCTAATTAACTGTTATGTCAACAAGTTTATCATAATAAGTGAACCTCTCACTCTGTGACATGGTCTGTTCTCATTTAATGCCCTTCGCATGTGGTTCATATGTCAGATACATTATGGGAAAATGTACTATAATGTCTTTCTAGTTAAATATCCGTTCAGATGTCTGATACAAAGCTAGTCTTGACATTTCTCCCTGTTGCGACGGAGGGAAGACACAGTCACTCAATATGAGTGATCAGCAGACTTTGTTTATTGTACCTTACAGTCACCTTTTATGCCTTGTTATAATTAGCTCATACTTATTACAAAAGTTAAGCTCATTATTGGTTAGTTGCCTAAATATCAAGCCCGCCCCTAGTTTCTCTTCTGTAGTTATCTGTTCCCACCTGCAACATTATTTTCCCACCGCAATCTTCCTGATATTGTGTAACAAGAACAGCCAAGGATAGTGTGTTTTTGCTTTACTTCAGATAAGCTGAGAGCGATGTGCATTTTTGTCCAGCCAGCTGGACTATGTCTATGTGAACTTTTTCAGCTAGCCAGTTATCCACATCTCCCAACAAATTTTACCACACTAAAGCAGATGGGTCATGGATTAATCTTACATGTCATTAAATTTTGTCCTTGAGACTGAAGACAACCATGCAGTAGGTAACTGCTAGCAAATTAGCAGAACACTTACTCATGTAGCATCACCTGTCCTGGTCCATAAGACACATCTTAACTAACCTTGGAGTAAAAGGGACAGACATCCATAGGTATAATGCACTACAGAAGAAGCATGAGCAAAACCTCCAGGAGTCTACAAAGTGATGAAAATGTCACTCTGAAAGCAGTTGACTGTTAAATATGACAATAGGGAAGTTGTCCATTCTTCTGTGAAAGTTTTGTTCCTATCTGCTTTTAAAGAAGGGCTCATGCCAAATGTGTATTTTTGTGATCTCAACAAGAGCATGTCCTTTGCAGCCTATTTTTGCAGTCTTTTTGCACTGTACAGTCCAGTAGTAACTTTGTGTTGTGTTTTTGTTTATCTCTTTTGCATTATCTAAAATCTGACAAGTCCCCATCTGTAGGGCTCTGATAACTCCTGCTCCTTGGTAATTGTCTTGAATTTCACAATAATACGATTTCCTGTTAGTCTGTAGTCTGTTGGGCAAACACATACATATTTCCTCTTATCTGGGTGTTTGTGATGTTTTAGAGACTTGTGTACCTGTTGGAGCATATTGAGGCTTTTTGTTTTAATGTGGCTTTAATATGTTACTTTTGGAAGAAAAGCAGAGATTTTTAATACACATAACTGTGTTAACTAACTATAAATCCAGAGGAGTAACTTTTCTGTGTAATTAAATCCGCTTCTGTGCTGTGAATTCTCTCCTTGGCAGTTGCAGGCAGAATATGGAAAATGTCAGCAGCAAATTAAAGAGTTGATGAAGAAATTTAAGGAAATACAGGCACAGGTACTGTATTTCAAAGGGCAACATTATCAAGATTTATGTAAAGCAAACTTTTTTTTGCTATTGCTTTAAGAGAGTTAATTTCATGTGCTTTCCAGAATTGATCCATCACATGGATGGTTTGTGAAGCATCTCTGTAGGAGGTTCTGCCTAGGACAGTTGGTAGGATAGCCTACTGATGAATTTACTCACTGATCTTACTAGTTTCATTATGTTGTGTGCGGTAAGACTTTAGTTGCTTAAGCTATTTTCTATCTCCTTAATTAGAAAAATAAGCACGTCAAATGAGTAGTTATCAGAAAGGTATCCAGTTCTCTTGCTTTTTTTAAAAAATAGGCCTTTACCACACTATGAAGAGGGTTGCAGCTGTACTTGAGCTGCCATTAGAACTGGAAGATGTCTGCATTGCTTTGAGCACAGTGCTGTTTTGATGAGGCTGAACTGCTCTTCTACTTCAGCTAGTACCCCCATGCTGTGCCATTCTATATAGTTAGATTATTTTACAATTCTGCAACATGCTTTACTGTGTATTACAGATAAGTCCCAAAGGTTCTATGCTTTGCAGTGGTAAGCAGCTTCTGCCCTGTGACACACCTATAGTTTTCTGCACAACTTGTCTGCCTTTCTCAGCAGGCTTTGCTGAGGATAATTATTAAGAGAAGGGCCTATCTCTAGGACTGACAGAGCATTCTGGAACATCTCTAGAAATGCTAGAATGATAGAGCACCCAAAGTTTGGTTTAATACCTTGAAAGAAATACAATTACCCTTTTTCTCTGAAAGTGCTTAAAAGCTACATCTCTCATTTGATACAGTGACCAGGAAAGGAATAAATCGAGTAAAAGAATGAAGCAAAGGGGCAGACTATAATTTTTTTAGCATCTTTCGGTTTTAATAAATTGAATGCTTGAAACATCTTAAATAGTTACTAGGAACAGAAACAGGAGCATAAATGTGATTGATGTTTAAAAAAAAAAAAATTCCTTTGGAACTCAGTAACTCTGACTTCTCCAAAACAGTTTCTGTATGTTCTACTGTCAGTTTGCGTGTGACGGGACTTTTTCTAATGGTTGTCTTGCACTGTTTTACATTATGTAAAAAGCTAATTCATTTTTTTTTTTTTTTTTTCTCTCTCTCCCCCTCTCTTTTTTTGGTATATATGTTTAAAATAGAATGTCATTCTGCAGAATGAAAACCAAGCTCTGAAAAAGAATATTTCAGCACTTATCAAAACAGCAAGAGTGGAAATTAACCGTAAGGATGAAGAAATCAGTAATCTCCATCAAAGGTACAACTACTCAGTGGAACTGAAAGCATGCTTTTTGTCTGATCATGTTTGTATACTTGTAAGAAACTTTTGTGGTGTTTTACTTAAACTAATGGTTTTCTTCATTACTTAGTAAATAATTGTTTGTGTGGGTTTAATTACTGGCAAAATCAGAAAATAGGTAAGTGTCTCTGCTTGATGAGGTCTTTGGTTTCTAATTAACAAAATGAGGAGGAATCCAAAGGGTGACCATTGCCACCATTCCTGGTGGGTTACCTAACCATTTTCCATGTTTCAAAGCAGATGCTATCTTACACAGTTCAACTTCAGAACTGGTCTGTTATGGTCTCAACCATGAATTCCTTGGAACTTCAGACAACAAATGAAAATAATGAAGAGACTATGTAATGTTTTCATGGCAAGATATGAAAGCCCTGTCTCCCATGGTGGGAAGTAGCAGCTAGAGAATTCTTGGCAATTTCTGTGTATTACTAATCTTATGGCAAGGAGTTAAAAATATTAAAGTATGGATACGGGAGTAGCTGAGTCTAAGGTTTCTGAACCACTTGAAACCAGAGCACGGTTCCAGAATTGAGAACCCCTAGCTTATCACAGGGTTACCTGCTTGTCACTTGTGTGACATCAGCCACATTAGTTTGTGTTTCAGTTTGACAATTTGATGTTTTCTAGCTCCAAAGGTGTCATAAAGAAAGGTCATTTGATGTTACTGTGCTAGGGGCTATATGCATAATAACTGTGATTTATTTTTTTTTCCTAAATACAGAAAATTACCAGGTATGATCTGATGGAGGTTAAGAGGTTTTAACATGTGTAATTCTTACAGTTGATTGGCTTTGGTATGACAGCTATCGTTTTCACACCTTTGACTGTGGTATTCTGGGTTTTAAATCACGTTGTTTGAAAAATATTTTTGTTGTTTTGAATACTTGACCTCATTAAAGAGTTTACAAACTCTGTTGCAATGCCTTCTGATGATGATTAAAAATTTATGTATAAGGTATTTGATCTAGGCATTTTGGGGGCATACATCGTGGAAAATTGTGGGGAAAGTGGCACTTTGAGGTATTAGAAGCATGCCTTGTCTGCTGCATGGTCTGTAGTAAATTAGCTCATCTTAGGGCAATCTACCTATCTGTAAAGACTACTTCAAAGATAATATCTTTAAGGGGACTTGTTAGTGCTTATCTCAAAAAAAAAAAAAAAATCAAAACCAAAACAACCCCCCCACTTGAATACAATTACATTTATCACATATGTAGCGCAGATCTAATAGCCAGCCTAAAGCGTGGCAAAAACTTAGTGGTATAGTTCAAAATTAAACAGAAATATAGGAAAGGGTTTTTGATTACAGCAGCTGCAGCTTCGTTTTAGTTCAACATTCACATAGGTGTCACATTTTTGGAGTAGAGCCAGTTGTATAAGAAGATCATTACATATTTACGTTTACTGTGTTGGCCCATAGGAAGTGTTTGATTTTATAAAGCAAAACTAACCCCATTTTGTATTGGAGATAAATACAGATTTGTTTTACATGTGAACTGACTCCTTGCAACTGGACACTGAATCAACATAGAATTTTAGGCTAAAACCAAGTATCTGTGTGTAACAGCCCCTTCATCTTTGGCTCTAAAAAGAACCATACATTTGGTGGTTTGCTGCCATCATTTGTTGGTATGACTCTTACTTTTGTTTCCCTCTGCATGGATTAGACACAATCATTCTTTTTAGATAAAGGAGAGTATTTAAGAAGGTTGCAATTGTCTTTAATCATGTCATTTTAATGAGATGTTTTGTTAAATATGGCAGAAAAGTGGGTTGTTGTGGTTTTTTGTTCGGGTTTTTTTTCTGGTGAGGTAACTGTTGAGTTCTGTCAGTAATGAGTAAGTTCAGGCCATACAGGCTACATGTGTCCCTTTACATTATTTTTTTTCCTTTTTATTATGACCTTGCAGCTGTAGCACGTGGCCTTGATGAGGCTTGATTATTGTAATTTACTACTTGTTTTCTGTAGCTTGCAGCAAGTTCCAAACATGGTAGTTTATTTGCTTATTGTATAGAGTAAGCACAGTCACATTTTACCTATTCTTTTGGCTGCTGGTTTACCAAGTAGTAAAGTATTGAATTGCTTTGTGTTTTATTTTTAAAAATCACTAGTGCTGTAAAGAATAACTTTTTTTTTTTCTAGGGCAAGATTTTTATTGCTGGACAATGAAATACTCATCAGAATTACTGAAATTGTTAGAACCAGTACAGATTTTTTCCACAGATCTTGCTTTTTCTTTAGATGAATTTCATTTCAAAAGCATGGATACAGATTATGTTCTTTTGCTCTATGCTAATGGAAATTTTTAAACTGCTCTTTTTATCCCACATTTTTTTTCAACATGAAGCTGAAAGAAAGCATGAAAAATTTTGAGATCTGTGGATTCATTGCAATTTGACTTTAGTTATGTTTAAGTAAACGCAAAAATAACCTAACTTTTTTCTTTTTATAAACAGGCTATCAGAATTTCCCAGTCATCGAAGTAGTTTCACCAGATACCTTCCAGGATCAACTAATGGAAGGTGCTCTGAGATGTGTAAAACAAAAGATTCCAAATTCAGACCTCCTGATTCAGGTGACAGTGTAAAGATGGAGCACAGAATGAAAAATGACTGTTCAAAAGATACATACCACAGTTACTCATCTCATAATACAGACAGTGGGAAGTCTAGCTCTGAAAAAAGAAACACTCCATATTTGCTGAGATACCCTCCCGAAGAGCTCTGCATTGACAGTACTCATACCTGTCTGCCAAACTATGACCATAGTTCCAACAAGGATAACAGAAAGGAAAGAAAAGAAATTAAAAGTAATGAACAGTACAGTAGGGGAAGTGGCAACAAATACAAAAGAGAAGTACATCAGAGCACTGGAAACAACGGTGACAGTGAAGAAGGAAACTCAGATCCTCAGCAAAAGCTGAAAACTCTTTCAGAGAAAGCTAGTAAAAATGACTTGCAACAAAAAAGTCAGAGCTTAAAATTCAAACGCAGTCCAAGTGTAGAAAGAAGAGTAGAAAGAGGTGTTTCTTCCAGGGAAAAACAAACTACTGGTAAAGACAGATTTCAAACAAGAGGTGAATTGTTTGCTGATGAGAGATCGCAAAATGTATTAAAAAAAGACATTAAAACATATGATAAAGATGAAAAAAATGCTGGCCAAAAAAATAAACCAAATGAAAAGCTACAAGAGCAACCAAGGAGATCTGGTAGAGGGAGTAGTCCACACTCAAAGAATGAACAATCAAAGAGTCTTCATGAATCACGTAAATGTCGCATGGAAGAGTCTAGAAAAGGAAAAGACACTGACTGCAGGAGAGACAGGGGAGCAAATGATTATACTTCTCGAGATGGAAGGACTTCACCTTCTAGTTCCAAAAGCAGAGAACATAAATATGCACGCTTGAAGGAAAACAGTAGTAGATATGAATGGGAAACAGCACATTCCAAATCAGAAAGACACAGAACTGAAGAAAAAAGGAAAAGAGAAAGAGAGAATCAGGATGAGAATAAACATTTTAGAAATGAAAGAAAAGTTGCAAAAGAATTTTTTCACCAATCTGCAAAAGAATCCAAGAAAGGTACAGATGTTACAAAAAGTGAGAGAAACAAGTCCTATAAGCTAGAAGCAACATCCAGAGTAGCAGACAGTTTTAAAGACCATAAAGTTCCCAAAACTAAAGATGATCACACTGGGACAAAAAGCAAAGACTTAAAACTTAGCTTTATGGAAAAGCTAAATTTAACTCTTTCTCCTGCTAAGAAGCAGTGTCTCTCTCCAACAGATAGACTTAAAACATCTTCCCCAAAGGCCGCTGATGAGGGGAGTGCAGAGCTCACGCTGCAGGCAGAACTGTTAGATTTTGCCCACCCTGTTAACTGTGGTCCCACAGAGCAATCTGATTTAACACTACAAGTTCTGGACAGTGCAGCTCAAAGTGACGGGGCACCAGCACCGCCAGTTCCTGTTAATTCTGAAGATGAAGCAGTGGAAGTTGCAGCAGCAGATCCAGCACAATCTGAAGCATTGTCAGCAGTGGCAGTGGATGAACTGAGCTCGGAAATCTTACCAGAAGCACAAGTGGGTCAGGTACAGCCCCAGGCCTTGCCAGGAGCAGCAGAGTTACCTGTTCCTGATGAGATGCAGGCTGAAACATCAGAAGCAGCAGAGGCTTGTGATGTGGTTGAATCGGAAGCCCCAGCTACAGCAGCGGCAGTGTCAGATCTGAATCACCCTGAATCTTTGCCCCTGGAGGTGGCAGGGAGTGTGGCAGAGTGTGAAAACTTGCCTGTGATGGTGGGTGTGATGCAGGATGATGATGTACCAGCAGCAGCACAGTCTGAACCTGTCAGTGAAAGTATGAGAGCCCTTCCAGAGTCAGCAGCAGAGAAGAAAGAAGATAAAATACGGCTAGCTGCTAACATAGAAAGCTCAGCAGACCAATGTGGCTCTCAAAACCTTGTCTTGGATGACTCTGAAGCCAAAAATTCTGGTGACCTGGAGTGCTGTGATATCACAGATGATACTAGCGAAACAAAACCAGACTCTTTAATGGAAGTAGTGAAGGATGATGATCCTTTGGCTGCAGAAAATGTTGAGTGTCCCACTGAGGGAGAGGGTATCTGTGAAATTAATATGGGTACATCTCAGTCACATGACAGAACTATGTTAACTGAGAAGGATGAAACATTAGTTGACCAGAATGCTTGTGATCTGGAGCCAGACTTAACTGAAATCCGTACTGCAGCATCTTCTCTTAGCGGTGAGATGTATCCTAGAACTAAAGACAGAGAAACTAACCCATTTGCTATTGATGATGACAGCTCAATACTAAGCATTGATCTCAATCACTTGAGGTATATTCCGAAGGCAATCAGCCCACTGAACAGTCCGATGCGCCCTTTGGCTAAAGCACTTAAGATGGAAAGTCCCTGCAAAGGTCTTGTGAAGAGTTATAACAAAGGTATTTGTACACGTGTATTCTAATTTCTTTTCTGCATAAAGGCTTAAAAGATCCATTCATGGAAAGCAGAAGTGACTTCTTTTAACTGCTTTCTCAAAAATACAAATTGTTTCTTCTTAAGCTGTTTAAGTCTCAGTGGTCCTTTGTGTTGGAACCATTTGACAGTACAGCCAACACTGTAGCCAGTTGACCATTTACTGCTATAAAAATTGGAGTTTCTCACTACTGCCAGATAAGTCATTGAAATAAGAGTTATGTACTAACTTCTAAAAAGGAAATCCATGTAGGTTTCTTGATTGCATTTAGTTCTGAGTAGTTCACATTAGGTTTTTCTCTGAAATTGTAGGGGCAAAAGTTCCTTAAGATCATATTGTATTTATTTGTGAGAAAGCTGGAGAGAGTATCTAAGAGTTAATTTCTAGGAATGTCAGCTAAGAGGTAGCTTTGCTCTCCATCTGGATTAATTTCACTGTGAATTCATATATATACTTAATAATTGTAAATCAGTGGGGAGAATAGTAGAACAAATAGAACATTAGGATTTATCATTGATGAAGTAAGAGACTAATAAGTCCTCAATAAGGTATCAAGGAGATAACATACGATGACAGTACTCACAGGAAGAGAAAATAGGTGACCCAAAGTTCAGATCTTTTCCTTGTGTGAATTTAAATCTTTCTGTAATATGCAACTTTCTGCAACTCATCAAAAGCTTTCTTGGAACTTTGGATTTCCTACTAGAAGAAGAATTATAGAGTTGCATTTAAATACTTTTTCTTAGTTTTGGAGCATAATCCTATCTTCTTGCAAATCTTAGTGTGGTTTGCTCAGGAATTGTGTCTCTTGTGCTTGTGTCTCTTGTGCTTGAGACAGCTATTGTTTCACAGTTACTGTGAATTCCTTTAGTAGTTTACATTCTTTTGAATATCTGGGGGAACACAGGAGCTTTGGGATCAGAGTAGATGAACATCAAATAAGAGTATTTTTATGATTTTGTAGTGTTTCCCCAAATTACTTATTAGAGGAATCCATCCAGCAGCGATTTTCAGCTCTGAAGTTAGATGCTTAGTTGTCTTGGTGATGTGACTAACGATACACACATCAAATGTTCTGCATCTGTTAAATTGACAGAAGGCAATGGTTTCTCTTGGTCTTTGACTTCAGTACTCACCTTTTTACTGTTCTGTAGGACAGGGGTACATACATTAATACTGTATTTTGACCACTTTCATTGTATAGTTTGGTTTGTCAAAATATTGATTTGTTTGAGTAGGTATTGATCCTTGTAAAACTGAAATGGAGCGGTGGCAGAGTATGTTTTTGCTCCTGCAGAATCTGTAAAGTAAACTTTTTAAAATGTTGCTTTAAAGTTTTAATTGCAAGTTCATTTTTTTTTATGGAGATCAATTTAAATATGATCTTTTATGAGATTAAATGTTAGAGGTCAGTAAGTAGTCTAATTATGTGCAATTGAACATAAGAGTGTTTTATTAACTAGAGTGCCCAGCAAGCCTAAAATTAACTGCAAATCTTATTAATTGATACATATACACTTCAGTGGAATTTTTATACAATGGAAATGAGCTTGTCTTTTCATCTTTTGTAGCATGCTGCTTTGTAGCTAACTGTAATTGCTTATTTTTCTTAACAAAATAGCATTTGGTTTGAATTTAAAATAATGATTGAATATATATTTGATGCTATCTCAAAAATATAAAAGATTTAATAAACATCTGTGAGGCAGAGTAAGGCATGCTACAATTGGCAGAACTTTAGCTTTTCCTCTCACGTACCTCATTTCTGTCATTCCGGAACCTGAACTGGAGACTTTGTCCAAAATTTCTGAGAGAAAAGCTTTTTAGGCGGTTGTGCTTAGCTACAGTAATGGTAATCTTAAAAGCACATAAAACTGAAATAGGAGATTTATCATGCGTGTGCTGCCTAGTACTTGTTTGTTTAGTAAGTCAGTTTATTGAAAGACTCAAAAGAGCCTTTATTTCAGCCCTGACATTAATAGGTCATTAATAGGGCATTTGTTCTTCTCATTTTGTTTCGTTAAAAGATAAGCCACTTATTGTATGTAGATGTTAGTCTATAATAATGTTGAAGTTAAATTTTAGATTGTGCAGTGTTCAGAAAACTTGTTAAAATAAATGGAAAGAACTCTAAAGCTGATGGAAACTGCTAGATTTTTTTCTGTTTTCATTGGACGTATTTCTGAGCGAGATCACATGATTTTAGTGAAACTTTGAGGTCTTACTTGCCCTTCGAGGCTCAGAAAAATCCTTTAAACTAGCAGCTGCTGAAGGAAACCACCCAAACTTGTTATAGCTCAGACTTCCTGAGTTGTCGTTGGCAGTTTCAAACAGTTCTGAATGGTCACTTTAGAGAAAAGAATCTTCCAGGTTTTTCTGAAAATGTCTGTTTATAATTGCATTCTTCATGGTGATTGGCAAATTGTTTTCTTTTCATAGATGTAATTCCTGAAAGTACAGTCGTTGTCTGTCCATCAAAGAATTTGTCAAAGGAGTTAAACAAAGAAAATCAGAAGCCAGTTAGCATGTCTGATGAACACTTGGAGATGGAGTCCCAGCTGAGTATCTCTTCAGATGAAATAGAAGAAGGAGAAATCATAAGCAGCGATGAAGAAAAATCTAAACTAGAAAGAGGCTCTGAAAATACAAAGAAGTCAAGACCAAAAGCTTCTCCCGAGGCACGAAATTTGACCAGCAGTCCGCAGAATCAAAAGAGCAAAACTGTGTGTTGCAATGAAGATTATGGAAAATTTATTTCTGTGAAAGTAAGTACAAAGAAGAACGGAGAGAGGCATAAAAATCAGACTTTCAGATCTTCGAAGGATATGAAGAAAAATAAAACAGTGAGCATTGCTTCTCTTGAAAAAATAGTTCATGTTATTGTTGAACCTTCAAATGTACAAGAAGTCATGCAGATGCTAAGAGCTGTACGAAAACAGATGAGGAAAAATTACATGAAGTTCAAGGTACACTTCCCAGTTCAACGTTTTCACAGAATTATAGAATCTGGTATCATAAATTTTACATCATTAATAAAATACTTGAACTTTTCCAAGATGTCTACATTAGGTGAGACAGTAAAATTGAATATCTGTGATATTATAGAGTCCAAACTTAAGCAAGTTAAAAAGAATGCAATAGTGGACCGTCTTTTTGAACAACAAGTATCAGATATGAAAAAACAGTTATGGAAATTTGTAGATGAACAGCTTGATTACTTATTTGAAAAGATAAGGAGAATTATAATAAAACTATGTGATGTGCAAAATGAGAGTAAGGAAGGGAAATTTGAAAAAGCAGGAAAGCAAAAACACAAGATCGGTCATAAAAATGATGTGCAAAGATCTAGAAAAAGGTCCCTGAAAGCCAGATCTCAAAAGCACGAAGAATATATCATTTCAAAGCAAATTGTGGGTTATCAGCGACCTAAGTGTCAGCACGAGAAAAGTAAAACAGATGCACCAAAACCTGCCTTTACCAAATGTCTTAACTCCATTGATAACACGAGGAATTCCCAAGCCAAAGTGCACCTCTTTAAAGAGAATAATTTGCAAGGCACTCTCACTCCATTTAAGGGTGTTAAATACGAAAAGGAAGGATTCCAACTCTCCAGAGATGCTAACAAATCTGATCTTAGTTATGAGCTTCTTACGGAACAACAAGCATCCAGTCTTACGTTCAATCTTGTAAGTGATGCTCAAATGGGCGAAATTTTCAAAAGCTTATTGCAAGGTTCTGATCTCTTAGAAAAAAATGGTGGCAATATTGACAGAAATGAGTGGGAATTCAGGACTCCAGAGAAACAGGTTTTAGACAGTTATAAATGCAGGGGTAATGCTGCTGAACTGGTGCAAGAGATTGTTCCAAAGGAGACTTGTGTGGAATCTCGACCAGTAGAGGATATTAACTGGCCTATTGTTTCACCTGTAAGAGCTCCCTCTTTAGCATCTAGGCTTCAGATGTCTGTTGATCCAGATGTACTAGATGAAAGCTGTATGTTTGAGGTTCCTACAAATGCAGCTTCATGCAAAGAAGATGAATGCAACTTACAAAAGAATAAATCATTTGTTTCTTCTATCCTTCTTGAAGATTTGGCTGTTTCCTTAACTATTCCATCACCTTTGAAATCAGATGCTCACCTCAGCTTCCTAAAACCTGAGAATAATTCTAGCTCAACTCCCGAGGGTGTTCTCAGTGCACATTACAGTGAAGATGCACTACTTGAAGAGGAGGATGCCACTGAACAAGACATTCATTTGGCTTTAGAATCTGATAACTCAAGCAGTAAATCAAGTTGTTCTTCATCATGGACAAGTCGGCCTGTTGCTCCCGGTTTTCAGTGTCGTCCCAGCCTACCAATGCAAGCAGTAATAATGGAGAAATCCAATGACCATTTTATTGTAAAGATTAGGCGTGCAGTGCCATCTATCTCAACAGCATCTGATCAGGTGGCTTTAGTGAAGGAGGCACGGGTGTCCTCAGCTAAGATTGAAAAAGAAGAAATAAGAAGTGGGGCAAAAGAAAGGGACAGTCAGATTGCCACAGCAGCCACTGTGCAAGGAACTGTCAAACCAGATCTGGTTAAGACAGATCGCTTGCCTCATGTCAGCATCGGAAAAGAACAACATCCTGCCTTACCTCAGCCTCTAAAGGAGTCATATAATAGTATTGGAAAGGAAGAAACTACTGGGTTGCTTGGACCCTGTAGAAAATCTTCAAACGCAGAGAACCATGACACTGAAAGCCCAGATGAAGGCTCTGAGCAATCTCAGGCACACAAATTGAAAGTATCTGAAAACATAAATGAAATGGGTGTTGGATGCAGTTTAGAGTCATATGTAGACATAACAGATGATATTGTTGGTGAAATTTCATGTTGTGCAGTGAAATCCACTGCAAATAACAGGAGCCAGGAAACTTCTGCAGGAAATTTGGAAACCAGTAATAAAAAGGAAGAACTGGAAGAGTGCGCTGGTGCATTTATAGACTTAACAGGAGAGTTTTCCAATGAGACTGCAGCAGGTGAATGTAATTTTGAAACAAAATCCACCTCAAATACTGATGAAGGATGCCAGAAAAGTATAGATGATAAAACTGGTAAAAAAAGGAAAAAGGAGTCTGTCAGAGAGAATTCCAACTCAAAAAGGCAACGACGAGAAACTGAATCAGCAGGTGAAGGGAGTGATGCAAGTGATACAAAGTCTGAAGAGGTAAATTCAGCACCCAAGCTATGTTCTAGTAAGAAGAATGAGTTGCAGCAGAACAAAGATTCTTCTCCTTCAGCGTCATCTGCATCATCACCTAGTCTGTATGCCAAAAACATCATTAAAAAGAAAGGAGAAGTAGTAGTTTCCTGGACGAGGTAATTTCTGATTTGATCTGTTTGATTGGTTTACAGTGTTTTAAACTACATGATAGACTGAAAAGTGGGAGGAAAAGGATATTTAGCTGATGGCTGAAGCTACCGAGTAGCTCGACATCCTGCTGTAAATAGTGGAGCAGGAGCTTCTTCCTGTCTATGCAGGATGGCTTTATGAGGTTGACGTTGTCTCTCAGAGTAGCACTGAGAGGTGCTGGAATCTTGTTTTATCCTTTGTCTGTAACAGTTGTTCAGAGGAATATTTAAAATTTAAATATTTAAAAAATTTTAAAAAAATTAAAAGGTGAACTGATTTAATGTAATCCTGTTAGTCTTTGGAAGAGAACAATTTTTAGTAATTTCTTAGGTAGGTTCAATCAGATTTGCCTTAAAGACAGTGGCTTCCATTATCATCACTAATTCCATCACTTACACCAATCTCTCAAAACAAAGGATACATTTTGCTTTTGTTTTTAATGCTAAAGTAACGACCTACTATGTTGCACTGTCTGTAATTTTTGTTTCCATGCTCCTTTCCCTGTCTAAAAATTCCAGCCAGGCTTGGTAGGGGGTGGAGGTCTTTTATGTTCCTACAAGGCCTGGAAGCATTAGTGTCTGTGTAAAGGAGAGCAACTAAAGATGCCCCCTCTCTGTGGAGGAGATGAAAGCAAACAGTTTTCTTCTTTGGGGCCTATGCTGCTCAGTCTGCAGAAATGTACTAACAGTTTAGCCCATATATTCCAGTTAGTAGGATGTGAATGACAAATGAGGTGATTCTGTGTATTGAAAATACGTGCAAAATTATTGTGGTGTATTTTTTATCCTTACCATAGCTAGCAGGTTTTGCTGTTCTTGCTACAACTTGATACAATCAATATCTCTTATAAAGTGGCTTCTAAAATTTTCAGGGCAGACTTTTCCAAACTACAGTTCAGATATAAAGGAAGTTTCTAGGTAGCATGTTAAAAGAAAATGCACTCCATGAAAAAAAGACTGTGAAAGCTAGCATGATTTTTAAATGTGCAAACCGATGAGATAGGAAGAGACTATTACAGTTTTCCTTACGAATACAACGAGTTTTTTTATTTCACAGTCTTTGTCCATCTTTGAACTATGCCTAAAAAACTTGAGTTTATTTAAAAACTAGTCATTACATTTTGCTTTGAAATGGAGGAAATTAAATATAATTTATTGGAATATGGCAGGTTTCAACCAAATGTACATAGTAGCTACTGTACAACGACTGTCTATATACATTTTACATATACCTAAATTCTTTAGTGAGACAAACAGCAAATCAATGACACACCCAAGAGTAGACTATCGGTCCTTTATTCTTGTGTGGACAGTAGATGTGCTCGGTGTTTGTTGTATTAAGCCACTTAAGAGAAGTCAAACATCTCTTTTTAATCTTTGAGTCAGTGGGCCTAAGGTGAAAGCTGCTGCTTAGCTGTGCAAAATGGGGCAAGTCTGTCTAGAACTGCTGGCCCCTGTTAAATTTATGAGGGGTTTTTTCAATGGATGTTTAAATGTCTGGTCTAGAAGCTTAAAATTCTTTTTTATTACTTTGGTTTTGGGCTAACTCAATTGTAATAATCCTCATATGGATACATATTACCCTTTCTAATAGGGTAGCATGATCTCCACTACCACTTGTTTGTACTGAGCCCTGTTACTCTGTGCTGGGAGAGGAGGATCCTCCATAATTTCATTGCTGCTGTTTGAACTCATGTTCCACAGTTTGGAAAAACTCAGAATTTTATATATGCCTGTACAATTTTTTTTGTTTGTTTGTGTGCATGTACACATATATATGTATTAATATTTTTAAAATGCGTTTTTGCTCTAGAAATGATGACCGAGAAATTTTACTGGAATGTCAGAGAAAAGGGCCGTCAAGCAAAACCTTTGGTTCCTTGGCCACTAGGCTGAACAAAAGTCCAAATCAGGTAGGTGCTATCATTCATATATTTGATAACAGCTATGTTGCTACATTTATGTTTGCAGTTGAACAGAAACCTTTGGAGATCTTCTGCAAATTTGGAAATTTTTTTCTCATGTCTTTTGTTGGGGGGTTCTTGAAAAAAAAAATCTTAGATTCTCCCAGTTATTACTTTTTTAAAATATACACGATAGGGATATTATGGTCCAGGGATTCTTCAGTACCTGTTTGATTGGTATTGAAACTGCTGTGTCCAATCATAAGCTAGGGATGACAGGATTGTTTCTGTCGTTGAATTAGTACTTAAAGAAAGGCAATTTTGGAGAGGCCCAAAGCCTTTGCACACTTCTAATAAATTAGAAAAGAATTAAAATTAAAGCTGGGAAAAAATACCCCAGGATTTTGTAGAAAAGACGTGTCTCATGAAAATGGTTCCTTTTTTCTTTCAGTTTTTAATTAAAAAACTTCAAAAGACACAGATGTCAAGTTGATGTAGCATATTTCCAGGGGTTTGCAGATAACTTTGTACATGTCTTGAAGTGCTATCTTAATCTCTATCCTGCAAATATGGAAAGGGAGAAACACCCATTTGACTAAGTCAGGAAATCCTGTGTACTCAGGATTTGGCTTTTAGGATGTTGTGTTGTATGATTACAGAATCTTTGCAGGGTTTAGAAGCTGTTGTGGTGGATGGTTGGGCAAGACAGTGTTATCTGTGCGTTTATGCCACTCTTCCCAGTTAGGTGTTCGGTGGATGGTAGATACACTATAGCAATATGAATTATTAACTTACTATTGAATGAGGTTGCTATGTAAGCTGTAACTATGCTCAACGAAGAGATGTTTGACTCTCATCTACAGACCAGTTTTGTAAAACCCTTAGTAGGCAGATTACTTTATGGTGAGCCATAAATACCTGAAGCAACAGTTTTGTACAAGAAGGTAGAAAGTATCCAATAAACTGTGGAGTACAAAATAAGCTTTTGTCCTTACATTTGAATCTTACTCACAAGTTATACCTGGCGAAATTCAAGTCCAATTGACTTTGAAACCTTCAGTTTTTCCCTCCTTGTTGTAAGGAAACCTGTGTTAAACCAGTAGTTGATCTAGCTCTCTGTGAGCTGACATAGAGGCTATTTTAGATGTCAAAGGGATAGGAAGACTTCCTACATCCAGTTAACCTGTTAATGGTGCTCCTAAAATTCTCCCGCTAAAATTTATTGGAAGCCAATAAAAAACAAAAAAGTGGTCTTTTTAAGAAAACTTTATGCTGTCAGATCAGTCTGGTTTTGTAGGTACAGAAATCTGGGGCCTTAATGTTATGTCTTTTTGTGTCCTCCATTAGGTTTCAGAAAGATTCAAGCAGTTAATGAAGCTGTTCAAGAAATCCAAGTGCAAGTAAACTTACCAACAAGTTGCTTCATGGTTGTGGGGTTTAACTGTTACCAGCAACACTGGACTACAACCACTGCATTCATGTGATGGGATTAGTGGAAGGTATCCAGTATACTGAGTTTGGTCATCTGGTGCACTGTTATTTACTTCCCTGTCCAGTTTCCTCTGAAGTGCTTTATCAGAATAACACAGAGGGGACTTTACAAACAAGCTAGCTAGGAAAGAATGGGGACGTGGAAATGGAGAGGTATCATTTCAAGGGGTAACATCTCCTGTTGGTTAAATGTGTTCTATAAGCAAAGACAAGGGCATGCAGTCAAGTGAAAATGGTGGCTCTTGCTTAACTTCTCGGAAGTACTGCATATGGTGGTGTCAAACTAGGATTTTAAGAAGAGTGTTTTGGAATCCAGTGGGTAGATAATCCTGGAAAATGACAGGTATGTAATCTTGGTTATCTTGAAACATACTTTAAGAAGTTAGGCATTTTCCTTTTAAAATAAGGCAGGGCAATGATAGCAACGGTTCCAAAAGCTGCTTATCTAGTGTCAGATTCTGATGGTAAGGAATAGGTGGTTCTTGCTGCTTTGTTAGTCACTCATAGTGGGTTCCAAGGAGAGAATCTGAGTTCAGGGTTTGTGTTCAGCTTTAAGCACACTATCTAAGCCAGTTCTTAATGACTCCAGTGTTCAACACAGGTGAATGAATTTCTCTTTTAGGACGTCCATCTGTCGTCATTGACAGTGGAGAAAATCTAAGCCAGTTGTCTAGTCTAATCCCCTAACTTTTCAATTTTTGAAGTCAAATAAAGTGAGTCCCAACCTCTGTGAAAGAATGAAGCCAATCATTAATGCAGGGACCCGTTTTTCAGTTTCTTTTAAATTGTGAAATGCTGTAGTGAGTGTTCATTTACAAAGAATTGTCTTGTAGTTTAAAACATTTGCAATTCTGATGATATTTTAAAAGACAGTATTGAATTTTGAATAGTTGGAGGGTTTTTTTCCACGAAAAATACGTTGGAAATTTTTCAGGGTTTTTTTGTTTTTCCTTTGGAAAAGGCTAGTATATTTTTCTGCTCCAAATTACATCTGGGAAAGGTACTTAGTTTAGGTCTTCAACATAATGAACATTTTGTCTTACTAAAAAAATAAAAATTGACAAGTGATTTTCTTTTTAAAATCAATTTAGAAACAGACCTTTACAGTTTTATAAAATGTGATTTTATACTTACTAACCAGGAGAAAAACTTTTCTGTAAAAACGGGCAGTGTCAAAAGCTTGTCAACTTGGCATGTTTTGACAGCAATTGTATCTATCTTTACAAATTGTTTAGTACATTAGAAATTCATTATGCTCTATTTTAAACTGGAAGCAGTTATAAGAGTTCCTTTAATAATACATGCTAAAAGTGTGTATGTATGTATATGTATACGCACACACACCCCCATATATTACTTCTTTATCCCAAATTTCTGCAAAGCTTTTTCTTTTTTTTTCCCCCCCCTAATAAACATACCTGGAAGTTGCACAATTTTTTGTATTATGAATTCATTGATGTTTGAGGTTTTATTCTTTTTTGAGGATCAGAACTGCTGTAGTCCTTGTTCAGCCAGAACATCTGCTGAGTTTAGTTAGACTTCGTTTAAGAATCCCACCTAAGCACATTGCCTTACAATTTAGGATTAAATTGGCTTTTTTCCGGAATCCAATGACTGCTTCTTCAGTTTCAGCATAATGGGGTTTTTTGCTGCCCCTCCAACTGATGGGACAAGCTTCTCATTCTAATAAACCATCAGATAATTTGTCAGTGATGTTGCCACGGACACCTTTGCAGTATTGTAGATGTGACCTACAGAATGGATTGTCATGCTGCCAAACAGTGCATTGTCCTCGTTTTAGACAGTGCTCTGGAAACTGTTACAAGGAATGACTTGAGTAGGTGATGATGTCAGTTCTGGCAGTCTTCCATCTTATGTGCTTGCTTCTGAAATGTTTGCTTTTGATGACCAAGTGTCATTTTCCATGCTACGCTGGCAGTGCCTAGTGGTTTCAGTGGAGAATTGGTATACCTGCTTTTGCTTGTTCTTAACAAATATTTGTGACAGTTGTTTACTTCTTGGAGATTTAAATGAGTCAGTTTGCAGAATAGTCAGTTTGCAGAGTAGCATTCATGTTTGTGAAAAAACCCAGACTCTACTAAGAGTACTATTTTAACCATATCCTTAGAGATCAAAATGTGCACAGTACTGAAGGCACTGAGGGAAGTAGCTTCTCTCCACTTAAGTGCTTCCTCTCTGTCTCAAAATAGCAGGCAGTATTTTGTTACAAAGTTGTTTATTCCTTGTCTGTGTTTATTTACTTTCTTATCTGTACAGGTTGGGGGGGGGGGGGGGGGGGCGGGCTTTGACTGTTTTGGTTCTGACTTGGATTCCTTTTTTTGTAAATTACGTAACTTTTTTTAATGTTCTGTCTGTTGTAAGTATCTGTACAGGTTCCTACGTGGTCATGTAAAATATTTGATGTGTGTGTATATATATATATATATATAAATATCTGTACAAAAATAGAGAGAACTTTGTTTAGCCAAAGATGATTTTTTTAACTATATAAAACTCCAGGTTTATTTTGTATAAACTGAATAGTTTGCTTACTGTAAGAATAATGCAAAAAATAAAACTGTAAAATTCACACACACACGTTCTTGTTGAACAAAGGGTGGCTTGGAGTGGTTTTGTACCATTGTTTGTAATTTATTTCTCCAACAAGAATTTTGATACATATATGCAAAATGTGCTGTATGTAAATTACAGTCTTATTTGTGAAACCTCAGGTAAATGAAAATATTTTCTAGAACTGTTGGCTAATGGTTCGACGACCAGAAATGCTGTGAAGCAGCATTAAAATTTACTTATGTTGGTTTGTATAAATGGGTAGTTATGTTGATGTTCTGGCCAATAAACATGGAAGTAATCAGCTGCTGCTCTGATGCAATTACTGCTCTGAATACATACTACTTGTTTCTTAGTGGGTGTGACTGGATCAGAAATTGGACAATTTCACAAGCGACATAAAACTTTTAAACCTTTATGAATTAGAACCTACAGCTTTTCTCTTTTTTTTCTAGAAGCGTTAGGTTAGTGCTGAGTGGAACATTACAAAGGAGAAAGACCTTTTTTCATCCAAGGCTTTTCATTGGAAGAGTGTAGATGGCAGCTCTTCGAGAGTCTCGCTCCGGTTTGCTGTTGAAGGATAGGTCTGCTTTGATCCTACACGTACTTTTACAGGATTCAGTTTAAAAATTCTTAATGGATGTGAGTATTGGAAAATTTTCCAAAGTGGACATACAGAGAGCAAGATTTATGGAGATGTGCATAACAGTGAAATCATAGAGCATCGGGTATTGAATCTTGAGGGATTTTCTCTAAAGTGCCAGCTAACTGTCTGCATACAGCTGCTGACTGGACTGAAGGCATTTCTCTTAGGTGTCAATCTAGGAACCCACAGCTATTTCCATTAAGTCTTTCCTCTAATTGTCTTCACTCTAAAGCCAGCTGCAGAATAATCTTTAGCAATTTGTCTTCATGAAGGGAGGCAGCAGTAATAAAGCATGCCAAGGAACAGGTTTAAGGATTTCTTAGTAGAATGTAAGAAATCAATCAAGAGGCATTTCAGGAGCAAAATTGGCTTCGGTAGGAAAGATGAATAACGTTTCAGTGGTGGCTGGCACATCCTCTCCCATCGGAGTCTAGAAGTACTGTGCTGTGCCACTGAAAGCAACCCCATCTGAGTCACAAGAGATAACATGGGGAATAAAATGAACAGGGAAATACTTGTAGCAGAAAGTAAGTGGCACAGGTCTTGTTAAGCTGAAGAGGCCAATGGTTTGTATCTGTGAACCTGAATAGTTGTCCATGTTATTAGACTAATTAGTATGGGTCTTTGATAATTAGCCCAGTCCAAATCTGTGCAGCTAGTCTAGTACCGGTAATGTTCATCTGTAGTAAAATGGAAAAATCTGCAAGTTCAAGTGAGGTGGCTTTTTTTTTTAGTAAACAAAGGGGTTTCTAGCCAGTCCAGTTACACTGTGCGTGGAGTGGTTTTGGCTAAAGGTGCTAAAATTCTGCAGTCTCATCCTGGCATTTCAGTGTGCCTGTACCCGAACTGCTTCGGCCACAGCCTGTTGTTCAGCTCGCTGTTCCACATGCATTGGCTTCAGGGTTTTATGGTGGGTTTGGTGAGATGGCAGAAAGCATGCGCTCTTTGAAGTGGTTTTGACCCTGTGATGTTAGCTGGTTTGAATGTCAGAATGGTAATACGTTAGTACAAGGAAATGCTCCTGTCTGTGTTATAAGAAGATTACAATTGGTTCCCATACGTATCCATTTCTGGTTTTCAAATGTGTGAATCCCTGACAAGATCAAAAGCTGTAATGCTCTAAAAAGTGTTTTTGGACCTAATACCTTAAGAACTTATTTTGTAATAGCTGCCACTTATTTTACATGCTGTCACAGCCCAGACATAGTAAACACCCCGTACTGGGTTTGGATACTGGGGTTTAATGAAGAACCAGCGCGAGACTAGAGCTTTTGCCCTACTTGGTTTTCTGCAACTCTTGCCCCAGCACTATGGGCCCTCTGCTTCCCAGCAGGGAGGTTGCTTCTGGTCTGGGAAGGTCAGGCATGAAGTTGTGCTGGTTCACACTGTGCCACCGCTCAGTTACCTGTCTCAGGTGTCACTGGCCAAGGTCCCATCTCTGATCCCCAGGATATTCCAGCCCCCTCCCCACACTGCCTGTTAGCATTCACACTGTAAGCTGATTATGGCAGGTGCTTGTAGCAAGGAAGCGTCCTCAACCTCCACAAATTCTTGCTCGTCTCCAAATGCACAGGACTACACTGCGCTCCTGTTCTTCATCGCGATTCCTGCCACCGCCCCAGTGCCTCAACCCTGCTTCCCTTCCACATACAATTAATTGTATCATCCATTAATAAGTTTGCATGAGCAGTCCTTTAGCAGCACTAGTTGTTCTGCTGCGAAAGCTGAAACACAGCAAATTGTCCCTAAGCAGCCTACTGTCACGTCCACTGTCCCCTGAGAAAACCAAAACCTTAAACCCAAGTTACTCTGAGGGCAGCCTGAGGTAGGCAGCCTGTGGTTCTGGCGCTGTGGCCTGCCGAGCGGAGAAGAGGTGAGCTGGGCCAAGAGCAAGCTGCTTCTGCAGTAAGCGACAAAGCGTGTTCTCCCTAAGGGGTGAGTAAGTCACAGGTGCTGCAGCTCTTGCTCAGTTCTCAAGTTCTCACAGCGAGGAGCGGAGCTGAAGAGGTGGTGTGGTTTAACCCCAACCAGTAACTAAGTACTAGGTGCCTGCTCACCGCCTCCCCCAGGGGGATGGGGAGGAGAATCAGGAACAGGAAGGAATGTGAAACTTGATGATTGAGATAAGAACAATTTAATAATTGAAACGAAATGAAATAAAATAATAATATTTATAACAATTATAATGAGAAGGAAGGAGAAGGGGAAAGGAATGAAATCTAAAGGGAAGGGAGAAAACAAGTGATGTGTGACACAGTTGCTCACCACCCGCTGACCGATGCCCAGCCAGTCCCCGAGCAGCGATCGCCAGGCCCTGGCCAACTTGCCCCAGTTTATATACTCAACGTGATGCCGTATGGTGTGGAATAGCCCTTTGGCTAGTTTGGTCAGCTGTCCTGGCCGTGTCCCCTGCCAGTTTCCCGTGCCCCTCCAGCCCTCCCGCCGGCAGGGCCTGAGAAACTGAGAAGTCCTTGGCTCAGTAGAAACACAACCCAGCAACAACTGAAAACATCAGTGTGTTATCAAGGTTATTCTCACACCAAATCCAAAACACAGCACTGCACCAGCTACTAATAAGAAAATTAACACTATTCCAGCTGAAACCAGGACAAGAGGGTGCTCCTGAGAGACACCTGGGAGCTGTGGAAGCTGCTGGAGATACTGGGCCAACAACACCTTCCGGTGAGGCAGCACAGGGCACACAGGCCTGAGCTGAAGCTCTGAGACAACTGTAGCAGCAAGGTAAAGCCTTAGGGCTTTGTGACCGACTTCAGAGAGAAGAGGCATGAAAATAAAATGCCAGCAGTGTACATGGGCTTGAGAGAGCACGAGAGCATATGGATGAGAAAGGCCTGTGGAGGTCTGGGTGGTTTGGATTAACACGTCTCTCAGGAGTAGGAATTGTAGTGCTACTGCCCCTAAAGCAAACATAACATGCATAAACCACGCCGCTGGTGCATTAGACTGAGGCTAGAGGAAAGATGCTGTCCTGATGCAAGGCAAAGCTCTGAAGGCATGGTTAAACAGGACTTTAAGGGACACAAGTACAGCTTGTGCAAGACAGAAGGATGCACCGGTACTTGCATCTGAGATAGATGAACCAAAGAAGAGGTGGGGGTAGTGTCTTTTGAGAACTGGCCACCAGTTAGTGGGAATACCTTTAGGCAGAAGAGACTGAAGTAGAAATCAGTCACACCTCTTTCAGGACAAAAGGAAAGGAGCAAAAGTTCTGGAGCAAGAGAGAAAAAAATGGGTGTTTGGGATTTCCATAAAATTTAGGCCTAGGCAGCAGAAGCTCTTAGGATCAGAACCTCAGCTCTGTTGGCCCAGATTTCTCACAAAACTCCCATTTTTGCAACTCACCTTCCTTTTTTAAACCTTGTCTCTGATTCTGAATGGGCTTGGGGATGGCACTTTAACCCAACTGAAGAAGGGTTACTGTGCCAAAAGCCTGTGTTTCTAACTGAAGACTCGAGTCTCGGTCCCAGTGGCCTCCATTTCCAAAGACTCAGTCTAACGCATCCGAAATTAACTCACCAGGCAACAGAGTATGAAATCGGACATGACCGATCGATCCTTGCGCATTGATTCAAAGCGAAACTAATGGAATGTAAAGAAAATGTAAGACTCTATTGTACAGTAAAGGCTGCCTATTTAGACATTTTACCAAAAAAAATTCATTTGAGAGCTGGGTGGAGGCATAATGTTTGAAGAACCAACTAAAACAAGGCGTAGGGACATTGCAAACTATTGCTGTACAGATTGAGCCTTGAGGGAATGGCTTTGTTAGATGCCACTGACTAAAATAATTGCACGATAATTTTGGCTAGGGGCACCATCCTATCATCTGATGATTTTTAAACCCTGCACAGATAGTTTAGACTGAGTGATCTTGGCATCCAGCTACAAAGAACCGAGAAGTCCGCTCAGCATACCACGTCTATGCTTTGGCTCTTGAAAAAATAAAAAGATGTCCTAGCACTGTCGAAGGAAGGTCTCTGAGCTGTAGCAATCGGCAGCGCTGCGTGCTCCTTCTGCAATACTCTAAGATAGACTAACCAAGGGCTTTCTCCTAAGGTAAGCGGCAGAAAAATAATTCTTCCTAGGGCAGTACGGAGCAGGGAGGTCCCTGTCAGCCTCGAAGCAACGAGAATTAAACCCAGGAGTATTTGCACCTTAGCGTTTAACTTTTCCTGACAAGAAATTTAAGATTTAACTCTGCTTTTTCAAATCACAGCTGATGAAAACCTGGCATAAATTTCATACAGAAGTGATTTGAAGAGTGGCAAATAATCAAAAAACTTTAAAATAAAAAGTAGCAAAACTGAGAAATAAACTTACAAGAGAAATGGTGGGTTTCCATCTGGTTCTAACTGATGACATGCATGAGTTTTTATTGTTTTAAATAACCATTTAAACATATTTGGACAGACACAAAGGTCGCCAGATGGTATAATGAGAAATATCTCAGGTATGTATTATCTATACTAAAAATGGTATCTTTTTAATATACTAGGCTAGTATACCAGAATGCTAGAATTTCTAGTCTATTAGTAGACTGGAAATAACGATATCATTGATATTTCAGATTACTCTCCTACAGTGAACTGAAATACTATGTTACACAGAACTCAAATAAGACGAGGGAATGGAAAGATGGAAAAGTTGGAAGCACATTGCTATGACAAGGTTGTAAAGTATTTTGGCTGATTTCTTAGAAACCCCTGGCTTTTGCGGCTCTAGATTAACTTCTTTATACACAACATTACCGTGTCAATATTTATACTGTGGTTCTACCAGTGCAGGCTTGAGGGAAGGTGTCTTGGTATAATAAGCCCACTTAGAGAGTGAGTTAGACCATTCCTACAATTACTGTCCCCTGTTGCCTGCTGTAACGGAAAGGTGAGGACAGAATTGTTTAAACACTGATAGAAGCAACCTAAGAAACAAACATCTGGAGAGTCAGTGATATGTTTATACTCCTCTTCTTGTCCTCTCTTACCCCGAATGGTTACATTCACTTTCTGTTCCAAAACGGGCAATGGTAATTCCTACTGCTAGAGGAATGCCAGCATTTCACCTTTGGGATTAAAACATGTCTCCTTTCCCTTTTATTCCTGCATTTACATTTTAGCATGTCACTTGGTTTTGTTTTGTTGGGTTTGTTGGTTGGTTTTTTTGTGTGTGGAGTCTATGAGTTTCAGTGAGGGATCAGCCATTTAGCAGGCAGCAAATATACCCAAAGCTCCTTTGCTTGACTGTTGTGTTGACACCATTCAGTCACCTTTCAGGGGAAGCAGCACAGAGCAGTCAGCAAGTGTCACCCACTTCTGCTTGGCTTCTTGAGTACTCTGGGTTTGGGAGCTTGCTCTGTGTAAACCTCTACTTCTTGCTTTACTGAAGGTGAACTATTCTGTATCAGGACTTCCAAGCTTGGAAAAACAGATTGAACATTGTTAGCTTGAGATGTAACATTTTTCAGCAAATATTTTAATGTAGAATCGTAGAATCATTTAGGTTGGAAACAACCTTTAAGATCACTGAGTCCAGCTATAAACCTAACACAGCCAAGCCCATGACTAAAGCATGCCCCTAAGTGCCACAAACGTCTTTACGCCCACCCAGCCTACGACATTGCGATGATTTGATATCTGCCCTGAATAAAATCCGTATGAAGTCAGAAGAAAGATCTGCCATTGTTTGTTAAAGATGAGGGAAATGGACTACAATAATTCTTTCTGAGGGTTGGGGTTTTTTTCCCATGTATCTTGTTTCATTGATATACGAGGGAGAGAATGAGCATGGAAAGAAGATATTCCAGGAGCATCACAGCACCAAAGAAATTGCTGGACTAGCTAAGTTTCCTCAGCCAGTTCCCAGTGTCAAAAGAGAAGTTCATTGTGAAAATTCAAATTTGAAGAACCCCCCCCAAATCCCAGAGATGTAATAATAAAGTCTGTAGAATGGCTATGCAGAGAATGTCGACACTCTTGATTACAACTGAAAATCTTTACTTGCAGTGTGGATAAATACAGCCTCAAAGCAGAATTGTATTACATGGGATCATACCATGAGCCATAACCAAGCCTTACTGATAATGGTGGTATCACCCAGCTGTGCCATCAATTACAATTACGTTACGATTTTGGGTACTATAACCAGCCACTCTCAAAAAAAGTTTAGAAATTGCACTTTCCTAAAGGCTGTGGTTTAGTGGAATTTGGGAAGCTTTGAAAGTACAGTAGCATAAAAAAAAAATCAAGTGCAAACCCTAAGGTAGATATGATCCCAGATGCTTTCAATATTTTATTACCACATTAGCACATTAGCAGAGAAAATTCCAGGGACACAACACCGGACATGTGGTGCACTCACAGACAAATACCTTATGTTTCAATTCCCCACATCACCTGAGGCTCCTGAATAGTTTCCAGAGAAGGGGCTTGGAAACCAAGCGTCTGGCAGCAGAACGTAGATCATTTTGCTGGTAAATCAAAGACGTTCTGGGAAAGTGGTAGTTAGAAAGATCATCTCACACTCACAGCTAAAAACTTCCACATCACTCCAGCGTGTAATCCCTGTTTTATTTATCTCATATCTTGAAATTCATAATTAAGACAAAGTTTTGGCGATTCAGTAAGGCTTTAAATGCATAAAATTAAAGATTTTAATCCTAGAAGCACTCTTAGTTTATTAACTTAGTTATCCTAGCACTGAGAGTATTTACACATGCACAGTTACCTGTAAATTAACTATGTATTTTTAGTTTTAGGAATCTGAGTGAGAAACTTGTTAATTGTTATCCTGGTAGACGGGAAAATATTGGATGTATGGCACTGATAATGCTACTACCTTGGGGTAAAAAATGAAACATTCTTCTGTCACAGAGAAGGATGCTTCTCAAAACTTTATCAAACAAATGAAAGCCATGAGCATTTGATGTTATGGCAAAACTATGGCAAAACCGTAGACAGTGGAATGGAGTGAGTGTAGAACTAAACTATACGTGGCAAAGGATTTGTGTCTTCTTTCCTAGTGGGAAGAAAACAGTGTAGAACTGTAGGAAGTTAAGAAGTACTGTCGCTTACAGCTGAAATTAAACTCTCTTTAGCTTAAAATAATCTCATATTTGCATCTTTCACCAGTACTCCTGAATTCTGCATTAATTTAAAGATCCATTAAGTGAAAAATAATGAACTTCTAAGAGCTGTCTTGCTCAGAAGACTGTATATGAAAGATCATTACAAAATAAAATAAAAAATAAAAAACCAAAAAACCCCTAACCCAACCAGCCTGAACCAACTAAAAAGGGCCATTTCCAAAAGAAATCCAGTATTGTATTAAATGAACATCAGGTTTTGTATTTCAGGTATGAACTTTTGGCCATGGGGGACTGGAACCTGTTGGGCAGCATCCTCGAAGAAGTGCACATCCACTCCACCATAGTTGGCAAGATCTGGCTCACGATCCTATTCATATTCCGGATGCTGGTGCTGGGGGTGGCTGCCGAAGACGTGTGGGACGATGAGCAGTCTGAGTTCATCTGCAACACAGAACAACCCGGCTGCAGCAACATCTGTTATGACAAAGCCTTCCCCATCTCCTTGATCAGGTACTGGGTACTGCAGATCATATTTGTCTCTTCTCCATCGCTCGTTTACATGGGCCACGCGCTCTACAGATTACGGGCTCTCGAGAAAGAGCGACAGAGGAGGAAGGGCCACCTGCGGGCTCAGCTGGAAGACCTGGAGCCCACGTCCGAGGAGCACAGGAGAGTGGAGAGGGAGCTGCGCAAGCTGGAGGAGCAAAAGAAGGTGCACAAGGCACCCTTGAGAGGCTCCCTGCTGCGCACCTATATCCTGCATATCCTGACCCGCTCGGTGGTCGAAGTGGGCTTTATGATAGGTCAGTATCTTTTGTACGGGTTTCACATGTCCCCCCTTTACAAATGCACGCGCCCCCCTTGCCCTAACACGGTGGATTGTTTTGTGTCCCGACCCACAGAGAAGACCATCTTTATGGTCTTCATGAACAGCATCGCCGCGGTCTCCCTGTTCCTCAACATCCTAGAAATCGCCCACCTGGGCCTCAAGAAGATCCACAAGAGCCTGTGCGGGCGGCCGCGGCGGCCGGCGGGCCCCGCCGAGGAGGACGCCGGCCTCTACCCGCCCCCGAAGGGCCCCGCGGCGCCGCCCCGCCCGCCCGGCGCCGCCTCCCCGCCGCGCCCCGCCGCCGCCCCGCCGCCGCCCCACGCGCCCGCGGCTCCGCCGGGCCGCCAGCCCCGCGGGGAGCTCTGGCCGCCCCGCCGCCGGCACGGCGCGGCGCAGCACCACGGACAGCAGCCGCGCTCCTCCAGCAGCGAGGAGGCGCCGCGGGCGGCGGGCGGGGCCCTCGGGGCGGGCGGGGCGGCCGCCTCCCGCCGCGCGCCCCGCAAGCGCAGCCGGGTCAGCGTCTGCCGCGACCTCGACGAGCAGCGCGGCGACTCGCCGGACAGCGGGCACTGCCCGGGCACCCGCAAGTCCAGCTTCCTCTCCCGCGTCCTCGCCGGCAGCCGGGCGGGCAGCGACAGCGAGAGCACCGCCTCCCGCGGCGGCTCCGGGCCCGGCTCCGGCCCCGGCTCCGGCTCGGAGGGCAAGCGCGGCGAGGAGGGCAGCTCGCCCGGCGGCCCGCCGCCGCCCGCCGCCGTGGGACGCCGCAAGTCCATGGCAAGTAGCGCCCCGCGGCCGCCGGGGGAGCCCGCGGGAGGGGGGCGGCATGGGGTGGGCCGGGCGGGCGAGCCCCGGGGCCGGGGGGCGGGGGCAGGGCTTCCGAGCGGCCCCCGCGCCCTCCCGCACCGAGCGCAGCTCCCGCGGGCTCGGCCCCCCGCCGCGGCGCGGGCAGGAGCGCCACTGGGAAACTGCGGTGCCCCGAGCGTCCCCCGGCCCCCGCCTCTTCGCGCTCCGCATCGCCCCGGTCGCGGGGACTGTCCCGGGGCCACTCGCGCTGCCTGACACCCTGAGAAGGCCCGGCGCCTCGGGTGCGTGGGGTTCAGGTTCTCTAAGCCCCGGGGGGAGGGGGGCGTTCTCCCAGAGGTGGCCACCGAGGCGAGCAATTGCTCAATGGATAAACGAGATCCACGTACGGAACGCCAGGTCATTGCGATGCTAGAGCCAACCACCACAGAATTCCCTTTTCAGCAGCTGTTCCTGTTCCTTGGCCACACACTCTAAGCTTGCTTACAGTCAGTGCTGGTGAGGTGTAGTGCTCGCATTCAAGAACCAACGAGTCTGGTTTTATTACAACTAAATTGAATTCTGATTTCCCCAGATTGCAGGATTTGTCCTCTGAGAGCAAAAAAGCTCCTTTACAAATGCTGGCAGGAGCAAGCCCTTAAAAGCCTTTTTATAGGGCATGTAAGAAACGGGAGATTACTTCACGCACTACTCAAAGTTATAGATTCCATTCAATTTTTTCTCACTTTTCTTTAAAGTAAACACTTTTCCTAAATACAAAACAAACAAGCCCAAGAAAACAAGCAAACAAAAAACTTCAAATCTTGTGCGGCAAGAAGCAGAAGGCACTCTTACATGTTGCTCATCAAAAGACCGTTTGTGGGTTCCTGTTTTCATGGAGTTGTAATTTCTACAATACATAGTCAGCATCAGCCATGTTAAGTTGTCACTTAGATGCAATTTAACCACTTTCCGCTTCAATGCTTCTAATACAGGCAGAAGACCTAGAGTCCAATCTGTCGATCTGCTGATTTTTGATAGTCAGATAAGAAGGCTTTTTAAGAAGGTGAAAGGCAAAACGTTATTCAAGCGAGACCGAATTTCAGCAGCGCCCTGCTGAGAACTCCCAGAAGTTGCCTGGCAGCTTTTACTGTTTAATGACAATGACGCTATCTTCCAGGGAGCTCTCGCAGAGAAATACAGTCCGTTTGCAAAGCAATGCCATTACTCTTTAAAGTAACACCTCTGGCGTGCTGCCTTTGGGTACCATTGTGCAGGGGACTGCTGGAAGCGTTTTAAGATATGACTCATGTAGGTACACGACCTGTTGCTTCCTGCTTACTACACACGTGATATTTTAAAGTAAAGGTGCTTCTATGTACAATTGACTCAGGATTTTGGCAAATGCACTTTACTGTTAGCATTGCTATGGCAGTTTGCGAATACAGATTTCAATACACAGATATGCTGGTGCATCAGAAAAATGTTGAATCTGGGCATTAAAACGTGTATATCCTTCTACTCTGTATTTCCCAGTTCCTATATTCACTATTTAATTCTGGTTGTCGAAGGCACTCAGCATTGGTCTGATATGTTTTAATTTGACTTCCAGGAAATAATCATCATGTATTAATGTTCAGATAAAAGAAAAATATATACGATTAGATTTATCTGTGTGACAGGAACATTCAAAAATCGGTGATCCTAAAGTATTTAAAAGGAACTATTTAAAAAATTCCAACTGAAGCACACCAAAAAATATTATCTACTACCATGCCTGATTAATAGCGACTTGCAACAGTAATGCAGAGAAAGGACAGATGTTTTTTAACATAACAATGAATTCACATGCACAAACATTTTCTAAACAGCCAAAATGCAGTCTGTTCTAACCTGGCTCTTACTAATCTAAGACGGATAGCCAAATGGAGCAAAATCATAGTGGAATTCACAATGTTCTTCCATTTTCTTTGATAACTTTCCCAAACTATCATTTTTAGTTCCATACTCTCTTTCCTTTCATCCATACAGTTCTGCCAGAATTTGTCTGTAGCATTCTTTGCATTAGCTCAGTGAGAGAGGAATATCAACTCAACATTGAAATGATCACTTTCTGTACCTCAACTACCATTCTAGCAACCTCTAAACACATACCCACGCTCCGTGCTAAGACAGCAGGACAACTGCAACTGCCCACAACCACCATAGCTTTCTTAGCTGATGGAAAATCTCAAAGCTACACAAAAAAAAAAATCAAAAAAAAAATCAGTGCATCTGATATTGCAAGAGTCTGCATACAAGTCAGCCGAATCCCATGAGCCATAGCAATGAAAGCACCAATCAGATCTAATAGTATAGTTACGGATGCTTGACTTTCAGCCAGTGATGAGATGTTTTTCTGGAGCAATATTATCAATACCATTTCCACACCAAACTTGAGTGTCTAACAGATAAATAATTATTATTAGGGAGAGCTAAATGTTGTCAAAATGACCCCTCATAATGTATTGATCAAACCATGAAGACTAGGTGGTGGATAGTAGTTGCCCAAGTGATTTTTTTCCAAGGAAGTACAAAACTGCGTCCCTCAAGGAGAACAGGAAATTCTTCTTAGGACTTCCTCTTTGGAGTCCTAAGAATTTGAAAGATTTGAAAGATTGGAATTTGAAAGTTTACTTTGGACTCTTAAGAGAGAATGCATTCAGTCCTTCACTGAAAACCCTCACGGAATGGCTCAGTAGGATAGTGAATGCAAAATGCATATTTGGCATGAGGATTCCTCAACTTTTTAGACTTTGGTTCAAACCAGACCAGCTGTATACATAAAGGAAGAAAAGCCCTTCCCACGGGTAGGATTTGTACAAGCCAACCATGTTTGTCCACAATGCAAACTAACAAGGCTGTTTAAAACTTCCTTCTCTGGAACTGATGGAGATGAAGAGCCATTTCTTTATTTCATTCATGTCCAATTGGCATAAACCCTTGAAAAAATATTTACGCTCCGACTGTTTAGTTTTAGACCCAAACCACTCACTCTTCATACTCTTCAGTTCCTTGGTCATTGCATTATCCAAAGTCATCCATTATTCAGATTGGGAAGCAAAAAATGAGAGAAGCAGATTATTGGGTTAAAGGCTTCTCAAGAGACTCTGACCCACCGGGGAAAAAAACTTTTCCTTGAGCCACCGCTGGTCAAACTTTAGATGTACTAGGTTTTGAGGACAGACCGCCAAAACTGGACCTTCATTGCATCAGGGAAAGTACACAGCAAAGCATAGGAGGAATGAGTCACTGCATGACATGACGGTAATTTCCAACTGAATTCAGTCTACCTAAACACAATGACCAGAGCATCACCAGCTACACAGGTGAGCTAATCCCAACTCCCTGGATACCTGGGATAAATAACGTTACAAAACTCTATATTGACAGGGGAATTCAGCATCTGTGTACAGCTGAAAACAGGCTGTCTGCAAGCCTCCAAAACCCTGGCGATGAGGAATGCAGTCAGCATGCCTTGAAGTGATACTGAACAATTTGTTCACTGATAACTCTCCAAGCTAATAATTTCCAAGGCTTACTTAGGGGATACGTCTTAAAGAATATATGGCATCTTATCTTCTAAGAGATATTGTGGGTACACACATAGTTCTCCCTAAGTTTTGCGTCTCTTGCCACATTTTAACTTTTATTTGAGGGGAGCAAAGTTATGGAGCGAAGGGGCACCTCCTACATGGTGCTGGGCTGCCAGCCTCCCTTTGGCAGGCAGGCCTTCAATGGCTGCTTTTCGCACACAACGCAGTGAAAAGAGCTGTGCTGAATTTACTGTAACTACAATCACAAAGGACAGCTGGGAGCTGGATTCACAAAGGTGTGTAAAAATTACGCTGCTGTCAATAGGATGCTCGGCATGAATGACATCATGAGAAAAAAGCCTCCTAATTTGAACCAGCCAGGCACTTGACTGGTGCATGATACGTTTTTAAGTCTGATAAAAATAATAGGCTGATGCAGTCAAAGGTCAGTATATAGTTAGTACAAATAAAATCTGTGCTCTCTTGAAAACAGGCAGGGCCAGGAATTACAGCCTATAATAGGCACCTGGCTCTCAGAGCGTTGTGCTAAGGGGCATTGGCTTACTGCCTCAAGTGTGCAGGATTGTGTGAAGCCATTGGGACCATCGAATAACTCTCTGGAGGGATGAAAAGGAAAGATCTGAGCACTCCAACTGAACAATTAGAGAGGGAGAGAGCTTTACTTCCAAAGCCACCCTTTGCCAGAATCAAGCAATCTTCCTCCTTGGCTTTTTTCTACAAACAAAAGGAACAATTGCAGAACATCAGAAAGCTCAGCTGAGCATGGCCGCAGCCTGGCATTGCATCTCCAGAGCGTCACAGTGTCATCACAATTCAACAGCTGAATGCAAATGTTTCTGCAAAAGCTGGAGGCTGTGTGATATTTCATTGCTAGCTGTGTCTGAAGTCTTTTGCTAACTGTGTCTCTCCCCACCTTTCTAAAGCAGAGGACTCCAGCTGCATGCTGCCTGAGCATGTCCAGCGTCGGTTCTTTCTGGCCTATGTATAATAGTTTCCTAAAGAATCCTAAGGTGTGTTGTAAAACCTATAAGCTTTAATTTGGTTAACTGGGACTGGAAGTATTTACACTAGATTTGTAACTTTTCTCACAAAGGCACCATCTTTCAGATGACTTGGGGCATTTGCACCCTAAGCCTAAACCTGCACTGAGACAACTACTGTGCCAGGCCTCTTGCTAGAATACCCAAAGATACACCAAGAAGACGGGGAGACTTGACATGATCTAATGGTTGTGCCTTTTCGTTGAGCCAAGATAACTTCCTGGAATCGCAGAACAAAATTGGACATCGTTAGAAGTTTTATAATATCCTTAGCGATATTTTAGCTCTCCTGGGAAACCAAAATTACTAGATCAAGGTTTTCAGAAAGAATTAGGCATTTTAGGAACTCAATTTCAGATTTTTGTTTTTTTCAAGAGTGCAGTTTTCCTCACCCTCCCGTCCATTCCTTATTCTTTAGCCCACCCTCTCCTCCAGAGACCCCGATGCTTTCAGAGTGCCATTTCTTTCAGTCTATATTTTTGGCTACGAAGTAATGGAAGTACCTTTAAAAGCAAGGCCCCCTCCTCATGGTGAATGAGGGGGATAAAGCTGCTGCTGAAGCAGCTGGTAAAGCTGATACTCTCAGCTCACAGAATTGGACTGAAATAGGGCTGCTGATTTTATTCATTTGCAGAAAAGAAATCCTGGCTCTGTCAAAGCTGGGGAAATTTTACAATTCACTGCGTCCAGTTTCCCTCACTGCATTGCTTTTTTATTCCTCTGTGCTGTTCAGTTCTTTTTCTACTTCTCAATTCTCCATTCAGTCTTTTACCCAGTGGGAAAATACTCCATAGTGAGCAGGGTATGAAAGAGAGAGCTGCTATTCAGCCTGAATGCTTGCAGTCTTCTCCAGAACAAGGCATGTTTACTCACCCTTTCAACACCACTTGAGGAATAAAAATATCCACTCATTTAACTAGCTGCTCACCCACTCTCGCTCCTGGGACTGGGACCAGTTTGATAAGAATGAACGTACATTGAAATAACAAACATGGTAAGTACAGAGGAGTGAGTTAGACAGCTGAGCTCCACCAGGAAAATCTACAGGTGGGGTAAGGGACTGGAAAGACTCTGTGTTCCTCTAGGATCTTAGAGAATCCCTAAGGGTAGGCACATTTACCTATTGGTAGCTACTGCTGGTTTTGTACAGTTTTTCTATGCAAACACCTCTTAAAAAGAAAAAAAATCGGATTCCACAGTACTTGTATTTTATTCTGCCCTGGAGCACTCAGGAGAAGCTCGTGGTGATGACACAGCCAATGTACCAATTAGCTGGCAAAAGCTACTTGATCGCCGAAAGGTAACCATTCACCAGTTGCACAAACACAGACACACTTTGGGGGCCAGCGGCAGCTGACAACTAATAAACCCCTCTGAGGATCTGTGCAGCAATGAATGGATAAGCTGGATTTTAGAAAGTGGAACTTGCTTAATTGAGTCCACCTTCGTATGGGTTTAAACCAACCAAAACCATACAAAACCCCTTAACATGTAAAGCAGGGGCTGTAGGATGGGTTCACCGATTTCAAGCCAGTTACTTCAGGGATTAATGTGTTTGCTTTGGTTTAAAAGCAAGGTGTTCCCCCTATCCCTCCCTTCCCCTTAGCACTGAACAAAGCCCTACAAGGTAAGTGTGTCATCCGCTAAACACAAGATTCCCACCTTCCCGGGTATGTATGTGTTGAGGTTAATTACCATGATAATATTTCTTTTTCTTCTTCAAGCCAATTCAGCTTCATGCTTTTTTTCTCTTGTTATCTTTCAGAGCATGCTCCTAGAACTATCATCTATCATGAAAAAGTAATGACATTCTGAGAAGAAATAAACCAAGGGATTGAGCACAAACTGCCTTCAGCAGAGAGATAAAAAACAGATTATCTGTTGCTATGTTCCCCTCTCCTGCCACTATAATGCTAAATTTGTAATACAGTTTAAGAAAGCAAACACTTTGTTCCTCTGTTTTATGCCAGTCCCAACCGTATCATACTCTGATTGCTGGTGTTAATGGGCAGCTCACTCCACAACTCAAGATTTTTCTCCTGTAGACTGAGCTGGATCTGCTCAGTGTGCTGCCACTGCAGGAATAGCCTTGTGTCCTTGGGAGAACATTTTGGGATGTACAACTTGCTGGGCACGCTAGCAGTGTTCATATCAGAAACCAGCCTGATCTGTAGACCTTCAAGGTAGCGGAAGACCCAAGGCACCTACAAGAAAGGGTTAGTTCTATCTGAAAGTAGCCTGAAAGGCTACGTGGCCTCTGTCTCCCCAGACTTCAGCAGCTGATGAATAAATGATGGAAGAAACGCTCAAGGAATCTGATGGGACAGAGAATTTAAGAGAGATAAAAAACCAGCTGCAGAATATGCTGCTGCTTGTCTGCCTGTGTTAACGCGGCCCTCGAGCTCCGATAGAGACTTCCCATGCTAATGTAGCCTCCTTGTAGCCAATACTTTCAGCTTCGAAACTGAAACTAAGTAAAATCAGGCGATTTATTTTAAAGTGCAAAACATCTGTGCTTCAGTTTGCTGTTCAAGAAGGTCTGCAAGGTATCACCTCAGGGTCATGAACAGCTTATTCCCTTAACTGCCTCATTAGTTCATACAGAGAAACTGAAAGAGAAGCAAAGCCAAAAAGAGCTCATTTTCAGTTTGCTAGGACAGACTAGCTCTGGAAGGTTGGATTTCTGGGTTGAAGGAGGCCCGAGAAAGCAGCGCTTCCACTTGCGTATCTGTAAAATAAAGCACCTTCCTCTGACTGTCCCTGACCCTGTTTCTGGCCACATGCTTTTTGGCTGATTTTATATATCAAGCTTATCATAGCTCGCCTTTGCTATCACCACAACGGCAAGCGATGCTTGGAACAAGCTCATTTGCTATGCCCGTCTCCCTAAGCAGAAAAATCCACTATGACTTGACACCTCTAAGGCAAGGTTAGAAAGAAAGCAGGACAGCAGGAAAAAAAAATATTCAAGCATAAAGATTGCCTGAGGTTACAGTGGATTTGTTCTAGTGTACATGATTTACATTCATATTCCGCCTCACTACAAACCCATTGACAGTTTGCCTGTGCATTTGTTTAGTATTTTAAGTCAAAAAAAGGAAATACTTAAGATGGTGGCCGTTAAGTGTCAGCAAGAACTGATCAGGGATGGAGAAACAGCTTTGCTGAAGTACATTCTCTACTGTCAGGCTATGAGTAGTAGATGTGGTGGATGCTCTGTCTTCTGACAGATTTGAGGGGGTGGGAAGCTTTCCTCATACATGCTCAACAGGAAGATAGATAAAGCTGGGGAACTCTGGAAAGTAACATGTTCGGTTTTCTTCCGTGAGAATTTTAAGACTGAGGAATCGCAGGCACGTGGCGGACGCAGTTTGCATCCCTGTGGATGGTGGTCCAGGGCACACGATCTAGGGTTTCCTGTCTGGTGATTAAAAAGCCTGGGGACCTCCTTGTAGCAGCTTGCCCTCCTCCCTGCTCCCCGCAGCAGCAGCCCAGCAAGTGTGGGGACCAAGGCAGGACAACTGGTCATGCCACTGCCCCCTTCCCAGGCCTCCTCCTGCCAAGCTGCTGAGCAGCTCTCAGGTTGTATCCAACCCAAGGACGGAGGTGGCTGACAATGCACCCTGCTGGACCCTGCACCCTGCATGTGGCCATAGCACCTAAAGGCTGCATGTGATTTCTTTTTGCTTTTCTGGATCTTCTGCAGTATAAGTGATGCCAATGGTCCATGGCACGAGTTCCTCCAAACGCTACCTTATTTGGGTTACACACAGAGATTTTCAGCTATATTTTGTTTCTACAGAGAGCTCTCTCAATTTTTCTCAGGTTTTCAGCAAGGGGGGAACATACCCCAACCCCTCCCCTTGCTTCCCAACACACACACTGACACTTCAGAAGACCAAAACAAAGACTTTGCAGAATTGCCTTAAGTCAAGCACTAGGGGATGGGTATAGGTACAGCTTATTTGATCTTCCAAAGCAACTTACTTCATCTTCACAAAGAAAAACCCTCAGCTGTTCCTGCAGCAGATAAAGATAACTGGATCCCTGGATGAAAGATGACTAGTGAATTAGCAGTGGAACCTTGTGAGTGGAGATCTCCTCATCAGTCCAGAGATTCACCGGGCACTATCAACCACATCCAACCTACCGCCACCCCCCCACCCCCCACCCCCACCCCTGGAATCTCGCCTACAACCTGCACATTAACTGAGCACCGCAACATCAATTTCAGAGTCAAGATGAGTCGATTTACAATACATAATGATATGTCTTTATTTCATCAACAGAAATGGTGTCTAGACAAAATTCAGTTAACACTAGCAATTCAAATGAATGAAAAGGGTCGGGTGGTTTTTTTTCATTTTTGTTTTTTGCACAATACTGTATTTACAATGAGTAAATGACATTTTAAATTCATTAGTTCATAGCAATGCTTTCTTCCAAAAAGGTAAAAATTCTTAGTTAACAGAGAGTAAGCATCAACAGCCACCTCATTTATTTATACAATAAAAATCACAAGAAACCACAGTCACCTAGAAAAAAAATAAAGACAAGCTTAAGAACTAGTACAATAAAATGATGCATTGAATTAAGTTACATTAATCGCATAGAATTTGTGTAAAAAGTATGTAGAAAAAACACCTGATGTAACCTGTTACAGTCATTGACCAGTTATGAGAGGTACAGAGGGTTATACAGGTAGATATGTGTGAAAACTGTCCATACTGTTTGACCTGGGGAGGAAGAGAAGAGGGGTTGCACCCCCTTGCATACACTGATAAAACCCTGTTTTGAATATGGCCTCTGAAGTTTGTAAGGCATATATAAGAGGTGCACTTGTAACCAACTGGTTCTGGAACAAACTCTTAGGGCATCCCCACCCTTGAAATCAAGGGTGATGCTTGGAACTACGAGTAAACAACCACGCATCGAGTATCACCAAAGTGTTTAGTATCATTCCTGCCGGTCTGAGGGATCCAGATAGCTTCAGGCAGAGCCAACGCAGCAGTGAGAACAGGACTGAAACCATGCATGTTTCTCTCGGGTGCATCACAAACGCAGGGGAACACCGGCCTGCACGGGAGAACCCAGCCACAACCCCGGCGTGGGGCAGCTGCCCCCTCCTCTGCCCCCCTCCTGGAGGGTGGGCTCCTCTGGCCGCAGGGACGAGCCCAGCCGGCGGCTGCAGCCCCTGCTCGGCTCCCTCCAGAACGGAGGGATCGGGATCGTTCGGGTCTGTAGCCTGGGACCGTCTCTGCTTCTAAGCGATCAATGAAATCAAACACTGCCAGTTGCCATTTCTATTTTAGGATGCTGGCTTCTTTCTGCCCTTCATTAGCCCAAAGGGACAACAGTGGCACTGCATGACCCAGGCAGTGACTTTCACCTACGGAAATGGCTCTGCCCACAGTCACCAAGATTTGCACAAGAACAGGAGTCATCTAACTGGCTTTTTAGCCGTTGTTGGGTTGGGGTAACAGCCTTATAAAAAGGCATTTTTAGCATTCCTTCCTGCCAAAAAGCGATTTTATTTGCAAAAATGGCAACTTTATCCATGTAATACCTTAAAATGCATATCAATATTTGACTTCGATATAAATAACACCTATCTTGGTGGAGTGTAGGAAAATACTGTACACTTATAGTCCTTGCAAGTAATGCCATTAAAACTTTGAGAGTAAAGGGAATAATTATTCTACAGACCACCACCAATAGATCTTTTAAATATACACACAGTATTTGAACATATGCATATACACATATATTGTATTCTACAGCATCAGATCTGATGCCTGAGTCATGAAATACTCCAGGGAGTATTATAAATATACAAATATGTATTATAAACAGGAAAATACACAAACACACAATCTGACTAGAATTATAGATGTATGTGTACGGTGTACATACACCCATTATATATATATGTAGATGTAAAATTGACTTGGACTATGTTGGCAGAGACAAAACTGAAATGAAGTCAAAATCTGTTGAGAAAATTTCTAGCAGGAAAGAGAGCATAAGTTCTTTATGTTAATAGTTTTAGTTTCACCTCACTTCCGATAAAAATAAACCACTCCATACTTAGCAGATCCCATCCTCATGCAAAACCATCAACTCCACTGCTCATACGGAGCTAAACCTTCCCTAGGCAGCCCTAAAATAGAGACTTTTGAAATGCTGCAGCCTTGGGCCACAACCGTCACCCAGAGGTACCTCCAAATGCATCTCAGATCAGAAAATAAAGGTGAAAGCAGTGCTCCTTATTGCAACAGTAGAGGACATGAAGTGGAGCAAAATGTGAGCTTGCAGAAACCTGGCAAACGTCTCACGGCAAAATTTACTCTGGGTCTTCTGTTCTGCAGACCCACCCCTCTCCCTCTCAACCACCACAGCAGTGGATCACAGGACACAGGTGAGGATGTGGTGTTGATTCTGGAATTGCAGTGCTTCGCCGTGCTTTCTTCTAGCGGATCAGATTTTATTACAGGATTATAGTGATTCCAGCATGCAGATTTGTTTTATTTACTAGGCAATCATAAAGTTACATATTAAAAAAATCTAACTATATATCTAGGCATTTTAACTTCTATTTAAGCGCTCTTTAGAATACAGACTTGACAAAGTGTTGGACTCCAGATTAACGACCACACTATTAGCATTAATCATTTCTCTGGCAGCAGTTAATCCATTTAGCAAAGTTACACATCTAGTTCCCACTCTCCTTTTTAAAGAGAAGTAGCAGTTAGCATACTAATCACTGTGGCTTGCCTTTGCAGCACATTTTACTTCCTTGGGAAAAAAAATAATACAAGGATTAGATCCAAAAATATAGTGCATCTTAAAAGCAGCATATACCCTTAAAAAGACATTTAATAAATTACTTGTACAATATATAAAATAATAGTTTTATACTGCAGCATCAAACTCTGACGCCTGAGTCATCATGTTAGGAAGTCTGTGATATAAATACTGGGATCTCCTGATAACACAGCCAACATTTTTGCTTTTGTTTTGCTTGTTTTCTGTTTTGTTTTCCCTCTCATTTTTTTTCACTACCTTTTTGTTCCAGAATCAGCTTGCAAAGAGCTTTAATTGTGTCCAAGGCACCCCTAGAGAACGCAGAGAAACAAACACATTATATAGTGTAGTACTCACCCGACAAAGCGCAACAAGCCTAAATAAAATGAGGTTTCTTGGCAATACAAGTATAGCAATGACAAAGGAAAAGGAGGACTAGATACAGACTGGACAAAGCTTCAGGGACTTTCAGACCCATGGAGGTGGTGCAGTGCCCAGCGGGGAGATGCGGCGTCACCATGCCATTTCCAAGCAACACCTGACAGGACCGATGCTGCATGCATCCTCCTTGGCAAACGCAAAGAGATTCTTACTTAAGATCATGGTGACTGCTGGCCAAACTCTTACAATTCACAAATACTGCAGCGAGTTGTTTGGTTTTCTTTCTTTCCAACGGTATTCTTGCAGTCAGTTGTTCTGACCTCATAAGCCAAGAATGGCTGGGTATGGCAACTGGCGTCCAGGTCTGAAACTAATTCTCCCAATGTCCTCCTTTAACGTTAGTTCAGTAACTGCTCTGAGAGCCGCATGGTTTGGAATAGCAAAAAAACCTCAAAACAAAATAGTAACAAAAAAACAACGACCACCACCACCACCACCACCAAAAAAACCCCACTGAAAAACCATGATACATGTAAATATAAGAAGCAATGACATAAAATCAGCCACTTCTAATGGGAAAGAATGAAATCAAACATCCAGAAAAGCTCACGGGGGAGGGAAAGAGAGAGAGAGACGAGAGAAAGGTTGAGGAAGAGACACTTATTTGAGCAGTGGTTTTAAATATCAGTTCCCAAGGTAGAGGAAATCAAGATACCCAGCACCAGTATGAAGCCAGGTCAAACCTAAGAGCTGCAGCGCAATGGGTTGTGTGGGTGGGTTTTTTAATCCGTCGGAATGAGGTCAAGAGTACCAGTTGCACATGAGTTGTTAGTAGAGTAAATCTTCATGTCAGGAAGCAAGTTAAAACTTGGTTTTATACTCATAAAACATTCTATCTATTCATATATATATATAGGAGGTCACTTAAAAATAAAAAAGGCAACAGAAAAACATCTTTAAAATACTGTGTCAGTTGACCCTTCCCTCCCACCCGCCCCCAGCCCCTCCAAGTAGCTATGACTCTATAATGTGATTCACATTTAGTTTTAAATTCTAGCTTTCACCATGGTCTCATAGAAACAAAACTTCTCTGCGAAGCACAGAACTGCTTTGCAACGTCAACAAATTCAAAGGAAAATCAAATCCCCCTCCGCCGCCACAGAGCTTCTCAGTCAGTAACCTGCAAAAGATGGCTGGGAGGGGGTTCAGATATTTTTAGGTTAAGCTCTTTTAAAAAGAAAGGACGACTCCCCCCCCTTTTTCAACCGTGTGAACTAGGAGTTTATGGCATTTGTATATTTTCGAACATTTAAAGGTAAGGATTTTGTACAGTAATGATTAATACTTAAACATAAATATTCTCCTACATTATATACTAGCTTTTCTTTGTACATGCGGGGAAAAAAAGTATTTTCAACAAACATGGCACATGCTATATGCATTTCCTCCTCGGTAGCTTGGCTACAATAGTTTGGGTGAAGAGGATAAAAGCAAGACTTTGTGGCGAGTGGGCGACGGTCCATGAGCACAGTCTGAAGATGGAAGAAGTGGAGAGAGGGAGCTGATTCCTCCTCCAGGGTCAAGATGCTGATCTACTGAGTGCCTCCAAAAACCACCAGCGCACACCTCTAGTGTAAACGTTAGCACAGAAGACCACATTATCACTTAGTGCTTCTGAGAAGCTGCTTCCCCATACTTTTTTTTTTTTTTTTTTAAATAGGTGTGAACAGCTGGTAATTTTTTTTCAGCGAGAACAAACAATATCAGCAAATACAACATCAGTAAAGCACATGACAGTTGTCGTCGATAAAGCCACGCAACCTGGCACACATAGGGCAAAGAACCACAAAATAAAAACTCAGTACATTTAGAATAATAATTATTAAAAAAAGCATTAGGAGGATGTTCTTCTGTCTACACTGTACATACAGATGTTATGCTTGGAAAGCTGCTGTCTCACACAGTCATAACATGAGTCAACATTGCTTAAGATACAAATCCAATACGGTTACAACTAAGCCAATTCACTGAGTAGTCTCCTTTGAGACAGCGCTCTTTTAGCTGTGGTTTGTGCTGAGGGCAATGCTGCAGGACGAGAGGATCCTGGAACACAAGAATTTGATGGGTAAGCTATCGAATTGGGTGTTGGCGGATGTATGTTTTGCTCTTAAAGGATACAGTGCTAACTTGACTTCTGTAAGGAAACCAAAGTCAACAGCTAGGGGTCTGATCCTGCAACTCCACCTACCCAAGCAGGATCAGACTTCACCAGACCCACTTCTGGGTCCAGTGAGGAAAACGGGTAACATCTGAGGACAGCTGAGGTGAGGCTCTGGGGAACAGCCGGAGCAGCAGTTGCTTCCATGAGTAAAGGATGCAGAGCAGGGCTGGAGAAAAAGCCCCCCCACAAGTGTATTGATGTGATCTCCGTTTGCTTTACTTCGTGGAACGTATGATGAACTGATCCAGTTGTCAAATGCTTTTTTCTCTAAAGAGTGAAATATACTTTCCCCTATAAGAATCCAAAAGCATCATTAACAGCACTTAAACTTGGTTTGTGAAACAGAAAGAAGTCTGAATATAAAAATAATTCAAGCAGATTCTCTTTACAAATTGTATAGTGAATTCAGTATTTGGCAAGACCGTTTTTACTACATAATGAGCTCCTGAGTGTTTGTCTATTAGCTAAAACTTTTCTATTTCCTTTAAGCCATAAAGCAAAGAAAACCATATACTCAAGTTATACTGAAGTCACGACTTCATTTATGAAAAGAGGTTTGACCAGAAACTCAGTGCAAGTGGCAAAGTTGACCATTACTGTACAGTATCTGCAAGAAAATAAAATAACTCCACATTGCTCAAGTGGCACGAAATGGTTGTGCCAAAAAATTGTCTATAATAAAATCTCAAATAAGTTTCCAACATCAAAATTTCATAAATAAGTACAAATCGAATGATATTGCTGAACTGCGAACCGAGAAAAAAAAAAATTATCGTGTAACAAGTTACCAAACTAGTTCTAGCATCGAAGACAAAAAGGAATGTTGGAACTTGTTTATACAATAGAAATGAAAGCTTCCAGTTTGTAGGATGAGAAAAATTGAGGCATGCAGGGACTTTTGCATATGGATATATATATTTTATATATATTATATATAATATGTACAGATTAGCTATAAAACTTTGATGTGTAAAGAAGCTGTCTTCAATGAAAAATTGAACATTCAGAGGAAATTCCTGAGTTAGGGTTTTGTGACATGGGCCACTGAGAAAAAAGCTGCGGTTGGGTCCTCAGAGGTGTTATGTCCATCCCTGTTAAGATTGAAATCAACATACAAAAACAGACAGTGTTACCACTGCTTCGTTCCCTGCCTGAGCAAGGGATAGCACCATTGTGAAGAGAACTCCTGCTTGTAGAGAGGAGGGAATACTTAAAAACAGTATTGCTGCTAAGACCACTGTAGTGTGCACCAAATACGTTCTTCTAGACAACAAATGAACACTGCCACTGGCTGACTGAAGAACACCTGACCAGGTGTAACGTTAAACTTACAAGTCACTAGGTGTAATCTTTCCGAGGTTGTTCATCTGTTGTACATTTATCAGTCATTTCCTGACAGAAGTCTACTGTGACCGTTTGGCTGCTCTGCTCTGGTGGAAGCTCTCTCTCGGGATAAGTACCTGTGTCAGCTCCATCCAACCCCCCGCCAGCTGAACAATTTTCTGCGATGTTGTTGGGCAGCCAGGGCGCTCCCAGTTGCACTGATCCTTGCTCCGAGCAGCACTGCATGCTTTCCCCAACACACTGGGAGGTCACCAGGCTCTGCTCCACGCCAGCTGGGGAGGGGCTGATGGTAGTGGCTGGCTGTAGATCCATGGGTCTGAGAACGGGGCAGTATCGGTGGAGAGCTTGGATCTGTTCTGGGCTCTGCATGTCTCGACACACTTCTTGGGAAAGACACGAGAAGTTGTCTAACAATTCTCCCATGCTTGCTTTCAGCTGGTTCCTTTCTGAGAGCAATTTCTCTTTCTCACACACCTGAAAAAGAAAGAAGGCATCTCAGGCTGAGGAGGGGCCGCCCACTGGCTGCACACTCCCGGCACATATGCAGCGGTACCCAAGAAGACCAACACGTCACAGTTATTTTCATACAGGAAGAGGGAAAGTCACAAAGACATCAGGTATTTGACCACCATGGGGTCCGTGTGGACTGCAGTTTGGGGAACATCTGGAGAAAAACATGCTGAGCTGGAACTGGACAGAGTCACAAGTTATTCTGAAGAGACTGTTAGTTCCCTTTATAGACTAAGGCTGCTTGATGGATGACACAAAAAAATTCAGAAAGAAACACTTGGACAGAGAAAAGCCACTACCCATCTAAACAGCAAGAACACAGATTTTTTGTTGCTGAAGTGAGGATGCTACAGACGTTCGGTTCACCCTGTAACTGCTGGGTCAGTCGGTCAGGCTGGGTACACCTGCTTCGGCCCGTGTGCCAGCTGAGCACCCATTACCACTGTGAGGTGTGTTATTCAGAGGAGAGGATCTGGATGTGTGCTCTGTGGCCTGTACCATGGCTTGTTTTCTTATGTCCTGGTGCTTAGTGGTTTGGGTTTGACTTAAGGTATTTTTATGAAGACGTGCTGCTGAAAACATGAAAATCCTAAAGGTTTGGTGGGCTTCTTAACGCTCAGTACAACAAGCTCAATGTCTTTTCCCCTTTGTTATGCTCAGATTCTGCCTCACTTGCTCCCAAATGTCCTCCCCTACCAACATCTAGCTCGTGTGTTTTCAGAGTTTCACTGTGTCAGTGGGCTGCTCTAGGAGGGGGTCAGGTGAGAGGCAGGACAGTACTGGTGAGGGGGAAGAGCGAAAGAGTCTGGTGGGACTGATATTTCACGCAGCATTCAACAACTGGGAAAAGGAGCTCAGGCAACAAAGCACCGGTAAGGGCCCTAGCCCTAGCTAGTGCAGGGTGCTGTGTGATGTGCTGCAGCGGGACTCATCTCCAGCTTAGACCTCATGTGGCTGGCAAGCCTCCTGCGGGGTGAGCGCTGCCCTCCCCGTGCCCAGGAGTGAGATGGAGGGGTTAGGCACGGAGCCAGACCCAGCCTGGGGTTACACCTCTGAAAAGCGGTGTTGACTCAGTGCAGACTGACTGGGGCGGCCCTGCTGCATCACTTTCTGTCCCAGGAAGGTGGGCATACAGCTTGAGGGAGTAGATGAGATTTTGTAGAGTACCAGAGCTATTTTCAGAGCTGAGCTGGTCCCAAAAGCAGCGCAGCCACGTACCTCACCTAGTAACACTGCTAAACCCAAGCTGTCTTGGCATCTGAGGTGTGAAAACTCCACAACTCAGATAATCCAACTATGGGTAGTTGTTGAACAGCTGATAGTATTGCCCTGGGTCTGAAGACGGCACTGGAAGCCTACAGCTGTGTGAATGAGAAAGAGAGCAGTGCACATGAAAAGAACCAACTGCTAAAATATTGATAAATCTATCAAGAAAGCATAAAAATAATAAAAAAATAAACAGATGCTCAAGTACATCTTGAGATAATGAATTATGGAAGAGAATATGCTGTGAGTTTGCAGGGAAAAAAGGGAATGTGAGTGGGTAGACGGATGAGTGAGGGAAAGCAGAAAAAAAATTACCTATCAAACTCAGAGGATATGACCATTTCACTCACCGTCTGCTGTAAAACCATTTGTGTCAAGAAGATGGGTGACTTACAGGAAGTAAGTGCAGGGGGCGAAAGAGGTCTTTCATAAAAAAGACCCAGCTGAGTGAAAAACCCCTTCAACCCTAGCAGCATTACATAATTCAGGAGACTGGAAATTACTGGTCACAAAGCGGACAGAAAACGACAAAGGAATTTCCAGTGATCAGGTATTGTGTGAAGTCAACTGGAGTTTCATTGCTGGTTTTCCTAAGAGTAAAAGTAAGCTCTTGAAGCACACCACCTGCTTGGAGAGTGTACATATGAGTGGAGGGCAGGAGCGCTTCAGAGGCAAAGTTAAAGCTGCCTAAATTTAATTTTGCAGCTTTATACTCTTGTACACCCTGTGACTGTCTTTTTCATGAATGCCCTTTTTCATAACGATGCACCAGATTCCACAGAATCATAGAATCATTTAGGTTGGAAAAGAACTTTAAGTTCATCAAGTCCAACTGTTAACCTAGCACTGCCAAGTCCACCACTGAAACCGCTAAGCACCACATCTGCACGTCTTTTAAATACCTCCAGGGATGGTGACTCAACCACGTCCCTGGGCAGCCTGTTCCAATGCTTGACCACCCTTTCAGGGAAGAAATTTTTCCTGACATCCAATCTAAACCTCCCCTGGTGAAACTTGAGGCCATTTCCTCTCATCCTACCGCTTGTTACCTGGGAGAAGAGACCGACCCCACCTGCCCACAGCCTCCTTTCAGGCAGCTGTAGAGAGCGATAAGGTCTCCCCTCAGCCTCCTTCCCTCCAGGCTAAACAGCCCCAGTTCCCTCAGCTGCTGCTCATCAGACTTGTGCTCCAGACCCTTCCCCAGCTCCGCTGCCCTGCTCTGGACACGCTCCAGCACCTCAGTGTCTGTCTGGCAGTGAGGGGCCCAAACCTGAACCCAGGGTTCGAGGGGCGGCCTCACCAGTGCCCAGTACGGGGGGACAGTCACTGCCCTGGTCCTGCCGGCCACACTGTGTCTGACACAAGCCAGGATGCTGTCGGCCCCCTCGGCCACCCGGGCACACTGCTGGCTCATGTTCAGCCGGCTGTTGACCAGCACCCCCAGGTCCTTTCCCCCAGGCAGTTCCCAGCCACCCTTCCCCAGGCCTGTGGCGCTGCCTGGGGCTGGTGTGACCCAAGGGCAGCACCTGGCACTTCGCTTCATTGAATTTCATACAGCTGGCCTTGGCTCTTTGATCCAGCCTGTCCAGAGCCCCCTGCAGAGCCCCCCTGCCCTCCAGCAGATCAACACTCCCCCCCAACCAGGTGTCGTCTGCAAACTTACTGAGGGTGCACTCAATCCGCTTGTACAGATCACCAATAAAGACATTAAACAGGACTGGCCCCAGTGCTGAGCCCTGGGGAACACCACTTGTGACTGGCCACCAACTGGAGTTAACTCCATTCACCACCTTCAGACTTGGCCATCCAGCCAGATTTTTTACCCAGCACAGAGTGCACCATCCAAGCCATGAGCAGCCAGTTTCCCCAGGAGAATGCTGTGGGAAACGGTGTCAAAAGCTTTACTAAAGTCCATGTAGACAACATGCACAGCCTTTCCCTCATCCACGAAGCAGGCTACCTTGTCATAGAAGGAGATCAGGTTCGTCAAGCAAGACCTGCTTTTCATAACCCCCTGCTGGCTGGGCCTGATCCCCTGGTTGTCCTGTACACGCTGCATGATGGCACTCCAAGTTGACCTGCTCTAGAACCTTCCCTAGCACTGAGGTCAGGCTGACAGGTTCCCTGGATCCTCCTTCTGGCTCTTCTTGTAGATGGGTGTCACGTTTGTTAACTTCCACTCAGCTGGGACCTCCCCAGTTAACCAGGGCTGCTGGTCCATGACGGAAGGTGGCTCAGTGAGCAGTTCTGCCAGCTCCCTCAGTACTCTTGGATGGAATCTATCCAGCCCCATAGACTTGTGTGTGTCTAAGTGGTGTAGCAGGTCACTGACCATTTTCCCTTGGAGTATGAGGGCTTTGTTCTGATCTTCATCCCTGTTTTCCAGCTCAGGGGGCGGTACCCAGAGAACAACTGGTCTTACCATTAAAGACCGAGGCAAAGAAGGCACTAAGTACCTCGGCCTTTTCCTCATCCTTTGGCACTGTTTCCTCCCACATCCAATAAAAGATGGAGATTCTCTTTAGACCTCCTTTTGTGAGTAATGTATTCATAGAAACATTTTTAATTGTCTTTTATGGCAGTAGCCAGATTAAGCTCTAGTTGGGCTTTGGCCCTTTTAATTCTCTCCCTGCATAACCTCATGACATCCTTGTAAGTCCTCCTGAGTTGTCTGCCCCTTCTTCCACAAGTCATACATTTTCCTTTTTTTCCTGAGTTCCAACCAAAGTTCTCTGTTCAGCCAGGCTGGTTTTCCTCCCTGCTGGCTTTTCTTTTGGCACATGGGCATGACCTGCTCCTGCACCTTTCAGATTTCCTTCTGCAAGAACGCCCAGCCTTCCTGGACTCCTTTGCCTTTCAGGGCTGCCTCCCAAGGGACTCTTCTGTCCACCAGGCTCCTAAACAGGCCAAAGTCTGCCCTCTGCAAGCCCAAGGTAGCAGTTCCGCTGACCCCCCCTCCTTAGTTCTCCAAGAATCAAAACCTCTATAATTCTGTGATCGCTATGCCCAAGATGGCCTCCAGCCATCACATCACCCACATGTCCTTCTCTGTTCACAAACAGCAGGTCCAGCGGGGTGCTTCCCTAGTTGGCTCCCTCACGACATATCACTACATACTGAAGGACAGCTTGCTAAATAGAAACTTCAACATTTATTTTGAAGAATCTTAAAGGGTTTTTGATTCCTGAAATTCAGCAGGGATCAGGCCCACAAGGTCACTCGTATGCCTTTCATTCATTTCCCTGTGATGTGTGTGTGTGCTGGGGAGAGAAGAGGACTTAAAAAATGTATTTTGCCTACACACAGTTGATTATGTTCAACAATAACGATAACGCCACAGGATTACGTAAAGCAAATGAACCCAAATTAATTTTCAAGTGAAGCCTACAGCTATCAGGCTGAAGCCTCCCTTGCTGCTAGTCCAGCCCTTAAGAGTGCTGCCCCTGGTGCTCTGCTCTGGAGAATGACAGACATGCACGCTCCATCATCAGCTCGGTGTAGAGGGATGGGCATGTGCAGCCAAGGCTGGACCAGCTTCTCCTGACAACCTGGACGAGGAGCTGCTCTTTCACCCTGCAGAACCTCTGACTCACCCCGCAGCACTGTGGATTATGCTTGGTGCAGAAAGCAGTTGCTCACTATTTTATTTATCTTTGATGTTTTGTTTGTTTTGCATCACTGGAGCACTACTCTGAACAATGTTTTGATTTTAATTTCTTTTTCCCCCCCAGGGCTTCAGCAGCACAGCATCTGAAGGCTTCACAAGCCTTGATGATTTAAGCCTCCTAACCAGCTTGTGGGGTCAGTGTCACCTCCCTGTTGCAGACGGGAAGCAGACAGGCACAGGCAGTAAGCAAGTAACCCCAAGTCATGTGGCTTTCTGCCATTTGTGAGGTGACAGTAACTCAGCTTCTTCCAACAGATCCCTGCATCCTTCACACTGCTTTTGCTACAGCTTGTGCAGAGAATGAAGTACAACAAAGCCCACACTTAAGGACACTTTCAACACGCAACCTGTTATGACAAGAACAAGAAGTACCCCTTCCCCAGACCCACCAAGTACAACCTACAAACAAGCATGTTTTAGATGTGCACATAGACATTTAAATCAAAGACTCCAAATAACCTTTCATTTTCATGGAAGCTGGGTACACGGAGATCTCAGTAAGGAAATCAGCTTCAGCTCCTTTTGTTCTATCTGTGTTAATGAATTGATTATCACTCAAACCCTTCGATATTCAAAGGCTGGGTTTAATGCTGGACTCCTAAATCTATGCTGCATAATGCAATTAAACTGTCCAGTACTGCACGCTGCACACCCAGGCTTCTTCTAACAGCTGAACTGGGAATATTGCATTATTTTTGATATCTCAGAAAGCTTTTAGGACTTTTAAACAGATAAGGAGGTGCTAACTCATTTTGAAGTGTTGCATTTCTCCTGCCGAATGACACACTGTAGACATGCTTTCCTCCATGACCCTTGTCTCAAGCTTTTTTTTTTTGTTGTGTACCAGCTTGCTTTCTCAATGGGCAAGGGTTGTCACGGGAAAAGGAGCAGGGCCTTGAGACCACAGGGGCACTGTCATAAAGGAGGGGAGTTTTTTCAGATAAGGTACTTATACTAAAGCTAAGATGTCTACGTTTGGCACGGCTCTCCAGGTGATCTTGTTTAGTGATGGAGAGGAACAGGCACTTCTGCTGCAGGATGAGACAAGTAAGACTTGATAGGTATCTACTTCATTGACTATGAAGGAAACCAGGACAACTAGCTCCATCAGAGGTGTCTATATTGTAGACATCTGTGTTTAGCCACCCAAGCCACACCTGAGTTGTCCATACCATGACTGAAAGAGAGGAATTTCCCAACCTGCCATTTAACCTTGCTCCAGTCACCTCACTCCCTTAGATTAAAACGTGGTAGCACCTCACTGACACTTTAGCACACAGGAGACCTGTCCCCAGACGTGCTCTGGCCGCGGAGTGAGGCATGTTTTGCTCTCTTCTCTGCAGCAGACTACTGTCAGACACAGGTCAAGGAGGGTTGGGCCAAACCAACAGTTGCCACCTGAACCTGGGGCATGGGAACAGGCCTTTTGTGTTAAATAGTCCTTGAATCACGGGAGGGGTTCCGTCCACAGTACATCAGGAGTGTCAGAGGGAAGAAGACAGCAGAACCAAGGAGGAACATACCTTAGCCATCTCACTGACCTACACTAAGGGGTGCCCACTTGTCTGGATATTCACATTCCTGGCTTTTCACTTCCCTTGCCGTTTCTGCCATTTTCTCAGTGAATGAAAGAGCTGAAGAAAAGGCTTAAAGAGCTGAAACATCCTGAAAAGGCTAAGCTGCCTTCTAGCACACCAAAGAGACAGAAAACCTCTATGTAGAGATGAAGCTGACCCTGCCATATCACACTACTGTTCGGACCAGACAACCTCTGAAGCTATCTTCATACTTATCTCTTTTGAGCACTCCACAAATCCCTGACCAACCTATTTTTATGGTAGTTAGGGATGGAAATGGGCCTCAGATGAGGAAATACCTTTGTGGATGCACTGTAAGTATCAGGGGTAAGTTATTTGTGGATGCACTGTAAGTATCAGGGGTAAGTTAAACTGCAAGAAGGGAGCTGGGATACAGGCTTCCCTCCTCTTCCAACTCACCCAACAATCTGCTCTTGAGGTATCAAAACAAGCAGATATCTAGGCCTCATTCCACTGGAATTTTGTGTGTGTATATAACACAAATATGTGTGTATAATATATTATACACACAGACACTCTAAATATTTTTGTATATTAAATTTTCACACATATACTAAAATATTTTTGTATATTAAATTTTCATACTAGTGGCTCTGCTTACTTACATACAAACTGACTGAACCCACTAAACCCTGGACAGGAACTGCTGTCAGCGCACTGCTAGCTGTGACACGAGGGCGAGCAGACCCAAGATGAGAGCAGGCAACTCACCAACTTGCGGATTTCACATTCTAGGTTCTGAATACAGTCCAGTTTCCTCTTGCGGCAGCGCTGAGCTGCAATTCGGTTCTTGCTGCGCCGGCGGACATCGTGGATGAACTCGAGCTGCTCTGAGGTTAGCTTGTGCATCTTTATCATCATCTGGAAATCATTCCTTGGAAGATCTGTGATTTGATCAACAGGAAAAGGAAGTTTCACCTAAACCAAACAAATACAAGACAAGAGCAAAGAGTCATAATTTGATTGCTGAATGCAAACCAGACAACAACCAGTAGAAGGACAATTACCTATGCTGCCGCCCCCTAAATAAACGACACACCAAGTTTTACACTGAAAAAGTTTTTAACACTCCCTTGTGGCACATTGTGGAGGTCCAGCTGGTAAGGGTCAGACTATAATTGTACTGAAATAGCAATCTGGACGAATCCCAGGTAAAAAATTCATCTTTCTAAAAAGCTCTAGTAACAGATTTCCTTGCATTAAAAGAAGGCTCCATCCACTAAAAGTCATGGCCTTTTGGAAACAGTGAAGTACCTCGCTGCTATTAACTTCAAACTAGTTTCAAGGAACAGGCTATTATTGCAGCAGGAAACCTGTCTCTGCATGGCTTGCAGGACTAAAGTTTGATTAGGTGTGAGGTTAAAAATGCAACCTGACACCTCAAGTGGATGAAAAATACCGTATTGCAATTAGGAAAGGTCTCCTACCCAGCTTTTCAACTGAGCAGTATACCATATAAGAAGAAAGGGTCAGAGGAGTGCGATGCTAAAATATATGCATTTTGAAACAAACCAATATTTGCTGACAATCTAATATTTCTGTAGATTGAAGAGCACTCTGGTTGCATTTCTTGAAATAAACCCCAAACACTCTAAAGCCTCAGTTACTTGCAATAAAACATTTTTCCTCTGGGCCATGAACTGCCATCCTGTTTTGACTGTAGACCATGCGACAGTATCTCCAGGTTCTGACTTCAGGAATTCCAACCACCTTTTCAACTCCTACTGATTATTCATTAAAGCAAAGTAAAACACAAAGCTTCTGCCAGCTTGGAGCAATGAACACATACTATCTGAAAACAAGGAGAATGGCAGGTGTACTCAAAGACTTCTGTTAGCTTTTTTTCCCAAAACTGATCGGCTTGCTCAAATCAAAGTGAGCACCTCTCCCTTACAAACCTTGCCTCACTTGTAGCTTGAGACTAATAACATGACTATCAAAAAAAATAACGTTCCTCGGTGGACTGTGTGTTTGGTGGTCATACAAGAATCAGTTGACAAAGCTGAAGGAGATGACAACTGAGTAACTCCATTGCCCTCTTTTCTTTTTTTGAGTCATACCCACACTGCCCAAACGATGGCAGTAAATATCTACATTTCTGTCCCCGTTCGGTACAATCCAGCCTTTCCAACAAGGAGACTATTCTGCGTGCAGGCTACCGAAGAAGATATGACTTAAATTGCTCCAGCGAAGCAAAAGAGATGGGTGGCAAAGGTTACATATATATATATATATATATATATATACACACTTTGATATAGAAAACATGGTCATCATCTTCAAACGGTGCACTTTAATTATTTGGAGATAAAGAAAATAACAGCATAGATTAGAAATAAATGACTTTCATCGGAGAGCTGAGTTTGATTATGCAGAACACTTTGCTGAGGACACACGTACACACAGCAGTGGCCTCTGGCACTGGCAGTCATGGACCCTCACCAGGCAACAGGACCTGCCGATAACCAGCTCCGCACCTTGTTTATAAGCTTGCGTTTTCTTGTGTTCTGTCACTGCTCTGTGCGTGTGTCCAAGCCTGGGCCAGAAATTCAGTGCAAACACCTCCACACCCTTTCAGACAGTTTCATGCCCTGAACATTGCCCCTCTGCCCCACGTGTCCAGGCATCGCTTCGTAACATGCTACTTAACAGGTCAATTTAAACCAGCAAGAAACACCAAACACTGCCCCAGTCCCCCGCTTGTACACACAAAGGCTGACCTTAGGCAAGGTGATGTGGACTACCTTGTTTACAGATTGCTAACCAGTGACATGAAACCTGTTTGAGTTCCCTTCCTTAGCCTTTGGACCGTCAACATAAACTTGGTGTCACCTGCTTTTCTCTCAAGCTTCAGTCAGAGTCTGAAAATGAAAACATCTGTGCTTTCCCCTGAAAGACACCACTGTTCTTCACTGCAAAAAATGTTCTTTCACGTTCCCAGTTTTTCCTTATTTTCTTAAGTCCAAAGTGAAAAGTGATGTTAACTTTATTTCTCCCTCCCTCTTCCTTTCAAAACATACTTACTTGCAAGGAGATGTGCTTGCAGCTGGAATGGGAATGAAAGGGAAGCAACTTAAATCTGTCAGGTAGAAGTCGTTGAAGGGAAATAGGAAAATAAATAGAAACAGATTCACAGGGGAAAAAAACCCCAAACAACAGATTGAAAATAAAATCATCTACACAGCAGGCCAGAGACTGCTATCAGTAAATCCAGCATAATCCCACTCTGTCATAGGCAGCACAGCACAGGATTAAAAATGTGAAAGGGAGAGTGGAAGTGAGTCAGACTCGTTTCCTTCACCATTCACAGCATTTTTATTGCCCGTCTCCCTCTACGAAATTAGCTGTCAACTGAAAAAATAAAAAAACCACCAAGCTTTTGGCATGGACACAGTGAATAACTGCACTGGGGTACTGCTGCAGTGAGAGGCTAATGGTGTTTTACACCAGCACAGGGCAAGACTCTCAGCTGGTATTTATCATAACAGAGTGGTAAGTCAATTTGCAAGAGCTGAGGACTGTGCCATGGGTGGGATTCGTCTGACCCACTTAAAGCTGTCTGAAACGATGGGTTGGGACTAGCTACTGTCTAGGTCCCTGCTGTTGGCATCAAGGCCAGAGAGGCCTTTGGACTGCAATGCATCCTGCATGGCTTCTCCCTCCTCCCGGCTGCAGAAAGAGCTGAGATAAGACTTAGGGAAGATGCTGCATCTTACAGTATCTAAGGTAGGTGAGAGAAACCTTACAAGAGATGTCTGAAAAAGATCTAAGATGTGTAAGATAAATCCAGCAAGTATGTTTTCTTGTAAACTTCTCTTGTTGATAACTATGAATTTTGTACAGGAAATGACTCTGTACTCTTTGGTTTGTACTATTTCAAATTAGAAATGCAAGCAGGATCTCTACTCCTTCCAGGAGTCACTCCAGCCAGAGCTAATCTCAGAGAGCTCTAAAATCTTCCCTGTCAGCACAATCACTCTTTCCCTGCATTTTTACAGCAACAGCAGAAGCTCTGTTTCTGCAACACAACAGATAAACCGGCAGTTCCCACTACTGCTGCAGCCTCTACCGCCACCGGCTCTAGCTGATAAACCCCTGCGAGATCAGCCAGCCCACCCTGGTGAAAAAGAAAACGTACGACTTTGTGGCATTTACCCCCTCGTATTAGCATTAGGATGCCAGTGCAAATGTCATTGCTTTGAGCAGCTAAGTAACAGCAATGATCTAGACAGACAGGGAGAGCCCTTGACTAAGCACACGAAAGGCCCATATATAATCAATTAATTCCTTCAAGCTTCACTAGTTAGTGCCAGCTTGGATCATACGCCAGTTACTGCTGTGCTGCTCACTTACTGTACTAGTTACTGCTACTGCTGCTCTCCTCACTCTCTTTTTCTTCGGAATAAAGGACTAAGGCCCTGTATTTACTCACCTTAAAATATAAATGCCAAGTGTTGGGAATTTCCTTATCTTATAAGTAACATTAGCTTTTTCACTCCTTTATATGTAAAATTTCAACATCATCTTCCTTGAGCTGCCAAGTCCTAGTGGAGACAATGAACTTCCCAAGCCTGGCTTAACATCACAGTAACTAAAAGTGTTCATCTATTATACATAAGAAAAAGTCATCATTATGTATTGGGCATGGGAGGGTGGAACTCAAGGTACCAGCCTGACCTTTATAAATGGTTTAAAATCTTGGTCAGGTGCTCCAGAGTTGAAAGAAATAAAACTGTTTCCTTAATGCCCGTAAAATGAAAGCCAGTTATTGAAAGCTTCGGACACTTAAAATTGCTCAGCCCTTGGAAAGCTCTCAGGATCTGCCCAAGCAATTTAGCACAGGGGCTGAAACATATCAATGTTTGTTTAATGTAGAAATGGGCAATTTCCTCCAGATAGAAGAGCCCAACACATTAATGCTGCTACTCCTAGTATCTTCCTCAGTATGCAAGTCTGTCTTCTACAAACACTCAGGAAAAAATTCATCCCAGGACAGGAATTGAGGTGTGTCCACTTGTGTTAGGGACTCGATTGCCCACACGCTAGTTCAGGCACCACTTGTGGCCCCACAGAATAGGGACCTACCTGATTTCACTCGGACAGATGCTAACTACGAAGCACAAAGCCAAGGGGCCACACTTAGTGTAAGGGGGAGGACAGGCAGGATGCACTCTAGTGGCACAGGTGAAGACTTCAAAACACCTCTTCTTTTCAGGTGTCAATCATACCATGATGGCAGAGGACTGCAAGAGGAGAACAGTGAGCCAAACAGCAAAGATCTACCATTTGTGTCAACAAACCAGGTCTGAGATGGCCTTGATCAGCAGGTCCCACTGCAAACGGCCTGTCTGATATGCCACAACACAACTGATGGCCACGTAGTTGCTCAGGGTCAACTCCAGCCTCCCCTCCTGAGGGCCATGAGAGGTGTTTGGGTCAGCAAATGCTGTCTGAGAGGGCACCGCTATGCACTTAGTGGAGGCAGCCTGGGCAACCTTTTGATTTGCCACCTGCCTCAAATAACTGGCAGAAGGGGCTAGTCCCATGGCTGAGGGCTGTACTCCAACAATCAGGAGACTGTTGGATGGCCAGGGTTCTCATCCTTTAGCCCATGAATTGGACCTGTGTTCAGATCACACACTGCCAGTGCTTAAAATGCTGAGCTGACCTCTTCCTATTCACCACTTGCATTGTCCCCAGCTTCCAGACCTTCAAATGGCACAACAATACAATACTCCTGCCCATAAACAGGCTTTCCAAGACCAGGGATAGCTCAGAAACCCCAACGGAAGCCATAGGTGCATTTGAGAGCGGCAGATCAGGCAGTGAAATGAGGGGGGATAAACTGCAGTATTTCTCTGAAAAATCTGCTTTTGCAGGAAAAAAATGAAGAACTAGAGAGTCAGTCCCTCAAGAGCTCCAGCAAGGTCTTCAGCTCAGGGCGTAACAGAAATGATTGCAGGCTGCAATGAAATAAGACAGCGTCTGAAAGGACTTTCCTGAAATTTCAGACTTGTAATGGAAAACTCTCAGTGTTGTAATCCAGTAATTCTCTGCTACCGGCATGGATACCACTCCTACTGGAGAAAGGAAAGAAAACAAAACTGCCATGGAGTTTATCTTGCAAGACCGATGTTTGACGACACTCCATTTAACCAGATGTTGCCAAACACAATTCCCAGTGCTCTGCTGATGCACTGAGGATCCTGATCAGAACATCCACCACAGAAGAATGTGGAGAGTAACTTTCTCATTTTCAAATTAGTAAACCTAGTAAGATCAGGCAAGCTGGGGTGACCAATCACCAAATTCTGGGGCGGAATTATATAAAAAAGCAAGTTAACACCTTGACATGTATTTTTCTTGGTTGTCCTTCTTTCTACATATTACTTTTAACTAAGTTGAAATATTAAGAGCAAAGAAGGCTCAGGTTAGGTAACTCAGCACTGCTCCAGCAGACTTCTGTTAGAACAGCTTTGGTTTACCCCCTTTTACTGGGGCTTTAATACTTTGCTAAGCATCAGCAGATGAACAGAGAAAGGGCGGCTGCCTATTGCTTACCATGGAGGGGTCTGGACTCTCACTGAAGGTTATTTGCCTACAATATCCTCAGTGTTCCAATTGCATTCGCTTTGCCTTTATGAGCATTTCCTTTGAAAAGTAAGTCTCTAAACCAGGTGGGAAATTCTTTTGAAAGACACATTTATGCAATTCTCTAGATAGTAATAGTTCTTGGAAAACTCCACCTCTTACCTCCTCCTACCCTTGTTTATTCTTCTCCTAAGATAACTCACTCATCAAATTAGATCGAGCTGAGATTTTTTTAACTGGTTTAGTAGTATAATATTTTTACAAGTTTTCTAGCCGAAAAAAACCCATAGATACTTGCTGAAGGAGTATCAAGAAAGTAGGCAGTGCTGAAGTTTCTGTTCCTAAGTAGGTTAACAGATTGACAGACTACTTCCTTCTCAACAATTCATTATTTCAGGGCTTATTGTTTTGTTGTTGCTATTTTAAGCAGGATTGTCAGAACCTGCCTGCAAGCACTGAGCATAAGTATTCGCTCTAGTATTATATGCCAATAACTGATTTGAACAACCTGTTGGGGCCTAAGGGAGCTGGGTGAAAAAAGGAACACAAACTGTTATATATTTCTTTAAAGTCCCAGCAGCTCAAGTAACAGCCCTGTTCCTGCAACTCCGTAAGATGGGAACAACCCATTTGCTGCTTCTGTCACAAAACCTTAAGAAAGGGAAATCTCAGAAAATTCTGGGTGGCTCCCTTAACAGGAAGGAAAATGAAAGGCAAATACATCCCAGCGAGCAGTTAAGAGCAGTGTTACAGGGACGGCCACCTCCTGGGACACTTGTGACTGCAGTCTGCACCCCCTGTGGGGCAGGGAGGCCGGCCATGGAGAGGGGTCACTTGTACCCACCCAGCACTCATGCCAAGCCCTAGCACTCCTTTGGCACTGAACAACTTGGGCACGTCCTCCTGAATGGCATCTGTCTGTGGGAAAGCAGAGTGCCTGAAAATAAGCAGAGAGAAGAAACTTTTCACCTACTTCTCACACAATCAATACACTGGCAAATGATGCTTTGTGACATTACTTCTGGAAAAGACAGCACTCTGGGACCCAAATCAAGACCAACAGAGTCCGAATTCCAGGGGAACTGAGCAGCCCCATGAGATAACCAAGGGTCAGAGTCCATCAGGCTTATTCCCATTAGGCCATCCCACCCAAACCAAAGCCCACCTGTAGCTCAAGAGCCTGCGTGGCTGCTCTCCAGAGGGGTGAGTGCCTGCATGTCATGCCCAGCTATCTTATCAGGTGCTTTTTGAAGAGAAGTCCAGCAAACACTGTGTGATTTGATATGGCAGGGGGCAAGGGACCCCATCTGGAAAGTCATCAGGACAGCAAGGGCAAACTGACAATTTCAGGAATGGAGAAAGATTGCCATGCAGCTTGCAGGAAGGTGAAGAACAGAAAGCAGCCCATTTCAGACTGCTGTGAGTCTCTCCTGCTGTTCTAATGGCAGCCAAACTGCTAAAAGTAGGTAGAGCGACTTACACAAGAACTTCCTGCTGCTATTAGAGATTTTCTGCTGCCTGGTTTAACATATTTTTCACTGAGGTTTCTACAGCAGCAGACCTTCAAGGATTGCAGGACATACACCCCAAGTCGCTGTATAAACATGGCATTGTTTAATGAGGCTGCAATGTCCTTTCTCGTATTGGTAACAACCTTTACAAATGCATTTTTCAGAAAAAAATCTAGTGTGATCTGTTTACCCGTAGTTTGTTCAGAATAAGTGCAGTGCAGCCTCACGGAGCATTGATTTCCTCACCACATTTTTAATGCCTAGCAGTCCTAATCAAAATGCCCTGACAAAAAAAAAAAAAAAAAAAAAAAAAAAAAGCACCTTATCAGCAGTCCCAGGGAGTAAACTTGCTCACCACAGTGCAGAAAATCCTCCCGGGAGGAAACCAGCAGCAAACCCAGGAGTGTAGCAAACCCTCCCTACCTTTGCCCAGAGCCGGAGAGGTCTGCCTGCCAGCAGCACAGCAAGATGGCTTCCCGTAACCCACCCATTGTCTCCTCTTGGGAAAGTCCCTCCTCTCATCCACAGCCTCCTGCACACATTCACGTAATTTTATTTTTTTTTCCAGGAAACCACCACCAGTCCCCTATAACCTTCTCATTTGACTCTTCTGGGCTTGTGTCTGCTGCAGCATCTCCACACAATTAGCCAATTATGACAGCTAATTAATCATCTAACCCCAAAAGGCTAACCTCCTGCCCTCTTTGCTGCCTCATGCTGCTCATTAGCCCTTGCTGAGCAAGCAGCACACGTGGGTGGAGACCCGATACTCTTCCCAGTCCCACTCCCTGCTCCCTTCCACCGCTTGTAAATTTAGGCAGGACTTCACCAAGTAACTTTGGTGTGGCCAAGCAGATCAGTTCTGTTGTAGGGCTTCCCAAATGAGGTCCCATGCGGCCTCCCAAGGAGATTCCTCCCCCTTCTGCGTTGTCCCCAGCTCAGGACATGGGGACAAACAAAAACTGTCCTCTCAAAACCACTGGTACAGCACGACAGGGATTAGGACACCACAGGCTCCCCTTCCTGCTCTTCAGCCCTTCCTCAGAGCTAAGCAACCAGCCAAGGGAACCAACCACATCTGTCTGAAAAGGTGTCTTCCAGAGCCTGGGATGTAGTTGGAATAAGGATTAGGGGATAAAATGAAGTTCAGTTTTTTTCATCCCTAGCCCACAACTATGCCCACCTGGTTTGGAACTGGGCACTCACAGCGTGTGAACCCCCCAAGCTTGCACTCGCTGCTCCCCATGCTGAAGCACGAGCTCTCAGTGGAGCATTTCAGCGCTACTAGAGGGGCCAGATATGCGATTCCACCTAGATGCTCTCCAGGTCATGTGGTTTCCCAATGAAACTCTATGAAAACATCCAGTCTTTTTTTTTTCCAGTTTCTGGGCTCCACAACACATCCCCATAATTTAAGTCTTCCCTCAAACTGGTGACTTCACACAGGCAGTTTATTCGATCACAATTAGCCAGTTATCACCACAGCATCTCCAGCTGGCCCATCTCTTAGTTTTAGAGCAGGCCCTCTTCCTCGTCCCTCTTGGGGGACTGCTGCATTCAGTTCACAGCTTGCTCTTCAGCGCCAGACCACCCCCTTGCCATTCTCCTAACAGTCCTGGAAATTAAAAGGATAACTTCTCTATGAAACCAATTATGCAACAGCTGCCAGAGCTCACCACCAAACAAAGAGGTCATGGGCAGGAAACACCATCTCGGTTGTCACTTAATGGAGGTGAAACCCGTTACCTGCGTGTGCAAGACACACACACACACACGCACACACACCCTACACAGAGGGAAGATGACTTGCATACCATTCCCACAGCTGAGGGTGGCCAGCTATGCAACTGTTCAAGTCATTTCAACCTCTTTCTCCTCCCACTCTGTCTGTCTCCTCTACTCAGCTGTTAGCAACTGCAGCAGGGGCTCTTTGAGCAGGCTGCCTGACCCCTCGTGTCGCTCCAGGGTGCTCAAACACACCAGCAGCAGTAACAAGGGGAGCTGGAACCCCCTCTGCAAATTAAGGATGAGCAACGGTGCTTTGTGCTGCGCAGGTGGGTGAGGGAGGGAAGAGGGCAGGACACTGCTAGCAGACTCCTAAGCACATCAATTAGCAGTTTGCTGTTGTCCCATACCCAAACTCTGATAAGCACCAAACACCTCGTAGGTCAAGCAAACCTATTTACGTGAAGTCAACCATGTGCACGCAGCTGACAAGGGAATAAACAGAAGTTACTCTTGGGCTCTATAAACAAAGAAAGTGCTGGGGAAATGCCAAGTCATTTGAGAGAATCAAGGAGCGATTAATTGGGTCACGACAACTGCGATATATGTACTTATCTTAAATCCCTACCTCATGCCCTCTGTCTTGCACAGGACATGATTCACTGTCTGCTTCTGAGAATGACCCAGACTCATCGCTGGAGTTTGTTCCATAGGATGGCTCACATTTAATCTGGGCTCGGACTGGGTTGTACAATCCATCCCCCACTACACCGGGCTCCTGGTGCTCGGGCGCCAGGAATCGGGGGCCTTGGGAGCAAGGGGAAGAGGAGAGCTCGCAAAGACGCAGACTGCAGGGAGAGCCGCCGCTGCCGTCCTCTGCGTACGAGTAGGAAGAGCACGAGCTGGAAGTCCTGGTTCTGGTTTCCAAAGGAGGAGAACGAGGGCAAACTTTAATTGGCACTGGACAGCTCGTGTTCGGCCGCATCCTTCCCGGCAAGTGATCAGCTGTCAGTCCACTGTGCGAATAGGTCTGAGAGCTGGGGAGAGACTGGCTACCGCCAGCCCACAGACCCTTTGGCACAGTCTCAGTGAGGTCTTTGTCCAAGCTGCTCACACCAGAATATGAATGCACCGAAGTGTTTACTTGGTCACAAGCATTTGAAGAGAATATAACACTCCTCCTGTCCAGCTCCCCTTCTTGCTTACAGAGAGTTTCAAAGCCAGGCCCCCTGAGTGGTGATCCCACTGTGAAGTTGGAAGCATCCTTCTGCATGGCATGGGACTGTCCATAGTTCCCTGTGAAAGGGATGTAATCAGTTTTGTGGTCACCCTGAGTTGTCCCTTTTTCAAAAGGGCATGCTGGACTCCTGCCAAAGTGCTGTTGGGAAGTGCTGGGGAAGCCAACCAAATCTATGCTTTTTGTTCTGTTGAAGAAAGACCGCAAGCAAGAAGGAGAGGACCCACTTTTCGGCCTGTCAACGCAAGTGGGGCTTGGCTGTTTCCTGTCCATTTCAACATCCCCCTCTTTATCCCTGATGTCAGGTTCATCTCCAGACAGGCAAAGTGTGATGCTTTCTTCATCGTTCTCTTCATTCTGAGGCTCGCTTTTTATCTGCCCCATAGCAAGTCCTGATTTGAGGCCATTTCCAGAACTCTCTTCGCTGAATGTGCTTGCAAAACCTGAGGTACTGATGTGTGATGTGTTGTAGACATTCTTGGTACAAGCAAGCTGGTATTTCTTGTATCTGGGGTACCGTGTTACTGCATCTTTGTCCAAATTGTCCTTGCTGTCTCTCAGCATGTCAGAGTCAGGCAGCATCCCTTCGCCTTTGTCTGCTCCAGCAACAGTGGTTTCAAAATTGAACGGCTCTTGGTGCACCCTCTCTCTTGGGCAAGATATTTTTGACGTCTCCGATTCCATTGTCTCCTCCTCATCTCCATCTGAGTTCTCCTCATCGTGCATGCGCTGACAGGTGGTATCTTTTTTGCACAGGAACAGGCCATCTTCGTTGTTCAGCAGTTGTGTCTGAAGGAAGCTGAAGCAGGAGTCCTCCAGGTTGTGCATGCGCAGGAATTCAGCGCAGTGGATGACCTCCTGGATGTTTTCTCTGCTGAGTAACAGCTTAGCAGTGTAGGCAAACTGTAACAATGGACCAAATCCCCTGACAGTGACCTGGAAAAAAAAGAGAGGGAAATTGCCAGTGTTACCATCAGCTCATGATATCATCCCAAATCCTTCATCGCGCAGTCAGACAACCTAACAGATAGAGCACCCAGAGAGAAATACTGCTCAGTACCAGTTATTTTTCTACCATGCCAGCAATGATGCTACATCCAGTAACTAGCACTGCTCCCTTTATGTTGCTTCTGTACATCACTGTACAGGTTGCGCTGAGCACTATTTTTCCCAGGTATCTTGAAGACCTATTAACTAAGCCTCTGCTCTAATAAAAGACTGAAAAAATCAGACTGGTGTGGACACTGCTGATTCTTGAAATGGATCTTATTTAACTGTGGTGCAGCACACTTCCATGAAAGTACCAGTACAATTTTGATTCTTCTGCCCTGATGGAAGGTCTGGTGAACAGCGGTTTCAACCTTAAGATACCACTTAAATCCCAAAAGTGTTTTGGGAAGGAAACATTTAATATTACAGCAAAATTCAACAGAAAATACCCTTCTGCCTCTTTGAAAAGCAAACCGGTTTCTTTTTTCTTCTCGAACTTTTGCAAGCCATTGCTGAATAAATAAGAGGTAAGTACTGACTGCACAGCTCTTTCCTCCCTCCCATGGAGATTATTCTCCTCATGCTGCTCCTGATTTTAGCGAGTCTAAGGCAGCTAACAGGAAAGAAATCCATATTCATAGTTCAATTGATAAAAATCACTCCGAGTCTCACCTCAGTACTTAATTTTCCACCATTTTATTTGTAGAAAGAGTAACAACTGTTTCCAGGAGACTGATCTCCAACCAACTGTTCCAGGTCTGAGTTATGCACCACTATTCATCCTTTTTTCTTATTGTACCAACTACATTTTACATCACATATCCTATATAAAAAAATGCACACTTCTCCCCCACCCTGATTTTTTTAAAGTGGTATCTTCACACATTACTATCAAATAACTTGCTAAGACACATAGTAAACTATAAATACCGTTTATTTTTTCACCGAAAATGCACCGGCACTAACTTGCATTGCATTTTTTCCCCCAATGGGCAGGAAAAAGAGGTCTACCCTTCATGAAGCAATGAGAGGTGGCTTTAAAACCAGGGCTCACCATCAAGGATAAAGGCTTCTCCATAAGAAGAAGATTCAGTGGTTTGGCCACTAAGCTGGGATTTGGGAGACCATAACTCAATTTCCCATTGCACCAACCACCTTCTACATGACCCTGGCAAGTCACTTCAGTCTCAATTCACCAAGACACCTTCTTGCCTTGCTTGCAAGTAGTATTCCCAAATCTGAGTTCCCTGTGCTCTGCATACCAAGGAAAAGCATCTCGATAGGATTGAGAGCAGCCAAACACCTGCATGCCTATGTGAGGTCGGGATGCACAGTCTGCAACCTCCTTCTGGCTGTAGGCATCTTCAGTAGGTGTTCCCAGTTCAATTTCTTCTTTTCAAACAAAGAAGAGAGAAAGCACTACTGTCCCCCTTTTGTAAAATGGCCTAAAGATCAGAAGAGGGACCTAGAAAGTAGGAAACCAGGCCCCTTCCTCAGGCTGTGGGGATTAATTTCCCAGCTCCTCGGAAGGATATCCTATCCAGTAGGTATGGGAGACCCTGAAGGTGAGCTGTTCTTCCCTGTCCTTCCAATTCAATTAATGCCACTGAGCAAGAAGCTGTTCAGGAGTTTGGTGAGACATCAGACCATGGATTTGTGATGGTCTTATTTGTGATTAGCATAAATGAGTGAATAATTTGGTTCATCCCAATAAAAAGCCTACAAATGGCCTCACTGTCTTTGATGATGTGGTAGAGCTCACAGATTTTTATAGAAAATCCTGACTTCCAGAAAAAAGCCTTTGTTATTCATAGATCTATACTTGTGATGCTGGATTATGAAGACAGCACAAGTGGTGCAGACTTTGATGGAGAGAAAAATATTTTAAAACACCTCTAAAATTGCTCCCAATAGCTTTTCCATACATAATATAACTGCTGTATCTGCTATTTTAAGAAACGGTGCATTTTCACGCACATACTTACACACTTGCACATTCCTGTTTTACAATATGCCTCTGGCACAGAATTGCCTAGATTCACAGCTGGCTATTAAACTGACTCTGCTTTATCAGTGTTACACTTTCCGCCTATTTGTTAGATTATCAGCTCAGTAAAAGCATATCTACATTTTATCTATGCAGCATGATTAACAAAATTGCTTGGGAACTTAATAAGCTACTCACAGGCCAATGTTTCTCTTTGGTAAGATCATCAGTGTGGGGGCTTACATATTCCTACACATCTTGTAAGCTCCACAGCAGCATAGGTCTGTAGGAGCAGCCATAAATACCGTCTGGGGTTTTGGGGTCCCTTCTGACAAGCAGGAACCCTGGAGCACAAACCCAGCTCTCCCGGCAGTTGTGGCACTTGGCCACTAGGTGGGATGGCTGGAAAGCAAATTCAAATAATTCCCTGCGCTGGGCCAGGGCTTCACCTGCCTGCTGCTGCCCCAGCGCAGGCACCCCGCAGAGCCTCCGACTGACTCACGCCGTCCCGCAGCAAAGGCTGTCTCCCACGCTGACTCAGGTTTTTGCTCCCAGTAAGCCACCACGCCAACAAACAGCAGCAAACAACAGCTGTTACAGCTGCTCTGCACTGGAAGTATCAGAAGCAGAGCCTAAGATTGCGCTGTGGGCTCCCCAGGGTGCCCAGCAGATGCCTCAAGTGAAGGACGATGAAAATGCTGGCCAAACGTGTGCCCTGACTTCCTTACAAGATTTTACCCAGCAACACGACTTTCCTTGCTCTCAGATCCAAAGGGGGAAATTTTCTTTTCAAGTACCCGGTGCTTGTCCTTGCTCTGAGAGAGGAACCTTTCAAGGGCCCAGCGCTTGAAACTGCATAAACAATAACTTTGGTAACAAATGGATACAAAGCTTGCTGCCAAGTGTGAAAGCCAGTGCAATCTCTGTCCAAATATTGATTTGGCTCCCGTGGTGGGTCCCCTGTCTCAGCCTCATCAGCTTTGGGGACCACTCGCATCTGATGTATTCTGGCAGGAAGGCTGGTATCGAGGAGCTGGAGCGTGGCTATGGGCATTGCACGCTAGGAAAGAAAAGGCTTCAAAGCTGCACGTATTACCATCACACATGCATTTCTGTAGGAAGAGGTAAGAACAGTCTTTTAAAATTATTTGACCTGACTGATGCATTCCAGTGAAAACAGTTAGTGAAACCAAGTTGATCCGTGTTTACAGAAGGAAACAGATCATTTCTCTGATATAACAGTCTCCATTTACAAGTGAAAGAGACCTTTGCTGGATGGGTAAAACGCATGCCAGCAACAATCTCAGTTTTTTGGGTTTTTTTGCTCTACTGTAAATAAGATGCCATATGTCCAAGATTTGTTTGCTTTTAAACCTTATTTTCCATGCAAATTAGTGTTTAAGTAGGCAGGTTAATTTGTGGGAACCTCCACTGGGCACCTTGTCCAAGCTCATATGCCAAGTCACAGCTTCCTTGCCCTCCGATCATTCGCCTTATTCCAATTTCTACCTATTCCTATTGTTTAAATGGAATCAAATGGCTACAAGAAAACCAAGCAAAGGTGAAACATACATACAAAACAACAACGCCCACACAGGCAAGAAAAGCAAAGCAAAGATCTCAGCTTTCCTTTTTCTTCCAAGGCAGGCTAGGAGAGGACTTCTGTACTTGAAACACGTCAAACACCCCACCAAGTCTAAGGACAAATCCGTTTATTTTGCCTTGCTCCTGTCCCCCATTGGTCTTGTATGCATTAACCCCCTTCTGCACACCTAGTGCACAGAGGACACGGGTACTGCAGCCCTACCTAAGCCATGTGGCACATCTCGCTCTACAGCAAGCCAAGAGATCAAGCACTGGGGATCCATGTGCAGCTCCTGCTTCTGCCGCGCTGCCACAGATACACCATGCTCAGCATGTGGTATGGAAGTCTACGTCAGTTCAGCATTGTGGCAAAAACAAGCCTGACCACTAAGGTGAAAGAAAGAAAGTTAGTTCTCCAGCCCTTTATCTGCCACTTGTCTTTCAGATTGAGCTAGCTGAGCCAGGGGATGCGCTTTTTATGTCCATGCCCTCATGAGTTTATGATACTGAGGAATGGCCTGGAAATAATGCAATGATACAATCACCGTCAAGAGAGCTGTTAATCAGCATTAGCCATATTGAATTTACTGGAAAAATACAGACAGCAGCCCTGCAGAAAATATGCATGCAAAAACTATTTTAGTTCAGTCCGACACTGCTTTTCTCCTTACAGAGTCCTGTGGAGTGCGATGCTCTGGTGAGTTTTAATTGATTTAAGTGACCAGACTTCCACTGCTTCCTTTGGGAGATCATTGCCAGACTCTACTTAAAACCTCCTTGTGAGGAAATCTTCCTTCCCTTATTTTCCTCCATCATCTCTCATTATATTGCCTCGATACATTCCAGGCAATGCTTCTTCCTTTTGGAGAAATAGTTGTATTGTTGTTACACTCTCTGCCTTCCCTTCTTCTTTGGTTGGTTTTATATCATTGACAAAAAACTGGCTAATTCAAGGGAAACTATTGATCACTGTCAGATGGGAGAATAAGATGCTGAGATGAGAGTCAGCAACGAGACACGATAGTGAAGAAGGCAGCATTACAGATGCAAATATAGAGCATTTTTAGCACAGCATTTTTCTAGTACTGGACACGTACTACTCTAAAATTAGGAAGAGGGCTAGCTCACTTCCATGTTAGGAACACTGTATTTTCTTAAGGGACTTCTAGGGCAGAAATTCTATTTTAAATGTAGTTGTACACACCCCCACAGGCACTACAGGAGACACAGCACTGTGGGTGAACTCTCTCTCTGGCTCCCCATTGTATCGGGTCTCCTCCGTGACGGCTGACCAAGCGCCTCGTGGAGGCCTCCGCGCTGTTTTGAACACATGGGACGTGGCCTCAGAGCACATGCAGAGGTCTGCCATTTCTGCGGATGGGCTGGCCTCACTGTGCGCTGCAGAGTTCATCGCTGCATGCTCATTAGCTGGCTGACCAGACTTCCAGATGTCTCAAAATCCCAGACAAGTAGACAAAATCCTCCAAGTCTGCACAGACGGTATTTCTTAACAGGGGGGAAAAAAGGTTATTTCCAAGGGAAACATGGATGTCTGGTAACCCTGCTCCGAATGGCATCTCCATGAAAAGCTTCATCTGAGGCCGGGAAGGACAACCCCTGCAAAATGCCAGCAAGTCTGAGTTCAATTTAAAGAGGGGAAAAGTGATTAAGGGCAAGGAAAGATCACTGTAAACATGTAGGAATGTACAACTTGGCAAGGCAGTATCTAAAATGGAGCAAGAGAATGTTTACAGTCATCTGATGCATACTAACATCAAGAACAGAGAATTGTCTACTTTGCTATGGGGTGCTGTTGACGACTGCAGTGAGAAGAAACTGAAGAAATGAAAATGCAGTGATTTTTTTCCTGACTCTTAACCTAACAGCAAACTCAGTGAGATCCTGGAAGGCTTTCCAGGGAAGATGATGGATACTTTATGTCTGAGTACTGCAAAGTAAAACTAACAAAGCAGAACCTTGTTTTGGCAAGGTAGGCTTTTCCAGGCCTAATCTCTGTATTAACGAGGGCACAGTGCCAATGATTTCTAGAAAACAGCATCAAAGTTCAACAGCAAATGTACACGCAATTGTTCCTTTTCAAATAAAGCATACCTGGGGCATATTCAAAGAACAAGCTTATTGGCAGTGATGTGGGAGGGCAGAGCCCCCTCCTCCCCTCTGGGAATATGGAGTTCTGCAGAACATTAATTGCTAAATCCTGCCGAATTGGGGATAAATTAGATGTCAGACCTTCAGACCCACAGAGAACACAGAAGTCCTGACAGAGCAGCACAGGCGCAGATTATTATCTTTATGCATCTGAGTAGTCTTGTTGAAATCAATAGGAGTACTGATAGGTTTTCTATGAAGCATACAAGCTGCTTGTAGGATTATGGATTATGTTTTTAGTGTTTTGATTTTCAGGTTAAATTCATCACCAGGCACCTAAAAACAGTTAGAAACCCCGCATCTCTAATCTCCAAACATCGATTTAATTGTTAAGCCATTTTGTGGGGATGGAAGAAAGGAAATTGAATCAAACCTCGCACGCTGAATATCAAATCCCAAACTAAATATTAATTTAAAAAAAATGGATAGAAACATGGAATAAATGCAACCATTTCTTGCAGAACCCAAAATCAATCTGTTATTCACAAACCATTTTGTAATGGGCTTACTGTGATACCCATGCTGTTAACCTTTCAGTGTTGCTGTTGCAGTCTAAAGGCATGTGTGGAGACCTTTAAATCCATCGCAGCCCTGAAGTTTGTCTAATTAGCCCAAGGATGTAGCAAACAAACCACTAACTTCTCACTCAGCCAGCGTGTTCCTAACACTACAACTTATATAATCAAACACATGCTAGAAATAGGAGATAAGATTAGTGACAGTTAACTGCTGCTATTTTTTTCCACAGCCTGAAGAAGGTCTCTGGGATTAAATATTAACTCTAATCTTATTTGCTAAAATTAGCGCACACTGTATTCTTTTTTTTTTTTTTTCAGCCAATTGCAAGTATAGAGCAGAAGTTATTTTCAGAGTGTAATCTGATAACCAAAATCGGTCACCAAAGCTGTTATTCCATTAAGAGTTAAGAGACTTCCCAGTTATTTACTTAGTTATTTTTACTTGGGATGGTGGAGCCTGGCAGATCCTGTTTTCCTAGCTTGAGCTTATTTGGTTTTGGAAAACTCTCTGAAATATTTAAATACATTACTAGGCTCAAACAGGTTAGGCACATGTAAAATGGTGCTAGACATCATGCTTTGTTCCTATATATGCACAAAGAAGCCAGCAACAGTCAGGAATTTTTTTGAAATTGTGATCCTTTTATATAGGGTGGGAACTTGGAGGAGGCAGCAGAAAGTCAGAAGAGATGATAAACAGCAGAGTACTTTTGTAAGCCAATGCCATGCTGGTATTTTACTGCATTTCCCCCTATTCCATTTAACAGCATTTAAATGTTCTCTCACCAGCAGCCTGTAGATGTATTTCCCCTATTTGCTCATAAAGTGAGAAGCTCCTAAAATGAGTAATCACTCTTTAAAATTCAACTTGGACAAGAAGCATCAGATGGTGCTATTTGTATTATCTGGGCTTTTAAACAAGAGAGGAATGTACAAATCACTAATGGAGAAGACTGATGAAGAGAGGCCTTTGTTTTCACTATAAACCCACTTCTTTAATTAAGCAGATACCCTTCTGGCCTCAGTTTAACATTCTGGCACTTCAGGTAGCACGTACAGATTTGGGTGGAAGAGTGACCCAAAGTCCAAGTGACAGTCTGGCATCTCCCACATCGCATCACATCGCATCACATCACATCACATCACACCACATCACATCACATCACACCACATCACATCACATCGCATCACATCACAGGGGTGGGAGGCCACCACACTGCCACCATGACAGACACCCCTGGGCACGAATGCATGCCAGGGGAAGTGAGAGCTTGGACACATAACTCCTTTCCTTGAAAGGATGATTCACCCAATTTATTTTTATAATTTTTTTTCATGAAAAAGTCCCACTGAAAAAGCTGCCACCTGCAAAGCCACACTGAGCCCGGACTAAGGGGCATCCCAGTATCTTTCCAGTGCACCTTCCACAGCAGCCTCTTGAGGTGTCAGGCTGAGAAGTTCAAGGAGAGGCTTAACTCCCTTTAGTGGTACTTCTTTGAAAGATGCCACATTGAAAGGGCTCGTCCAGGTTCCAATTTTGTACTTTTGAAAACAAAAAATGCACAGGTGCCCCCCTCAGCCTTCCCCCTTGTTAGTTCCAGCTTTCGGCCAGATGACAGAATTACACTAGAAGCCCTGACTGCCTATGTGAGGGTATTTACAAATCGAGGAGGAAACCAAATGACTTCTCATTTTCCTCTCTCTGGCATAACAAAGACGTCCAGGGGCAGCACTTCAAAGGGCCTCCTCCCTCTCCACTTGCAAAGGCATGCAGGGGATGCAGGTGCGATTGCAGGTGAGATGAGGAGGAAGGAGAGGTCATTCACACCAGGCTCGCCTCCAGGATGGGGAGCAATAATTACAACCCGTGTCCATTGCCCTGTGAGAAGTGCGTCAGAGCTGATGGCAGGGCAAGTGGCTCAGAATTGATTGCCAAGCGTAAAGATGGTGTAAACAGCCAGCAGATCGATGCCTGTGTTATTGGTTATGTCAGCGTTCGACCACACATGACTAACGGGTGAAATGTAAGAGTTAAAGCACCCACATACTTGGGTTTTTCCGAATCAAATTAACTGTGGAAATGGCCCTAAATTTGCGGCATTCTCCAAAAATCCTGGTCTCCAAGCCTGAGACCAATAGTGTCGGATGAACCAAAGGGGGAAACAGAATCAGAAGACATCTAAGAAATAAAACAAATAAAGTTCATAGTAAAAGTAAGAATAAAGTAATCTCTGGTCCAACTGCACTGCTTATTTTAATCCACAACTTCCAAGTAGAGTTACTGAAGCCCAACCAAAATTGTTTTGACCTTCAAAAGCGAGACTGGTTTCAAACCAAAATGAAGAAATTACTTTTGGAAATCCTGACAGTATCCCTGGGCATTTTCAGCATCCTTCCCATTCCTGAAAATTTTAAGGGGAAACTAATCTGCTGAATTTGCCTCACCTTTCAGAAAATACACTGCTTATTGAGAAGGTAGAGATCACTAAACATACCAACACTTTGCTGCTGGCACACTTCTGTGCATGAAACAGCAGGCACCTTTACCAAACGTGCTTGCAAAACCAAACGGCTATAGAACTGGAAGATCCAGTGTTTTTCCATAGCAGGGATGCACTGCCTGGATCACACCTACTCCAGCCACCACTCGCTGGCAGATGTCCCCTGGCACATCCCATTGGGCAGCTCTGGGGTTTACCATTCACGGTGGTTTGCTGAGCGTAAGGGGATATTTGCTTGCATGGCCACCACTCCTCTGGGCCACAGCCTGACATGAGAAGCTGGGCAGTCAAGGGAAGCAGGTGGCACCAGGACACACCTCCCTCTGCCACTCACTGTGGTGCGACACCTTTGGCAAAACAGCACTTGGGTTGGAGACGGGAACTTCTTACACCCCTGCAAGCAAACGTGCCACATGATACCCGTCAGAGCCTTTATTTAAAACCTCACTCGGTAACTGGTACTGAAGTCAAACACCAGATCACTAGACTGTGAAGAGAGTGCTGCCTGTAATACTATGCATCAAATGACAGTTGCAGTGCCCCTGTTTGGAGAAAACACCTTAATGAACTTCAGCAGAAGGAGACAATTCTTTCCTAACTAATTATGTAGTTTGGGGTATGTTGCCAATGGTAGAGGCTTCCCAGGGTGGAACTGGAGAACACAGAAAATTCAAAATTAAGGCCAAGAGAGCAGGCAAACATAGGTGAAAAAGCCTGGGCGAAAACTTTCAGGCTGCTGAGGTCAGACTCTGGGTGGAGGCGTTAGAAAGAAAATCAGACACAAGGATGTTTCAAATAACCTTTTCTCTGAAGGTTATTTGTTCCTCTTTCTAGGAACAAAGCTATGACACGACTGAATCAACAAAGAACACATAAAAACCAGTGGCACTAATTAACATTTCAAACACTCAGGTATGAACCGGAAGATAAAGCAAAGGGAAATTTGGTTGTGATATCTGGCAGTTTGCAATACACTTTTTTTCCCAGTGCAGCTTGCACCTTAAGAAACCTGGAATGCAGTAACAAAGGATGACATAGGAGGGTGGCTCAGCAGAAATGCTACCTTCTCTCTTCGGGTGCCCACGCAAGCCATGCTGAAACCAGTGGGGAAGAAACAGGCAGAAGTGAACAGATTTTAACCCAAGAGCATCATCAGAATTAATGTGCAACTCTAATTTAAAATTAAAATCAGTCCCATGTTTTTGCAAAAGGAAAACTAAACTGACCCCAGATTAAAAAAGACAAATAAAAAAAAAAAAAAAAAAAAAAAAAGAGAAAGTGTTGAGCAGTGAGGAGCAGGGAGGAAGGAGTGGGAAAGCTTTCACAGAATATAAATTGTGAGAGAAGAGTCTGTGAAAGATCTGTTTAGGTGCGTATCATGAGCCAAAGAGGGGAGGAAAAGGGAAAACAAAAAGCAGTTTAAGAACTTCTAGAATGAAGAAAGAAACTCTAGAAGCCTCCAAGTTACATTAGGAAATATCAAATAGGCAGAAAATGAAGATGTGTATAGAAATTTGCTAATCAGAGGGTGCTTAGAGGAGTGATTGAGAGTTTCTGAAGCTGCAACTAATACACAAGCAAACACAACAATACAGAAAAATTACAAAGACCTGTAAATTACACCAATACTCCTCTTTCCCAACCACACCAGAACTTGTTTAAGTGAATAAACTATATAATACGGTGTATTAAATACACAGTGAACTAAATACACTGTAATTACTCCATAAAAACAAGGAATACTTCACAGCAAGGCATCTCACAACAAGCCCTACTATTATACTTTGTGTAGTGTACGAGAGGCAGAAACAGGGTCTCCGAGATACAATTTAGGAAAACACGAGGCTGCACTCCAAGGAGCAGAACTAAATCAGAAGACAAAGGAGCTGGATAAGAAGTAGGCTCAGGAGATTGGCCAGATAACATCCGATGCAGCTCACGGATGCTCTACCACAGTTTCCATGGGGCTGACGATGCCAGCGCTTCCAGAATTGACCGTGACCACATGCTGGCGTGGCACAGCATGTAACATCACTGGCATCCTTATGCTGGGGTGGCAGAGAGCGCAGCTCAGCAAATACCATAACATTTCAAATCCAGAGATGCTTCTGCTGGGCTGTGGAAGGAACTGAATGTCAAAGACTTTTCTACTGTGCTTCATGAGGTAACCAGGCAATTACAATTACTAACTGGTAGGCTGAAACCCTGTATAAATAACCTTCCTGCAGGCTTCCTGCAGGCATCATATTTTTAAAACAAAACCTGCCAAATGCTGCATTTGTTCCAATTTTCCTTCCCCTCCTCCCCTGCCTGGCCTTTTAATTTCCGGTATTTGGACACGCACTTTTTCTGTGTTCACTTCGTTTTCGTTCTTGCACAGCTACTAACAGATCTGAGGATTACCGTGGCTTTTGTTCCACTGCTTTGCGTTCACTTTTCATCAACGATGTCCACTCAGCTCAGCAAAGCACGTTTGCAAGGAGAACTTGCCAGTGCTGAGCTGGCAAAGCTGCTCCCCTCCTGTCCTCCATGAGGAGCAGTTAACTCCTCCCGCAGTGGTCCAAGAGGTTAACTGGGCTCCATAAATCCCACCAGAAAATCGGAGGCATTTGCCTTCTTGCTGAGATTTCATGTCTGCTGTGAGCAAAGGTAAATGGCTCTTTCAGTCCCTGAAGAAGCACAGGCTCAGCAGCAGCACCCCACAGCAAAGTGGTTGAAGTCAGGGAAGGACAGGCAATGGCATCCCAGTGCAGCCACAACCCTGCCAGGCCCCGGTCTATCCCAAAGGAACTGGCCTCCCGCTTTCCACTTCACACGCAAGATTTTTAAGACCTACCCAGAAAGTGAGGGGTAGAAAATGCCATCTACTCTAGGAGCCCTGCAAATACTCTCCACACAGAAAAATGATGGCATTTCCAGCTTGACATGTGGCTTCCTGGGAGGGTGGAAGTCAGGACTTTACAGCTATTTGTGTGTGTGTGTCTACATATGCTCACGTGCACCCACGCATGCTAGTGTGAGAAAGAGACTAGAGAACATGAACGTGTGTGAAAGGGACTGAATTAGCCCCATCTGCTCCAAAAAGATCATTTTCTCCTTGGATTTCTATTACTGTTGTATCATTGCCACACTAGAGTGCTTCTAAAAGGCTACAGCTCTGGCAGCCAGCATCATTACATCTGCTCAGATTATTAACAGTATAAATAAACTCTCAGAGACACTACTAAGAAAATACTAACTACAATTATCACTGTCTGATAAAATAATGAACAGTGAGGTGTTATTCTGCTGCCTCAGTCACCAGTGTGCATTTATGTGTGCCGTGAGTAATGAAAACCAGTTTATTTGCATACTGAATCATCCTGGAATTGGTTCTTACTATTTTATTTTATTTGTTTTTCTGAAGATCAAGCAGCACAGGCTGAAGCTCTGTGTTTGCAGAATTCAGTGTACCCTGCCTCCTTTCCTGCCGTATATAATCCCATTAATTCCAAGTGAACAGAAAGCCATGCCCGTAGCCATGTACATGTCTGTTGGAGGAGGGAGACGGGGCAACGTGCAAACTACCAGCATCAACTCTAAAACCTTGTGATGGACTTTTATTCTTGGGCCTTGTTGCTTTTTTTCCCTAGACGAGGAGCAAGGGCTCACACGGTGTCAATGCCATGTTCGCTGCGTAGATCCTCCTCACTGTTGCTCCTCTGCTGGCCTGCACTGCTTTGGCTTTGTGAACTCGTTCTTCCTCACATGCCCCAGCGATACTCCCGAGTTCTGTCCTTTCTTGACAGCAGTGGGGAGCCTGGGCTTAGTTTCTAATAAGAGTTGTTAGTTCCCTGCAAGCCCTGGGGAAAAAAGTTCTTAATTGCTTGGAGAGCGGGAGATGGGAGCAGGAGCCTCTCACCCCGCGTCCCCAAGCTGGGCTCCAGCCCTGGTGCCCGAGCAGCACTCTCCTCAGCAGTCATCTTCTCTTCTTCATTGTCTGTTCGTTAGTGTTGCTCATTAAAATGAGGAGAAATCAGCTACTTGGGCCTGAAACCACCCGCTGCAGGGCAGACATGACTCCGAAGCTCTAGTCCAGGCCACCTGTTCTCATGGCCCCGATGCGGGAGAGGCTGCCCTCCTCTGAGCTGGACTCAGCCCCAGAACATCTTCAAGGTCTTCCCAGGGAAGTGTCCAGTAAAGCCCCTGCTTTGTTCAGCTCTTCCCTACCAGGCCTGGCTGCTGTGGGGAGGGACAGAGGCGAAGGCCCGGGGCCGGCCGCTGGCGGGGGTTGGCACAGGCGGCACCAGCCTCCGTGGGCCCCAGGCCCCGCGGGCAGCCCACGCTGCCCCGCGCCGCGGGTGCGAAAGCTGCACGTTCTCCGCCAGGGCCAGGGCTGGCGGGGAAGCTGACGACTCGTGCAGACGGCAGTGCGGCACAGCTAGCACGAGGCACGCTGCCGCGCTCAGCACGTGAGCTGGGCTGTGCCTGCCTGAGCAAGGCAAGGGACTTGCCCAGGGCGAGCGTGCCTGTTGGGCTCTGGGGAGAGGGCCCTGTAGGTATGAAGGAAAATCAGGATGATGACAGACAGGGGCAGCAGCGACGAAATGCAGCCCGAAAGGAAGGCAAAAACGCAACGCTGAGTGAGAGAAAAGGGAAGAGGGCATTTTCTAAAATAGCTTCCCTCAATCTACGCCAGAAAAACCCTACACTGCCCACCTTTAGTGTCTGCAACCCACTGCCCTTTTTCTGTGCCCTCTTCCATCGTTTCTCCAACATTTCACGCTCCCTGCCTGGTCTCTTTTCCTCATCCACAAGCCTTTTGTTCCACCGACCCCCACTTCTGCGCTTACTGCCAGCTCCGAGCAGCCAGCCATGGCGCGGCCACCTTTTGATTCGCACACCCCGAGGCTCTCACCCGCCTGGGTACGGCAGTGACAGAGGAAGAAAAGCGGGGTGCAGAGGCTGGAGGAAACACCCTTTTTGAGCATCCCCCTCTGCCAGCTGTGAGGGAAGGAGAGCTTGGAGGAGGCAATCTTCCCTCTCCGTACAAATCACTGCCAGGATGAACCTCCGCCCCTGGGAGTGGAAGAGTCGAGCCACAGCCATCCTCGCTATTTTCCTTCCAGCATCCTCCCTCTCCTCATTCTCAGCAGTTGGCCTCTTCTGGCCACCGAAGCAGGTTAGATGTGGCTTGCCCTGAATAAGTGACCTACATTAATTTTTCCTCTTTAATTAAACAGTTCTCCTGTGAAACAATTTATGAAAACTTCTTTGCTACGGAAAAGAAAACAACGTATTGTTCCACACATGTTTACAAAGACAAAAATGCTCTCTCCAAATGAATTTTGTTCTCCAAAAGCCTCTATGAAAGGCAAAACACAGAGAATAGTAAAGGATTCGCTGAAGAACTGAAGTTCATTTTAAACCAGTGTACCATGTACAAATGCTGTCTTACAAATAGGATTATTTAATTTAAACCTTAGATCTGTCAAGTTCCATTACTTCAAATGGAGCTTGTCGTTTCTTGACTTCATTATAAATCAGGATTATATTACAATTTACGTTAAGTAAAGTCACTGCTTTGATAGGAGGCAGTGAAGAAAAATTACACAGCAGTCAGTAAATACAGCAAAGTCATTGCATTGTTCTTGAAAGGCAAAGAGTCATCTTGCTAAATGAGGGTCCGAGCTGTCCTGTACCGAGACTGTTCCTAATAAATAAAAGACCTCTGGGAAAAGTGCTGAGCATACGCTGGATCTATTTTCAGCTTGCATCAGCAGCTGCTGCCCCTGGGATCGCATCTTTGCTCATATCCTACACCATATGTAATCACTCCAGTGCTGCAACCAGTAAGATAATGAAAGAGCATGGCATAAATCTATACTTGAGTGGAATGCTAAATGAGAAAAATAATACAAAAAAGGGGGAAATAAACCACATTTTCAAGTCATTAGGAAGAAAGACTTTGACATATGAAGTGTTGCAACCATTAATAGCACTTATCATATAGAGTGGAGACAAAGAGACAAATTAATCAAACTGACAGAACTGGGACATTTTATGCTAATGCAGGCTCCTGGGTTTTCGTCTGTATTCCGCTGTGTCTAGAAAACTGATACCATTACAGGGCAGGAAATTGCATGAATAACATGCAACAGATCATAAAAATTCACACACCAAGTGCAGAAACACTGCCAAAAGCACTGTAAAAACAAGGCTAGAGACCTCAACAGAGGAACTACCAACAGCTAATGAATGCAAATAAGTACAGGAATATTTCCCATCCATGCATAACAATGAGACATAGGCTGTGACTCCGCAGTCTCCAGTAGTGTAGGTAAAATAAAGCCTGGAGAGTGAACATGCAGACAGCTGGGGGGAACTGCTGGCCAAGCCAGGGTCTGAATTTGTTTGCAGTATTGCAGCCAGCAGTTTAAAGCCATTGGGGAACTGGCATAGCCAAGTGTCACCTCTGTCTAAACGTAGCGCTATGTTAGATTTAATTTAATGTTTCAGGTAGAAGAGAGAGGGGGAGGAGGATTCAAGAGGAAATAAAACAGAGCCACAAAACAGCACATAATCACACGAAACAAAAGTCCCCTCACCCCTGCATAAATCCACAGCACGCAGTACAAATCCTTGCAGATAAAGACTTTAAAAACATTATTAATTTGGGTAAAACAAAACGTGCTTGCTGTCCAAAGCCACATCCATGTTGTAAGGGGCAGGAAATGGCAAGAACTACATGAATGCTGAGCAGGGCATGGCATAACACAGGATATTGCCAAAGTTCCCTCATTTGCCATAAAGGCTTCTCATGGACCTTTAGAAAACCCTGGCAAAACAGAGCACTCCTAAAATGCAGAGAGCTCACCAGCCACGTAAACACCAAGTGACAAATACGTCCACTCGATGGGCAGCTACGGCATTTCTCATTGCTCTCAGTTTTTTAAAAAAGTGATGCTTGCCCCTTGTAGAGTAGCTAAGGTACAAACCTAAGGCGGGGACTGACTCTTGGGGGTAAAAGGAGTAAAGCTGATACCTTTTGGAGCTGTGTCATTTCCAGCACGGCTCTCACCTTCCCCAGAATAGAATGATATGCAGCTGATAGGATTGAGCAAGAGCATTTACGTGCCAGTACTGCAAGAGTAAAGAGGGTGAGGAAATGCCAGCCTGCCCAGGGGTGGCTGCTTTCCTGCAGAGCAAGTAAGGTTTAAGTCCTTCCTGCATTTGGTGCTGGAGGGCCCCATGTTCAGAGGCGGCAGGGCAGAAGCTATTTTACCCCAGCAGAGATGGACACAGAACAATACAGAGCTCAGCTCTCCGTCCACTCTCCAGCAGACCGCTGTGAATATTTTACAGAGTTTTAGCCATGTGAACAGGGTTTACCTCCAAACCTCAAAACCTCCTTCTGTTCCTTTGATCACTACTAGAGTCTCAACAGGGTGCTTGCCATGGTACCAAAAAATGGCGCACACACACAAAAGCAAGCTCGTCCAAAAGCTTTCCAAAGACAAAGATGGTGTAACCTTTATTCTAAGGGGAGAAATTAGAAACAGGCATTCATTAATTCTTGTGAATATACATCCATCTGACAGAAGGACAAGGGTTGCAAGGTGCAAATGGAACAGCTTTCTCCTTTCCCTTAAATTAAAAAAAAAAAGCACAGACAATTATTACAAAAAGGCCTCATGAAATCCTTGGCCTTAAGAAGTTTTAATACCAGGAGGGATACAATTTGGTCAAATAGTTATAACGATGTTGATTTTTTTCCGCTCTTTACAATAGCAAAGACATCTTTGAAGTCTCAAGAACACATATGACATCTGACCCTTTCTTTTCCTTTACCTGCAATCAGAGCGGTTTGGGAAAAGAAAAGCCTAGTTAAGAGTAAAACATCTGTTCCTGAAAGAGAATATTTAGATAGGTCTTTAATACCACCTTATCGTTCAACTAAGAAGTAGAAAGCACAGTGACAAGAAATGACCATGAATTCTCACACCCCATTTAGCTATGCAATTCCTCTTCAGAAAACCAGTTTCAGAACCGGAACGTAACCTCACCAAATAATTTGGATTAAAACTCTATCTGAGAACTAAGATGAGAGTGCAAGAGCAGATGATGAAAACAGTCTGGGTCCCCAAGGCTAGGATTGACTTGAAACCCTCTGAGCTTGCTGTGAAGAGCAGCTTACGGTCTGCAGCGCTGATCTGCTCTACAGAGCTGCTTAGAGGAGGTCCAGCACAGCAGTCCTGACAGTGGCTCCTGCTAGGGTCACCTCAGCTGTGCACCACCAGCTGAAGATAGGCCAGAATGTGATCAAATGCTTGTCTTTAACAATTTACCTCCCTACACCCTCTCAGCTGAGTTTTCCAATTGGAAAGTTCACGCATGACGGTGAAATAAATCCCATAGGAGGATTAGGCTCATCTTTGAAAAGGAAGCATAAACCAAGCTCAGGGTAGCTCTCGCTGTGTGTTTTTCTCAGTCATCCAATTGCAAGATACGTTAAAGACATGGAAAGAGGAAAAAGTTATTGATTTAAAGGTTTCTGCCACTACTAAAAGCAACTCCTTCTGCTTTCTGAATGCTATGACGACTTTGTAAATGTGAGGAAGTTTACTTGTGGAATGCTCCAATGCGTATATATGTATCTCATGGACACCTCTTCATCCTTCACTTCCTTGCACAATGGTGTAGGTATTACTTGTTCTCAATGGCTACTGCTTATATAAACTGGATATGACAAGGATAAATGGCTCTTACAAAAGACAGGCAGCTCTCTATTTTTTGTGCTTTGCATTTGACAAATTAATTAAGACATATAAAACATAGCCTTGGTTTGATGTGTCCAGTCTCCTGAAAACTAACAAGTTCAAGGTAGACAGAAACTGCTTGATCTGACTTGCATGTCCACACAGAAATGCCATATGCAGAAAGCCATCCATAGGGGAACACGGAAATCTGCAGCCAGATAAAAATAAGGTTAAAAACCAGTTCAATTCAACAGGCAGATGGTATGGATGGAGGCCTGTCCTCCTCAAGTCCAGCTTCCCCTTCCGGAAGCAGAAATGAGCACTACTCCTCTGTGGAAAGCAAAAGGGAAGTTGTCAGGACTTGTCTTTCCCCAGCTTTTTCCTGTCTTGAAAGGTTACTGGCTCCAACCCTGTCCTTTAAAAGAAACAGGAAATACCTTGAGCTTATTCTGCTTTTACTTGACCAAGAATCACCTCACAGGGAAATTTTCTCTGAAGGGTGTCTGTGTATCTGGGGAGAGAGGTGGCTAGGCATGTTGTACTACTGCTGTGTGGTCAGCGATGGAAAGATACTTTGCTTTCGGAGTTAAGACTGGTTTCTGACTAGCTGCAGGCCCTTGAAATAAGGGGACCACAGGTCTGAATTTCAAAAGTGAGCAAAACCCCAACACATTTCCCACGGGCAAAAGCTTTACACAGCCAAAAATGTAGCCTCAGCCTCCTAGCTGACAGACTGACAAAAATCCCAGACCACTTAATCAAGTGTTTTTTTCCTGAAACTGAGAACTGTACTGGTAAACTTTGCAAAGCCTTTTTTTTTTTTTTTTTTTCCTTTACATGTACTCTTTTTACCTTGAAACACCACAGACTGCATCCACACCCAGTCTGGGAACATAAAGTAAGAGGTATATGCACAGACCAGGGATTTTGGTCGTATCACAATTCAAAGCAAACAAATTTCAAGTAGAGTATCACCAAGTGTTTGATGCACAATCCAATGGTTGCCCGCAACTCTTTAAACTATTAGCACTGTTCAGGTGTCTCTCTGGGTCAATTGATTTATTTGAACGGTCTCCTTTCTATTTTACTACCTGCCATAAACCCACCCCAGCCCCGGCTTCAGGAAATACGTCTGATGCCGCAGGCGCAGAAGGCAGCACTGAATACAACGCTGCCCCTGAATCCATCCTGGGTCACACACGCCAAATCCTTCTGCAGCCCTTACAGTAAGTCTGCACACTTCCACTTCTCTAAAGTGTTGTTCTGAAATGATGAGCAGCTGCTGCAGGGAATGAAGTGGACCAGGTGGAAGATATACTCAACTAAATATGGTTGCTTCAACACCAAACCAAAAATGCCTGGTTTTGATGTCCTGAAAACAAACCCACATCTCCCATCTGCCAAGACTGATCAGCTTTCTGCGGAAGAGATCAAGTCTTGCTAGGTACCTGCTCATCTACTGGTTGGGATAAATGGGATGCCTAAAAGCTACAATAATACAGGAAAAAGATTTTACATCTTGCTGTAAGTATCAAAAATATTTTTTTAATTAAGAATTTATTTTTGAACCTGGCTCTGCAACAGCTCCTTCATTTAAACAAAAATTTCTAAATAAGCATCCTCAAAGTGTCCCAGTCCCCTGGTAAGGGACTGGAAGTCTGTACTGATTCACAAACTCACTCTGATTTGCTCCATGCCTCCAAGTGTACTTTCCTCTTGCCTGTGGTGGTCTCAGCAGCTGTTATTGACAGCAGTGCACAGGACCTCAGGGGTGATGCAGGAAGAACAGGTAGAGGACACAGAGTAGAGCCCATCAGTCAGATAATGCCGCAGAGGCTCCAACCTACTCCAATCAACTTGAGAAATGCTGCAACTAGTTGGAAAATCCCCTCAATGCCTCCTGCATGCTTAAAAGATAGAGGGAAGAAAATGAGACTGAAACTCTGCTGAGGAGTGATAAGCTGGGAGCTCTGGGTTCAGATACATGGGCTGCTCTGGGACCAGCAGCTATGCCAGCTGTGGGTGAGTCTGTTCACCTCCCTGTAAGGTAATGTGAACCAGAGCATTTAGATATGTAAACGCAGCTGAGTCGTTCACACAAGGTGATTTAATCATCACTGACCTGGCGCACAGACCTGCACTGCAATTCCCCTCTGATGCATCAGCTTCCACCCCAGCATTTGCGGAGTGGTGATGACAATATTTTATTTGTTCACAAGAGACCTCAAAAACCTACTGCTGAAGGTTTTATGTTACTATTACACAACTTCAGAGCTGATACCTCTCAATTCCAGCTGTTTGGTGACACCTTGTTTATGTATTTGCTTTACTGAAAGTGCTAGTCCTCTGATTCTCTGCCATTCTCAGCTCAGCTATGGCTATTTTAACTGTGGACCCCCAGCTAGCAGCAGTCCTTGCAAGTCACGGCAAGCAAATCCCAGTGCCACTTCAATTACGCATTAACCTCTTCTTCTGCACAAAGTCTTCTAAAGCCTCTATCACTGACTCTTCAGAGACCCAAAACATGCATCATGCAAACTTTAAGCAAAAAAAATCCCAAAACCAAAACAAAACCACCTCACCCTCCACCCCCCACCCCCCGAAATACAAAACAAAAATTAAGAAAAGATTTCAACTACTTCTGGGTGTGGGAAACAGCCACACTTAACCACACACTTTGATGCCATCCTCTCTTTACAAGGTCAGATCAAGCAAAGTGAAGGACAGAAAGGTTTATTAGCAAATCTGATTTATGTTATCTTAGGATCTTAAATTTCACTCAACTACATCTGTACTGAGCACCAAACTTCTTCAAGGGGTGTCTAAAGCTCATCCCTTTCCAAGGCCATTTGCCTTACAGTTATGAAACAATATGCAGTCATACACATCACTGAGCAGTTTGTTGCTAAAAACACATGCCAAATTTTTCAGTCGATTTTAATCTGGCTTCAAAACAACTGCCAGTAGCTCTCATGATATCTTTCTCCACTAAATTAAAACACGCTTCCTAGAGATATGCCTGATACTTTCTTTTCATTTAAGTATTTAAACAACCACACAAACCTCCTCTCAAGCTCCTTGGCTAGATGGATGTGTAGTTTGGCTGTTCCTATTTATTTTATTAAAGTAAATAAAGTGCCAAAGGACACAGCTTTTAGTAGTGTTAGACTGCACTGGGACTCAGAGGTGTTTGCTGGCAGTCTCCCACCAAAGTGGGGCAGATGAAAATTCAGCATGGCACAGAAGTCCTGGAATAAACCAGCTCTTTCTCCCTTCAGAGCCTGCATCGAACATGTAACAGAAAGTATGTCTACTCGTTCCTCTAAAAAACTCAACAGCCTGTCCATAAAATTCACAAAGAGCATCTCATTCCCAAATCCTAGTACAATTCAATTCCCTTCTGTTCACCTAAACCCTGTATTTCACTTCCAAATTGAACCATACTTCTTAATGTTTGTTGCCTGCTGCAATGCATCATTTGAATACATGCCATATTCCACCCCATAACATGCTCAATTTAACTGGTAGCTGAGAAAAACAGTTTGACATTATTCACCAGGGAATCCTTGTCAAAAAGTGCTCCGTAGAGATAAAACCTTATCTTCTTTGGGTCTTAGGTACACTAACAAAGCTTGGTACTGGGATCAGGAAGTACCTTACAGGTTGTGGTCTCTGATGTGGTGAAGCTGAGGGGGGTGTTATCTGGGCCTTATCTGTCTGTTTATTCAAATGGCAAATGCTCAGCCTGTATTTCTGGACTGTTAAACGAGCAGATACTTAGTTTGCTGGAACTGAAGAAATTCAAAGCTTTTTTAGAGGGAGAAAAACCAAAAGTAGGAGAATCAAAGGTGGAGGGAGAGGAGAGGGGGAGATCTTTCAGTCTGCAGGGCCAGAGTACTCACAGCATTTTTATTTATGCCTGCAAATATATTTGAATATAGCAAATAACCCCATCCCAGATTAAAAAAACCCCACACAACAAAATACACCTCCTGTTACACATGCTTATTGCTTCTGCTCATGCCCTTAGCATAGTCTACCTCTAGGACTTACTCTTTGGGACACCTTTTACATTTTAGATTATGTTTGTCATGTTTGAGCAAGAAAGTTTTCACACTGCAAAATGCCTTTTCAACAGCAAGTGCAATCACAGTCAATCAGCCCAATTTAGCACTAGCGGCAGGCAGGAGTCTAACAAAGGCAATGAAATTGAGTCCACTTATCATGGTGGTGAATTTAATTCTGTGCATTCATCTCCATATCCCCTTCAACAGTACATTTTTATATGCTGACTTGAATAAATAAATAAATAAATACTACAGCTACTGCCAAAGGGAGGGAACAGAGTTATTGCAAGATTGTATGTCTGCATGACTTTTGTTTTGCTTTTTTAAGCCTAGCCCTCCCCACAACACAACAGAGACGTATTTCGCTTTTCTCCACTGGAAAAGATCAGAGAAGCATTATCAACAGCAAGACAGCCCACATCAGAAAATAATGGAAGGTATACCACGCAGAATGAAAAGTATGTGGCTAGTTTCTTCATCATACTTGAGGAATGAAAGATCAGGCACTGCCAGAAGCCTTTGCAGTGAGACATGGATGGAATGTCGTATCACATCTTGATGGACTCATTTCTATTTTATTGCTCACCTGCTAGAAACAAAATACGTTGCTCGTACCTTGTACCATGCTATATAAGCAACACATATAAACCAATGTCCATTTTGTCTCACGGTTTCCACTGAATTAGTATTGTGTCATGTAAGGCCTAAAAAAGTACCTAAATGCTCAGTTTTGCTCTCACTGCAGACCTGCACCCTGCAGTCATCCTTTGTGTGGTCAGTGTCAGCAATGTGAATCAGCACGAAAAATAAGACATTCCCTAGGAGGAATTTAGGAAACAAAAGACCCAACTTCCATCCATATGGACTCACTGAAGTGGCATTGCTGAAGTAAGTCTGAAGCGTAAATGATTTTGAAGCCTGACTTTGTTAGAAGCCTGGTGGGATTCAACCTCTTACCATCACAAAAAGTTCTGTGGATGAAGGGGGTGGTGGCTTTCTGGAAGGCTTTCAGGTCACTGCCACCTCCTGAGTCAAAGCAGAAATAATTCTGGCCAGTACTGCAATCTGTGAGGAACATCAACGGCCGATAACGGTCATGTAAAGAGAAAACCACATTAATGCTTCCCATTCTCTAAGAACTAACTGTAGTTACTCCTAATACATCTCTGGAGTGCCAAATAAGAAGTGCCTTTCCTTGTTCCCTACTGTGTAAGAACATCCCTCCGGCTGGAAAAGAAACTTCCAAGCAGATACTTTCTTCCTTCCCTCTTGCTCCTCCTTCCCACATTTATCACCTCTTCCACTCCACGCTCTTGTGCAGAGCACTCCCAGCTCAGTCCCTGCATTCCTTCAAGATATTATATTCAAACATATACACAGCATGCAGAAAGGAAAGAGACAAAGTAAGATAATATTGTTTATTTCTAGAGACGCAAAAAGGAATACTAATTGCCTTTAGCCAGCAGTAATATGTAATAGTTGACCTTCTGCATCCTGCCTTTGATTTTCTCCTCATCGCAATCGTCTTTCATTGGCTAATTCCCAGAATTTCTCCCTCAGGCTGGTGGGTTGGCATGGATGGTTAGCAGCTGCCAGTATCTCTCCTCCCTGTCAGCTACGCGCCACACTAATGTTAGATGCCTGCCTCAGTCCCACCCAGGGTGCTGCATACCCGCGCTTTCCAACATACTCGGCTTTTGCCAGCCTCGAATCCGAACTGAGGTCCTGTCCTGCCTTTCCCCTTGCAAAGATTAAGCGGGTGAGGGAGTTAACCCATGTCAACCGAAGAAGCAGATGACAGATTTCACGGGGCTAGACCTCATGGGGAAACAGCAGGTTTCACAGCAGCCGTCAGGGAGCAGTAAAGCAGTGAGAACACAGAGAAATTCAGCCTGTGGTGTGTGCTAACATCTACTTTGAACATCATTCTCTTAACAGCAAAGAAAAGAGCTGTGCAGATAAACAAACAGAAAAGTTCCCCGAGCACATCCCACCCCGTCTTCCTAAAAGAGATGCTGCTTCCCTTTGCCCCTTGGAAGATTTGTAAGCCACAGACAACTCTGTTTAATCCTTTTGGAACGCAATATTTCCAGCAGATAGTTCACTGCACTAAAAAAAAGTCACCAGTAACAATCTTTGAGACAGATTCAAGAAATTGGAGGGTTATAGGTAAAACTAACCAACCTACTTGAGAAGCAAGTTGGTTTTATAACAGAAAGGACAGTATCAGACCAGTGGTAGAGAAAGCTTGTTCTGTTACTTCAGAAGACCTGTGTTTAACTTCAGCAGAGAGAAAGGCATTTGGTGCTCTCACAGCTGGAATGACCAGGTGAAGGTTTTTTCAAATGTACACCCCGAAATCAAAAAAATGAAAGCAAGGTCAGGTATCTCATGTCTAACTTGTAGGAACCTAGTGCAACTGAGGGGGTTTATTTGCTGTTGCTGTTTCTGTCTTTTCACCATTTAAATGGAACCTCAGCTTTCAGGAAACCAAGTGAATAATAAAGCGTTTGCACAGACCATCGTCTGCCCGACGCCCAGCTTCCAGCTTGCCTATATAGACTCGTGTGCGCTTCTGTTAGCAAAGCCAGGCAGGTAATAATAGCGAATAAAAAGCCTGTTCGACGAAGCACTGGCTCCTTCTCAAGTAAAGCAGAGTACCACTACAGCATGAATGACTCAATCATCTACTTGAGAGCTATTACTTGCAGCGATGAAGCAATGTTAATTGGATAATGGCCTGCTGCCAGCTAATATTGGCATGACCTACAATACCCCTGGCTGACAGCCGTGTCTCTCTCTCTATCACACCTTTTTTTGTAATCGGGATGGGAAGTGGAAACCATTAAAAAAGCCTCATAAGTGCCATTTAACTTCTTATCATGAATTAAAAGCTTAATTAAGTGCCTTGTTAAAAGGAAGGAAGACCGGTTTTCGTGATTAAATAAAACAAAACAACAGTTAGGGGTACGGAGTGAATGACTAACTTTACAGATTTAAACTTATTTCTTGGAAAATACTAATTCTGGGTTGCATTTAACAGCACCTGCTAGAAGAAGACTGCGTAACTGTTGAAAAATACCCTGGGTGACAAGCAGGCAAGGTTCTAGTTGTTTACCAAAAACTGCAAATGAAGAGAAAAGCATAGAAGTTAAGAGCTAACAGGGTCCTTTTTCATTAGCTGTAGGCAGCTGACACACTCCGTCTAACTCTGCTCTGAGGGCTGATAGTTCAACACACCATGGCTACATCTGAGCCCTTGTTATTACATGGCTGTTTTTCCAAGCACTTATCTACACACTAAAATACACTGCTTTAACAAAAGGTGTAGTATAAAATCAAATTACAGAGGCTTGCACAAAATAGTTTATGGACCCTTTTCAATCAGTACAGAATTAGCTCCGTACTGACTTGGTTTAAGTTGATTAGGGAAAGGTTTGAACTGAGCCACATTGAATCACGCTTGAACTGACCTGAAACGTCTAACACAAAGTTTTGCAGCCGTTTAAAAACCTGTAAATTCAACTAGTCCCAATCCTGAAATAACTGGTCTATCATAAAGACTGCTCTCACTTGTAATTGGACATAAACGTAAAATAATGTAAAAAACATCTGTTCACTGTTTAGCTAGACAATAGTTAACAATGTCTGGATGCCAGACTAACAAAAAGACCCTGATGTGCTATGAAGTAAAACAAAAAAAGCACCTGCAATTTGAGAGTTCACAAGCAGATGTATTGCTTTGAATAATCAAAAATAAGTTCTTTAGTTTTGATGTTAAGCTCCCTCAGACCAACATTACATGAGTGTAAATGCTTTATATATCAAGCTTTATCCAGCTCCATCATCAAACCTTTGAGTAATAATAATAATAATAATAATAATAATAATAATAATAATGCCCTTTCTCCACAATTGCGTACTTTACCAGTTTTCAAACCACACCAGAACTTAAAACGCAATGCTTGTACAGCTGACTTGAAAATAGGTTTGCTAATTTATAAGTGATCGTCACCTTCGGAAAAGTTTTGAACTGTGAAGTCTGTATTTAAAAATTATTTTCAAACTCTGTTTTTCTATAACAACTACATGCCAACATAAATTGTCTCTAAGCCTGAAAAAAGTACTGACTCAGGACATTAACTTTCAACTTCTGTTTGAAATTTTTCCACCAAAGGAATAGCTCTCTACATGACAGTCAGTTTTCACAAATACTTTCAGAAATAACTCATGGGCTGCCAGAGCTCTGCAGACCACGGACTAAAAACAATAGCCTTGGGAAAAGCCATCAGCTTATGAACTGATAAAGATCCTGCTGCCTTCTTTTAATGCAGTATAATTAAGATTGTGTTTCCCCAGCTCTATCTGCTCTTAAAAACCAGGAGCGTTTCAGTTCCTTTTGTGGGGTGCTCCGACACTGTTCTTTGTTGGAGGCACTTCCCATATCTACACACAGGCACCTACCAAAGCGCCCAGCACTCTCAAGCAGAGCAACACCAGAAGCAGAGATGTGCACCTTAACCAAGGTGTGACAGAAATAACGAAGTGCATCAGGCAGCTCTCTTTACCCCAAGTGACCAACATTTGTGAGGAAATTATTTAACTGACTGTGTCACATACGGCTATTCAAATAAAGTAGCCACTGAGCCAATTAGATTCAATGCAGTTAACACCAATAATGCTGCATGTGGAAAATACCTGTACAAGTAAGCACTGGTTGACTAGGTATCTTTTTTTTAATAGGCTAAGAGAGTACTCTTCCAGGATGAGAAAGTTAAAGTCCTGGCACTCTCCAACTAATAAAAGCATGTGGCAAAGTAAAAGTGGTGGTCTTACGTGAAGTGTGACAATTTCAGAGTACCGGGAAAAAACCTGAGAACAAGATGCACTGCTTCTGAAAATCTGTGGACTTCGACGGAGCTGTAACAGCTGCCAGTGTAATCTTCAGACACTAAAACTTTTTGATCTCTCACTGAAATATATTCTAAAACTCCAATACTTCCTTTATCCAAAGGGGACTCACTTAAATGGAAATCATTTATGGTTGAACCGGAGAACTTTTTTTTTATGTAGTATCTCATATAAAACATACAGAAAGACAAACCTTTGTGGTTTAAATCTTTCGTGTCATATGAACATAGGACTGGGTCACAAAGAGCAAGACACCTCATGACCCGCTCCCCACCCCAGCCCTGTGCTTCTCCCACTGACCTGCAGCTCAGCACCTCACCACTTCTGTGATTAGAAATCTGCTCATTTCCAATCTACTTTGACTAAAAGCCAGTTGAAACCAATCAATGCTTGTGTCAACAGTCTTTTAGTATTAAAGAGAAATAACTCCTCTCAGTTGTTTCATCTCCTCTGCCTACACAGAGCTGTCGCATGTCTCAGCTGTCACACCAGCAGCACGAACCTGCCATGGTCTTGCTTTCTCCTCCTTTAGGCCAGGCTCCTACTTCCAAACACCTGTTAACTCTTGTATATGCTTAATTGAATTTCAGTTATTTTTCATCTAACAGGACCTCAATCATACATGGAGGTCTCTCACCAAGGCTTTGCAGAAGAGTGCTGATACCCTCCTGCCTCTTTGCACCTGTACACCCCTGGGCATGTTTTGTCACCTCTTTACTCCTGCACTTGCTCTGCAGTGTGACAGATACGCGACACTGACTGAGACTCAGTTCTTCCACTGGAAATTATCAGTGGACACTGCAGAATCATAGTGTGCATCCTACTGTGTCCTCTGCAATATCTCTAAACTCCTATGCAAAATGTCTCGGGGTGAAATTTCTTCATGAGTAATATTCAGTGTCAAGGCTCACGAAGACACACCCAGTGACCTACTTCTAATGTTCTCCCACTTGTGTGGTGACAACATCATGATGCTGCTGAAGTCTCTGGAGATCTAAACCAGAGGGGAAAAACCAGTGTGTGACACTTTGGGATGCATCAACGTTTGAAAACACACCATGCTTTCTCATGGGTGTTAAGCAAATGATGGTGAAAACCCCTGTACAGGCCAGAGCACCTTCCCACTGAGGACTGCTGTCCTGTGCTGTGGGTGCATCGCCACTCTTCTTGTGCCATCCTTTCCAGCTGGAGATGCTGGGTAGGCCGTGCTGAGGCAGTGGGTGATGGCAGCCCTGGCCAGCAGGCACATGTCTCTGCTGTGTGTGCAGCAAAGCCACCGGTGTGCCCTACAGTAGCTGCGCTGTCATGGCTGTACGGCTGTGAGGAAATTACAGTGGGGGTGGAAGCCAGCCAGTGAGATTTTGTGGTAAAATAAAGTAAACTTTCCAGTGAGGTATGTATTTTCTACATCCCTTGGCTTCCTGCTGTGGGAGCCATGCCACATGAGAAACCCCATGCTTTTTGACAGACTCTGTTCATGGTTTCTTGGTGGAAAACACACAGCCTGAAGCAGTAAAATCCCAAACTCGTTCTGAGGGGAGGTGAGAGGAAGCAAGGCTGAATGAGGTGCAGGAGTGCGGAAAGGGGAGGATGAGCTGCTGGAGAGGGGTGGACAGCAATGAGACTCCCAACAATGTGACAGCTCAAATGATTTTTCATCAATAACCTGCTGTCTAACCCCTTTCAAATTTCCTGTCTGGACGAGCAGAAGAACAGGGTGCTGATAATTCCCTGAACGATGCTATGGTAACTAAGCATTTGGGTACAACTCCCTCAGCAGCAGTGACAAAGGTGAGCTGAAGCATCTTAAAGCTTTGCCACCATAACCACTAGCAGTTACTGCTGGTGAGGAAGGCTGGTGTGAACATGTCCATCCTGCAACCACTAGCAGTTACTGCTGGTGAGGAAGGCTGGCGTGAACATGTCCATCCTGCAGCAATTTGCAACCCACCCAAAACCAAAACCTACATCCAGAGCCATGCCGGGGCAGGCACTGACACCCGTGCCATGCTCCGCTTGGCCACCTTAGCAGACTGTGGAGGGATGGAGAGGGCTCGTGTTTATGGTGAGGGTATGGTGACATACTGTACCTCTTCCGGCAGGCTGACCACCAGGTCATTTTCCGTCTGCCCTACCAAGGCCTGCAAGAAGTACTCGCTGCAGGCAGCCAGCACAGCCCGGTGGGCGCGGAACTCCTTCCCCTCCACGATCAGTGTCACGTCACAGAGAATGTCCTGCTTCCGCTGGTCATTTAAGCAGAGGAGAATATTGGTACAGTGCACCGTTGACTCATACACATACATGGGGGAGTCAGTCTTCTCATCCACAGACATGCCGTTCACACCCTGCAGGGGAGAAGGGAGGAAGAAAACACAAACAAGGCAGTGAGGAGCAACACAGCCACTGGGCAAATGTGGTGCGATGCGGTGGGATGCTGCCTGATGTCTGGATACCCTCGGACCATGGTCAAGAAGCTCATTAATTCTTTAACCCAAGCAAGTTGCCCGGGAAAGATATCAGGAAGGGTGTCTGTTGCCACTGGCTTTCACTCCACCACCTTTTGATTACCTACTCCCCCCGCCCCCAACAACTTCCCCCCTCAAAACCAAAATAGGGTTTAGATGGACTGCAAAGTGCTTTCCTTCAACCACCTACTATGCATCTGTGATTTTCGATTTAGTAGAGGCAGTAACATGGGGACATGGGAAATTTTAGAAGATTTTAGCAAAGAAAGCAAGAGTGACTGTTGGGTCTTCTAATAGCGAAGAAAAGGGCTTTGTGCTTGCTTCTGTTATTGTCAGACTAAGGGAAAAAACCCTCAAACCCCCAGCCTATTCTCCAGCAGACTGGCAGCACTGGATGTCTACACTGAAGACCTCAGCTCAAGTGAAAGGCAAGGTGAAACCATACCCAACAAAGACAAGCCACTAACTACAGTGACTTCATTTCTCAATCAGAATTAGAGTGATTTTAAGCCTTAAGGGAGAGAGAAAGATGTTTACTGGCTTCAGAAGAAATGTGTTTCCAGATATGACCAAAGCTTACACGCCTTCATCAGTGGTTTAATGTCATTTACAGAAAAGAGCAGTTTCTGAATTCCAGACCCACAGACCCAAGAAAATCCTCTGACCCTTGTGGAGGTCCAGCCCTGGGCAGAGGGCAGCACCTGGGTGCCTGCAGATAAGTCTCTCCCTCCTGACAGTAGAGCAGAGGCTGGAAGAATGTAAGACACCTGCTACAACTGCGTTGAGCTAGGAAGTTCTCTGCCTGACTTTCTGCAATTTCTGACAAACACAGAACTAACTGGCAATGCCTCTGAACACGGGGACTTGACTTGTGGTGGTGATGGTGGTGGGGATCAGCTTTCCCCAACATCCAACACTGCATGAACCTCTGTCACACTTTGAAGTAGCTCTTTTACCCAAAACTTTCTGCCCAACAACAGACTGAATCCTCTTTGCATTATTTTCCCATTTCAGTTTCTCTGAGTAGAAAAGTGTAAAAGCCTGTGCTGTGTCTGAACACACTATGCACCCCAAAAGAAGCCGAACACTCTTGTTTTAGGGCTTACAGGGGAAACAGGATTATTTGTATGTATTATTCTATCTGCTGCTGAAAGGAAAGTCATGCAAATGCACAGACTTCAAGTATTTTAAGTAATTATGTTTCCTTATTGTGAATAACAACCACCTCCTGAGAGGTAAGATTCAGAGGCGTAGAGGGCTACAGGCAACAGACAGCGGTATTTTGTATAATACTGCTGCACCGTAAATGCGATCACTGCAGCAAACAGAAGCAAAATCCCTCCTGTGCTACCCTTTAATGTAGAACTTTGCAGCACTTTCCTTTGCTAGTACAATATACAGGTACACAAGTAGACACAACATGACTTCAAACTATTTCTCTTACCATCAGTTCAAACCAGGGTACCGTTTTCCTACAGTGTCATTTCTCTAATACTCTAATACTAAACAAGAATGGACTTTGGAGGACCCACTTGTTACCTGTAAGTATTTATCTTCCCACCTTTATAGCAGTATTTTTAAGCCAGGGGCTATGATGACCATTTCTGCAAAACAGGTATTTTTGCCAACATTACAAAACTATAGTATTACTGGAAGTCTTAGTAAGATGCTTATGGCTTCTCTTCTACTGGAATTCTCAGTATTTACTGCTGACTCATGCTACACTTCTGAGTACCCAGCTGAAATGTCTACATGAACAGAAAAAAACAACCAACCAACCGACCCAGATTAGCCCTTCACTGACTTTACATCTAGAGAGAAGATACATAGCTGCTTATTGATCTGCATATGGGCAAGGGAGGCAGACACCGGGGGTTTTTATGCTATTGGTTAGATTTCTTTATCAGAAAAAAAAAAAAATCTCCTCATAAATTGAGACTAACGAGAAGAATTGACAGCAATCATTTTATTAGCACTCTAGTAAGATAAAAGAGAAAATGATACTTAGCTCATCCCACTCACAGCTTTCTGTGTAACTCAATTCTGATGCTAACGATAGCGTTATAATGATGTTCTAAGTGGTCACTCTTGCATGCTATGAAATGAATGAGTTTACAAGAACAATCTAGTGGGAAAACCTGAGAGTTGCAAATGACAATGCAAAGGGGAAAGTGTTAATTATTTTTTTCTTTTTTTTCCCAGGCATGTCTTATACCTGTAATGTCTCAGATGATGAAAAAACGTACAAGAAACGTGAAACCTGGCAGGTAATGAGCAGAATGTCAATTATATTTTCAGTGACTTTTAAAAAAAAACAAACAAAAAATGCTGTTTGCCTGAAATTGCAATCCTTTTTTTACAGTAATAGTGCAATTTGTGTGAATCAAACCCTGAATTACTTGGTTACTAATTAGTAATTTCCCACTTTTTAACTACAGCTCTCATCAAGTGTATTTTTAAAAAAAATTCATTGCATGCCCTGTGAAGTGTCGAAAATACCATGGCGTATTTCCCCACTGGCGAGCGAGCCTGCCTCCTATGCTAGGAAACCTGACTGGTGCGGTACTGAGATGCTGGGGCTGTAAATCGCACCTTTGCTCCAGCGGATCCCTAACTACATTCCCAGGAAGGACCTCCACCCAGCTGCTTCTATCGCCATGCTTTCCCAGGGCTACTGTTGTGACTCAGGGGCTTCCTGGAAGCAGATCCATGCCATGCCCCCTCCGCAGCCCCTGAGAGCCTGCATGGATGCCCTGGTCGATGGCTGCAATCTCAGCCCAACACAGACTTCCCCTGGCTGTGCCCCTGGCTGCTCCAGGAAGCACCCTGAGCCCTGCATTGCGCACAGGGAAGCCAGGGCTGGGCTACCGCTCAGGACCACCTATTTATCAGCTTTTAATGTTTCAACACAAGTGATTTATGGTCTTCCCCTCCCTTCCCTGCCATCGACTGAATAACCTCCAGGCAAGAGGTGTTTCCTCTCCAAGAGGGCTTTATCCTGCATGCAGGACAGGAGCAAGACGGTGAAACCCTGCACTGGGAAGTATATTGTTCATTTTCACAGGGAAAGGGTTTAGAGTGCAAAGAGAAAAGGTCACCGTAGGGCTTTGGCATGTAGTAGCAAGAAAATCAGCAGCATTCAAATTTTTTTTTCCCCGCTCCTTGGAAGAGAAAGGCAGGGTTGGGTATTAACTCTGAACTCTGAGGCAAGCTGGGCTGGAAGTCTTTTATACAGTGTTAATTCAAACCCGCATAATTTTTTGCTGAATTCAGTATTACGCTGAGTTTGCAGAACCTTCATGGAAATCATTGCTACACACTTGGTATTTCTTCAAACCGAAGACAGAATGTCTTAGCAAGCCTTTCTCTGGCTCAAAAGAACACGCTGTGCATTTGTTTGCATATAGGTCACCATACTGCCAGAAAATGCCTCTTTGAAACAAAAGTTTCCAGAAACTGGCACGAACTATTGTGGGCAAGGAAAGCACCACTGAATCCTTGCCAAAAAAAGTTGCTGGTAAAGGCCAGCAACTGCAGTGAACTGGAACGTTGCTTACAGGGTCCTTCCACAGTGACAGGTGGGAGATCCCGCTGAGCCTTTCTGCATGGGCAGCTGGGAGGAGGCACATGAAACCTCAGGAGACCAAAAAAGTTGCTCACGGAACATGTGAACCAATTCGGTTTGCAGCATGTCGTCCCTACTGGCTGGTGCACACCCTGAACTCGCCAGGAACTCATAAACACACTGCCTCAGCTGCTACCAAAAATACATTACCTATCACTAAACCCCCCGCTCCGCTCCTGCCTTACGAGACTAGAGAGCAGGCAATGTGCTGTCTGTTTTCAACGGGAAGCATTAGGGGAGAGAAAACCTTATCAAGACAGACCAGAAAGTCTTCATCAGAACTGGGTTAATTACATGAAAAGGTTAAGTCTTGGTTCTTGCAGAGCTACAGAGCCCTTAACCAGGCAAACGATCATTGTGACAAAGCGGCATGGCTTCTGCAAGGGAAAGTCGTGTCACTGATGGGCTCTGTTAGAATTCCTGAAGTGTGTCAAATTAGCAGTGAGGAACACTGGTATGCGTAATTAATATTGACTTCCAGAAATCCTTTGACAAAACCTTTACAGAAGGCTGTTAGAGAAGTTCATTTGCCATATGGTGCGAAGTTGCCTCAGACTGGGAATCACTTAGGCTAAACTGTATTCAACAGAGAAGGGATGCAGGGGCAATTTTCAGCAGGTTAACAGTGAAATTCCTGCAGAAACAGAACAGCAGCAGTACTGGCTCACATCTGCCTACGGTCATGCTGTTCCTGAGCAATGCTGGGGCTAAAGCATTGGGCACACTTAGCACTTGTACGGGAGGCTACCCAGCTGTACCAGCACCCTAACAGCAGCCTGCCACTCCTACAAAGAGGTCATTGCGAAGATGGAGCCAGACACTGGGAGCACTTTAAAACAACAGAGTTTTAGACTAGACATAAGGAAAAACTGAGGAACAGGTTGCCTGGAGAGGTTGTGTCATCGCTATTCTTGGAGGTTTTCAAGACCAGACTGGATATAGCACTGAACAACCTGCTCTGATCTCAAAGCTGACCTGCTTTGAGCAGGAGTTTGTGCTAGGAACCTCCTCAGGTCCTTTCCAAAGTGAATTATCTGATGATCCTACACTGATTAATGACCTAGAAGTCCACAGACCATGACAGGGGGACTGAAATGGATAAAATGAGTTCAAATGTTAAAGGTTATAGGGCTTGGTGGGAATTTAAAAAAGACTTAATATAACCAAGAAAAGAATTACTCGACTAACAAGGTAACACACTTAAATCCAGGAGTCTCTTTTATACACAAATGGCAATTAGAGGGGAAAAAAATTTACAGAACGGTTGAGGTTGGAAAGGAACTCTAGATATCTTGTAGTCCAGCCTCCCTGCTCAAAGCAGGGTGACCGAGACAAGACTGCACAGGACTGTGTGTAGCAGGGTTTCAAGTCTCTTCAAAGGTGGAGACCCCACACCATCTCTGGACAACCTGTTGCAGTGTTTGTGTCACAGTGTCGCAGTAAAACAGGAACTCACTGACCCGGAATCTCAGTCCCAGTTTGGAGTCTCTCATGAAAAAGACTGGAGACAGACAGACTGTCATAACCTAGAGACAGATATTAGAGATGTGTTTTAATAAGGAGATATATTGTCTAGTTAATTCTGTCGTGTGGTGTCTGTAACTGATTACTGATGTTGAAACAGGGAGAAAAGAAATCCTTAGGAGAACAATGAAAACTATTATTGGCAAGGAAAGAGAGAAACCCCTCCTCAACATGTAAGATCATTTCAATAAACACTACACAAATAATACAAAATAAAAAGGCCAAAGCAGCACTGCTATTTATTGTTTCTCGCGTGGCAAATAGGAGAGGACACCCAAGCAAAACAAGCAAGAGAAATGCAGAATTTGTAAAAAGAAGAGCTGTGATTCTTGACCATAGAAACAAACTGAAACTGTACCCTCTACTCATAGGAAGATGCTTATCTTGCTTTTCCTGAGAGATTCCACATCACTGCAATAAACCATACGTACAACTGACCACTTCTGCATGTTACTGGGCAAAGAACTCACTGCATTTGTAAAAGTATTAGTCACTCCTAACAAAAATATCCAAGGCCACATTATTCAGGGTACATGAATATTCACATGCTTCAGTGCACTAGCCAACAACAAACTGGGCAGAGGAATGTGCCTGTATTATCCCTCTTTGCTGACCTACTAACCGCTGTCTCAGAAACCAATCATTTGATGGATGACAACACAGATGAAAATTCAAATCTATCACCTCCACACATGCCTCCTAGACCCCTTTCCCCCTCTGCCCCCAACTGCAGAAGACAGCAGTGGGCATGCTGTCCTGTGCTCCCCTCGCTTGGAAGGGGCACTGAAGTTGCGTGGGACCAAGCTGTTGAGAGCAAGCAGCAGAAAACATCTGTCCAAAGACTACATGTGTGGGTGTCACTGACACCAGGGGCTCCTGCTCCCACTGGCTCCAGCAGAGCAATGGGTTTAGGACATGAAAAGCCATCAGATGTTCAGCTCGACTCATAGAAGTTGCACAGACTGCAGTGGAAGTGCCTTTGTAGCCTCTCCATGGCAAAACACCAGTGAGGAAGGGGATGGGGGAAAAAGGAACCTGAAGGCATCATCTCATCCCATGAAACAGAAGCTCACTGTGATCCCAGGAGGTGTAAGCAGGACATCAGATCTACAATAGCGCACAGAGGACTCCCGACAACTTCATGGTAAAGGCCTGAAAAGGTTTATCAGCATCTCCTCATTATGCCTGTAATACTACATTTTAGCATGGAAGCCAACAGATAACAACTCTGTGATTTCTCATCTAGGAATCGCAATTCCTGACTTGGTGTAAAATGAACCACAGGTTTTGCTTGGAAGCATAAGCTGGAGATCGATCCCATTATATCCTGCTATACAAGGTGACTCCCAGCTTTCTCCTGATTGTGTTAAGAAAGGATCAATACTGAACTGGGGCTATTTTTAGTTCCAGTTTACATTCTTCAAATCAGCTCCCCTAATAGCAAAAAAAAAAGACACCTGGGAATAACTCGAAGTGGTCAGTTTGCACGCATCTAAGGCTTTTTGATCAGAGGTAGCTGGAGAATCCGCATCACAGATCTGCATGCAAACTGACAGTATTTCCGTTCAATAGGATGCAGAGAGTGTGAAAAAATGCTCTTTTGTTCTGAGGTTTTCTAATAATTTTTTTCCCCTAACGATTCCGCAAAAGGTACAAGGAAAAAAATGGGGAGAATGATGATAAAATAATGAAAAACTTGAGAGGAACCTGAACTTCTGACAAATGGCAGCAAAAGCGCATCAGACTTGACAGCTTTTAGGGATAAACATGCACAGTTTTTAAGTGGCAAGTGGGAGGAAAATAATTTTCCAGGCTTCCTTCCCCATCTCCTAATATTTTTTCTGTGAAAAGACTTGTTCTGTGTAATCAACACTTTGGTTTTAAAGAAATTTATCAATAACTGACACTTCAGAGCTCCTAAAATGACCATCCTTGTAATTGGTTATTACGATCTCTCAATTATAGCTATAACAACAAAGGATATGATTATATTGTCACTGCTTTCCTTTGAAAAGAAACTATTGAAGGGCCTAATGATTAATTCACCATTTTTGAGCGCTCACTGTAATGACAGAAGACTATATACAAAGGTCTCTTCAGCAAGCCCATTATTCAATTAATAAATGCTGAATACCGAGCAGTCATAGTCATATGAAACTCCCAAGAATTGTGTGAATTTTTAACCAATTAATTATCAATTACAACATCATAAAACACCAGCACAAAAATAGAAATAACGAAATTTAATTATACATTATTCTTCTTAGTTGCTGCAAATACTATACAAGACTGATTTTGATTAATAATTCATACAGCAATAAAGTATCAGGAAAGATAATTATACTGTGCCACAATTCTCACACTGATTTCTGTAATTACAGATTACAACAGTGTTAGCAATTTAAAAAGGTTAGGGAGCAGTAGTAATTTGCTATGTCATCCTCAGCAATATTAATGTCTTCTTCTCTGAGCACCCCAGATAATTGAAAATAGACTAGCGGGCCGCCAGGCTGCACGGGCTTGCCTCCTGCCAAACATACTGCGGGTGCCAGGGCCATTAGCAACAATATCTTCAGAAACGAGCTTTTCACATTGTTCAAGTAACTTCTGCTGTAAAGCAGAAGATGCGTGGATAGGTGGAAAAGGCGTAGAGCATTCTTGGCCAGCGGCTGTAGAGGTGTTGCTGCTGATAGCAATAGCTGGTGCAAGGCCTTTGCTTGAGCATGAGCGGGAAGGAGGGTATCTAAGAGAAACCCAAGAGAGGATGCAACCACCGGCCCCGCAGAGAGGCAGGTCTGGCTGGGCATACAGCAGGGCCCTGCAGACATCTGGTACCACCTCCTCCAGGCAAGAACTCACATTGCTGAGGAGGCCGCATGGCTCTAACACAGCGAGCGTACAGCCCAGGGAGCACCCTCTGAACTGCTTAACAGCTGCATGTGGTTCAAGGGCCACAAACTGGTCCCCCATGAGCTACACCATGGGCAGCGAGCAGAAGTATCAGTGCCTGGGCTGGCTGCAGAGCTGGGCCATGGGCCCTGTGTCCATATGGCAAGTTTCATGTGCTTTTGAAGTAGAGATGAGAATACTGGGAATTCATTCCTTAGCTTAAACCAACAGCAACAGGGATGCATCCTCCAGACTGTGGAATGGCTGCCTTTGCACAGCTCATACGCTGTCACAGCACAGAAGATCTGATGTAGGAAGTAAGTCCCATTGCAAAAGTCACTTACCAGCTTTGTTATACTGGACCTAGACCCTTCTGCACAACTGGATAGAGACAAGGGAAAAAACAAAAGGGACTCTGATCCCGCAGGCTTTTAAACAGAACCGCTGAATATACCTTTTGTCTGTAGCACTTTGGTTACTTACAATGTTTTTGCTACTGGTAGATTGCACACATAAACAGAAATGTACCACAGCTTCATTTCTGCAATGGATCTTGGGTTTTGTTTGTTTTGTTTTGGGTGTTTTGTTGTTGTTATTGTTGTTGTTGTTGTTTTTTTTTTAATTAGTGTCAGGATACCCATAGTCCCCACGATGAATGTTTATTTAAACCCCAGGTGTCTACTCTAAAGAACTGTGCTTCAGGTTGTTCAGAGATTTGTACCATAAGGAGGCAGGGATTCCCGGTGGAGGTTGCTTTGAAGAGTCCAAATAGATTTATGTTCCACATACAGATAAAACCTATTTCTTGACTTCACAGGGTTGTGGTGTTACTGTTTTTTGAGAGAGAGTAATGCAGCTGAACAAGGTAATGACAGCTCACAGTCTTTAGGGACTTTAGTTAACATGCAAATAATGGTTATGCATGGTACATGCATTGACATATACATTCTATACAGGCCTACTAGGCAAAGTATACATGTGCACCTTTTTATGACTCAGGACAAATTGTATAATTGTACTACTAATTGTCCTACACTCAGTAAGTCAGGCTTCATTTAACATGCATGTTCAACATCCTTTAAATATAAGCAATGATACCTTCAGGAGAGAGGCACAGTAGAGGGGGAAGGCATAGACCAGGTAGGAAAACAGAAGGAACAACAGAAGAACTGTCTTCTATGCTCATTTCGCAGAAGCCACTCAACTGACATATATGTACGCTGAAAGTTAGAAACACAGAAGAACTCTTCCCTGATACAGTGTCTCTTCTCATGGCTCTCACATTGCTCTTTACTCAGTAGCTGGCTATGGTGAAGGGGACTGGAACCAAGTCTGCTACTCAAAATAGCTTATTCAAAGCAGAGTGGGAATGGCCAACACTGAAACAGTGCCAGGAAACCACCAAGCAAAACAAACGACGTATGTTTTTCTGAAGTGCTCAATGGCTTCAGGACCTTGGGGAAAAGACATAACCTTTTGGGTTATTCTTGGGTAAGCTGAATTGCCACATTAAAGAATCAGAGAGGGAAAAATGAAGCACTGATTTGTTCTTACCTTGCCCTCCAGCTTGGCAAGCTCTCTGAAAAGTTTTAAGGTCTCCACACAAATGGAAGCTGGAAGTTCTGTCAAGGGCCCACCAGATTTACGTCCTGCCTTGCTTGCTTTAAATGAGCATTTGAGGGCTTTGGTTGAGGAGTGATACAGTGATACGGCTTTCACCTTTTTCCTAAACATTCAATTTACATGTGTGTCTATGGGTGCACGTGCACGTGTACGCATCTATAATTTGCAGTATGATGCCATCTGAAATGATGAAATTGCTGAAGCACAAATGGTTTATGAAGTATTTAGGTCACTTGCCAGTATGGCAATACTTTGGGATAGTAAAGAATGTGTCTCTCTATTTTCAGTCTCTTTTGCTAATATGAGAACAAAGCCCAGGCAGATATTGACCCAATACCACCAGTGTTTGGTAGCTACAAATTAAGAACAGCAGCACTGTTCTGCTCCTTTTAGCTGCCTTTTAATGTGAAAGATTATGCCAACAAGTTATCTAAGTAAAAGCTATTGATTTCCCTTCTGCTTTATTCTCAAGAAAGCCCAGCCTTTAAAAACTCCAGTAGAGTTCAGTGCTGAAGCTCTGTACTTGACATTTTAGCTTGCTATCAAATGAACATTGGTTTTGATTTTTTTTTCCGGAGGAAAATAGAAAAGTTGTCTCCTGAAATTTTATCTCATGGTTGATTTTCTCTTCACTTCTCAAGCTGTGCTAATCACTGCTTTTCCAGCTTATCTGCAGAACTGGTGGAAGAAGTTCTGTCTGCATGAGAGGGTATATCCAAAACCACTGCTAACAGCTTTGAGTACTCGAATTTTAGAGGTTGCAAAAATGACAGAAACCCATTTCCTCCTGTCATACTACATAGTCATTATGGGATAAACCTGCTCTCTCTTTTTTCCCTTTCTCTCCACTCCCCCCACCCCACCCCCCAAAAAGAAAAAAAAAAGCAAAAAAGCAAGCTCTTCATCTTTGGTGCAAGTTAGCAGGTGTTCAGAATATCCTTCACGTTTCCTTGGGATGCAAACTGACATGTCCTTTGGAACACGTCTATTGTGATTAATGTGTGAAGACCAGGAGCGCATGCAGTAGGTCACTGGGTTAAATTTGGGACAGATTTTCATAGGGTGTAACTCTGCACCTTCTGCTCTTGGGAAAGAATACAGGTGTTGCCTTCTCCTTAGAGACCGGGCCGCTATCTGCTTCTGCAGCGTTTTCTACAACCAAATTGATACCAACAATGGTGTTCTCTTTGACAACATATGTACTGAAGGAAAAATAGTTCCTTATGATTAAATCATAGATTTTTACTAATCTAAAAATAAATGAGTAAATAAATAAATAACTTCTAGTGACTACTGCATTAGGATCCACAGATTTACAGCTCTGAACCTTGGAAGGCCTATCAACACATGCAAAAAACAATTTTCACATGTTTTTCTAACCATCAAATCTGATGGTCACTGAAATGACTATTTAGAAACTCTCAGAGCACGTGCCAAAGGGATACCTGGGTTATGCCATGGGATCCTGACAGTGGTTTTGACACTGCAAGCACCTGAGAATTGCCATTTTATTAATGGAAGGTTTAAGCAAGGGCTGCGAGTCTTCTCATGATCCTCAGTCTGCTCTTATTCTGGAACTAAACTGCCTTTCCTGTTGTAGACAATAAATCACGCCATGGAGGAAGGCGCACGGAAAGCAATCACTTCTGCTGCCGACACCTACCGGGCTACAGCTGGGGTAAGGGGAGGATGTGAGAGAAATGGGCACTGTGACCAAGTGCAACTGCAGCCCGGAGGAGCCCAGAGTGAAAGAAAAGATGTGATGCATTTGGGTCCTGGTTCTGAGGGAAGTACAGCCAACCGAGCACCTGCAGTAGAGGACTGCAAAGACAACAGAAGGCAAAGACAAGCTTTCTAAGATCCAGAGGAGCTTATGAAATCTTCTTTGCCGTGGTAAAGAATGAGGGATTAAAGCTGCAAAGGCTGCTATAAGAAGAACGTGGATTTAATCTTTGTTTGAGGATACTTATTATTTGTTGAGCTTTTCATGCAGCTTTTTGAAGTTTGTTTGCTTTCTTTGCCTCCCCCCCGCCCCGAACTACCATGTACTCAACACGCTTAAAGCTGCAAAAGCCATCAAATCAAATCAAGTGGGAGATTAACATGCAAAACCAAAAACTAAGCCACACTTTATCCCAGGGAGTGGCTTGATTATTTCAGTTTTAATTAGCGCACTCTGTCATGGGAGTTTTAATCTCAGGGCATTCCTTACACAGTTCACAAGCCTGAAAGGCAGAATCTGGCCTCCTAAAGGCAGCATCAACAGTTGCCTTTATCATGCAGACTTGAATCCCAACAGACCACAGAAAACCAGTGGTTTGACAAGCTGTCTCTTTAACTGTTACTGGAATTACCTATACCTTTAGCCTCCAAGTTCTCTCTTGACAGATCCTGAAATAGCTGTTCCGCTATTTTACCCTGGACTGACGTCAAGCTAAAACAGCCTTCAGTTCCCCGGGATATCCCTTTTATCTTTTCGAAATATCGGAAATACAGTTGGCAGCCCTCCAATTTTCTGGAATTTCCCCTGTTTCCCAAGATTTATTATAAATTAACAGCCACTTAACAGAGCTTTTCAGCTACCTCCTTTAAGATTCCTAGATGTAAAAATTACTAGGATGTGAAAATACTTAATTTCAACCACTCTTGCCTGTCTCAGATCCTCCTTTGCTACAAGCAGCAAACTTTCTCTTCTTTCCACATCATGACACAGGATGGACACTTGCACTGTTTCAAATACAAAAACCATCTAGGGAACATTTCTACCTTTTCTATTTTCCTTTTTTGATATTCAATTAATTAATGTTTTATCACAACTTCTATTTCTTCATTTAACCGTAATGGCTTCTCATTAGAGCAACGTTTTTTTGTTATTGATGGCAGTGTAAAATTATAATTTTGAGCAGCTGGCAGAATATTCTTCAACAATTCCCAGTGTGTTCAACGCTTTTAACTTTAAATGTAATGTTATGCCAACACAACAGGTTCTAACTTTGGAAAACATCTTTCTCAGTTCTGAGTACAGTGCATGCATAAATTGATGTTCTCCTGGGAGGTGGTGTACTCCGCTTGCACAAGGTCACATTATTTAAGACTGTCCACAAATAATAGCATTTGACAAACTGCTTCCCTTCTTGCTTCATTTTCTCATGCAACAAGATGCAAACCTTTATTTTCCAGTCTGTTTTTAAGAGAACTGCTCCCACTGAAACTCTCTTGGATTCCTGCTCATGTGCCACTCTCTCCAATGCCTCTCCCGTAACGCTAAGAACCTGGCTAATAAAAAGTCAAACGGTGATTCTTGTACAACACGCATGGTTTAGATGTACGTATAATGAAAGCACCACATAAGGGTGGTTTATGCGGTTGGGTATTCACTGATGTCACTCTCGCCCTCTGTGATTAATTTACAGCCCCCATTTGCTCATCCATCTTCAAGGGGAATGTACTATTGGTAGAGCAAGAGGCCACCAAACGCAGACATTCCCCAGAGGCCCTGCAGCCCACAGCTTGGAGACCCACGAAATCCCAAGCCGTTCTCCACCCTCAGCAGCGTGGTGAGTGCAGCCTGCTGCTACCTTCTGCCTTCCCTCTCACACGGCGACAGGCGCTCCACCTGACTGTGCCACATCCGAGGGCAACACAAAACAAATCAGTAAGGACCTTGTCCCCACAGAGGCCTCAGCATTGCCACACGACTTTCAGGACCACGGCAGGTCTGCTCAGGGCTGTGTTTCAGCCAGCTGTGACCTATGGAAGCTTTGCCTGGCTGATGAAACATACCCCATACCTACAGACTGGACAATCTTTAAGAGGTAATGATATTTGATGTACAAGCAAATGCTTTTTTTTTCTGAGAAGAAACAAGTGTGTGTGCTTTTTCTGATGTGAATTGAGAAGCTACATTCTCCACAGATCTTGGAGACACGCAATTAAAGACTGTCAAATTTGCATGCACATAGGATCCAAGTGAAGGCTGAACAAGCAATGTTACAACATTTCTCGCTTGACTTGATAACCTTATATTCTTTTAACAGCTTCTGTGCCTATTTTCCTACCTTAAACAAACTATAGGTGCCACTGTGTAACCTGACGCTGGAGCCCACGTGGGTCAGGAGCCACAAGATTTCTGCCTCCCGAGCAGCGCTGGCTGACCACCGCCACTGGTTGCAAAATCACAACCCAGCAGCCTGCAACGCCACACTGAATACGGATGGAGCGAGCAGAGCACAGCTCTGCAGGTCCCCCTGGTTTGTCAGAAACCAGATTTCCAAGGCAGCATCGAACAGAAGCTATCACTGCCCTGGGCTTTCTTTTCCAAAGTTTCTGGCTGGTTAGATGGATTTCCATGGGAATAGCAACAACAACAGCTGCACCTGTGGCCCCAAACCCACACTCCCCAGCTGAGATCTCATCTCTTTGCTCCACAGCATGGGGGCACCAGAACTTTAGAAGAGCTCAAAAAACCACTGAACATCGGAAAATCAACACATAATTTCAAGCCTTATTTTCCTTTTTACTTCCCCCTCTGCTGAAACACGTTGGCGGTGGTTTTCCAACTACAGGCTGAGAGAACATCACAGCAAGGAAACTGTGACCCTGTGCACCTGAAGTCTGGCAAACCTACTTGGTTCAAAATGAAGGCTTTGTAGAGGGAAATGACAAGCTACAAGGCAGGCAGTCCCACTTGTGCTGCACATGTAGAGTGAGAAGCACTGGGAGGTCTACATGCAACAGGACTTAGCTGGCACATTCCAGCACTTTTTTGGCAAGGTGTCGAGTGCCTTTAATCCGTGCCCTTTAATGAGATTTGAGATCCCCTGCAACAAGCGGGATCAAGCCATAAAAGCATGAAGGAGATTAAACTACAGATTAATAATTATACAGTAGAAACAATCTGGGATGAAAGAAAGCTCTTTTGCTCCATTGGAGATTGACATGTTTATGTATAAAGTGGGGGATCTATAAAGCTTATTGATTAGTATTTCAAACGAAACTAATCTAAAAGCATTACTAATTATTAACTGAAATATGTAATACAAATAGCATGCTAGGAAACAATCAATACTTCCCAGTGCTCGTAACCCCCTACAGCAATTTCTGTGCTAAAAAGGGGACCAAGCCTAGATGGCAAACCCTAGTGTTTGCCAGGGAGTTTTGTCTCTCCATATACACAGAAGAGAACAGTCTGCAACGTAAAAGCAAGCACACTTTTTTCTTGCTTCTTCCCCCTCAGCTCCTGCCCACACTAACTGTACCTAACCCATACTGCAGGATGCAGTAAGAAATAAATAATTTTGAAAAATCACTCCACAAATCTAACTAAAGCAATGTATTGTGTTTCTTGGACTGTCAGAAGAATGCAAATATTGTTATGCAGGACCAAATCCAGCCTTCTTAGATAAACTTGACCACATAGCGACATAGCTTCATGGAGGGAAGAGCCAATTTTCTACTATCAGACTAAATGAAGATTTTGCCATTAAAACAATTCAAGTCTTGTAGAAATAGACTCAGTTAACGTATATTTATTGGAAGTCAAGATCAGGTAAGTATATTTACAGATTCGTGCCATTACTTTAAGAATTGAAGTCCTAGTACAATACAGTTCAGCTACAAGCCCAAATGAATGTTAAATAGCTTTAAAAATACTTGTTGCTCGATGAAATACAGGACAGTCACTACTTTGTTATGAATAACATGATGCTTTTCATCACACCATACTATGCTCCAATATAGTGTCTTAAAAATAGAGATGAATTTGCATGTGCATATAGTTGTATATGTATATACAGGTACACAGACATGCGTGTATATATATATGTGCACACATATGCACAATGTTTAATTAGTAGCCCTCAGAAAATATGTATCACTGTCACTGCATGTTTCTGGAATAGCCCATGTTGCCTGGCATGAGTTTTTGAACATTAAAAATTGACATCTCTTGGGCCAGTCCTATCAACCCAGACTTATTTCAAGGAGGAAACGCTCCTTTAACTCTGTACAAATTAGGTGGGCCAGTATTATTTGCAGCTGTTACTGTGTGCATTTCTCACCTGACGTACACATGCGCGCACACATTCTTCTCTGTGGCATGTAGCAAGAATTTTTCCGAAAGGAACATAAAAGCAAGAGGAGAAATTAAAATCATGAGAAGGATGTTTGTGCAAATGCTTTCAGTAATAAAGGAGGAAAGAGATGTGTGAAAGAAGCTCTGAAACGGGACTAATCCAGAGGCAATGGCAAAAAATTGAAGGGATGGGGAAGAGCCAGAAGCAACATCCACAAGGATGCTAAAAATTGTGTTACTATGGATGTGTGGAAGTATTCAAGACAAAAGAAGGAAAAGGACCAGGCTTACCTCAGAGAGAGAGAGGAGGCTGACGAGGCTGAGGGCTTATGGATCAAGAGTTACGCAGAAGGAAAGGTGGAGGAAGGATGGCTGGAGAACTTTCAAGGCAGAAGGGCCTGTAGTAAGGGCGCAGGAGCCCAGTCCTGGCCCCCTTGCCTCCAGGGGGGTGGAGGGGCAGAAGTGAGAACAGGGAAACAAATAATGGGAAAGAGTGGCTATTTTCCCATATTTTCAGTGAGCACAAAGAAACTGAAGAAGCCAGAGATAAAGCCATTGCATACTACCAACGAGTGTGTAAGGACGCTTGGATGGAGCAGAAAAGAGTAGATGGGCAGCAGAGAGAGGCTGCGCCACCCAGAACAGAGAGAGGAATGACTGCCAAGGAGCTGGAAAGCGCAGTGGGAATGGAGGTGACACCAAGAGAAAAGGTCCCCAGAAATGGTCCGTTCCCCCACTGAGAGGTGGGGTGATGTTGGGAGGCGAGGGGAGGGAAAGTTGCAAGCACTCAGAGAAGCAAACAGGGAGAAGTGTAGAAGTAGAGAAGAGACGAGAGGGGCGAGGTAATCGCTGGTGAGAGGCTGGAGAGTGGATGAGGACACAGCGCCAAGAGACAATAATCCAGCTGATAAGAGCATTAGGCCCAAGAGATGTCAAGCAAAAGGCAGAGAGCACAAGAGGCTATGGAGGTGGCAAGAAGAGCTTGAGCTTAAAATAAAACTGTTAAGCTCTCCGAATGCACCAGCCATACGCTTCTGCTCTGCCTGGTTCCTCTCTCATTGTGCCACCGGAGACAGACTACCTTATGGCAGGGAGCAAACAAAAATCCAGCCACCCTCAGGCTGATCCTGGAGCAGCAACAGAATAGAAAAGACGCAAAATAAAAGCAGGCTGACAATAGCTGCCTGTGGATAAAAAGGAGGCTTTTAGCACAGCTGTGTGGCTATATTTGATTTAAGTGGGCTTCTTCATGCAAAACAGAGACACAGCAGTGCAAATGCTTTGTAAAGAAAGCACTGTGGACCGAAACTCCTGCACATTAGAAAGACAGAAAGGAAACGCTGATGTCCTGGGCCACACCAGGATGCATATGGACCTGGGAATCCTGGCCCAGGCAGCCAGCACAAAGGCGCCTGCACTGCACCGTCCCCATGCAAGGCAGTGCTATGCCCAGTGATGTGAGGACTGATGTATACAAAGCCCGAAGTGCCTTCTTAGGTGGCTTAGTATTTTGAATTTGAGTTTGACAACCCCTTGTAAAAAAAAAAAAAAAAAAGCTTGCCTCCTCAAGAAAATGACTACCAAATACTGTAAAAATCCTGTTCTTTGGGACAAAGAAATCCACTTCCAAATTAAGGAACAAAACACAGTAGCCCTGATTACACACTACACATTTCCGTAATTGTTCTTTTTCTAGTAGCAAGTAATTAATCTTGTGTTAGAGCCTGAAAAGTCCCTACTAGTTTTTGAACTTGCAGACAGCTGGAAAATGCCTACTTAGGCTAGTGTGCACATCTTTGAGTAATTCTTACTTGCTAATTACTCATCTAGAAGCTGCCAAGAGCTATTCTAACATTTTGCTAACTAGCAAGGTATATCACATCACATTATCATGTATCATGTGAATTAACAACAGGATGCTGGTGAAGTGATGGGATAAAAATCAGGTAGTTGAGAAAAAAAATTAAAGCTAATTGATTTGCAACAACAACAAAAAAATAATCTGTGGTACGCAAACAGTGTTTCAGAAACGAAGAACACGGCTGGAGAACAAAAAACAAAAGCGAAACTAGGATTTGCAGAAGTTGTCAGAGTAGATTCCTGTTCTTGGTGACAGATGAGACTGAAGCCTGGGACCCCTTGCAAACGAGACTTGCTAATACTCCACCAACCCACTGCAACCAGAGCAATATTCCTCTCTGCAACACAACAGATGTGATTCAAACTGGCAAGCCCTCGCACATAAAAGCACAATGCTTTCCCATGCTCAGTGAGGTTTCTGCAATTTTCATCGTAGTGGCCCAGAGGGAATTCCAGTTTGCTGTGTGCAGGAAGCTCACTGGTGCTCCTGCATTGCAGAGCAGACCCTGCCATGGCTGAAGGGGCACCAAAGGGCACCAAGCAAGTGCTGCTGAAGGAACACCCTCAAGGTGGATCCGCCGGTGGCACAGGCATCCCGTGCAGCCCTTGGGCCTTTGTGGGAGGTGGGGGGAGGCAGCCTGGAGGGGAATCAAAGAAGCACCTTTATACATGTGCATGCACATTAACTGCAGTGAGCTGATGCAGGATTTGCAACAGGAACAGCTGCCCTGAAAGTGGCAAAGGCAAGTTATTATCAGGATGAACATCCTTACGCAGCATCTCAGGGGAGACTCTGGCCACCTTTAATCAAATGTCTTTTTCCTGGAATGCTGTTAAGCTGTGGTCATCAATCCCATTTAAGGGAACGGAAAGAAGGCTTTGTATCACCACCTTCCCTCCTCACTCGATGTGACATAAAATACTGGCACATCAGCGCAGGCAAAAGAAACAGAGCCTGGCTGACAATGGTCACACTCACGTATTTATTAAGCAGCCCGGGGACAGCGGCACCAGGAGCAGAAGATGACTATGCAGCTTGTTCATCGAATGCCTGCAGCAGCAGCTTCCTGCTACTGAAGAGGTTTCCTTGAAATACCTCCATAAACGCTCTGCAACCAAAATGCAAAAGCAGCCACTTGCCTTGTTCCGATTGTCCACTTGAACTTTTTGAGAAGGTTGCATGTATTTACCAGCAGTCTGCAGTGCTGTGTTGCCAGCCGACTTGGGGCAGAACGACTGCAGAACCTGACTGTGGTACTTACACGATCCACGCATGGCTTTGCCTCTCATTCCTCAAAAGGGCACGTAGGGAGACCCAGCAGTACCCCCATGCCCTGGCAGGCTGCGGGGGCAGGCAGATCACCATCGGGTGGTTAGGAGCTTGTGCTGCCGCTGCCAGGGCTGTAGGTAAGGCAGAGGTGGTTACCTTGACTTCTTGGCTACTCATCCAGATTGGTAAAATCAGTTAAAGGACAAGGCGATTTTCGTGATCGTTATGGCCTAGACAGGGGCTGGAATTTGACCCACGTTGGTCATTCAGACGTTTCACTGCTGGGCACTGCTACAGGGTTTAGCGTTGCTGCTGCCTTCAGTCTCTTTCCACAGCTTCATCTTGTCTGTGCTCTGTATACATAAGCACACACAGACCCTGAGACTCACAGTGAACCCTTGTAATTCCGGCTGTCAGCAGCTGATGTGGAGTCAGAAAAAAAAACCATCCTTCAGCAAGAGGTCGCGTCTATAAATATGGCAAAACTAATTATCCCAAGAAGGGTTCTCCTTCCTCTTAAAATTAGCAGTGTATACAGTCGGATATCTCAATGTAAACACATCGCTCTGAATTTCACCAGCTTCACCATCAAGCACTGCTGCACTGCTATGGAATGAAAAGTATGAATCCTGTACGAGGTCTCTAACAGATACGAAATCTGACAAGTGAAAAGTTTTACTGTAGTGTTTTTAAAAGAGTGAAATTAGAGAGAAAAAGTGTGAAGCCTAAAACCAGCAAGACACCAAAAGTTACAAGAGAAGTACAAATGGTGCGTTAACAAGAGAAATATTAAATGTGTGCATGTGAGAAACGGGTAAGATAGGTGAAGACCTTCCTGTGACCAAGGCAGTGGGCAAGCTCCAACCGAGAGTCCAGGAGAGAAAAAGGGCAGGTAGTCGTAAGACAGGACAAGGGAGCCGATGCTATCCTGGGTTCAAGAACAGGAAGTCTTTCCAGAAAAACTGCTCTGGGTAGTTTTAAGTAATTATCTATAAAATATAGGGCAAGAAAGAGCCTCCAGGACCAGGCAGACCTGGGGACTATGTAAGCCACATCTCGCAAGCCAGAAGAGCTCAGAAACATCCTTGCTAGGGCATATCCTTGCTAGATCCTTGCTAGGGATGCTTTTTTTTAATTTTTTTTTTTTTGAGGGGGGGGGGGGGGGGAGGGAAATTTTGCTTCATTATTTCAAGTCTGGTTTTAAGTAAATACTTCTTTAATCCTTAAAGGCATCCCTTAAATCTCCTCTAGTTTCCTGGTTTTTCAGAGACAAAAGCAGAGTGCTGCATTCACTCAAGTATGGTTGTCCCTCAAACTGGTGAACGGGACATCTCCTGCAGTTCCCAGTGGGGCTACACAGATCTGCAGTAGCAAAAGGATAATGAGACGCATACTCCCTCATATTTAACAAAGGAGCCTGTACGAAAGAGTTGTCTTCCAGTGACCACTGCTAGACTGGAAAGCCCTTTAGCATGCAGTTGGAGGGTGGAAAGAAAGGCAGAATGAATCATGAATGAGCAAATAAGGTTATGGGACACCCCCACACTTTTCCATTTCAGCTCTGTAAAGTTCAGCTATACCCAGGTGGTGCTACTGGAACCCCCATCCAGAGAGAGAGAACTGAGCAAGTCTGAATCAATCAGATCCTGTCTAAGAATTGAGCAAAATCCTGCAACACAACAGAGGATGGAGAAGTTGTCATCATTTACGCAGGAATAACAAAGAAAGGCGAGTCTGGCAACCTTATCCTAAACAAAGAAATAATCAGGTGAGCTTCACCCAGCACAGTTGTTGGGAGAAAAGGTCAGATTTCTGAGCAGAAAATTGACTTGTCTCCCAAACCCTTCCCATGTCCTCAGGTACAGAAGCACTGCCAGCTTCTGCAGAGGAAGCCTGCCCTGGAGCTCCACAGGAGCAGAAAGGGGGACATGACAAGTGCCATAGGCAAATTTTTGCAGCAAAGGAGCAACTACTGCTTAACCAATGCAAAACGACAGCCTCAAACGCTCGTGCAATGATGAAGCATCAGCAAAAGCCAAATGGGAGATGAACAGAAACACGCTCTCACATCCAGAGCCATCTGTCCCTCTTCCCTCATTCTTGTTGTTTTACAAATTGACCTACTGTTCCAAATCCCAGATTTTCAGAAACAGCACTGGCTGAAGGTATTACTGGGAAAAACGATCAGTGTCAGCTAACCAATGTAACTGAGGAACTCTTTCCAGGAGGCTGAGGCAGTGATGACAGAAACTGGAAAACCAAAATGCCAGAGAGGGGGAAGCATGGGACACTTGGATACACAGGCAAGAAGCAGCAGGACCAACATTTGACAGTGCAAGTGGTGTTCTCTTCTGCTGAAAGCAATTGAGAAGTTTGCTTAGCAAAGATGATTCATGTTTTTTGGTATAAATGGTGTATTTCAGAGGACAAACAACCATCCCTTCCCGACTCTCCAGACTGGCCTCAGAGTAAAGGAGATAAGAATACTCAGGAGATTCCTAAAATCTATTACTATACCAAATAAATAGCTAGTAATCTCCTGTGAACTGAAAATCCCTTTGCCTATTCCCAAACAATTACTGCCTCCCCACCCTGTACAAAGATAAATTTCCTCTCCAAGGTAATTTTTAATATTTTAAGTAGGCTTGGTAATGGCAACCCTGTTACTTTAATATCCTCAGAGACCCTTACCATCTCTCCCTGTTGAGGTTTTCCACAAAGCACCCATCCTCATAGTTTTTTAGTCTTTTGAGCCCTTAATTTCCTATTAGATTGGCATGTCTTCATTGGCCTGACTAGTTTTACTGTGTGTTTCAATCGGTGGTGAGTGAGTAACCCCCTCGCAAGGCTTTTGGGGGGGATTTCCTCCCAGCACTGCCAAAGGAGCCACGACTTGATGCGTGTCCTCCCCCACCTTGGCGCTCCCTCTCCCTTTGAAATGGGGAAAAAGGAAAACTAGAAAACGCAACAGATGGTCTGAAATCCTCTTCCTGTGAAAACCATCACTACGGCAGCTAGCTTAGGCAATATTTCAAATATTTCCGCATGTACCAACAGCGGTATCCATGACTAGGGAAGACGAGGAGACTGCTTGTCAAACTCCCCCATAGGCACACTGTTTCCAGTAGCCTAGTCCTCTTGTTGAAGGCTCTCTTCCCTACTATAAATCCAATAAGAAAACTAATCTTCTCCAGATTTAAAGCTGACAGGTGGTACATGCATAATTAAAGATGACCTAACAGAGAATGCTCTCGTTTCTGGCATATTATCAGACACTTAAGCAAAGCAATTATCAGTAAGCAATCTTTTCTGTCAACAGAGATTGGATGAAACATTTTGGCAGTCAGGAAGATACTGTAACAATGATACACACGTATTTGCAAATACTTCAGCAATATAACATAGGCTTAAATCTCTCCTGTCTCAGAGGAATGCCTTCATCACCTATGGAGGACTACAGTAACTTCTTCTCACATTTCTGTGTTCCCCTGTGCTACTTCCATGGACTCATGGTAAATACTGCACAGCCTCCACCTTGCTCCTACTCACGTCAACCTCTTCCTTCAACTCACCTGCACTCCCTACAAATCCCGCCGTTCCTCCCCACCTAGTCTTCCTGTCCTCCCTAGCTCCCACACCCCTTAGACCTGCACTAGCTGGTAGATGGTTGATTTGTCCCCCAGGGAACCCTGTCCTACTGCTTTTTTTTTTCTGCAAAAAGCAAGCAAAACCCCAGAAAACTTGTCCTTCCTCTTCCTTACTCAAAAGCAAACAAAAATCCAGCTCCTCCAGCAAAACCCGGTGAAGCCTCCCCCAAATGCCCTCTTCTTCACCCGCAGGTAGCAGCCACCTGCGGCGTGTCAGCGCTATGTCACTCTCTTTGTCCTCGTTATAGCTCTTGTGACATGAACACCTGTGGGGAGGAATTACAGGCCTCATATGTTACGACGGACTGTGCCTGTTGTGAAGAACCACGTCTTACTCATTGTGGACCACGAGCTGAACACCTTTCCCCTGGGAGCTGTGAAGGTGGAAGAGATGCCTTGCTCTGCCCAGCTTATAGAGGGGGCAAGTGCAAGCGAAGATTGGTGGGGAATTTTATGTGGAATCAACCCAAAAGTCTATGCTAGAACTAGGAACATCTTCCCTGCTTTTTGGTTGAACAAGCAGATGGCATTGCCTCCCAAAATAGCAATGTCACCCATGCAGTTTGAAAGAGGCAGAAACTTTTTAACCTAAACTCTTAAAAAGCTTCCTTCAAGCAGTGTTTTGCCATGAATCCAGAAAGCGTTCTGTGCCTTTTTTTTCCCCTCCTAAGAAGGGATTTTTAAAAAAGGATCTTTTGGGGAAGAAAAACAGGCAGAGCAAAAAATAATTAGGAAAAGGAAAGCCTAAAAAGGTGAGTGGTTTTCTTAATTTGGGGGAAATTAGGATTGTGAGAAGCATTATAAACCATAATTACATACACACATGGGACTGCACTTTACCTTACAAAAGAGCTGCTCTTAGGGTATAAAATTGCTTTAATATTGCACTAAGACAAGTGTTTTTTAAAAAAAGACTTATGATAATGGATTTTCAAAGCAAAAGTAAAGCTGCTTTTCCCTGAGAACAGGGCTTTAGAGCAGGGAAACTTCACAATGCCAGTGGTGTGCGTTTTGCTGCATTTCACAAGATCTCTCATTATTTAAATTCCAATGTATTTATGTCATACATGGATAAACGATCTTATTGTTCAGAACATGTCTTTATATGAACATCTCTGCTGTTAGAACTAGTGCTGTTTTGCCTTTCCCCCCCACTCTCCTTACCAAGACAGAACAAAAGTCTCTTTTACTGCAGTTTTGGGAACTTCATGCAAATGGCAGTTTTTACACATCAATCGTCAGTTTAATAACACTAATGATAAGAGGGGAATTAATGGTAATGGGCTGACTTTTTGGCAAGCAAATCAGAGTTTATAGAGAAGTTTCTGCTATGTCAAACTTCACAGCCATGTGTTATCAAAAGCACTAGCAGTGAGAATTAAGATTAAACCACTGACTCATTAGCAAGCTGGGCTTGCTAACCACAACGTTTCTGCACAAAGGTTGATTATTTAGAAATGCGTTGTACAAGATAGGAAGTCTTGGTAGTCTTCTGGGACAGCGGAGAGCCATTTACATAACAAAATCCATTTGCCAGGGGATATAGATCTGACTGAGGAGGCTCCGTATCTCCCTCAGTTAAAGCAATACCGGTTAGTCTCTCATTCCTCCCCAAGGCACAGAGCGTGGTCACTCCTTCTCCTGTTCCACCCCACTCTTGCAATTGTGGTAATTTGCAGCATTTGAAGTCCAGTCCTGCACCCACCGCTCCCCATGCGTGACCCTGGTGACTTCACAGGTGCTGCTTACAGGCGCTCGTGCCACAAGACCAGCGTGGGAAGAGGAAAACGGCATCATATGGAGAGCTGGGGCAGCGAGAACAAACGGGTCTTCTGTGGATTGACGGACGACTACAAAGAGCCACATTTTGAAAACATGGCTCAATCATGACCGCAGGAATGACACTGAATATAAGAAAAAGCATATGCTTCCCCAACACGCGAAAAAAGAAAGATATGTCAGAATGCCAGGTTTTGACACAAAATACCACGGGAGAAGTGAGCGACAGCAGATTTTCAGTAATACTACAAATGGGTGCTTAAGCAGGCATAGTAGTTTCCCATGGTAATGACGGTCTAAGGACAAGCTTCATATCTCTTAGATGTTAACTGTTTCACCCTGACAGACAGACACAGTCCCACACTCCAGCCCAGTTCTAATGCGGGAAATGCAGATACAAATTACACTTTGCTTCCTCCCACTCACCTTTGGCTATGATCAGGACTGGCTAATAAATTGCTCTAATATTGAATCCCATCCCACCTAGGGCATCTCCTTTTCCACGCATGCCTCACCGCTTTTTCACACTGCCTGTAGGTTTGATGCTATGGTTTCCAGCTATGGGCTGTAAGCACTGAATCCCGCATCCTGAGGAGGATGGGCCATTCCCATGGAAGCATTTAAACCACAACGTCTCCAGAGTCGATACCCTTCAGTTTGGCTGTATTTCCTGGCTAATGCCCCCACAACTTGAAATGGTATTTCCAGGCAAAGAAACCTATGCTAAGGACTGCTGATGTATCTGCGCTGCATGTCCATCCTCCTGCCATGTGTGGGCTTTGCTGAGAATCAAGTTTTGTAGAGGAGAAATGAAGTTTGCTCCCTTATTATTTACAATATGCACTTCTCAGTGATGCTTTTAATGAGTAGGCAAGTGGAAAAATACATTTTTAAGCAGTACAAAATCTGCTAAAGTTTTAGAAGCAGCCCCAAGGCAGGCAAGCCTTATTACGCACTGCAGGGATGAAATGTAGCGTTTTCGGGGAGAAGCCGTTTTACCACTGGGAGAACTGTGGGAGCTGGGCTGTCCCACCCATAAGCAGACTAGGAAATGACAGGAGCTGGTAGATGTTGTCTGCATGTATGGTCAGAGACAGAGAAGTAGTTAAGCCACATCCCTGAGGTACCACCCCTGTGAGGGTGGATGTAATAGGTCATTACAGAGGGAAAAAAGGTGATAAATAACTATTCCACTCAACACCATCACTGTGACTGGGGGAAGCAAGGTGGCATTAGCAGTAGGTCTGGGTGGGCAACGAGCAAAACAGCGTGAGAAACACATAGGTGCGATGTGCCAGCGCATGCATGCTGAAAGGGATGAAGTCTCTGATTTTTGCTGCACTGTTGATATGATGTCATGCTTCTAGCTGCCTGCATCATGGACCTTGCCATGTCACCCAAGTGCCTCTAAACGAGACCGTAAAGTTTCTGTCCCATGATCTGCTGCTGCTCACTACAATGCAGCCCCAGACATTACTAGTGAGAATGGTAATAACCTTCCTCTCCCCATAAACCTATGCTAGAATTACTCTATAGCCAAAACCCAGCCCCAAAATCAAGTCCTCAGCCAAATGAAGCAATGCATAAAGATCACTGCTTGAGCTGGGAACACACACCTAGATTTTTCCCAAGTCTGAAGGAGTCCCAGTTCCTACCGAAAAAATGGGAGCTGTGCATGTTCAACCTTTTGCTGCAGGCTGGTACGCACTCTGAACACCATCTCAAAAAATACTATTGCTTCATCAATACATTTGTAATTCAACCAAAATAATTTCAAAAAGCATCTGAAGAGCTTTGCATGGTAAATATCAGAAAAACACCGCTTTCCAACCCTGCAGCCAGTTGTTCTGTAATATCTTCTGCTTTGTGCTGACAACCTTTTTTCCCTCCAATCATTCAGACACAATGCCTTCAGGTCTGTCTAAGTAATGTAATTTACTGGAGTGGAATTCCCTTGATACCTTCTGCAGCACTCAGTGACAGTATCATTTATACTCTACACTGTCATGCCATGACACTGATACATTGGCTTTCATCCCTCATTCAGCACAGAGGGTGCAATTTCACCTTCCATTGTGCCCTTTTGCAGACTGCGCGTACAAATTCCCTCCATTCATTCCTAATTACAAACCTCTGCTGAAATACTCTCATTAGATTTATATTTCTCACTCCAAAGTGTCAATCTGATTTGAAAATTCCAATTTTCCGGAAGATTCATCCATTAGCAGCGACCTCCAAAGCATTCCTTAACTGAGTGCATTAAAAGTGAAGCTGGCAGAGCAGAGACGCACTTAAAATACACCATTACAGCAAATCTCCATTGCTAATGTTTTTGCATTATTCGAGCAATGCAATAAGGAGCTTGTGACCAGGCAGCTCTGTTCCTCCGGCAAGTGACAGGCAGCAGTCAACTGCTCTGTCCGGCTCTGCTCCCGTTGTGAGGCTGCACCACATCCCTAAGCATCCACCATTCCCCCCAGGTATGTGGGAGGCGGTCGCTGGCTGACCGGGGTCTGCGGCCACCGTGTCACAGGACCTCCTGTACATCGCAGGGAGCAGCAACAGCCCAGGTGGCTGTTTAAAGGACTTCAGAAACTGAGAGACATAGAAAGGGTTTATGACAACTGCAAAAACGCCCGAGTGCAGCTTGTTTGCTGCGGGAAAGTTAAAAAAAACGAAGCTGGGGGGTTTCTGAGGTAGCAGATCTTTTGCTATGCAACCCAACAGGCTGTTAGAGCTCTTCAGCTAAAAATCTCAACTGTATCACTTTGGTCACTTATACTAATCCTAATTTAGCAGCCACATGCAGGACTGTTCCCTTCAGACTGTATACTGAAAACACAACTCCACAGACTCCATGGAGCAGCTCTGCGAGTGGTTAAAAGGATCAAAAAAACATCTGTCCACCTTTTCAAGAGAAAGGTAAACACCTTGCAAACCTCATCACCATACAAGGGAAAAAATGAAGAGCCCAGCAGTGGGTACTGATAGTTGCACAATGCGCCCTATGTGCCATCTCTAAAAATAGCCTGTGCGGCGATACCCCTGGAAAAGACCAGCGTGTCTCATCCAGCTGGAAAGTGCGGCAGCGGTGAGCGGTGCGTGAGTGCCATCACCGCATGACGCGCTCTCTCCTGCTGTTATCTTCAAAGCCATCAGGTTTGAACTCATCAGCATCGGGCGCAGCAGTAGAAAGGAGGAGGAGGGAGGAGAAAAAACCCACCTCTACATCTGTACCTAAAAGGGAAAATTTCACCGAAAAAATGACAACAAGCACTCACGCCACTTGTCAGCATCTGGTCACCTACAGGACTGGGACACGCAGGCGATTATAACAGATGTAATGTAATTCCCTGCAGCAACCACTGCTGTGGAAACTAATTATTGCTGAAGTTTTGCCTGTTCCCACCTGAAATATTTAAAACCTTGATTACTGCATTAGCTCTCTTGCCTTTCGTACTTTGTATCAAGGCAAGAGACGGTCCAAGGGGCGCACACAGATGTAAAAGCAGAAATGTGCATTTCAGCAGAAAGGCAAAAGTAAAGCAGCATCGACAGGCACTGAGCTCTTCTGAAAAGAGGGGGCGGGTTACACCAAGATAATTTAAAAGGATTTCATATTGCATAATAAAAGACTCACCGCTGACAGCATGGCTGTTCCATGGAACAAGCGTGTGTGCCTCTAAGTGCCCCCAGCACCCTACATCCTCCGTGCCACGTGGTGTTGTTACTCAGAGTGAAAACCTATTGTCTCGTGCAGCCCAGTTCTCAAGACCAACACCTCTGCTACCCTGTCAAGCCTGGAAAACCTGGAAAGGTCACAAAGCAACAAGGAAGCAGCGAAGCTCAAGCTGCCACACAGCAGAAAGCAAGTTTTCAGCCTCTACCTTTGTTTCTGCAGCTCTTGGATAGATGTTCTCTCTATTCATCCATCGCAAGAATGACATCAAACCGAGAGGCCTGACATGCACAGGCACACTCATTCTCTGGAAATGCCACGGCTACTTAATGAGCGAAGCTGGGACAGCACCAAACCTGACACCATGAAGTTACGAATTTCCCTGCATATGCTGACAACGTCTCTCTTGAATATTTCTCTTGGCCACAAGCTGAACTACCAATTAACGTGGTCAGAGCAGATTTAGTAGCTCAAGATATTGCAACTAATTTAGTAGGTTCCTAACCAGTACAACTACCTGGAAAATCTACCGAGACAGCATATTTCAATACTGTCACCCTAAAAAACAAAGCAAAAGGATTTTAGGTGCCAAAAGTTAACCCTGAGAATTTGTTCCTTGATGATCAGCAGTTTTGTATAGTTCTCCTTTCCACCCCCCCACCCCCCTCCCTTATTTTTCTTTTTCTTTGCCAGAAGATGAAGTTCTGGATCAACAGTGACGTTCTGGAGGGCTGATTTTAAGGATCTTTCAGTCCTCTCCAAAGCTGCTCTTTCCAGAGAGCTGAACAATTCTTCTTCCAAAGTTCTTTCATCACTACCTCTTACTTATGCTCCAAGCCTAACTCTATTTTTTTTCTTTTTTAAAGCAAGAAGCTGATGAATTAACATAGTTAGACCACACCGCAAGTAAACTCTGCCTCTCCTTCCAACACAGACCCATGTACAAGCATTTAAGCCTAGGACTCACCAGACAAAGCTGAAGTCGCAGGCAAGCCAGTCATCAGAGCTAGAGAAGAATTATGCTTGCTCTACAAATTCTGAAGCATTTGAATCTTATTTTTAGTTGTACACAAAGGGCAATAAATGGAAAATCTTATTGTAACCACTGCTTTTTCATGGCCACCCACACTTCCAACACCTACAGCAAAAGTATATAAATGCAAAAACCCCAGAACTCATGGCTCATCTGAACAAGGGATGCAAACTAGCTAATGGCTGTTACTTTTTTTCCAGTTTGTATTTACAGTGCCATTACATTCTGTTAAGCATCAAGGACAGCTATTGGTATGCAGTGCGTATCCACTGTCAAGGATCCTGCTGGATTTTCATACCTTTAATTAACTGCTTTCTCCCAGTTACCTGGTAGAGTCCTTTTCCAAGTTAGCTGACCACTGACCAGTTTTTGAATGATGAAATGGAGGAGTTGCCTCTCCCTAACTCTCAGTTTTTTCCCCCACTGCCCAAACTACTGAGGTACAAGGAGTTAATGCTTCACTCACCTGTGAGAAATTATGCTGAATACTTTACCCAGAAACTGGTGATTACGAAAAAAATCCCTTTACACTCATAACAGTAGAAGAACTTCAAACAAATTGCTGTCAAGGATGATTTCATTGTGTTTAAATCCACTTTAACTCAAGTCGCTTTGCAAATTATTCTGTAATTTAATACCTAAAACTCCCAGGTCTACTACGATGCCAGTTTACTTTCCTGTCTGTCCTATGCCTGATTCTTTCCATTTACCAAAAGCAACACAAGAATGAACCTGATTATCATCTGAAAACCTGCAGAAAGCTAACTCAATTAGCTGAGTAAAGAAGAAATACAGAAAAAGGTCCATCTTAAGACCAGACCCAACAAGAGTACAGGTGATGCCACATCTGCCAATGGGGTAAAGACGAGTCAACAATCTCATGTCATTAATTACCTTGCTGTCTCTGAAAATGCAAGTTATTATAGCCAGAGAAGCATCCGCTACAACATTTTTATTTCTCAACTTTTTGCAAATTATAACAGGAAACACGTCCCGTAAACTAGCAATCAATATTTAACAAAATAATCTAAGACAAAGTGCCAGCCCTGGAAAAATGTACCTTTACCTGCCTTTGGTCATTAATTGCCCACCAGACCCAATGGCCCATCACCTTCCCACAGCCCCCGGCAAGCCGAGCGCAGAGCCGGCTGCTCTCTACGCGCACTGCTGAGATCAGGTGTGTGCTTCTCTGGCGAGGATTTAGGTCGTAGGATCTGTGCGCTGAATGCTGCAGAAGCACGGGTATCTAAGTATTATGAAAATAAATGGGTCATACACCACTGAGCTAACAACCACACCACCCCCAAGCCGGGCACTGAATGACTGTGCAGGGCTCTGCCAGAGGGAGAGGACAGATTGAACCAGCAGTGAAAACAAAACTGTTGTGGTGAGATGGATTTTACTTTTCACTGGTTTGGGTTACAGAGAAAGTTGATCTTGCCATCACCACCTCTCAGTTTTTCTGTTAAAAAAAAAAATAAAAAAAAAATAATAAAGCAACATGTGGGCAGGTAAGCCGTCCTGTGGAGATGGGCTGGCATCTTGCCCCCCCACCCCCCACCCCGGTAAGGGGAAGTGCCGCTGGCCCTGGGCGGAGGGAGGGCTGTGACTCAGTCCCTCAGGCTGACACACACACGCACCCGGGCTGTCACCTGTCACAGCGAAAAATAGAAGTCCTCACCACAACATGGCAGCCACGTGGGAAACGCCGAGTAAACAGATCAGTGACACCGCGTACCCACGCAGCCCATCGCACCACTGGGGTGAGGAACAAACAAACTTGTGGTCAATGGCAGCAAAGGTGAGAGGTGTCGGAATAAATTTGGTTTCATATGGCGCGCTATACTGCAACAAACACCACCGTCCTCCCCCACAGGCTCAGCTAAGCACAAGCAGGATGCTCCTTCGGGCCATACAGCCCATGGTCGCCACGTGTACCCAGACAGGGATGCCTCTGGTACGGGGCTCTTGGTCAGAAAAATCCAGAGTGGGATGTCCTATCACTGCCCACACGTGTGTGCACACGAAGCTACATCGGCACTTTCCAGACCATACTGATTATATTTGTCCATATATATATATATATTTAAAATTGTATTTTTCATATATATCTGTTATTTTTATATATATACACACATATGTATACATACATTAAAAATATATTTAATCAACAGATGTATTTGCTGCAAACACTTATCAAAAGCTGTCCCCAGCCACTCAGACTGGGGGTGCAGCCTGCCTCAAGTACAGAGGCACTGGTGGCACCGAGGAGCACCTGATCACAACGAGGGACCGACACAGTGCTGGCAGTGGTCAACAGCTTTATGTATTCTCAACGTGGGGGCAGTAGGAGTAACTGGATTAATTAGTGGCAAAGAAGATTTCCCCTAGTCTGCAGGAAAATGCTCTTTGGTGCCTGTCAGCACAACAACCAGGGCAGCATGCCACAGGAGGTCGTGAAGCTCCCCGGGGCAGGAGATGCTCCACGTGATGATGCATGAGGTGCAGAGCCCCCATATGCCAGTACTATAAAATGGGTAAGAAAATGCCTTCTCCACTATAAAAACAGCACTCCAACAGGAAAATGTACCAGAAAAATCATGAAATTCAGACATGGCCACGTCTTACATCAAACCCCAGTAGGATAAAACCATCCGTGTCCTCAGGTACAGCCATGGCGCTTGAGACCTGGATTTGGTACGAAGAGTTAGGAGTATTTGATAAGTCAACGTTCAAAGGGATGCGACTTTGCCTTCAGAAATCTGATTTCCTTCTTAACTCAGTCAAGTTACCTGACCTTTTGATGCAGATTTTTAAAAAGACACATTTTTCCCAGGCTGTGGTGGTAGGCGGGTGACAGACATTTAATCACTAAAAATCTGCATCTTAAAATTTTACATTATTTACATCTGCCTACAGATGGTTGTAGGACAGATTTCAAGAAATCTTTTTTAATTTTTTTTGAAATATTCTGAGGAACTCATACCTAGCAAATAGGAAATTTGTGTGCAGAGGTTTCTGCATTTTGGGTTGCCTTTTTTTTCCCCCGAACAAGGCACTTAGCAGCGCTTGCTGAATTCTCAACACTGGATAGATAAGCATGACAAATTAGGACAACTTATTAGATGCAGATTACCATTGATTAGGACGTTATTTTTGCTGCTTTTAAAGGAAAACACATGGGGTAAAACTAAGCGAGAAACGTGAGCAGAGTGTGGAAATTGCTAGGAATCACCACTCGCCTCCGCGGGGATGCCAGCAGCCCTGCCCCAGCATCTGCTCCGAGGCACAGCCATGTCCCCAGCACCTGAGCAAAGCCCCATCCATGCTTTGCCACTAGTGACCGTTTGGGATAACGAACTGTAAGCTGCTCAGTGAAAAGCACAGCTTCTCCCTAATTTGTGTACTCCCTCATTATAATACACACGGTCTAACCTGTCCAGGATTAATTCCCAGGGGCGCTGGATATTCTTATTTTTTTTTAATCTTGGCACACGCACCATAACAGGGTTTTGCAATCTGCTCTGTCAGAACAAGGAAGATACCTTCTGCTTTGAATTCAAACTTCAGTACGTATTGGTTTTTTGGAAATCACATAAATCAGCATCCTAGTAGTATTATAAAAACTAAATAATAAATGGAAGCGGGGGAAGGAAAACTTGTTTACGAAATACACTGCACCCTGGGAAAAGCAAGAAGAATACGGTTGTCACAGCTGGGTCAACCTTGTGTAACTGCTCTTTCCAACAGGGCTAATTAACAAGGGAAAGTTCGCTTCTTTCTATGGGAACTGCTGTAACGAAGTAATTGTTACATGCAGAGTTTGTTATCACAAAAAGCCAGGCAGTGGGAAACACAGAGTTAAATAAGCAACCAGCAGCTTGCCCTCGCATCTACCTCTGCTGGCATGGATCCGCTTGTACAACGGCTACAACCCCGGTGGTACATGTGTTTTCTGAGAGTTAGAGCACACATCTCAAGCACTGGAGCAGAATAATAAAAAAAGGAAAAGAAAAAAAAAAGGGGGGTGGGAAAGAAAAAGGAAAATAAAGTAAAGCACTATTTGATGACAGCTCCTATATCCCTACACCAGTTTTCAAGTTTATTTGGCCCTCAGACCTGATTTTACCACTGGAAATAGAGACTTCTGATTGTTTGCAGCACAAGAAGCAGCAAGACAAAACTTTCTATGCACTTCTTGGAATGAGAGAGGTTGTCTTCCATTTACGTCTATTAAATTCCTGGCTGTTTTTTCAAGTGCCCTAAGAATGATGCCATTTTTAAAGTTAGTTCCTCTGAAAGGGGTTTTAATAGTGAATCTGCAGGATGCCTAATGACAAGCTTTTCAAACATCATGAGAACAGCCTACAAAAAAGTGTGAATAAGGCTTCCAGCCTCATGGGAATGGTGCTAAGTAGGACTGATGAACAAGGTTTTGCGGCCTGCCTAGCTGTTACAACTTGTATTTTCAAGTTTTCTTCCCTTAAGACAAACACTAGAAACAAGTTTCAAGCCAGATCCAGAACTCTCCTGTAGTCAAATGATTCCTGCTATCAGGGGGTTGACTAATAACTGCACCATATATTGCCAAGCCCACAATGAAATTGCAATGCTCTCCCTTTTTTGGACAACAAAATCAAACCAACATGTTGTAAGGCCCCTTTGACAGTGAATTCTGTTACTACCCAACCTTTCTCTGCTGCCTACTACTTCACTATTATTTTTGCTGATACTCATCATACCAGAAAAAGTTGTCTCCTCTCTTTAAAAACGGAATTTCCATATGCATTAAAAAACCCTGTCCTCCTTTCACAATAGACTTTTCTTGTTTTAAACAATACTTTTAGTGTCACACGATCAAATTAAGTACCTCAAATGAAGGTATCTTACTAATACAAACTCTTCAGTTCCAAAACACTCCTGTTTTTTTAGAAGTAGTACTACAAATCCGTTCCTAAGATTAAAAATGTTGTTAGTAAGCATTCAAGAAAAATTGCCCAGTGATGAGCGCTGTGGTTGGCTTCACTGCCCTGTCCTGATTTAATCATTAAAATGTGTCATATGGATTTGTTACTGCAGTGAACGAACAGGGGCAGGACATGCATAGTACCACACTGCGAACCACAATTTTGTATTATCTCTGGCTCAGGCAGCCTTTTGCCAAGCTGCTCTACACCACTATCTGAATGATAAAAACCTCCCAACCATGATGAGATTTGGCTTTATTTTAAAAAGGAATGGAATAAAATTGTGCTCAAGCCTTTTTTCAGAATTCGCAGCTCTGGGATGTCCCACCCTCTGGACAGCACAGACCACCACATCCATGCCATCCTTGTAATGGTCCAGAGGTTTCTCCACCTGCAGATCCACCCCAGAATTAGGGTTAGAACCGCCGAAAAGTAAAAAAATGGTCAAACCAATTTCTCCCCTCTAGAACAGCCCTCCGATTCCATGCCAGGCTGATGCCATGTGACGTTTTAGAGGAGAACTTAACCACGACAGGGGACGAAATGTGTGCATTTGGGAGGAAAAATCAAAGCATGCAACACTCACCAGGAACTACTACCCAGACTGAGAAGATAGGAAGGAGACTGCAGCTCCCCTTTGTCCCTAGCAAATCTGTGTACAGCTTCCTCCACCCTCCTAGAGCCAGGTGGAGCAGCTAAATTTTTAAGCTGATGCTTAAAGAGCCTTTTGGGGCAGCAGGCTGAAAGGAAAAGCAGCACCAGGGCTCCTCCAAGGGAAGTATTCTGGAAACCCCGAAGGAGGATATGGGTTTTATGATGGGAAAAATACAGGGATGCCTGCAGTCCTGCTGAGCAAAGGATGGCCTCCAAACTCACACAGAGCACATGCGGCTTCGGCACAGCACACCGAGATAAGTGCACGCACACTTTCCCAGTTGTGGAGAAAACCAAAGCATAGTTAGGGGGATAGCATGCAGAGACGTGTTTTAAGTACTTTTTGGTATGGTTTACTATGCTAGCAGAACACTTAGAAAAGCCTTCAAAATGACAATCAAGATTTAGGTTAAAAAAAGCAAGTAACTATTCAATAACAATTTATTCACCACCTGTTGTTTGCTGTTGAATTACAGCTTTTACAGTATTTTTCTGAAGTATGATGTTTACTGCCTCCACCTTGCCTCTCCAAGACCTTTTTTTCTTTCTTTCTTTCTTTTTCTTTAAATAGAAAGGAATTTGAATCATGACTTACATGTAACTTTTCTAGGTTCTGTGCTGGCTAAAATGTTCTCACGATGCAGGGAACAGGATCAATGGAGAAATTAAGAGGCTGCAGCAATCCATTAAGAAGTGGCCCTCCAAAGCTTTGTGGAGCAATGTTCTGGCAACTCAGTCAATAGCAACCTAAAATAAAATAAAGGCAGGCATTAAAAAATCCAAGCATTGAATCTTCACAAAACCCCTCTTATTCCCCACCTCCTCCTTTAATTCTAAAACCAGTTTAGGGGCCTTTTTTTAAAACACAGAAGGTCTTCGTGTTAAACATGACAATTACACTATTCCCATTTCATACCTCCTATCTCTTTGAAGCCGCAGACACCTTACAACAAAGACTGCTTTTCTTGCATTCATATAGCACCTAGACATACGAGGCCCCTGAGAAGAATACGTCACAGATAAACCAACACTTCTGTGATTATTCTACCAGACCATACCACAGGTACGTGCACACGCACTGAGAAATCCTTCACCGTGAGGCTGGGGAGGCACTGGCACAGGCTGCCCAGAGCAGCTGTGGCTGCCCCATCCCTGGGAGTGCTCAGGGCCAGGCTGGACGGGGTTTGGGCAACCTGGCCTGGTGGAAGGTGTCCCTGCGCGTGGCAAGGGGTTGGACCAGATGAGCTTTAAAGCTCAACCTAAACCATTCTGTGGTTCTATGAAACTGCACATCGCACCACAGACGTGTTCCAACAAAACTAGCAAAACAATCTAACGGACTTTAAATAACAATTAATACTGGGTTTTGCCAAAGCTTCACTTTGATTTTATCAAGGAATTTAAGTTAGAAACATCAAATTTATTCCCCTGTTTCTGCTTTATTCTGGGGAGCTTCAGAGAAGAAACACCATCAGCCTAGTTGGGTATCCCCGGGTCAGTGCAAGGTGCGTCCTCTGCGAAGCAAAGCTGCCTGTCGCACTAGTCTGTGGCCAGAGGAAAGCGGAGAGGGAGCAAAATGGTTGTGTGCCCACGGCAAATCCGCTGTGTGCAGGGGCCTGGGGCGCAGCCTGCGGAGGGGGGTACGCTGGGACAGGGAAGGGGGCTGCGAGAGGGGGTGAACCTGCCAGCGCCCGAGTCCCGGCATCCCCATACAGCCCAGATCCCCCCCAGCGCACAGTCCCAGCTGACTCCAGAAAGGCTTCCCCCGTCTGTCAAGGAAGCGGTCACGCTCTGAAGTGGTTGGGGAGGAGGGTGGGAAGGAAATACTTGTGGAAGGAGAAGTAATTTGTTTTTAGTTACAGGGGTTTTCAAGCCGCCAGTGCCCAACACTTTACTGTTTTCCTGGAAAAATACATTTGAACGCTTAACTACTATTTACTGGGATAAAACTGGCAATTGGGAGTGGAAAGGAAAATGATTTTCTTTTGAACAGAAGGGGACGGCAGCAGTACAAGCAGTGGCATGTACCTGTCTTCCCAGGATCACTGTAAGGGCTGCATCTGCAGAATCACCAAAAGTTGAAGTTAGATGAAGAGGGAGGTGAAGGAAAGAGTATAAAACCCAGAAGTTTAGATTATTTTTCTTAAAACTACTATTAATTTCTGAAACTTGCAAAAAACTTACTCTTCAGTAAAATATTCTAGTTTCTCAAGAAATGTCTACTGCCTCCATTAGAAAGTAAAAAAAAAACCACCAAAAACACAAATCAGTGCAAATGAAAGAGGTTTGGTTGTCGGTTTTTTGTAAGTATGCGGTCCCTGGTAAAAAAAGTTCAATACTTTCAGAGCACTGATGCTGCAGCACTTTATTCCAAGCCTTGTAGAGAACATGACAACAAGTAGTTTCTTCTGGATGGAATCCTCCTAGATGATTTACCAACAGATGCTCAAAATACTGCTACCTTTAAAGATTACCTGCATGGGTACTTCAAAAGAATCATGAGGCTATGCTAGGAACACAACGCTTGTGTCTCTTCAATTTATATAATTTTCTCCAACTCGGCATAACATTCATTGACAGACTGTAAGAGGACCAAATATTTATGGTCACAAATACGCATTATCTAAATTGCCTATGAAAGGAAAAAAATAATCTCCAAATCTGTTCAGTCATAAATCACTGGTAGAACAAAAATAACTGCTGTTTACTCAATGGTCAAAGAAATAAGAGGAGGGAAGGCTCTGTGTTTTCAAGGACAGGTTAGGTTTTTGAGCTCAAATTGCACTTGCCACTGTGTATCAGAAGGAAAGGAGAATAAACAGAAGTGGGGAACAGGGGAACAAGAAAAAAAGGGGGGCTGGAGGAAGACTTTCAGTGCTGTGCTTTTCTGAGACAGTGTGATTGATGTTCACTGCTGTAGAAAGCGTAAGGCTGCATCCCAAACATTTCATTCCCTTCTGCAAACGTCTCACTCTCTATCTCGACCCATGTTCCCCAGATATTCTTGCCCTACACAGGATGATCCAGCCAGCATCAGGTTTTACACATGATCTAAAACACGAAAGCAGGAATCTCTCTGCCCGGGGGTCAGCTTAGGGTAGAATGAAACCTAACCCCCGCCTACGCTCAACATGAGGGCTTCTTCATGCTTTCCATTTGATAAAAAGAATTTGCCTTCTGAAACAGGCAAATTATTAAAAGCAAAACTGTTGCTACAGCTGTAAATTTACAAGGAATACATGAAAAAACTGAGCTAATATGAAATGAAGAGCCAATGGTGCATCTACTGAAGAGGAGTTTCAGCATTTTAACATGCTGACTGGCCAGGTTTATGGCATGGAAAGTGCTTGATCCTAGGCAGGGGAAGACGCACTCTCTGCTGCAAGGTTTGCTCATACCAAGGTCTCAGCTCTCAGCACAGACCTGCATATGTAGGCAATCAGTTACAGGATCATGAGAGGCCACAAAATCATTGTTCTATGTCAACACGAAGATCTAGCTCCTGCCATCATGGGGGGTGCAAGGAAACCTTATCATTATTTTAAAAAGAAGCATCTGCCTTCACAGCTGCAGAGAAAGCTAGAAAAAGAACAATACTTCAGATGGGACACGCTAAGGGTTTTTGTTTTGTTTTTTAACTTATGTTAACTACCTCTTGCATTTTTTGAACCAGGTTACCTTTTTCCCCCTCTTTCTGAGGGCTTCCAGTACTGCTTGGCAGCTCAAATCAGCACTGAAGAATGCAAAGGAAGACACACCAGACACCGCAACTGGCAGAAGAAAGCATGAAACTAAAAAAGTATTTACTTCAAGAAAACACTTTCCAGCTTGGATTTCTGTTATACAGAGGGTGCATTTCAAAGAGAGGTTTTATTGTTAATGTAAAATAACATGAGCTTCGATGCTTAAGAGGAGGAAAACTGGTAAGTTCTTCAGTTTGCAATGAACAAACCAAGAAAGATGATTTGAGAAAAGCACGATGAATGTACTTGGATATTACTCCATCTGGCATGAAAGTTCTTTCAGGCACAGAAACTCATGTTATCATGCTCAAGAAAACCAGAGAAGCTGGGCAGCCAGTGAGGGAGGTGAGTAACAAATATACAGTGGGGTTTGTAAACACACAAATGTCCACAATCGGTGCATAAAATTAGTGCTAAGTAAAATGAACCTACACGATGAGTTGGTGAGCTGCTCACAGATGTGAACAGGAGAAAAAAAATATTTAAGGAAGGCTGCACACCGGTGAGTAGGGAGAAGTGAGCACAGAAGTGCAAACAGAGCCGGTGTTTTCTGAAGTGACACCTTAGTGGAGTGCAATGCTTCTTACACAGATGTGCACACAACTTAGTCCCAGTGAAGTCAAGGATCCCAGCCTGTTACATGCAATACCATCACAGATTAGCAACGGTGTTTTCTTTACGTTTTGTGTCTTTCTAAGTGAAGCTGAACAATATTTCTTTCTGGTTGAAACAGCTTCATTGGAACATTTGTAGCTTGCAACTGCTTGAAGGATCGCCTGAGGCTGAGAAGGCATTTGCAGTGCTCCTAACATCTAGTGCAGGATCTCTCCCTGAAATCCATAAATTAAACCCATGATGATATTAATACCTATGTCAGAAAAGATGCATGGCCTGCTTCACTATCAGTGCATTTAATTTCCCCCTAGTAACTTGCTCGGTTCTTCCAAAGGGAAGGAACATGCTAATCCATCACTCCTGCTTGTGCTCACATGCAACGTTTGGCCAGGGGCAGCCAAAACCAAGAGTCCGAAGGGCACAGCAGCTTCTTCCCTGGTGCCCAGAGGTGGGATGCGGAAGACCACCACAACTGAGGAGGTGTGGACCAGAAGTAGGGGGGTTATGTGCCCAGAACTGTGAGGACTGGCTCTGCCGTGTGTCCCTATCTGGGTGAGCTGTGTCAAGTCTGTGGACACAGACAGTTGTTCAGGTAATGGTAAAACCACACGAGGAATCAGTCTGGCTAGAAACCACAACTGAAGTCATCAGGAGAAGCAGCAGGGAAGCAGTGGCTGGGGATGCACTCCAGGGTCTGCAAACTGGATTTTCCCCACCAACTGGGCTTAAATGGAAAACCCTCAGAGGAGGTGGGGGATGTGCATGGGGGGAATTTTCCACCCCCTCTTGTCCTCTGGTTGCAGTTAACTCTGTGACATATCAACCGGGCTGGGCTAGGAGAAGCAGGAGACTGTAGTTCAAGAGCATCACCGCAGGAACTTGTAAATCTTTTTATGTAAAATCTGAATGACTTCATCATTGGAATACACTCAAAATAAAATCACTGTTGAAAATATTTTATCTCGGTGGCATGACTCGTGAAAGAATGGCCATGTGTAAAAGGGAAGTTAATATATGGTGTGAGAAGGACCCCTACACAGCATTATTGAATGACACCAGACGAGTATTTATGCCCCATGCAGTAAAACCAATATACAGCAAAAGTCACAGCCTAACACTTTGTGTCAGATCTGATGAAAATTCAGATATCTGGCTTATTTCTCCTTAAGGACTGGAGATTTTGGTTAATGCACACACAAACAGGAGAAAGTAAGATGGTTCAGTGACGAGAATGAAATTGCTGTCCCTGAGCCTGGCATTTTGGAAGACCCTACCATACTAGCCAGCGCTGGGTCTCTCAGGTAAGGATGCTTCCCAAGGGACCATGAAATGATGCAGCTCACTGGGTTTATGCTCGGGGACTCCTGCTCCAACACACATGAACCACAAGAATGCACGCCTGCCCTGCCAAAAGGATGCTCCCACATTGTGTGATTATCAGAGTCAGGCTTTTACTGCCAATTTATTTTAGAAAACGGAAATCGAGAAAACAGCTAACATACAGAATGAAAGAACGGGCCACAGTCAACTACAAAAACTCCCCATAAGGTTCAGCATGTGGGAAACAGATAAGTAAATGCTGCAAAAGATGAACAATATTTAAGTATTAACACAAATGTTTGTTTTGGGAAGGTTTATCTGGCATCTCTACCGGTTTTCTCCCAAGCTCTAATACAAAAATAACTATATCTAACTGCAACTGGGAGAGATGGCAGCAGCTCAACATTGCTCCCTTTTCTTCTCTGTAGTCAGAAGAAACCCTACTGTCTCACAACATCAGACAAACTAGATTTCAGGTGATTTCAGATCAGGGTGAAGTCAGCATTGCATCTGCCAGTTCAGAAAGTTCGGTCAGTGGTCTCATTTCATTCAGCCTGTGAAATGAGGACATACACACACAACACAAGGGCAGGAGAAACACAGCCTTCCTCTGAGCTCTGCAGCTGGTCCCCTGTGTTCTAGCGTGAAGTGAAGGAATCATTCTTTACCTCATACAAATGCTGAATGCAACAGTTGCGCATCACACTATGAAGAGAGGGACCATGCTGATGGAGGTACGTGTCTACCACGAGCCTGCACAAGCTGTGGTGGGGCTGAGAGTGGGCCAGTGCTGTCTCACGTGAAAGAGCTGCCCCTCAGCTTCTCTGTCTTCACCCTCACACCAAGCAGGGGAAAGTTGAAAGACCTGAAAATGTTCTGTGGGTTATCTTCACTGGTCATAACAAACAGAAAAAGAGAAAGGCAAAATCGTGATGGGAAAGAGCCTCAAAAATACGTTCCCTGTTGGGTGAACTCAAGTCTGTTTAACAAGAAAAGCCAGAGAGACCATGCACAGTAATGATGAGAAAAAGGAAATGGTACTTCATTTTAGCCAGAGTCATAAATCTTACCAGCAAGCCTCTAACGGCAAAACAGCGAGCAGGGGAATTTTTATACACAGATAATTAGTTGCAAGCTGATACCGGGTTTACTGTGCTGTGCACTCGGTGTGTGCAGCGCCTTCTCAACCTGCAAAGCACTGCATGAAGGTCTGGCTGCCTCATTGCTGCTGGCTTCAGTGGGAGGTGTGTGGACAAAACTCTCACAAACTTTTATAAAAAAAAAAAAGGTGAAGTGGACAGGGATATTCCTGTTTCAGAGAAATCTTTCTGAGGCAAACCCAGGAAGATTTTTTCAATGGGGAAAATGCACCATGCTTATAGCACACCCCCTGCTGCAGGAGAGATGGACCAACAGAATGCCTTGTCCCACCATTAGCACCCTTGTCTTCTGGGGCACTGACACCACTCACAGACCCTGCAGCACAGGCAGTTCAGCAGTCGGAAAAGGCTGACCTACTGAAGCAGAGAAAGAAAATGCGGTCAAGGAAATTCATCAGCCAGAAGCAGCTGCAGCGCTGCCTTGCAAGGACTAAAGTCAACTGGGCATTCCCACCACCTGTGCTGGGAACAAGGAGCCCATCCACCAGTGCTTGTTCCTCGACATCTTGCTCCGTTTCAGAGCGCAGCCAGGGACTTCCACTAGTGACAGACACATGCAAAGACTCCACTGCATCTAACAGTCAGACCGCACTTCCAGTCAAAGAAAAGCCGCTTTTCGGTTTCTAGATGAGAGCGTATCCAGGGGGCACGTGCCAGCAGCATGCCGAGCGTGCTTGGTGCTGGCACGTGTCCCCAGCACTTCTGATGCTACCGTAGAAGGGAACAATTTAGTCTAGAGGAGGAGGTCTGGAAGCTTTCATCCCCAAAAGTCATCCGAGTTACAGAATGGCTTGGAGAGGACAGCAGCTTGCTGCTCTAAGACTGGCTGAGAGACACCTCGTTGAGCAAGGAGAGCCCACCCCGTTTGCACCAGGAGCTCCGAGGCTACGGCTCCCACAGGCTACTCTGGTGCTCCTAACTACTTTCTGCTCATCTTCTATTCTCTTTTTCATCGCCAACTTGCTGCGAAAGGGCAGACACACTGCATTGTTCGATCACACTCCTCTGCCAGTCCAAAAGAGCTGGACTAGGCTATGGGGCAGACCAGCTCCACCATGCCTGCAAGCTTCATCTGCACAGGGTTAAGCAGCAGCTCTCTTGTCCAAGGCTCAGTTCTCTTATTACCGCATGTTAAACTGAAAGACCAATCTGCGTTTACTGCACTGAACTACCATTATGGGATTTTTTTCTAATTATCCAGCATAATAGTATACAGTTGTCACAGAAATCTTTGAACACATCACTGGCTCTCTTTGAACTATTAACCAGGTAAGGAACCTTAGCCAAAAGACATGAAAGGATGGGTCCAAATTTCAAACTCTCAGCTGAGCAAAGAACTTCATTCAAAGAACTGTATGAAATGGAGGGGGTATGTGTGGGGTGTGTGTCTGAGGGGTGAGGTCCACAACACAAATGAAGGGTTTATTTACTACTGATATAAACAGGTGAAACACCCTGCGCCACTCCGTTTAAGAATCAATGCACGCCAGCCTCGGAACGGTGCTGGCAAGTATTACTGCCACGCCGATCTGTGTGAATGCCAATATTAATGTTTTTTTCCAGACCGGAATTGAAGGAGAACCTACCAACAAATCGAACTTTACACTGAGCAAATCTCCTTGTGATATTGAAGAGCTCCAAGACCGCAGCTCCTTCACCCAAACTGCTTCTGTTCAGCGTGTTTCTTTGGATAGCATAACGTTTTTTAAAAAAATTCAAGACAGCTCTTTGCATTTGCTTTTACTTCTAGCACAATACTTACTATTCCAATCAGAACGTTCTGTAATCTTGTCCAAATGTTTTATTACTAATCGCTGTACCCCGCACCCCACCTTAATAATTATCCTTGGGAGAGGTAAACATTGCAACACGAGTTACTTTAGCTAAAGCCATGAATATGCATTATTTATTTATTTAGGTAAACAGTAATTAAGAAAAATCACCCAGACTGTCTTCTCTTTGAAATGAGCACTACTTCACCAGCCTTGCCATGGGAATTGCAAGTCCCTTAAACACACGCATTCTTTGTCCTTCTCCACTGTGATTTACATTTGTGGGCCTCAGATCACACCACAGCTTCCAGCAAAGCGGTCCCTATGCTGTCCAAGGCCATGCAACGAGTCCAAAGCATTCAGACACTCTCAAGGATGAGCAGCAGGTGCTCAGATACCAGCAGACAGTATACAGTATACAGCAGATACAGCATAATAGTATACAGTTGTCACAGAAATCTTTGAACACATCACTGGCTCTCTTTGATGCAGCATGAGGACCAGAATGCTGCTATCTACCACCTGATTTGCTCATTTCTAAGTTTTTTTGCAGCAAGACCAAGTCTACTAAGATCAAAACGCTCATGTCCCCTGTCTGCTCTCTCTCCATGGACAGAGGGCTACGTCCTTACAAACTGAGGGGCTGGCACCACCATGGCCTCTCCATGCTAAGCTGGGGAGCAGCCAGCTGCAAACCAATGAGTGCCTGGTGCCGGAGCAGTCAGGTAGCCCCATGTGCCATAGAGATATATATATATATATATTTATATTATAACCTATGCATCGGGTAATAAGCAGCTGAGTGACTCCACTCAATTTCCCTGGATTTCTTCCTCAGTATTACACAACCTCAAATACTGCAACATCCCACCCTGCCTAATACTTGCACTAACCTCTACCACACACCATGGCAGAATCAGGCAGCACCACAGGCAATGAAGCCATGTACAGGGAACTCAACTTTTTTTTAAACTAAAAAATTAAGACACGTCAGACAGTCCTGATGTGGTTCATCATCCAGCCTAAGGACTGCACCGGTACTACAAGAGAGGACTCAAAATGCCTCCCAAAGAAAAAGGGATTTTCACAGATCTCAAATTGTTAAGTAAATAGATAAAAATGCGGTCTGGGCTTTGTTTCAGTTTTCAGAGCTAATTTCCGGCCACCGTTCAGAGAAATGCTTTGCATTTCCATTTCTGACTCACCCGTTTCAACAAGTGCGCTCGCTGGAATTACTAAGCATGGGATCCGATCAAAACATTTCGCTTTCTGAATAAAAGTGCTTCTCAACTTTATTGATGCGAACTTATCTATCAATTGAACATGGTGACTGACAACACCGGTGGTGTGCGGGTGTGGTCCGGGCGCACGATGCGATGGGTTAGCGGACCCCTCTCCCACCGGGCATCCCACTGAGGTATGGGATGCCTCCCAAATTCTGCTCACAGCATGCTGACGCCGGTCTCTCACATCCCGATCACAAAATGATACACGCTCCCAGAGAGACGCTTAAGTGTCGCATATGAATGAAAACCATTCCTGAAAAGAAGCTGTTATGAAACCGAAAATCGGAGACCGCCGCAGCACTGTGCCTAAGTTGAGTCATCAGTTCCCTTTACAGCCTAATAATTGACACTGCCTTGATCAGAATGACTGATCTGATTGCTGCTTTGTGTTTGTGTGGGATTTTTTGTTTTTTAGGGTTTTTTGTGTGTATTTTTTTAATTAAAAAACCCAACACATTTCTTATGTAAACAAGCCACCTGCCATCTCGCAGGAGTATTTGTATTTGCCAGATCATGGGAAACATCTGTCAAAAACAGATTTTGCTCTCCTCAGTCAACTCGGCACAGGCTGAAGTACAAAGAAACTAAAACCAGGTCTTGTTATGGAAAAAATACGCTGCCAACTCTCAGTGAAAGCACTGATTTCACTGCATTTTCCTGGGATTAAATGTAGCAAAGATTATTAGAAGAGTTCCCTCCTTCCCCTATGGGATTTCTCCCCCAGAGGAAATCTTGGGAATTTAAGAGTGGTTTTTCTCCCCTCTTCCTGCATTTCTACAAAATGAAGTTCCTTCTAGGAAGAGACAGATAGGAGAAGAATTAAGGTTCAGTGAAACTTCAAAGCACGCTGATTTCTTGCCTTGTGATACCAGTACTCGGATAATGGAGTGAATCCCCTCCTGATTCTTTCAACAAACAAACAAATACTCCCACGCGTCTGCATCCCTCAGGTCACACCTCCCCAAAATGATTCATTAAGTATTTTCACATCTTCTAAACAGGGAAAGATCAAGTGAAGCTGCAACTGCCTCTAGTGGTGTTTTCTGAAGAAAAGGTGACGCAAAACAGGGTGGTTGCTACTAGCAGGATAAGGGTGATGCTAGACAGCCGCACTGTGGTGCTTCTGCCAGGGAAGCTGCCCTGGAATAGCAAAATCATTGGGGGGGGGGGGGGGGGCGGGGAGGGGGCGGGAAGAGAAAAGAAAAGAAAAAAGGAAAGCAAAGGGACAAACAGGTATGAGACTTTAACAAAACGAGGATTAGGCTACTCCATTAGCGTGAAAATGGAGAGGAGATGACTGGGGCAGGAGCACCAGCCTCAACAGGTACCACCCTGGTGTCAGGGCTGGAACTGAGCAGAGCCCTGTTAAATGGAGCAATAATTTACAGATTAAGGGGACAATATTCGGAACATTTAATATCGACATTTAACAGTGGATACATGGTCTTACTAGAAGTATGTCCCTGGATGGGTGAGAAATTTATGGCCATGTCTATATTAGCCTTTGCCTGTAGAGTGAAACCACCAGTACTGTGCAGTTGACGCGATGCCCAATTTTTGTGTATTGCCTGGCAGTAACTCCAGCCTGGCGCTGCAGACTGAGCACACACCAGCAGCTGGAGTGCATCAACAGCGCTGCAGGAGGCACAACTGTCAGCTTTTATCAGTAACTCATGGATTACACAACATGCTAGTAATTCTTAAAAACAAGGCATGGAGGTAGGAGGAGAACCTCGATATACTTTGGAGAAGACGGAGGAAGACCCATTTAAATACTAAGTACGGCCACTAACACAATGGTAGATTTTAAAACAAGGAGACAGACAGAATCCAAAGCTGTGGAGAAGAAATGATGAAACAAATGGCATAAAAAAGGAAAAGAAAATTATTTACTGGCTGAAGTTAACATCAGATTTTATTTCTCTAACTGCAGCGGATAGTTGGACATGAAACTAATACTTAGAGGTATCTGCAAAATATTGTACGCTGTCTCCTTTGAATAGGGCAGAGGTGGATTTAAATGAAAGTCTTGCATTTCAATGACAAAAATATCTTCATGCAAGCAATTTACACAGCTCTTCTGAAACAAGAAACAACTGCAGAGCTACGCTTACAAAACAAACCTATGACAATACTAAACAAGATGTCATCTCAACTGTGACTTAGAAATAACGTCCAGAAGCATACTCTGTTCAGCACAGAATCCAGTGAGTATCATCAAACTTGCAACATTTTGGGGGAATTTTGAATTTTTCTGAACAACACTTAGACCTACTTCAGCTATTTTAGACAGAAACATACAGCCACACTCCCAAAACATGAGGAGAAACACTATTTTGGTCAGATTTCAGAAGAGAGTGCACTCAGCACTGGTTTTATCTGCCTGACCTAGGATAATGCATGCTTTTGACTGCGACTTTTCTGAACGCTTTGAAGTTTTATTATTCCAAGGTACAAGGGCAGCAATATAAAGACAAGAGGAAGCAGAGAAAAACTGAATGGGAATTAAAAGCACTTTGCACTCTCAAGCCAGCAAGTGAAAGAATCGTTATCTGGCTTCATGACAGCATTGCCAACACTAACAAACCATTTGCCGTCTGGCGCTGCACACCAGCAGGTCGTGTACAAATGTATATTACTGTTTTGATGCAAGCTAAGCGGGCAAAATTCGAAGTGCCACTTGTATTTGCTTTTTAGTTAATTTTGCACGAACTCTTGGATGCCACGATGTAAAAAATAAAGGCATGGGAAACAAAGCGAAACAGGGTTCATCACCTCATAAAGAAAGTTAACTGAAACAGCAAAGATTGTATTTTGAATGTCTATCTAGTTCTCCCATACAGCTCAACACAAACAGAAAACTTAGGCACTACATGAATTTCTTCTTCAGTTTCATGCCAGCTGAAAGCAGAAGTTTAATATCACTATTGCCACCATCCCAGCTAATTATCAACTAAAGCAGTAGCAAGAACCAGCATGTGTTAGGCCAGAGTCAAAGCAAACTCCGTAACTAGAACAAAGAATTATTTTCTTAGCAAGCCCCCTTCTCTGCTTTTAAACTGTGGCTATGCCAGCTTCAGGGACGTCCAGCACGATCCACGCTCAGCCCTCGTTCCTGTAAGAACAATGCTCTCTGCACCCAGTAATTAGAGCTTAACTTTGCCAAGTGAAAGGGTCTCTCTTTCCAATTCTCATGGCTTTTCGAGGTTTGCTTGGGGGTTTTTTTGTCTTTAACTCATACCACAAAACCTGCCTACTCTTTCTTGATTATCTTGTTTTATTACTCTCTGTAGTCCTGGCTTTTGTTTAAAATGATGTAAAAAATAGGCAGTTGCACAGAGAATGATTGGTACAGCACATGCCGTACCAAGCTATGTTAGATATTTTAGTGCTTATGAAGTCAGTGTACCAGAACCAGATGAATCTGTTGGTTTGGTCTGAAAGTGTATTTTTCCTGTCCTGCTTGCAACAGGAGAATTAATACTCAGAAGAAATAATGCAGAAAATAAGCATGGTGGTAGGTAAGCACTTCTAATGACATAAGCTCATGTTTGGATCAAGGACTGAGGTTTGGGACATACCTCTATGAAGAAAGAATAACTAAGTTTGTGGCTCAGAGTGTGACAAGGACACTTGCCACGCTGTCTGTTCAGCCACCATCCCAAATTACTCATTACCTGTGCTATTGTCCTCGTCCCACTGAAAAAGCCTGTACTTCTCCCTGAAGCTCTGCAAGCAAAAAATTCAGTCTAACGCTTTCCCATTTGTTCAGTGGCTGATGAAAAACTCATTAACGAATGAATACTGGGCAAAAAACATTCTCCACAATTACAGCGCACAGTTATAACAGCCAATGCATGATGGCCAGCAAACTTTTCTATGTAGAAATTGGCTTAACACAGCTTCCTACTTGGTAAATACTGAGAGGAAGTTCTGCATAAATATTTGTTTCCCCGTATTTATTTCTATACTGGGTGAGGCAAGACAAAAGGATGTTTAGGCACTGAACTGTTTTCAGGTTTTGTTCTCTGCACGATTTGGCCTGCAACGTTATAGGGCTTTTAATCTCATATACCTTGTGGATCCTATTATCATCACCATCATAATGAAACCAGACACAGCTGACTTCCTGCTCCCCCAGCCTGACACCGGCAGGGCACGCTGAAATGGCAGAGTCGCTCATGTAAAACCGACTGAAGAAGGCTACCCATGGTTTCAGCCGCTCGGCTTCACCTCCCCACGCCACACGGTGCCACCTCAGGCTGCTCCTGCCAACACGCAGGTCAAGCAGCAGCACAGCCCAAGCCATAAGGATCAGAAGCCAGCCAAGCCGGCTCGCCCGCGGGAAAGGCAGGAAACAGTCCCCGTGTGTTTCTACAATTCCTGTTGCTCTCAGCGCAATTAGACTTTATTGAACCGTAATCCTAGATAAGTATATTGAATCTTACAGCTGAAGTCAATTACATTGCGTTAAATAGCCTTCCTGATTTGCAGGAGGAAAATCACTTCTTTGGTATAAAACTAAATTAGCTCAATAACTCGTTACTTATACTTGGGCACACAGTTGAAACAGCAACGGACAACTAAACGGTTGCCGTATTTTCAGGCACCAGTCCTTTAGAGCTGTAAGCAGACTGAATTCCCAGGTTTACCAGTGGGGAAAAGGGACAAATACTGCAGTCGGAGAGGGGACATCCAGTGTCAGCAGCACCACGTCTCAAACCATCCATGTTTCTCATGGCAGGGGACTCTGAGCTAACCAGCCTCAGAAGGGACGAGACATGGCTTCTCCTATAATTAAAAGTCTCCATACTAAGGGGTTTGGCTGAGCTGCAGCAGTCAACGCGGAGCTGCACTAAATCTCTCCAAATGAGAAGCGGGCTCTCCATTCGTCTAAAATGGCAGTAACTCAACCAAAATGGTGCTGCTCCAGAGGCCGCCAAAGCTTACGGAGGGCTCTAAATCACAGCCCCTCCAGCGCATCGCATCCCCTCAGTGCCTGGCACTACTCGCACCTGCCTTTTCATGCACTCTCCATGGATGTCCCCCCCGGCCACAGCCAGGGGCAGGGCTGGTGGACCTCTGGCCTGACCCTCATTCAGCACTGGGGCTCAGAATTTAGGCTGCTGTGTGCTGCCATTAACCAGGGTCAAAATGAGAAACCAGAACCAGACCAAACCAAACCATGTCATGAATAAGAGGAAGGAAAACAGGTTGCAGTGAAATGGTGGGGAAAAATAAACAGGAAAGTAACTTGATGAGAGTTACTGAAGAAAAGCCAGCCTGCCCAAGACAAAGGCTGGCTGCCAGTGGGAGTAAGGAACAAGCAGAGGAAGGAGGACCTGGGAGGAAAGAGCACATCTCGCGTCACTTCTGTATCCTACCAGACGTAAGTCATGATGGAGAAGATACACCTCACGGAAGGGCCAGGACAGAGAGTATCAGTGGCAGAAAGTGGTCCAGGCAAGCATAGATCTCAGGGTATGGCTGGGGAAGTGTCTCTGTAGCCATGGGAGGAGCACTGAAATATGTCAGGGATGGGAAGACTACGCAGGTCCCAAAGAGGAGGATCTCTAATTAACCCTAGCAGCTCAGAGAAAATGGAGGGTCAGGTCAAAGGAAGGCTTGTGAAATGTGAAAACAAGACCCCAAAAAAGGGACGGCAGTAAGAAGGTGGGAGGAGGGGGAACAGCAAGAGCTGTTGTAGCAAAATCAGTCAGCAGGCTCTGGTCTGAATATGAACCTGTCTGTACTTTCAGGATCTCATCAGCGGCTGGAGAAGAGCATTACTAACATTTGGAGAAGAAAAAGAGTATATGGGGTTCCACGCCCCCTTACCAGAGAAAAATAATTCCTGTAAGGGGTGAGAAAAGTTTAACTACCAACCCTCAGGAATTGGTAGTTAGAACACATCAAAAGGCATATGAGTTGTCACTTCTGATTCCTTATTCAGAACCAGCATCAGCACTAGGTGAGACTCATGCAATAAGCTCTTAAATGAGTATTTGCCTATCAGGGGCTGAGTGAAGGGGCAGAGGGGATGAAGACCAACAGTGGGGACGGGCTATCTGGACACCCTCAGCAGGTGCAGCAACAAACCCTGGGCCAGCGCAAACCTTGCTGGGAGGCCGGGAAGGTGATGGCCTGCTCCCTCATAGCACCTTCCTTAGCTGCTAGGGCCACCTTTGGCAACCCTCTGACCAGGCTCAAGCATTCTTTGGTTTCTTTCTTACACACAACTGTATTTAAATGTCAACAGATCTCCACATAACTCAGGAGATGACAGAAGCTGCATTTCTGATGCTGTTGGGTTTGTGTGGGTCACACATGTTGAGCAGACAGGAATGACTCAAAGCCATAAGTAGACAGACAAGAGCAGAAAGGCAAGAGAGAGGGAATACTCCAAATACCTGCTACTGCACCGTGGTAGCCAAACTCCGTGAGAAATAGGCCTGAAAGACTTAGAAAAAAAAAAAAAACAACAAAAAACGAACCAACCCTTTCTAGATCTGGAATTCATTTTCTCTACTCTTGCACACTGAGATGCAACCAGCATGGGTGATCAACCCATGCAAGGAAGCGCATCCTTTTCATTCTCATCCACATGGTGGCTCTCCCCGGTGCAACATCCACATCTTTCAGCAGCATCAGTAGGCTTCACCCTCATGATGGATGGGAGAAGGATGATCTCCACTGCACAAATGAGGAAGTTGGTCATGGGGTAGATGAAGGAGGTTGCCCGAGAACGCAGAGGAAACCTGTGACCAAGGCGGGGAACGGAACTCAGACCACGAGTTCCAGTTGGGTGCCCAGTCCAAGCTGGGTAGCTGAGAGATCACCTCTTCTACTAGGGCTTTGAAATTTTAAGTTCAGTGGGTTTTTTAATGAATACGTTTATTTTTTTTTTTCCTTTGTCTAGCCACTACGTTTCATTTCACTCACACTTCTGCTTTGTGGAAGCATTTTATTCTGCTTCTCTTTTTTTTTTTTTTTTTGTTTTTTTTTTGTTGTTTTGGCTTAAAAAAACAACATAACTGAACATTAAACAGAATTTAACTTTCACTATTTGGTGCTCTCCCCTACCAACACCAGGCTCTCTCTACCTCAGTGTTAAGTGCCCTCAGTGTAAGTGTGCTGCGCTCACAACTATAGCTTCATCAAAACACATCAGTGATATTTAGGAGGAGATGTCTTATTCACAGCTTCAAAGAATTGCAGCAACTGCTTGTGCAAACAGCCGTGTTGTGAGGCAGCAGAGCAGATCTGGTGAGAAAACCAGAGAAAGGAGAAGCACAAAAAAGGTAAGTTCCAAAGTAAATGCTCTGATGCTCCTATGCATCACGCCAAAATGAGCAACTGGCTGAAGAACAGCTACCAGTAAGCCACCACATCAGACTGCCTAGAATGCTTTACTGGCTTGGCTAATGAATCACTGGGCAGATATCAGCAATGTGCTCACAGTTAGGATAGTCTTCATGGTGTGTGAGAACAGTGTCTCTTCCATTATCATCATGATCTGTGGTTTAATTGGTATTTGAAAAGTCTTAAGATCTTAAGAAAGTGTGAAAGGCACAGTGAAAGGCACATAATACATATTTCTAAGACAAAATTCTTGTGGTATTATACTATTTGCAAGGAGGTGCAACAAGTCAAACCGTTCTTTTGTGAAATAATTAACACTGGCTGAATCCCTTACAGAAAGTCTCAAGATCTCGAGAGGGAAAAAATAGCTAATTTCCACCTGTGTAATAACTAACACAGTGAGAAAGAAGAAGACTTCAGACTTTTGTGAGAAAATGTTGCAAAACCACAAACTTTCAAAAGTGCCCAATATGCTATTTTCAGCTTATGTGGATGTAACCCAAACTATCCACGGCTAACCAAGGTGCATCAGAAGATTGTCGTCATTCCACTTCCACCACAGGCTTTCAGTAACTTGTGCCCACTCTGCATCCAAGGCTGTCAAGTCCCACAAAATAACGTAAGACTTTTAGGCTTAAAGCAGCTGAGCAGCTGCAAAAATAACCCCCTAAAAATATTGAAGAATTGGTCCCACTCAGCAGCTGAAAAAATCAGTGTTTGATATTACTTAACAGTTGGGGAAAAACTATTTGTGAATCATAATTAACATTTATTTAACTATTTAAAAGCATGCATCTGCTGTTTGAGGCTTCAAGGAGAGCCAATATGTGGCCTTCTGGCACCATTAAACAGACTAATACTGTTAAATTGGAAGGGCATGAGGCAGAAAGCCATGCTGGAATAGTGAATCCTTCGAGGAACTGGTGTAAGTGAGATTGTCTCAGTAGTGTGCACCCCGCGACACCAGGTCTGAACTCGCTGTACCAAATGAGTAGCAGCTACCTCAGGGTAATTAAATGAATGCACAACTCCAGCTCCTGGTGCCACAGCAATTCAAACACCATGACACAAACTGGATTAAAATCCAGCACGAACAGCAACAGACGAAAAAGTTCCCTTCAAACAGCTGCAGAGCTGCTCACGGGCAACTCTACGGCAGTGCCAGCCCAGGGCCAGGTGGCAGCGGGGTGTCCTGATGGCAAACGCTGCGGTGACCTGCGAGAAAGGACCAGAAGCGCTCATCGTTCCTGGAGGAGCCAGGCTCGCCTCCCACGCTGAAGGTGTGGCCAGCAGGACCAGGGCAGTGACTGTCCCCCTGTACTGGGCACTGGTGAGGCCGCCCCTCGAACCCTGGGTTCAGGTTTGGGCCCCTCACGACCAGACAGACACTGAGGTGCTGGAGCGTGTCCAGAGCAGGGCAGCGGAGCTGGGGAAGGGGCTGGAGCACAAGTCTGATGAGCGGCAGCTGAGGGAACTGGGGGTGTTTAGCCTGGAGGGAAGGAGGCTGAGGGGAGACCTTATCGCTCTCTACAGCTGCCTGAAAGGAGGCTGTAGGCAGGTGGGGTCGGTCTCTTCTCCCAGGTAACAAGTGACAGGACAAGAGGAAATGGCCTCAAATTGTGTGTGGGACGTTTAGATTGGATATCAGGAAAAACTTCCTCACTGGAAATTGTCAAGCATTGGAACAGGCTGCCCAGGGAAGTGGCTGAGTCACCATCCATGGAGGCATTTAAAAGATGTGTAGATGTGGCACTTAGGGACATGGTTTATCGGTGGACTTGGCAGTGCTGGGTTAATGGTTGGACTTGATGATCTTAAAGGTCCTTTCCAACCTAAATGATTCTATGATTCCATGAAAGCAACAGCAGGTTGGTCAGGACATTAAGTTCCAGAAGCAGACAGATCATTTACAGGCAAGACGCTGAAAGCAAACGTTTTGCCACTTTCTAAATTTCTAATTAGGAAACATTCTTAGAACTTAATCTTTTCTAAATCCTAATTTCCCCCAGGCAATTCCCTCGGCTGCTCTCTGCCCATTTGCCACAGCTAAGGTGTCCCATCGCTGACAGCAACTGGGTCCTTTTTTCACCTCATTCCCACCCACCCACGCAGAATTGGGCTGAGCACCTCACGGGTCCGGTAGGCACAGAGCAACGATGAAGTGGCAGTCAGGGCATCTGGCAGGTAACTGCTGGCAGAGCTGAGCCAAAGATTTTCACCTGGAGAGTGACCCAGATGTGTCAGTTGACCACACAGAACAAAGATCCACAAACAAGAAACCTATTCGGACAGACTGACTCAGCTGCTTTACAGCTGTTGTGTTTGAAGGACTTGGTGATGGGATTAGCATAGATGTATTTTTAAAACTAGTTTATGCACAGCAGATGAACCTGTTAGGGAATATTTTGCAAGGTGCTGAGGAGTGTGAGCAGCCTGTACAATATGCTTAACTAAGTGATTTAAGTCCTAAGTCACTAACTCTTCCACCCTTGCTCTCTGAAGCAACGATGTTATCAGAGGCTATTTCAGGGGAAATGCACTTAAGTCATAAATACTTCTCGTATCATACTTCACATAACCTGCATCAGCAGCAGCAGAAAAATGAAGGCAATATAAAAAGAAATAAAAGTTATAAAATTTCAGGTCACAAACATCCCCAAATGGATTGTGCTTTCAGAAAGGAACTGTATAAATAGCATGATGAGGGTTCCCTGGTGTACATCTTCGAGTTTTCTAGGATGATGCTGTTCATTTCAAGCGCAAACATGTCCTCAATGCCATACTCAATGCAATCGGCTTGTAACGTGAAATGGGGTCTTTTTCATCAACGCTAACTCATCATGGAGACAGATGCAGCCGACCAAATTCACTGCCGCTCACAGCCTACTGAGGTTCCCTAGCCATACCCACAGCATGTTTGAAGAGGCAAACCAATGCTCTTTTCGGATCAGTTAGGGCAGCTATTCATGGACCATTTCAAATTGAGTTAGGCAGATGACAGTTTTTAAAAGTTTCCGCAAAGCAGTTGCCCTGGCAGGGCTATACCAGCATAGCTAAAACGCACTCCAAACACATGTATGCCACAGAGCGAATGACAAAACAGATCAATACGTATTCTGCCGATTTCTTTGTAGGTTTGTATGAAGTTGCCTGTTCTCAGAAGCGTTCAGGGACTGTGCTGAGAAGCTTTAGAGCAAGTCAGCAAAGTGCCTTTACAGGGCTTTAGCTCTTTACTTTAGACATGGGAGTGCCCATGTTCCCACATGCATTGCTACTGCTACTGTCTTCTAGATGTTAAAACTATGAGATTATAAGGAACAAACAAAACATCCAAAAAAATGCCCCAAAACTGAAGAAACCATTTGATATTGCTTTTGCAAAAATACTTACAACACAGTCCTGGAAGCAATTTCCAAGCAAGCCAACTGCTGCTCTAGACAGTTCACTGGATGGTGTGGCTCAGCTCTTTCATACAAGCAGCACCTACAGTTATATCTAGAAAAGGAAATAAAACCAAAATTCTCTGTGACCAAATACACAAATAAAGTCATCTTTCTTTTTAAAGCCATAACCAGGTTAAAATTAGCTCTAGTAGGACTCAATAAATTTCTCATGCCAGGTTTCATGTGTGCTGCCCACTTACAGGAATAAGCTCCAAGGTGCAGTCAAAGCCCACCTAAGGTGCTGAAGCTGAGAGCAACTGTGCTTGAGAAAAAAGCCCCAAGCCGAGCGTATCACATCAGCGAACAAATGCACACATCTGTTTTTCTCATCTAGTTCTACTTTACAACATTTGCAGGAAACACAAGATGAAACACCGGCGTTAGCGCCAAAAAATATAGGTGATTTCAGCAAGGCCAGGAATTCCAGGCACCAACTTCTCTTTCTCTCTCTTGAGTGGGTGTTCACTTGTAAGTTGTAGACATGTTAGCAATTCAACGAGTGAGAGCATTAATGTTCAACTTAACAGTCATTGTTAGGTTGGGAGGTTATTACTGCTTGTTCTGCTGAAGTGACAGGTTAAAATAGGTTTGTATCTGAAAAGTTGTTTGCTACCATATATATTCCCTGGCTTTTCGTATCAAATAATTTTCTCCCATCATGTCAACTCCTATTGTATGAACCACCACTGCCAGCTCCACTACAGCAGCTGGGATAGGAAAGGAGAAACAGCAAGGCGACAGGCGAGGAAGAGAAAGCACTCAGCCCCCATCATTTCCCTTTGGGCTGCCATCTGATTTTTTTCCCCAGGTATTTTATGTTGTTGAAGTGAGACTTCTCAACAAAGGAGCATGCTTGCATCTGCGGGACACATTCTGCTTTTAAAGCAAGCAAGCAAAGGCAAAATGCATGAGTACAGAGAGGGCTCTACTTCATCTAGCCACAAGACTGAGAAACCCATTAGCTATCAGGCACTACTTGGTACATGGGATGGAGAGTTGTGATTTCTCAACTTTGCAGGTGATATTATTAATGGAAAAACCAAATTTTCAAGGTTGAGCTGACCGGTATGGAGGACAAAAAAAAATACCACCACATGTCGGATTTTTGCAGACTCAGATCCATTTTGTACTAGTAAATGAGATTTTATCCTTCCCTCCTTTGCTTTTTCCCCCCCCCCCCCCCCCCTTCTTTCAGGGTAGCTCACAAGCTGCTGACAACTCACACTGTACTAAGAGCTGTTCACACCGCACAAAGTGTTTACCACTCACAACTGATGCTAAAAATTAATTTACAGCACCGCTACAGCAAGCTTTGACAAATTGTCATGTGTTGACACAGTCATAAGTTGTTGGTTAAAAAAAGTAACACTTCCCTCTTCTGCCACCTCATGTTTGAGACCAAGGATGGGCACATTATGTAAAGTTTGAGGGTTTGTAAGCTTCACAAATGTTTGGGCTTCACAAAACAAGCTTGGTTGTGAAAGTTTTTTCTTTTACAGTTAGGCATGTGTTTATTGCCAAAAAAGAGTCTAGTAAGAAGAAAAAAAAATCATTTCCCATCTACCAAGATCTGTGTGTTGTGCAAAACTAGGAGAACAGGCTGTAAAACAAATAACGTTGCATGACACTTGTTCTAGGTAAGATCAGACCAGTGACAAATACCCTGTATCAACTACTCAGAGCTGCAGACAACATCCTCCTACAGTGGAAAGGAAGGGGGGGGGAAAATAGCTGCAAGTAAGAGTTTTAATTGTTCTCAGCTGTCACACAATGTTATCTTAAGTGAACGCATGTATTTCTCTATTCTTCTGTATAGTTCCTTATGGAAAAAAACCAGGCAGTGGCATTCACCAGACAAGGTCCAAACTGATTTTGGTGTACTCAAGATAGTAAACATTAGTCAGCACTCCTGTGTGCCCACAAGTGGCAGCTCTTAAATTTTAACTCCTCCTCTTCTTCCTCAGGGCAGGACAAACAAACTGTCTAGTTTACACCCTGGAATCAGTAACGGTCACAAAGGTGGTGTCAGCTGAAATGAGCAGTTTTGGTGGTGATGCTAACTTAAAACGTTAGCCCCATTCTAGCCTAAATCAAGGTAAAGAAATAAGGCCAAGCATGGAGAGAACCAAACCACCAAGAGACAACCAAGGTATCCATTTGGTCGAGGTGTCAACAGCTTCAAGGTATCTTTGTTTTTCTTGTCTTCTGACATTTAAGTTCCTCTGCACTTCTGCAGAGACACCCGTGCAAGCTAAGGACTGCCATCCAGCAGCCAAACCAAGCGGTCAGTTGGTTTTACCTCCAACATTGTTGATGGTCAGGACAGCAAGACTGCCAACGCAGCAGAGAAAGGCATAAATGACCCCAGGCATAAATCGAAATGCTAGCAAAAGTCTGGAGCAGCAAAGCACAGTACTCTCAGCAAAACAAGCACTCTCAGCACCTGCCACATGGGCTTCACGAGGAGCAGTCAAAAGCCACCACTTTATGTTGTGCGCCAGTGACCTGGACTCTCAGTGCCCCAATACCTCTCCCTAAGCTCCACCACCTCTCTGTGTACACACGGTGCAAGAATGCAGAGGAAATTCATTCAGGAAATTAACTTGGCAACACAAGGAATTTATTCTGTTTTTTTCCCCTCTAACACTTGCACAAAGAAGAGATGTTTCGAGTGGTTCCCAAGTCCTGAAGAGAAGCAACGCTGTACCTCTGCAGAACTGATCCACCTGCCCCATGCCTGCATCGGTGCAAGTGTGATCCATGTAATTTCTCCACAAAACTCAAAACACATAACATCAACCAAAAAGAGCTCCTGCAAAACACTAAGGGGGATGAAATTTCACACGGACTCTTCACTTGCTCACGCCTCAGACACCTTGTACAGAATTCCTTCATCATCTGAGCTGTTACTCTGACAAATGACGTATCTTACTCTTTTGATAGATCTAATGGAAGAAAAGGACATTTACGTCATTACAGTCAGGCTGGACATTATCTTGTGCTGCTGACTGGCATGGCATCATCCATGCTTAGCTTAGATTGCTGTACCTTTAGAAAAGCACTCAAGTGGCAACTCCTACCTCTCTGCTCCAAAGTTACAAAAATTCATAAATATTTTGAGTGCATCACATGAAATGCATTGTTTCACTGGATTTAGTCCAAGAGTCAATAAGGATGAAATAAACATGATTCAACTACTAAGTCAAAAACTTCAGCTGTGTAACTACCCAGAAGATAACACTAATCTTCCTCCACCTTGGTGGAAAACTAATAAAACCTTAAGTTTTACCACAAGTTATCTCAACTGCCCAAATATAATCTCTTCTATATAATCTCTCCTGTACATTTTTACTTCTTTGCTCTATAGAAGGAAACACAAGGAACTTAAACTCCCCGAGTTCTTACTTTGGGATGGAAAAGGCCCAACGCATCCCCACTAACCCAGTGGGGAACACTATTAGGAAAAAAGTGGGACTTGAGGTTTTCTGTTTGGTTTTTTTTTTTTTCTTTTTTGAGAAAAAGCATCTATTTACTTGTGACAAGCTCCTTCTTGATGGCTCCAACTTGTGAGTGTGAAGAATCCACCCACAAGCAGAAGGGCGTCTCTTGCCAAGTCCCTTGTGTGAGCTTGTGCCTGCTCGAATGGACGCAGGACCAGCGCAGGAAGGGCCAGCACCAGGGAGAGGCAGACCCAGGATCCCCCGTGGCCTCCCTGCACCACAGCTCTCCGCTCTGCCCTCCAGCTTTTGTCATGGGGAGGACAGCAGAACCTTGGCCAGGCCCACAGCCGCACTCCCTCCCATCGCTATTTTCTATGCCCTGCATAAGAAAACCATAAAGATGACACTTGCCCCTGCGAGCCCTCACCAGGATTTCAAAAGCAAAAGGGAATATATGAAGCCATCCTGCTGTCTTGATGATGCACACATGCAATGAAAGGGATAAATATATGTATTAAATATATATATTGAATATATATACTAAATATGCACTGGGTAGTCGCTGCCTGCATGGGATGCAGACTGTGTGAAACAAACGCCCCTGGTTAGAAATTAAAAAACAAAAGGAGGGTTGCAACTTTCTTACTCCCTGGGCACCACCCTTCCAGCCGGCGAGGACAGGATGCTAACCCCAACGCTTCAGAGCTGCTGGGGTTTAAAGGGCCTCTCCTCTCCTCTTCCCAGGGAAGTGGCACCAGTGACTAACTACAATGTGGGCAATTTTCCTGTCTCTGCCTCACGCCTGTCTTCACGTCACTGCAAAGGTCACCACGTCCTATCTGTTACGCTGAGGTCTGCCACCCACCAGCAAACAGGGAAGCAGCTTATCTGGACAGCCGGGCAGGACCTCCTGCCAGCCTTTGGGGGCGGGGGGAAACCTTGCAGCTCTCCTCTTGGCACGGGGGCGTGCTTCAAAAATGGTTCCAGTTCTTAAACCTTAAGAAGGGACTGAGATCCTCAAATTGCCTTGAACTGGAAGGATCTCGGCCTGCACCAGCTTTGCACAGCAAGCTTTGCTCAGCAAAGCCCAGGCCCTAAAGCTGTTCCCCTCACAGGAGAGGCAGCAATGGGAAGTGCGAATGAAACTGTTCCCCATGAAACAGTGGGAAAAGGCATCAGATCTTTGTCCGTGCCTCTCTGGAGCACACCTTGTGCTTCCAGCCCTTTCAAGCAGAAGAAACTTGGTGGCCCTATGAAGAGTGTAATCACCTGAAAGCCAGCATCTGTGTTCCCCCTCTGCCGCTCCGTCAAAAAGGACATGCAAGGGCCCCTCAGGAGGCAGGCTGGGAACTGCCTGCCCCCCCCAGCATCCTCACACACATGCATATGGGCATCCATCTCCTCTGCTTTGCTGTTTTTTCTAACTGTATACACCAATATATTTTTCATCACTTTCTTAGCATTACATCTATCGTATGGTATGTGACAATCAGTGCCAGCATTACCCAAAGCATTATCACACAAGCATGTAATTCACTGGAACGGGACTTTCTTCTTCCTCAACTTCTTATAGCCAGTTTTGTCAAATAAATCCATCTGACTTCTTGCTTGACTTGTGTCTACTCAGATCAGACCTTTACCAAAGCTAGAAGCATTTTATTTCTAACAAATATATTCCCATCCTCCCAAATCAAATCTCTACTTCTGGCTGAGACAATGTCATTCAACTTTTACTGTAGTGCAATGCTTCCAAACAAATGACCTTAAAAATTCAGTTAAATGGCAATGCACAGCTGAAGGCCTCTAGAGGTTTATTTGTCACATGGCAAAAATCACTCTTTGTATGGCATTTGTATAAATGACTACAGGATTCTCTGGAGGCCAGAAAGGTAACTAGATAACAAAGAAAATCATGTCAAGTTTTATGACTACTTCAGCAAAAATGTTTAAATCAGACCACGTTGGTTAGTATATTTTGAAATCCTCCTACCTGCTCCATGTGGTGTTGTGCGTGCAACCCAGTCACAAGTCAGGGGAAAGAACCAGCTCGAGAGTTTTTCAGAGATTAGTCCCACCTACAGCACTGCAGCTGGAAACTTTGCTTGACGTTTTGATCTACAGTGATTTCCACAGTAGAAATCACTGCAGTAAAGGTACCAGTCAAAGTAGTTAACTAGCAGTGTACGAGCCATCTTTTATTTTATATCTGCTAATACAGACAACTCAATGAAAAGATGAACATACTCCCCATGCCCTCTAAGGCAATTTTTTCTTTATGGGGTGTTCAAGGAGCCACAACCCCCTTTATCAACTCTTTGGTATTTTGCCCAGAATTACAAAAGCATCCCGGTTTTGGGAGATGCTGGGCCGCAGTGAGGACATGCTCAAAGTGCTGTCTGTTCAGCAACGTGGATGCCAGCATGGGTATAAGCAAAATTTTCATTCAGCACAAAGCAAAGCAAGACCAGGACACAAGGATCCTAAATTAATCCAGTTCCTGTCTTCCCAATTACTTCCCCCACCACTGGAAAGACTTTGGTTTGGATTTTAGTCAAGTCTGGTTTACAGTGCTCAACTTCGGCTGTCAAAAAAAACCCCCTCAACCCTGCTGGAATGCCTTACTCATTACGCAGCCTTGCAAAAATTATTAGCTACGTTACAAGGCATTTCCCTTTGGGGACCAGAAGGGGTGAAGAAAGAGGATGAAGAGTGACAGTTTGTGGTTTCTAATGCAGCAGCAAAAAAATAAATAAGTAAGAGGAATACAGGATATAATGTGTTTACATTTGTCAAAACAAGTTTCCTGGAGACACGGAGGGTTCGTGCTGCTGAGCTGTCACTTCTGCTTGAAACTGCTGCCTCATGCTATCAGGAGGTCACTCACTGACCTACTTTCTGATAGAACTGAATTAATTTGCTACTTCTGTAAACAAACCATATTTTTTTTTAACGGAATACTGAACAAACCTATAAAAAGCTGCCTTTTATCCAACTTGAAGCTTCAACTGATGCTGTGCAAGGCTATTACACACCCTGGCAGAGGGCCCACTGTGCTTCGTCTGCTTATTCTTTTGGAAAAATTTGTACAGAATATTTTTAAAGAGTTGGCGCTGCAAATAACATCTCTCCTTTTTGAACTCCTACACTACACTAATACCAGCGATATAACCCACTACAGACAGTAACAGAGGCTAGCATTCAAATATGCTGTGCTTTGTCTAGGCTGCTCCTGAAATAGATGCCTACCGCAACAGGATTAGCTACCCAAATAGAGAGATGCATGGCACAATATACTTACAGGTTTAAAACACAAAGTTATTAATAGAAAACAAGATGAGTAGGTGAAACTTATAAACTAAACATCTATTGATCTGATCAACCCCTGCACAAAGCCAGTTAACAAACATCTGTGCTCACCAGGAGATGGTGGTATGGTAAGAGCACTTGCTCTAAAGCATTATACTCAGAAAGCCAAGTGGCAGAAGTGGTAGCAAAAGAGATACCACCTACTTGCTCTCTTTGCTTAATGGCTACAAGCACATAGCTCTAACGTCACTACACAAATCCTTTCATTAAAATAAAACCATGGTTGAGGGTTTCACAGCTCTTCCAAATCCTTGGACCGTCAAAATATCAGAAAGTGACTCTTGAAATCATATGCAGCAATGTCATAATTGAAAGCTTCACTGCTGGGGTGGACTTATCTTTCCGGGTTTCTTGTGGGTAGCAGCACTGCTGTTTGGAAACAGAAAAGCAGTGTACCGATTCCATGAAAGCATGGTCATACTGCATTAAGGCTCTGGACTAATATTTGGAAGATGAGAACCCACAACCCACACTTGCATCAGACCTCTTCAGCAGCTTGGTCTGATACATTCACGTCACCCTCCATCTGCAAAGCGAAGAAAAGGATCTTCGCCAAGTGTTTGACTTGCTTAGTACCAAAACACTGTGGGTGAGAGTCATAGCATCATTCAGGTTGGAAAAGACATTTAAGATCATCAAGTCCAACCGCTAACCCAGCACTGCCCAGTCCACCACTGAACCGTGTCCCTAAGCACCACATCTGCACGTCTTTCAAATACTGTAGGGATGGTGATTCCACCACTTCCCTGGGCAGCCTGTTCCAACGCTTCAGCACCCTTTCAGGGAAGAAATTTTTCCTGACATCCAATCTAAACCTCCCCTGGTGAAACTTGAGGCCATTTCCTCTCATCCTACCGCTTGTTACCTGGGAGAAGAGACCGACCCCACCTGCCCACAGCCTCCTTTCAGGCAGCTGTAGAGAGCGATAAGGTCTCCCCTCAGCCTCCTTCCCTCCAGGCTAAACAGCCCCAGTTCCCTCAGCTGCTGCTCATCAGACTTGTGCTCCAGACCCTTCCCCAGCTCCGCTGCCCTGCTCTGGACACGCTCCAGCACCTCAGTGTCTGTCTGGCAGTGAGGGGCCCAAACCTGAACCCAGGGTTCGAGGGGCGGCCTCACCAGTGCCCAGTACAGGGGGACAGTCACTGCCCTGGTCCTGCCGGCCACACTGTGTCTGACACAAGCCAGGATGCTGTCGGCCCCCTTGGCCACCTGGGCACACTGCTGGCTCATGTTCAGCCGGCTGTTGACCAGCACCCCCAGGTCCTTTCCCCCAGGCAGTTCCCAGCCACCCTTCCCCAGGCCTGTGGCGCTGCCTGGGGCTGGTGTGACCCAAGGGCAGGACCCGGCACTGAGCCCTGTTGGAGCTCATACAGTTGACCTCAGCCCATCGATCCAGCCTGCCCAGCCCCCCCTGCAGAGCCCTCCTGCCCTCCAGCCGATCAACACTCCTGCCCAATTTGGTGTTGTCTGCAAACTTACGGAGGGTGCACTCAATTTCCTTTGCGTTTCCCTTGGGTCCAATCTAACAATAGTGGAGGCAGCACGAACAGCCATAATACAAGACAACTATTGGTATCACAACAGATTTATGATCACTCGAGTTCCTGGACTTGATGAGGCTCACGTTGCCAAAGATAACTATACCAGACCCAGCACTTGCAACTGCAAGTGCACTTTTGTCAACCTTCTTAGCTTTTATCTGTGCATATTTACAAGCCCTGAACCTGAAGTTCAAATAAATCCAATAATTCACTCAAATCCACCAGGAATTGAAAACATTAGGGAAGTGTCAAGATGTCATCGAGCTTGTTCTGCAGAAAATAGCACTTTATAGTTTCAGAAAGAAATAGACAAGGGAGCTATTTAACGAGATGGTGGCATATTGGAACATGGATAGATAAGTAATTAATAGTTACCTTCTCTAAGTGAAAACTTTTCTGAGTGAAAAATCAGTTTATATGAAAAACTACAAGTCGATTGCTGCCATTTTTGGGTGGATAAGAACTGTCACACGTGTTATCATCTCCATTACCATTAAGGATTCCAGTCCTTTAAGCAACTCACAAAGACCTTCACATAAAACAGCATGTGGGAAGCAAGGAACTAACAGAAGGAGACACCAAAGAAATGTTGACGTTCGTAACTAGAATGCTAATGAAAAATGTTACCAGAAATCCATGAAAATGGGAGAGAACTTCTGCCACGAGAAGTCAAAGCTAAGGCAACAAGTTCATTCTAGTCCCTTAGGAGCAAGAGTAAATGCATGGTTGTATAGGTGCTGGCATTAGGATACAGATTATTGGACAAATAACCTCTGCACGCTGGTAGCCCAAAACACTTTCCTATTAAAAAGCTGCAATATTTCCCTAGTAGATCACCTAATTCAGAACCCTCTTAACCCTGACATGCAGGTTTCTTTCCCAAATTTCTATATAGCTTAAGTGGAACATATGGCACCTTAAAATAAACAAAACAGGAGAGGAAAAATAGACATGCTCCAAGAAAAAGGAAATATAGACCCATTAATTAAACATTCAATTCTTTTTATCCCTCATGTCTGTCTTCACAGTTTAAAGTCTCTCTCAGCAATCAACCAATTTTGGGATTCAGTGCTGTCATGCCAATCGTGGCAGTACTTCAGTGAAAAAGGCACTGTCAAACATAATGAAGTTTTCCTTCAGTTTGTACCCACACTGGTGCTGCGTACAGCACACATGCTGCCTGGGGGGGAGGTGGGGGACAGGGCTTTACTTGCCCTGGCTCCCAAGGACCACTGAGCAGCAAAGGCACAACGGAATCACACTGATGGCTGAGACTACCATGCCGCAGAAACCATCTTGCAGCCTCCCATACAACGTACAAATAGCACCCTATGGGCTTTGAAACATATTTGAGAATTTTCAGTTGTTTTCTTGTATTTTCTTTCCAACTTAGTGGTGGACTTGGCAGTGCTATGTTAACGGTTGGACTCAACGATCTTCAAGGTCTTTTCCAACCTAAACAATTCTATGTTTCTTTTCCAACCTGCACATGCCTCGGACTAAGGCAAACTGTAAACATGGAAAAATTTCCCAGTACTTCACTGTTACAGCTCAGCTTGCACCTATGGGCACCATTCCCTGTCCTTCACCTAGAGACGCTGTGCACAGAGCACGTGGAAGGACAGGGCAGAGGGGTTCCCCATTGGGAAGGAGAAAATAAGTCTCTCTAATTGGTATTTCTGTTTCTATCAGTTCGTTTTCAGACTGGTCCCAATGGAGCTGGTGTTGTCAGAGAGCAAATAGTAGGCCAGGGCTTATAAGGCTTTGCAACGTACGATAGTCACTGACACAACGAGCGGTGCGTTTGTATCTGCTGACTCAGGCAAAGACGGCAGTACGGCTGTCCTGACTGTACACTGCACCTACAATGCACATTCGGCCGCCTCACCTGAACTCCCTCTGCTTTATCTGTCCCTGGTAAGCTCTGGCCTGGCAGCCGATGCTCCTGAGCAGCTGGCGGCAGCAGCCATCTGAAACCAGTAAATCAGGCTGCTGGCTGCCCGGGCAGGGGCTGTCACTGTGCAGTCTCCCAGCACGTAGTGCAGTGGGACTCCAAATTACTCGGTCTCCGGGCATCACTACAACATAAATGAGGATAAACCAAGTGCCAAAGAAGGGTAAATATTCAGTCCTGGAAAAACGGCATGCTTTACAGCAAACGCGTCACGGCCCAGAGCTTGAAATAGAAATTTATGTGACAAAAACTTCATGATGTGAAAGTCTGCATCAAAAAAACCAGCAAGCTGCACTGTTTGACATCTTGGTTTCCAAGCCCTGTGAAGTCCAAATAGCTCAAATATAAATCTGTAATATCGTTCTCTGAGTAAAACCTATTTTAAACTGATTTTGGCATCCCCTAATAGTTGTAATCAGGATGCCAGCTGTATGGTTTCTTGTCTCCTTCTCCTGGCTCCAACTGGCCGGCAGCAGTGAACCGCTCTCCTTGCTCCAACTGCCTGCCCTGCTAAGGAAGCTCTGGCACCTCCACTTCCTTGAGACCAAAAGTGCTGGGTTCCTTCAGCGAGGAGAGCCTGCCTTTGCCACTCCACGGACAGATGAAGAATATCACCAATAAAAATCAGAATCTCCAAAGTTTCAAAAGTTCCCTTTCCATAAAACAAGCCTTAGACAGAGAATAACCAATAAGGAGCTGCAAAACCCTTTTTATAGGCACTCACTTGAGATGACCCACATAACTCATCCACTTTGCCACTTACCATTTCCAAACTTACAGCAGTATAAAAGCTTTCACAACCACACATGATCATGTCACTTTTTTTGCTTTATGTATAAAAGCACCTAGTGCATTTTTTAATTTTTAATTAACATCTCCACCAACACGTGGACTGTGATACCCGTTATGAATGCCTGAAAATCTAACATCTGCCGATCCTGGTTGCTTCTGTGCTTCTCTTTACCTTTGCCACTAGCCTCCTCTGAAACATCTGAGCATGTTTCAGCTTTCCAAACACCAGCTGACCCAGAACTGTGGCTGGAGCACAACCTGCCATTTAACAACGTTTTTTTCCCCTGTGTCCCCAGGCTGCACAAAGCTCCCGTCCTGGTTTCCTACCTGGGAATGCATGATGGGAGGGTAAGGTTAAGCTTTGTCACCACACAGCAAAGGCTACAATGCCTTAAACTAAATAGAACAAAATACAAATAAAAATAAGGAAAGGTCCAAAACAAGTAAATTCCATTTCTCCAGTGCACACTGCAGGAACATACATGTCCGCGGAAGGGATTAGCATACTGCATCTGTGTTGGATGGAGGGAGGGGGAGAGGTCAAGTCAGGAAAATTGGGAAGCAAAACCAGGAATATCTGTAGATAGCACTGCAGAAAGGGGGGGTGGAGGTTTTTTGCACAACCACGGCAAAGCCTGCAGGGACAGGAATGTGCAGGGGAAGCGGTGGGGGTGGGAAGGGACGTTGTTCAAATGGCATTGCTGGCAGAGCGTGAGGTCAGTCAAAGGAGGTCACGTCATTCCTGCAGACAACCCTGCTGGAATTATCCTACTGGGCAGGAGCGATCATCCTTACAGAAAGAGTGCAATGCACGGGCTCGGTCAACCCAAGCGACCCACGACTTCAGCTATGGAAAAACAAATGCCCGAACACAAGGCCGTTCCTGACAAACTGGACACAGATAGACTGCAGCTGCTGAAACATATTAACGGAGTGACATAATATTAGAACATATTTTTATGCTTACTAAGACAACAACAAACCGAAGCCTATGCTGTATTTTCGGCACACTAGCTCAAACTATCTTTAGACAGGAAAAGTGTGTACGTACAGATGTTCCAGCAAGCATGGAGAGCAGAAAGCTGGAAAAACCACTCGCTCACTTCTGAGCCTTATAAAAAACGCCTGTTCTAAATAAGGGTGGGAGTAAATACATCAGGCAATGCCAAATCAAAATAAAACAAAAGCAGGCAAGAAGCCAGTAGATGGTCAGGGACTAGAGAGGTTTAAGGGCTGCACACCTCCTCCAGCTTCACTTCTCCCAGTAGATGTTTTCAGGTGTTACCCACTCCTGCAGTTCCCCCCTACATTTTACTCCTCCTGCCAGCTCTTTCATCCAGCTTTCAAACTATCTCACTTTCACAGATGCTCTCTTGGAAGCATGATTGAAGCTATAAATTCACGTCTACACATCTGTAACAAAAATAGTTTTTCTAAAAGCTATTCTTCTTCCCTATTGATGGTGACACAAATGATACAGACTTGCTGGCAATTGAGGGGTCTCGCTGCAGCTTTAAACACCAAACAAGACAGACAGCGATGCTCTGCCTCACAAGGATAACAGCAATAATGGATTTTATATATATATACACATATATATATATATATGAAGCTGTTATTCTTGGAATCATTTCTGTTTGTGAAGAACTGAAAAATACAAGAAATTGCCTCCAAGCTCTTGTTCTGTGGAACAACAATTATTTTTTTTATGTAGAACATAATTATCACTTCATTCCAGAAAAAAACTTGGAGTCCACCAGTGCAAGAACAGATCTAATTTACCACGATCACTGCTCAGCTTGCAGTAGTAGAAAGATAAGGGCAGCAACCGCATGAAGTACAATTTAGACCTTCCTTGGCAAAACCCCTGTATAAATAGGACACAGAAAATTAGGATGCTTCCACATGAGGTTACGACTGAGACCTGCTTTTAGCCAAAAAACCCCAATGTGGTGTGGCAAAAAGCTGTTACACCTCAGGTACAGAAGGCCCTGGACCTGGAGGGCTTTCTGCCACAGGGAGGACACCTCTGCTGCTGCCCACAGACCCGAGATCCAGGCATAGCGGGGACAGGGTCCCTGCATGCATCTTGCACACATCTAGATGCGTTCTTCCTTGCCCCCCGTGCCTGCATGTAAGGAAATCCTTGGTGCCATGACCAAAGCAAACAATGCTTGCAAGGTCTCTAGAGGTGACCTGAGCATACTAATGGTACAGAAGACCTTGCTCATCTCACAACCTCCACATTTTTCTTAATCCCAAGCCTGCGGCAAAGCAGAAATCCCAAAGCACTGTTCCTGCAAGCAGTGCTTGTACAAGACAACTGTGATCTGCATGAAGGCACATCTCCTTTGGGCTCAACTTGATTTGCCTTCATGGCAAATAAATTAGCCGTGGGCAATCGTTGGGTTAACATTGGCACAGCAAAATCCAGGCATGAAGACACGGGAGAAAGAGCACAGCTTTGGGTGATGGAGACAGGCCATCAGCCTGCTGGCAGCAGGGTGACGGGGGAACCAGATAAAAGAAAACAACAATGTGCCAACAGAAGCAAAGAGAGATAGCAAAGAGACTAAACAGACCGATCTGAAAAAAAAACCCACAAAACAAAACAACAAAAAAAAAGCCAAAGGAGGGAAGCTTAGCAGACAGGGACAGCACTTGCGGAAGAAGCTCTACATGGTATTTTTAAAACAAGGGCAGGGAAGTAGGAGTAGAGTTTAGCACTGGACCTGGAAAGGACTGGTCCACCCTGGTGAGTGCCTCTGGCTCCAGGAGAGCCTGAGAGCGCTCCCGAGCTCCTCTCCTCTGCACGCACCCAGCACAACAAAGCTCTGCTTGCAATGGGCACGTGGTGCCACTGCAACTGCTGCGTGACAGCAGCTTGCCAACCAAGAATTCCCTGTAAATCTAGTGCTGCAATGGTATTTGCAATGATTTTTGTTAAGGTTTTCATATTTAGCAAAGCCACTACTGTTTTTATTGAAATTCACACACACACAGTGCTTAGAGAGAGAGAGGGCATAAAATACAAGCTGAATTGAAAGTTCAGCTGCTTTCAACTGAATTTGTTAGTAAGTTCATCACCATTTTTTGACAGAATAATCTTTCCATGGTGAATTATTTCCACTGGAAAAAATAGGAGACCAACAAATTGCTGGATATAATTTGTGCCTTAAATAATAAAGCAATTAATGGCATTTTAGCAGGAACACATTCTTCTCTCCAGAAATAAAATCCCTATTTCATCTCATCTAAATTGCTTGGTCAGCTTCAAATGAGTGCAATATAAATCTCCTTCCCATACTGCTTCTGTTATCTATGATAAAGGGAAGAGACAGAAGGTAATCCTGTGTTCTGTATTCACTGACACATCATTTTCATGCTACACTACACTGTAATTTATTTCTAATGGGATAAACCTCTTGTAGTCTTCCCGCATTGTTCAGCCACACACACATACCCAACCGGTACCAAGACTGCGGGACTGGCAGGTGCAACACCCAGGGACCATGCCTGGTGGAATTAGGATGTCTGCTGCAAATTTCAGCAGTGTTACAGCTGTGAAAATAAACAGCTAGACTGTATAATTAAGGTACGCTTTTATTCCTTCCCACCCACTGCCTCGTGGAAGCAAGGCAGACAAAGAGTACAACACTTTTCAGTACTTCTTGTAACTGTCAACTAAACTTTTAATTTTTCGTCTAATCAGTTTGAAACAATTCAAGAAGACAAGCAGAGCCAGAAGAAATTAAAAGGCATGGAAGCCAACTGAACCCAAGAAGTCCTTACAGTCTTAGCTATAACATAGATACAAAGGTATCATACAAAGGAAAATATCTTTAAAGCTCTTTCTGCCTTCCTGGTCGAGAGAAATATAAGAAATAAGTAAACCAATGTACGAAAATCAAGGCAGAGCTCTGAAATGCTAAATGTATTACTGTTGCTTACAAACATTTTCTTATTCTTTTTTCTTTTTTTTCTTTTTTTTTTTTTTAAGAGAAGATGAAGATGATAAAACCTGTGGCTTTAGGTTTATAAAAGCTTTCTTCAAATTAAAAAGGTCTGGACCTTGGGCCAAACTGAGGAGCCAGTTATTCTCGATGCAATCCTGAAATGGCTAGGTGCACACAGAAAGCTAGCTAGAATGTTCCTGCAGAAATCAATATATTTTTAGAAAAATAGCCATATTTATTTGTAAAACATTTTTATCTGTTAAAATGTACAAGACTACCATAGTATACTTAATCTGCTGCCAGTTAATAAACGCTATTACCAAGTACCACCACTTAAAGAGACAAGAATCTCAGTACTACCATGCCTTTCACACCTACCTCTCTGCTTCAGCTGATCACTGTGCTGACATACAGAGTGCACCTCACAAAGTAAAATACTATCTAATTAGCTGTCTGCTGCTTATCCAGCCACGTCTACAGACCCACCACCCCAGCTGTTTACAACCGGATTAATCTCATCTGATTCAGATGCAAAGTAGAAAGTTGCAGCCAAAACAGTCATCTGTCCAGATTTCCTTTCTCATCGATACAAAGTGACAGTCCCTTCCAGGGCACATGTCACACCAGTTCAGGTACCCATCTTTTGAGGAGATGAGCAAACCCCTTTGCTGCCTACAGAAGGGCCCAAGAGCTCCGCTGTGGCCATCTGCACCTAGACAAACCCCTGCTCTAAAAGGGGCTGGCAGTAGGAGAGCTGGCTCTGGTCTCCTGGGCTAAGGTGGCTTGCAAAAGCGTTTCAGCAGCTTTGCCATTTCTGGTGGGACTGGGGTCCTCTGTGCACCCTAAGCCCCTGGGCAGGATGACAATAGCAAGAGCAAGTCTACAGAGAAAGGGTAGAAGAAACGTAACGCCGGGCACCGGCTGTGGGGTTGCAGCTGCTTTATACTGCTTCTCACTGCAGATTATGAATCTGCCCTGTTAGCTCTGGTTTACCAACAGTTCACGCTTCAAAAATCTGACAAAATACCCCAAAGGCTAACTCCTGCTGAACTGTCCCTGCTGCCACGACCAATTTGTATTACGACTTTGTTCTAGGGATGTGTCTGCAACCACTTATGTGAAGGGCCCAAATGACTTGGTTCAGCCTCTCTGTGCGGGCAGTGCTGCTCACGTCGGCAGTGGGTCATGGGGGAAGAGAAGCCAGCTCAAGAAGGCTGGCTACCAGTTTAGGAAGGTTTCCAGCTGAGATCCTGCAAGAGAAGCTCCCTGCAGAAACCGCCGAGCAGCCTCACCAGATGCTCCTGTGGCTCCGCACAGTGCCAGCCAGGGAAGCCCTCGGGCATCCAGAGCTGCCCCCGGCAAGCCCCAGTCCTCACAACTGGCCTCTGCTGCATCCCAATCCACCTGCGGAGTTCAGTGCCAACCTATATTCTGATGTCTGCTGATATCAAAATGTCAAATACAGCAGGTCCCGTGTTCATTTAGGCTCTTCTCATCCAAAACTCCCTCCCAAATGCAATCCAGATGAGCTCCTTGGCGTGGACAGCACAGGCAGCGGCTGCCCTCGCTGTCTGCAGCACCGTTTAGCAGACTGTTTTCAGAAGGGAGCAGGATTATTTTAGATAGACTGCCTTTCACTGAGGTTGGAAAGGGGCTCCTTGATCACACTACCAAGCTCAGACCCTGGTTTCTGAGCATCTCTGGAGAGGGAGGGCAGCGTAACGCACACCACCACCAACATGGGAAAACACTGTGCCTTTACTTAGCCGCTTGTGATGCTTATCGGCTCTCACAGGGAAAATGCATGGCATCGCTCTTGGCTGGCAAACAGATGACTGTACTTTGTCATCCGGTGGCTCTAGACACAAAGGACAGCATCACATGAAGCGCATGGCTCTGTCCACACCTACTGCCACGGCTCACCCTGCTGCAGGGGGGCTCCGCTGCATGAAGAGGGCAGGCAGAAGAAAGCAAACCCTCGAACGTGATGCTCAGTCACAGGCTTCTCGTGACCAGAGGCTGCCGTTATCCTACAAGGCTACCGAGAAAGCCTGCTGGAGGAAGAAACAAAAGGGCCAAACCTAGCTAGCCAGGAAGTTCGTGGTAAATGGCAACAAATGCCCTGGAGGCATGTGCAAGTAAAACAGCGAGATTAAATCCGGGAGGAAGAGGTTGGGATTCTCAGTGGGAACAACTCCACGGCAGAGAGCTTGGGTTTGGCTGCTGGAACTGCCTCCCCAGGCACAGGGCTGGGATCTTCTTGTCTCAACCTTTTAAAGCTAGGCTGGATGAGCAATAATAGAAGGTTGGCAGGGAAAGCGTGAGCAGATGATCAAATAAGCCTTTTCTGCCTTAAATTTCTAACTCTCTGAAAAATCAGCTTCTCATCCAACAGGCTGATGACACTGCCACTAGGAATAAAAATGATGGCTGTTTGTACCCAAGTGTAGATGTCAAAAGAGGAGCAGCAGAGGTGAGGTTGTACAACTGGCCTAGCAAGAGGGGTGCAAACTACTTCAACCCTGATGCACAAGAAGGTGTTAACCTGCAGTGGTAAAAGCAGGGAGAAAGAACAGGGTCTGATAAATTTTCTGTGAAAGCAGAGTTTGCGTCAAGGAACCACAGTTGTAAAACCCAAACAACTGAAGTGCAATTTGTACTAATGAATAAAGGATATAAATGGAGAGTGGGATGTTATTTTTGTTACCATGTTCTACAGAGTGATCTAAAACTCAGTAACCTCAACACTTTTTACTGTAGTAACTGCCATCGTCTAGTACACCAAATGAAAAAAAACCCACAAAACTGTATTAAGTCAAACCTGGAAGCACCCACACATGAGGAAGGTAAGGGCTAGCGTTGACCTCTGAGGATGATCTGTAGGTAGTTAACATCATCTTAGGTCGCTTTTAAATAAAGCTACAAGCAACTTCTTTACTCCCAGTGCAGTGTGTGAAACACATGCTTTTTTCCTATTTCCACAGCAACTTGCTTCACCTGCTAGCCCCTGCGGATGACTGCGAAAACAGAAAAAGTAGTGTACTGTCCACTGTTCCTAATTAAAATCCCATAGTCTTGTGGTCAGAGAGCTCTGGAGAACTGGCAGGGTCATGTGATTTGCTTGAGGTCAGACAGTAAGAGCAGACACTAGAGCAGAGACGAGATGACGGATCTCTTGGCTCGTGCGTGCAATGCAGCACTCTGCAGCCGGGGCCAGAAAAGCAGTCACAGGGAAGCTCTGGTTCCTCTCAGTAACCTAACCCTAAATAGTTCAAATTTGCAAAGGAGAAAACACCACATAAGCCCCCCACCCCGCAAGTGAACCAAGAGTAACTTTTCCCCCAAAGCTGTCCTGCACCCACAGATGTTGCTCTGGAAGCCAAGGCAGCTCCGCCGTCTGTGCCGATCTTTAGCCACTCTCCGCAGTTTTTCTGTATCATTGAGTGCCAGTAAGCGTTCACACTCCAAGTAATATCTCGCCTGACCATTTGCGCGCTCCTCCAGCTGCTCAAGAGTCCATCTGCTCAGGCAGGCTTGCTGGCTTCACTCTGAGCACAACCCAAGTGTTTCCATCACTTACCCTGGAGAAATTGGGGGACACTGGTGACAAAGTGACAGATCTTTGCATTTATGACAAATTCACTCCGTCTGTTACCTAGTATTTCCCCCAGGTAATTACTTCTGGAGGCATGAGGTGTCTGTGCTTTTGGTGAGTTTCCAACACTCACATCCACATGTTAAAATGGAAATAACATCTGAGTGGAAGACTCCTAGTTTGGTCTTTACATTTGTATTTTCAATGACTAATTTTGTTTAAGTTGGTAAACGCAGCTGTTGCCTTGCCAGTTGGTGACATTTCCTTTTGGACTTCCCCACTGGTTGGCGTGTTTCTGCCAAGATATGTAAATTGACTCATTCCTTGTATTCCTTTGCCTTTTAATGTAATGCTTCAGATGGGATTTGCTGAAGGTCTCCTGAGATTTGTTTTCCTAAGTAATTATTAGCTCTGCAATGTCAGATAGTCTTTACTTACATGTTTCTGAATTGTCACTTAAGCATCACATGCTCAGGACGCTGGATCTAACTGATGTAACACTTCACTAAATTATATCTAGCTGTACTTTTTCTCATGGTGACTTGGTCATGTCAACACCAAGTCAACAGCAACCATAAAGAGGTGACAGAACGCACGTCAGTTTTACACCAGTGTTATCCACGACAAACCATACACTCAGCTCTCCACTTACTTCAATGAGTCAAGCTTGTCAAGACTTCGCAACTATTGTAACTACATACTTGAAATGAGTAGCTTAGCCCTGAAAAAGGTAATAAAAATACCCTCCCCTTCTCCCCAAGAATCCCAAACAAACAACTGCATCAGATTGGCAGGTAATCTGCCTCAAGCCAGGGAGCAGGAAAGGCTATCCAAAAATCTGGCCATTCCTTTATCTCCTAAACTGAAATGGATGAACTGAAGCTGTAAATAGAATTTCTGTTTTGTTTTGTCTTTTCATTTTTCATGACCGTACCACTGAGAGGAACAGAACCTTTATTCAACTGTTGCAATCACTTACATCACCTTTCTAGGGTACTTTAACTGGAATACATTATCTCCATCAGTTACATATATTTTTTTTTCATATTCCCGTATTTCTTGAAGAACTCAGCAACTACTCATTCAATCATTTTTCAGCAATGGTCTCTACCTGCAGCTTCTCCAAATTTTGGTTTGAGTTTTTCACATCCACCTTTGCTGTGAGACAGCATCTCTACTTTGGCACTCTCAGTTCCTTTGTGCATTGGGTCTGCCTGAGATGGAGTTACGTTTTCCCCACAGCATACGTTTTCCCCACAGCAGCCCTCATCCTGCTGTGCTTTGTATTGGTAGCTGGAAAGGTGCTGGTAACACACCAGTGTTTCAGCTGCTGCTGAGCGGCGCTGGCGCGGCGTCAGGGCGGTGTCTCCAGCATTGCCCCCTCACCAGCAGGCTGGGGTGGGCAAGACCTTGGGAGGGGACATAGCCAGGACAGCTGACCCAAACGGACCGAAGGGATATTCCATACCATCTGATGTCTGCTCAGCAATAAAAGCTAAGGGAAAGGAGGAGGAAGGGGGGGGGGGTGGGGGGAGACATTCGTTTTTACGACATCTGTCTTTCTTAGAAGCAACTGCTATGAAGCCCTGCTTCCCAGTAAGTGGCCGGACGTCGCCTGCTAATGGGATGTAGAGAATAACAGCTTTTGTTTTCCTTTGCTTCCATGTGCAGCCTTTGCTTTTGCTTTATTAAACTGCCTTTACCTTCACTCATGATTTTTTTTCCATCTTATTTTCTACCCCCTGTCCTGCTGAGGAAGGGGGTGACAGAGCGGCTTGTCCAGCCAAGGTCAACCCACCACACTTTGGCAAAGTCATAGTGCTCCTCCCATCATGGTCCTTCTTCTCCTGTCACTAAACAGTTTTCACTTGTTAATGTCAGACAGGCCCACTGTGTGGTGGCACCTTACCTGCTGAGCTGATGCAGACAACAGCGAAGGGGATAGCTTTTTCAGGAACCAGATCGGATTCTTGGGCAAGGCTATCTGTTTATTTCTCTTGGGACCCTCTACTCTTGCTCTGAAACCAACTTTGCTGCTGCGTTTGCTGAACACATTCAGATGTCTCATGTTGGCTTTGGTATTTCCATCCTTGGAAAGCCCACTATTTGGGTTTGCTTAGCTGAAAACCAGTTACATTTTTAGCAACCCATGCCTTGTTCACTTGGTAGTAAAACTGAAGAAACACCTCTCTCGCTAATTCTCCTGCAAAGGTTCTTTCTTCTTGTCTTTTTAGTCCTGCCACAAAAAAAAATAACAACTACTTCTACTGCACATGGAGGTCTGCTGAAGATATGCACTGTGTTTGCCTCCAGTACACTCCGACCACAACAATTCCACCAGCTGCTCTGGGGACATCTTTACACTATACCCACACAACACCAAGAGCCTCGAGAGCACGCTGAGCTCTGCCAGGCCCCGTGTTATGGCTCTGGAGACAGAAGATTACGCTTGGCCATCGATTCCTCCACTCTGTCACCGTCCCTAGCCCCAAGAAGGAAGTCTTCCCATTAGTTAGCAGATGTCAGGCTGAGGAATGTGGTCCAAATCTGCTGACAGCTCTTATCTCATCATAGTAGTTGTCTGTTGGTAACACTGTGTAATTGTCATTTCATGTACTGTGTTTGAAATCTAGTTCAGAGCAATCGACCGCTAATTGGTTCCCAGTCTAGAAGCTATTTTTCTGCCTTGGAAGTCATAATTAATGCTACTCCCTCTGAGTTATAATCATCTTGCTTCATGAATATATTATAGCTTTGTTTTCATTCTTAGATAGATTGCTCTTCATCAATTCCTGGTCACAGACATTTTGCTTACTCAAAGGATTTAACTTAATGTATTCGTCCATCTCTTTCACCTGCACCTCTTTTGTTGTTGCAGCCTTTCTTCCAGTGTTCCAGAAACCTACTTTCAGTGGCTGGTTGGGTTTTTTTCCCAGAAAACTTTCCCTGAAGAATTTCTCAGAGGCTTGCCTGGCTCACGGTTTTCATCAAAGCAGGACGTATCATTTCACCCAAGACGGAATCTGTTACTTACCTGGCACGTGCTTTGCTGGAACCTTGTCATCTTCCTCTCAGTTGCCTCTTCTCCAGGGACAGATTTTTGCCTGAGCCCCAAACAAGCAGTGTTGCGTTACTGCTTTTCATCTCAACCATGTCGTTTGCCCGGTTTGGTTTGGGTCATGAAACTCTACAGCCTCGCCCTCAGCAGAGTTCAGATGCCACCTTGTTTTGGTCGTTGAGTTAGGTGGTACCCATGCACCACCAACCGCTAAGGGAACACAACAGTTTTCCTGTCACCTACGTTCTACTTGATAAGGATGCTGCAAGATGAAAAGATTGCAGAGTACTCACATTTTACAGTAACAGCAAGCATTTCAATACCTGGCTTAAAAAAGAAACCACATCTTCTACCTCAGAAGCAGCTGTGTTCTGTGAATTGTTCGTACCTTCTTCAGCATCGCATTTTGCATTGCCTTCCTCCCCTGTCCCCAAGCACACTAGTATGTTAGTAGTTATCACCGCTCAAATCTTATGCAGGTTCACGTTAGGACTCCCTAAATACAGTGAAACACAGAAACTTAACACCTACCAGAGCTGGGAGAAAAAAAATCCAAAGAATTTTTTTTTTGGCTACTGAACTAGCTTATATTCTTCTATACTTATGGTGCTATTTGGTTCAGCAGATGGAGAATGAAAAGGAAGGTCCCTTTTGCCAACAATTTATACTAACTCACGTGAGAGATGTTATCTGCACTTGGGCCCCACGTGACAAAGTCTTTCTGGACCTGACAGTGGGTAAATTGGAAGGGAAGAGCAGTCTTTGCACTTGGACGGCCAAGCCACAGACCTGACATATTAACATTCAAAAGCTGGGATTCAAGACAGAGCCAAAACGGGCCAGCAGTGTTGAAAAAAACTGCAGTTCACCATGACAAAAAGCCCAGACCTTCATGCAGACAGGCTCCACAGAGGGGAGAAATTTAACTCAGATGACCAGTACCTGGGGCTTGCTAACTTACTTTTTCAGAGTAAAACTGGGGGAAGGGAGGGGAAAGGATACTCATTAACTGAACAAGAGATGCAGAAGCCAGACCAAATCAGGATGTTACGAGCTGCTCTGTAAAACTGCAGGATGGTCAATGGATTAGATCAGTGCACTACCTGCACTGGTGGTGTCATCCTTGGCACCAGCCAGGTTAGTGAATGGGGCAGGAGACAGGGTGGAAAGAGGGAAGACGGAAAAAAAGAGTTCAGGGTTAAAACAGAGTCTTCTGCTTAAAAAACGCGACAAAAAATGCTATTATCTGAGATATTTGGAAATCAGCATCAGCCTTTTAATCTTGCCAAATCAAGACTGAAGACACAAACACTGAAGACGAAGAGACGTTTGGAAGAACGTAAAAACCAGAGACAACTTAATGATATTTGCAGATAATCCGCTCTCAAGTAGTATAAATATAGACTGAGCAAATGTAGCAAACGTATAGCTTGCCTTAAAAAAGACAAACCATCCGCATTTCACCTCTTCTTGTTAACACACTGTAACAAACAGCCACATAAAGGCTAAATCAAACAACAAGGGACCCAGGTTGCGTTAAAAGCCTTGTATAACCCCAAGCGACTTTGTGCCTCAGCTTACACACATGTAAGAGCTGTGTATACTGCAATAAGTGCCTGTAAGATGGGTTCAATTAAAATTTGGTGGTAACAGCACCGTTCAGTGTAAAACAGAAGAATTAAGTAATTTTGGCATTTGCAGTTATCTGATACATCGTTTCTCCCTAGAAAACACAGCTTTTTCCAAAGTACAAAGAGCGTAAAAAGTGTCCTGTGTTTCTGAAATTGAAAAAGACTCTTGAATCCACTTGTTCAAATCCAGACTTCAAAACGCCCTAAGCAACTCCCCATGACTTTCTGCAATGCAGACCACCACGCTGCAGTTATCCTCTGCTGAGAAAGAGTGAACATCAAGCAGATACAGGACAGCACCGGTACCCGTCTGTGCTAACTCCCCACCAAGTCTCCAGGAAAGGACTTCCAATGTACTTTTTTCCTAGCGAAGAGCAGGTGTCTGAGTAAACACAGGTGTCACAAAAATCTGCAGCTATTAGGTCTCAAATGAAGAGAGGAGGAAGTTGAAAGAAGACTGAAATGACTATTTCAGATGTGCAAGAGAACAGCTAGCTTCTGTTGCCCCAAGTAATTACGATACTGCTTCATTTGCTTTGATTATGAATTTTAATTTTGTGATACCTAACTTTCTTTGCTTGGCCTTACAATGGCTAGACAAGAAATCTCTGTGTGACTGTGCTGAAGTTTAGTTTCTACCTCTTGACAATTAGCCCTCTTTGACAAAGCACATTTTAGTATTATCTGTGCTTCCAGATAAGCCAGGCTGCCACCACAACGCTCCATCAAGGTTGGGTTTGTTGTCAGCTTTTGATTTTATTGCTTGTGAAAAAGCAGTAAGTGCAGACATGAAAAGGCAAGAACTGAAGCATCAGCCCAAACAGGAATGGGCCCCAATGCCTGTTCCCAAAAGCAAGCACCTGAGATACTTGGGAAGCCTGGAGAACACCCAGGGTCACCTCCTCCCGAGTTTAACTCCTTCACTTCTGTACCTCTCTTGCCTTCCATTTTAGCAGCTGCTGAGCAGACAGAAGAAGAAATACTTGGGGGGATGAAGACTTCCTTGCAGAACATTTTTGTTTCGTTCTTCATTAGTGGGTGGGCGACAGCCATACATAGTGACACGGGTGAGCACATGAGGGTTTGACGGAAGACAAGCATGCCAACATTCATTCCCAGGAGGCTCAGTCTCACTTATGTGATGCCCACGTTCACACTGCAATCACAACTGCACCAGCTACAGTTTTCCTTTCTCACAGGACAGTTGTTAAAGATATCCTAAATGCCAACCCCACCTCCCATTATCCCAAGTCCTCTGACAGCAGACTCAAACTCAGGATCGTTTATAGTAACAGAGAGCTTTACCACTAATATAATCTACCCAGGAAGTACTTTTCATTACGTGTTTTAAAATATATGTTGGTCTGATATATTAGCCTGATTACTTATTCCTTATCAACTCCATAAAACAACAGCACTAAAGAAGGCCAGCAATACAGGAGCTTTTGATGTTTGCAACTTGCTTACAGGATACAAATCTAAGAGACAGCATCATTGCATCAAGAAATGTCACATCAAGGTTTCCAGTAGCTTCAACATTTCCCATTTCATTAAACGAAAAAGGGGGTGGAGGAAGGAGGAAACCATATTTCTGCTCCACTTACTTGACGAATGCAGGAAACTGTGTACAGAAGAGATCATCTGACACAACCTCTCTGAATCTTGCTGAAACACACAAACAAAGCGATACCAACCCAGACAAGTAGAATTTGCTTCCATGGTTTAGGCAAATGGTTTAAAACCCCAAAGTTTCTGGATACCTTGGCTGAATGCTTCCAAATAACAAATACCTGCATGCAAGCATGCTTGCCAGTAAATAACAGGTTTCAGAATTCAGTGCCTATCTATCTACACCACTTCAGTCTTTCAACAGATTAACTCCGTATGACAACTTAGCTACAAGTCTCAGCCTGGAAGCATTTCCCTTCCCCCTCCACCTAAATCACAGTCAGAAATGCTCTGAAGGAGATTAGGGAGACACTTTTGCAAAGCACAAAGCACTGACCTAAATGTATTCCCATTTAAGTGGGTGGAGGTTCTAAATTTGACTGAAACAGCAACGTTGGGTCCAGCCCTTTGTGTTTTTCAAGATCTGTGTAAGCTTTTAAAGCCTCTCACGGCATTTAGAGCAGGTTTCACCATCTCTACAAATGTTTTCTACTCTTAGCCTATTTTGCTATAAACATACTGACAAATTGCACATACATACATTCTGCTGAATCTAGAGAAATGAAAGGTTTTGTGCTTCACCTGCTAGCTCTGAAACAGCAACAGCTGCAGGAGATGCTCTGGCTTGTGCCAGCATTTGGTAGCGGTACTCCAGCGTACGAGAGGGATGGCTGCTTCATCAAACAACATGCTCTGTAAGCTTTTACATTAGGCAAGATCCCAAAATATAGGCCAGCCACATTTCTTATTTTCACCCATACAACACTGTTAAATCAATGGGATTTGCATGGATTAGCAAAGGACAAATTAGCCTATTTTAGTAATGATAAAATGACATTAAGATTATAACCCATCTCACACTCCCAAGACTAATTACTTCCTGACTCAATGTATCGGAAGGCTCTTTCTGCCTAAAGAGAGTTATGTCAAATGAAAATAAAATGGTTTTTTTTTTCTTTCTTCTTTTCTCTGTTTTAGACATGATCTATTTTAAAACTGAAAGAAGTAATCACTTCGTTTTCTTTAAAGAGTGAAAAAGGAGCACAGGCTGCTATGCCGCTTCATTAGAAGAAACATCAGACTTGGAGGCTGCTGCCCGCTCACTGAACCCTGAGCTATGACATCACAGCTGGCCATGACATAATTCCTTTCGGAAGACTGAGCTCTCTTACACGTCAGTGAGGCTGCTGTTTCCCCCAGCTGCTCCTGAGGTTCTCACACACGAATAAAAGTGCCTCTTTGGGAATATTCAGATAAAATATCACTGAGGTTTTGAAATAACCAGAAAACATGTTGTGGTATTAGTTCTGCTAGACATTATGAAATTTTAGTTTTTATCAGCCTCTGCAAGGATGAATTTCCCAGAACGAAGTAGCTGGGGTCTCAAAATGATCTGAAAATGAAAGTTTTGTTGTCCTCAAATTAGAGCTCTACATCCCCCTCCCCGTGCTGAGATATGTATAAAAAAGCTAATCTGAGGGCAGCTCACACATTGGTTTTAAAGGGACCCAAATGCAAAATGGGCTGAAGGATGCCTAGGATGATGCAGAGAAACCACACTTTGTATGTGTGGGGACACAACCGCCTCAGTATCATCTAAGGAGCCAGGACCCACAACAGCCACCCCTCTGTACACTGCTCCTGGAGCACGGCCACCGCAACCAGCTCTGCCCAGCTTAGCCTACAGCTACAGTGGGTTACTCCAACTGTAGCTGCTGACAAGCGAAGGGGTTATTTGCTTTTAATACAGTGAAGATTACTAAAAGCAAAAGTTACTGACTCAGAGACCATGTGGACACTCATTCAGCAGCCGACCTTCCAAACGTTTGTCCTGGAGTGCTGGCCCAGGGCTGCACCCCAGCTGCACCCACAGGCTGGGGGGGGTCCCAATGCAGACACAGCTTAGTGATCCCAGGGTGGGCGACTCTGACAGCATCCCGAGCTGAACCCATGGCTGTCGTGCATCAAGACTGAGGATTTCCATAGCATTTTCCTCCAGAAGGCAGTTTATTCTGGCTGCTTTGTTTCAAGCTGCTCACATCCATCACCCCCTGCACCCTCAGCAAATGCAGGGCTGGTTTACAGCCTCTGTCCTAGGGACTGCATCTCAGCAAGTTTGCATACGTGCACTACAGTTTAAGTACTTTGGGACTGCTCAAGAGTGAAAAGCATAAAATGCTAATGTATTACTAGACTCCTACAATATTTTTAAATAGCATCTCCGGTATATGCAATTATTTTACAAGCCAGTCAGTGTTCCATGACACCAAAGATTTTTATTTTATCTTTTAAAGTTTAAATATCACAGAAAAGTGGGTGTTGATAGGATCTGCCAGCAGCACAAACAAAATGTACAAATCCAGACTAGAAATGAAATGATCTCTCCACAATGGGGAAACTGAGGCAAAGCGATGGGGAAAAAATCCACAATATACAGCAGCTTAAAAGTATTGAACAAGCAAGTAGAACAAAGATTTCAAAGCACATTTGGACATGCCCTTCTACAGGCAACATGTCAAAAACACCACTTCTCCTCCCCTTCTCCTTGACAGATGGTCTGACTGGGCCCGAAGCCACACCACCAAGCTGTGATCCTGGCAAAACCTACAAGGTAAATAAGGTTGGGCACAAAGTGCAACTGGATGGGAGGCATGTGAGTGCAGAAGGATAAGATGCCGGTGATTTAGCAAGCAGCACAAACTGCTCTGAAACAATGCACCGGCGCAATGCCAAGAGTGCTCTGGAGGTAAACGCTACATAGCCAGGGCTGTATCCATGTCCAGTTGAGGCCCTTGTATGTTTAAAAGGTTAAACGCTTCAAATTTCCTGAGCAAATCCCAATTCTGTTCATTTTTCTTCAAGCAAGTTGGAAAAAAACGAGGGGGGAAAAAAAAAAAAAAAAGAGAGACCAAAACCTCAATTAGCCAGTTAACATTTAGCAAATTTTGTTTTCTTCTGTGCTCTTAGTGTGGCATGACAATGCAAGAAAGTGATACCATGCTCTTTTGCAAGACAGGATATATTTCATGAGTACCAAGCCACCTATATGTGTGCTTTGTAAGAGCAGCTGATTCCCTCAGCACTAAAAAACACTGAGAGGATGCCAAGTCACATTATTTAGGCATTTTCTTTTGTTTTAGCATTGAGTAGCGGAACCAACTGCATAAGACCCAATCAATAATCAAAGCCAGCCACCGCCAGATGACAAATCTCTCTGCTTCTGCAGGTTTAAATGTCAAATTACCAATGCCATTCGAATTCTGGTTCACTTTTAACTTCAGATCAAAGCTAACATAGCTGGGAAGACAATGCTTTCCACCCTCCCCGCCTCCTCGCTGCTCTGAAATCATCTGTCTCCAAGCCAGAAGTCTAAATGGAGTGTAGGGCGAGTTCAAAACAGAGAAGGTTGATGGGAGTCTACTGCCAATTCCGCTCTGCAGTCACAGCTTGCTCCCACAGCTCCATTAGCTGCCTGCAATCAAGGGCGGCCGACTCAGTCCTGCTTGCTGTCCAGGTTTAATAGGTTCAGCTAGTTAATGAGCAATGGCTAGATTGCATTCCAAGACTTCACATCATTCACAAAGCAATTAAGTGTACACTTCTTGGTCTCCTCCAGGAGCCCAAGAGGAGTGCCTTGTTCCACTGAGACCGTAAATGCAAGCCACAATTTTCAAAACTGAATAGTGTGACACAGTGGGAAACCGTCAGAATATTCACCTTCTCTAAGTATCAAGCTGAACGCACCGTTCCTTTTCCGCAAGCCTCTGAAGCCTCCCCTTACCTGTACACCGCTGAATTATAGATTGATCTTGCCAGATGAAACCAAGAGCTGTAAGCCACTGGGAAGCATCTCAGTGAGCTGCTGACAAAGCAGGCTAGGGAGCCATCGTGTTAACGAAACGGAAAGTATTTAATTTGAAAGCCACTGCAAAGGCAGGGGTACTATTTACATGTAGACTTTTCACACGCTCCCAGCAGAGGACTAGCAGGCATCTTGCAAACAACAAAACACTTACCCTCAGACTTACGAAGCTCAGAGCTAAGTGACTTAAGCCTTGGGCATCCCTCACAAAAACCAGACCATGTCCCTGGAGGACAAGACTACCTCCAAGGGCAGAGCTGGGGAAAAAGCAAGCATTTTCTTTTGGCTCACACAAACCCATTCACTCCTCATGCTCCTGCACTACGTTACCGCCGTTAACTTATATACCATTACTGCTCTGATGCACCTTCCAAACGTTTGCGCCTTTTTAAGCTCTCAGTTCCAGGACAAACATCCTACTGTTATGGGGAGGCGATTTCTCTGGCGGTATAAAGGATCCTCAGCCTTAAGCGGGTGATTCACAGTTGGACCAAAGATGGATCTTCAACATGTTCTGAAAGGACAACTCCTTACATGTGCAGGCTGCCTTCTCCAGGCTGTGCGGCTGGGAGAAAGGAGTCCTGCTGGCAAGGACCTCTTTTCTTTCCACGAAGGGACTGAAAAGACACGCTATGTCTGACACCGAACATTGAGAGCCATGATCACAGAGCTAGTTAGTAGATGGCAGCCACATCTAGAGAACAAGGAAAGAGAGGTGCTGGTCATACATTCTTCTCTCCTCATCCTACATGCAGCGCTCACGTATAAGACTTACGGAAGCCTGGATACTTACTGGTTTATAACACGATTGCTAAAAATAAAAGAACAACAACAACAAAATCCCCAAACACTCAAGACTCCTTTACAACCTGTTTCTGTAAAACAGGAATCAAAAAAATCTATCTTAGACAAAGGGATCTTTTGAATTTTTAAGGATCAGATTGCCCAATCACTAAACCCACATGGATTCAGTTTCTCTGAATGAAGACACGCAGAAGTATTCACTACGTAAACAGGAGATGAATTTGGGGGGGGGGTGTGTGTGGAATTACCCCTTCACTCATTTACCAAAAAACTCATTGCTAAACTTTAAAAAAAGACACAGTAACACAGACCGGTCTTTTTACTTTAAATGCAAAACCTTGGTATGGAAAGGAAGCACAGCTGAAGAGTTATGTAAGTTTTTTCTTCTATTATTCTCCATTTCCTTTGCGCATGCCAGTCAAAACTATAAAATACTTGTGGGAGAAACGCAGAAGGCACGGTTTCACATTCCAGAAGATCTGTTTCCATGTGCTGTGTACAAGCTAGGCGACCACCCAGGAAAGTCAGGCAATCACGATTTGGCTCACCAGTGCTGCAATCACATGCCAGCAGCCCTTCTCCATCAGTGCTTTACACTGTACTTACTACGAGAAGTAACCACCAAGCCTTACCAGCAGCCGAGCCTGTGGCAGGATCACCTTTATGCCTGCTCTGAAACAATGCTAACAAGCAGCCCTGCATTTTCTCCTTTGAGAAGCTGTGGCAAGCTCAGAATCCATGCTGAAATATTTTGAATAAACTATCCATGAGAAAAAAACCCACCACAGTAGATAATCTTAATCTGGGAGCCTTTAGTATTAGCAGCTCTCTACTTCTCAAACCCTTCCATCCCCTGTGCCTCTGCCCTCCACCACAACACTTTCACCCCAGTTTTACTAAGGAAAGGAGAGCAAAGGTGGGCCATTCGTAGTCTTGGGAAAGGGTATGACCAGCTATTTCCTCTCCTTAAGAGCCCACGACTACATTATTTTCTTTTCATATGTCTATCACAGAAAGATTTGGTAACTGTTTCAGCCTGTCAACTGTTTCACTAAAAAGGAATCAGCCCCTTGGAGGCCAAGTGGGTTGAGAAACTGTGCTGGCTGGAACAACACAAGTAGGCATGACTTGCCTTTAACAAAGCAGAAGGCATTTGTTTTAGTTGAACGGGTAAAGGGCAGTAAAACTTGGCCAAGTATTTATTTATTGGACTGGACTGCCTGCAACGAGAGAGGAGGGTGAGATGTGTGTAAGGTTTTTGTAATCCCAACCTTGGAAGGAAGGTAAATGAACTTTGGTTTCACTGATGAAATGAGATAGCACAGAAAAGCTTTGCATGTGATGTAGAAATGTTGATTTATAAAAGGGATGTTCTGGGTGTGTGTCGAGGTGCAGGCACATGACCAAAAAAAGGTCTTTAGAGCTTTCCCAAACCTTTTCTACATCTGTTGGCCATTACTTTCTGCCAGTTCAAGATGGTCAAGAACACGAGGAGGTTAAAAAGCAGCTAGTGAAATTGTTTTACAGGAACGATGCTTTCACTTTAGCACTGAAGAATGCTGACTGTACCCTGGGTGTTGCTCGAAGCATACCCCTCTGATCTCTCCAGTGGGAACACCAATTAAATTTAACAAAAGTAACAAGTATTAATGGAGCCTTACATAGTCTCAACCCAAACCTACACTCAGCAGTGTTACTCCTGGACAATACTTCAGTGCATACTAATACATGTCCCCCCCAGCTGTGACCCTGTTTGGCTCTCAGTTGTGTCCTCCGCTTGTTCTGAGGGTAACATGAGAAGGGTGGGCAATGAGAGACCCCAGCTCTGAGCTCACATCAACTGCAGCAAACGTGACTGACTATCACACCACGGCAGGGGTGAAACACCAGCAGGTCTTCCACCAGGGATGGTACCACCCAGGGATGCTGCACAGGCTCACTGGGTGTGTGGCGGGGAGTGAGAAACAAAAACAAAGAGGAAAAACTGGGTGACCTCGCAGTGCTTAGCTGGAGCTGTCAGGCAATGGTTAATGCTGAGGAATCTTGCAATTCTGTTTATATTCTTTCACCACAAGCAGGTGTTGGGAAGCCCAGGATGGGAGGGGCATGCAGATAAAAAAAGAAAGAGGAACCACTTCTTTTCTGACGTGCGTGATCTATTCAGATGAATCTTTTTTACTGACAGGCTCTTTTCCTGGAATCAGCACAGATGCCCGAGTGTCAAACCCAGGCCCTCCCATAAACAGCGTACCTCAAACGTTTCGGCTATGTTACCTGGCAGAGGATGGCATGGCTTTGACAGAAGTTCTGGGGGAACCAAGTAATTTTTAACAAAGATATTATTAAAACCTCCAGGCTTTTTCAAATTTAGATTTATTTTGCTGGGGTTTTTTTGTTGTTTTCATACTATTATAGCCATGTGCTGTCATGTTTGCCGTCCAAGAAGTGAGGAATAAGGGCCAGATCTCCATTGACATCCATCTCGTTTCTCCCCTTGCTCACCTCGCGTACAACTGCGCATACGATTTTTACACCGATGGATTCTGCACAGAGAAATGCTTTGACCCGCAGATTTCCCCCCACCCGCCGCTGCTCCTTGTCCAGCACCGCAGCCACCTCACTCTCTCCTTTCTTCTCCAGCTCTTTGTTCCTGAATGTCAGGGTCATCAGTGCCACTGGCTGACATGATTAGTGTGCCTGACATTATACCACTGCTCTACAGGAAGCAGGCAGAGGGCAAAGGGGGGGTGATGGGGTGGGGGGGTGATGGGGTGGGGGGGTGGGGGAGGTTGGGGGGAAGCCACCCAAAACAAAACCTGCAGCCATTTTAGGCAGACGGAATCAGGCTCAAATAGCTCTTCACAACCTCAGTCTTTCCAAATAAAGAGAAGATCCTTGCACCACAATAGATGTATGCAGTATTTCAATGCACTCCGCTGCTCATAAAATCACTATGCTTGTGCCCACCCCAACAGATATCCTGGAGGTGTGCTACAGTTCTTGGAGACCAAAGGCAAAGATAGGAAGGGGGGGAAAACAAAAATGGTTTAGAAAAAGAAAGAAAAAACAAACACCAAGAAAAAACACAACCAAACCGGCATCAGACAGGAGATAAAGCCTGACCCGTGATTCAGCAGATTCGAGCGCTCAGAGGTACAACAGCCTGTGCACTACTGAAAGACAGCAGCAGTCCATTACATGTATTGATTTGCAGCACTTTGTCAGCACTAATGATGTTACCTCATTAAAAGAGATAAATGCCCTACTGTTCTACCAAAAGCATCTGCTCCTTCTTCCTTCTCGCCTGTTCTCCAGCAGGGCCCTCAGCAGCAGCACAGAGAAATAACATCAAAATTCAATGCTAAACTCGCTTAGAGACGCTTGCTAAGGTTGCTTTGTTGTTATTATGTTCTTTATTTATTTTAATTATTTTTTTTAAATGGGGTTATTCTGTGTTTCCTATCAGATATCTCGTCTTTTGACACTCAATAGGGACATCAGAGAAAAACAAAGCCCTGTGAACCAACATGGCCCTCCTGCCCGCGAAGGACTTCTCAGAAAATAATGCCTGCCTAGGATAACTCATTCACTGTTCAGTAAAACAATATGGGCTACAACATTGATCACAACAGGTGAAGTGACAGGTAACAAGGAGATAACGACTTTTGTCCACTAACCCCCAATGATGTGCTGTCACATACAGTGCACCAGTTTTGTTTCCACATATTCCTTGTTACATGCAAAGGTAGCAGTTTACCGTAATGAATGTTTTATGCATTATTCCTTTGTGTATAGGGTCTCCAAAGTACACATTATTAAAGTCTATTAAACTCTCTGTTTAGCAGAATTACCAATGTGCCTTTGGGGAAATTACTACAATGAAGCTGTACCGGTATTTAAATTCCAGTTGTTAAACAATCTTTTCCTGATCACCAATCCAGGTGTCTACATTAAAGTGCAGTCAGACTTCTTCCAGCACGGCATGAACCTGCCTATGAGCTGTTTATGGAAATTCATTTTAAAAAAGGAGTATTTCAACTTGGCACGTTTTTCATAATTAGGCTTACACAGCTACTGCTTTAAAAAATCACAGGAACTCCTTCCTGATCCTCTTCACCAAGCCAAGCACTCCACAGTTAAACCTGGTTACAGAAACAATTAACTGTTTGCAGCCATACCATTTATACCAACACATCAGTATCTGCAAGATACCAGCCTGTTTAAGGAAAATTTGGCTAGCAAGGTCCCATTCTTTACAAATGGTATTTCTTTGAGAAAGGACCTGCCCTTGCAGCCCACCGACGCAAGGACGGAGCAGCCCAAAAGCTGTATACCCAAGTGCCTCCATACCTGACGTACCTGCTGTATGCCCAGGTCCCTCCTCCGGTCCAGCTACTAAACTTTCTGGGTTGTATGTAAAGCAACAACAGATCAGCTACCAAGTGTTGTCTGTGCCCCTCAGACCGTTTCCCCTTTTAATATCGCACACTACAGCTATAGCTGGCTACTCTAAACATGCCGGTTTTCGTGGCAACGAGTCCTGAACTCTGTTCCCAACCTGTAAATGTGTGCCCATGCCTCCTGTGATAAGAGCAGATATATTTCCAATGGGAAGAGGCTCACGTTTCTCAGGGGAGATGAAGTAAACTTCATCACACTAGAAATCACAGGACTCAGCTTCCTGGGGTAGGGTAGAAGAGACCTAGATCCCAACCTTCCAGGTTTCCTCCATGACCTTCAATAAATGACCATGTTCTCATCAGTACAAGGGTGGTATTTCATCTTCTTTGAGATGCCCAGAAGCACTCAGGTTCTACCTATGGGGCAGTCAGGTTCTCCAGCAAAGACAGCTGAGCAAGTACCTAAACTGATGTCTTGCCCTTGCCACTACATCACACCAACACTTTCACAACTTCAACACCAGTTCAATTCTCAGTCATCTCCAATGACAAAAACAACATTAATTGAATTTTTTTGTATTGAAAAAATGCTGATAAAAATCTTACGAAACCAGTGCGCACAGGAACAGAATATAATGAAAAGGAGTTGCTCAACAGGGCTTCAGATCAAATGAATACGCAGAATTCAGGCCATCATACAACTGCATGTTTTGATATGCCAGAATTCAAAGTTTATGTCCAAGTACAGATGAAAGGAGGACTAAAATCATCATTGGAAGCTGGTACATAAAGTAAAGATTCCTCTGACAAGTGTGAGTCAAATACTGTCTGCTCTTTTTGGCTCTAAGGCAAATGCAATGCCCTCCGGCAGGCGTACACAATGAAGCTGTTTTCATCATGACCAAAAGTCCTTCGGAGAACAACCCTTGGAAAAAAGCACAGCAAATGGGTGGGCCTATTTTAGATATACACTAATTCCCTATAAATCAATGGGCAAAAGTGCTTCCTTTCTCCTGTTACAAACCCTGAGCCAAATCACCTTCTCTTTTACAAAGGCAACCTCATTGACTTTGCTCATGTTACACATAGACCATAGCAGACTTTGTCCTTGCATGCAATGGGAGGCCAAATCTCTCATAAATAAGAACAGAAACAATCTGTTCATCTTAAGTGAAGTGAGACAAGGACCATACCTTTCACCTTTAAAAAGGAGACATGTCCAAGAGACAGAAGGGAAAACACCTCTAATTGTTTGGTTTGCGAGTCCATTAGGAAAGACTCTCATAGGCCTAGAAAGGATGTGGTTTTCAGGCTCTTAGGGTTACTTTATCTGACTGCAGATCAGAAGTCCAAGAATATCCAATGCTGGCTTAAAAAAGCCTCCAGCATCTACTTCACCATCCACTGAAGAAGTAAGTCTTCCATCCTGTTTGGCAGGGGTGGCACATCAAGGGTGCAGCTCTACTGCAGCCTGAAGCCACCAGTCCCTTTTTCCTATCACTTGCTCATTTGCCTCAGCTCTAGTTTCACCAGCATGAGGTGAGATGGTTCTGCTGAGCTGCACAAAATCCAACCACGTCTTTAGTTTAGTTAGTTGTTGGCTGGATTAACCCATCAAGCAGCTCATGGTACCATGGCTTCACAAGCACCAACGCTGGAGCAAGAGGGAATGGGGGGGAAGTCCTGGCCAACGACACCGTGGGGAGAGAAAGAGGATGAACAGCCGTTAACTGGGACTGGCTTAGTCTGCCATGAAACCTTCAGTCCCTGACGCCTACCAGAAGACATCATAGAAATGCAAGGCACAGTGCGGCATTTAACACAGGCATTGCAACACGTGCCTAACGTTCCCATCTTACGTCCTCACGTTTACCACAACAGATGACAGATCTCAGAAGAACATCTGGCAGTACAATGCCACTTTTTTTGCAGGGTATTGGGTGTAGACGTGGTACGGCCTTCATTTGTTATTGCAACACATGGACAAACAGCTACTTCAGCCAAGCTGTCGCTTTGTCTCTCCTGCCACCTACTGTACTGAAAATCAAAATATACGTCACAAACTCGCACGTGTCTCCACTTCTTTTTGGAAATACCAACCTTCAGTTCTTCTAGAAGTACACTGCGTGCACGTGGGAACTCCCTGCTGCCACAACTCCTCCAGCAACGCTATCCACTCTTTCCTGATGAAGGCTAAAGGCAGTACTTCGAGCTCTGCTTAACTCACTGATGCTTCAGGGTTAAAACTGGCATTAAATACTAAAAATTCTCCAGAGTTTAGGGCATGAACTCCTCTCTTCCTTTGCCCCACAGAGAATTAATCACAGAAGATTTATTTTAAATGGTGAACAGGTCATGATGCCCCATAACCCTCCGTCCCTTTATTTGCTGTTATTTCCGATGACAACACTCACATGGGGCAAAACCCAGCAGAAAAATAACTTCTCATCGGGTGTGTGACTGTCAGCCCGTGGGCAGGGGTGAAACTCTTGCTGCACTTGAGCTGTGTAACCAAATGAGTGTCACCCAAGAACAGACCCGCCAGATGCAAGAGTCTGCTTCAGACCGTGGTTTACCCTTGTCCTTTTAACCTCTTGCTCTCAAAAAGCACAGCTGAGCGAGGCTGGCCGTGCCATGTATACCCTCGGCAGCGCAGTGCCACCCATGCAAGATGCCCTCCCCAGGAGCAGCATGTGGTCCTGCTGCCTCCAGAGTCACTGGCTGCAGAAGGGGATTCACTGATGCTTGTGCTCAAGCAGCACATCCAAGGAGAAGAAAATTACTCTGTCATAACCATCTGGGTTCTGCCATCCACCCAGACACAGTTAATCACAGTGAATGGCATCAAGAAGGGCAGCAACAGCTCTGAGCAGGTCCGGCACAGTTTAAGCCCACCGCAGGTGCTTCTAACCTGTTCATGGTACTACATGGAAGCCAATAAGCAATGAACCAAAAAACGAGTAAACATATATCCCATGTTAATTATTTATGCCATCCTCCCAGAAGGCATGACAAGTTTATTTTTTAGTATTTTATTATTAATTTTGAGAAGGCATTCAAACAGAAAACAACAAGCTGAAGTTGCTAAAAGAAATCTCATTATTTCCTATTATGTAGCTACCTTGCGGGTGCTGGTTTATTTTCCCATGTATGGCATTCCCTTTACCTAATCAACAACTTGAGGCATTGTAACAGCAGGTATCTTTGATAAAAAAGTATTCTGATGAAGGAGAAAGACATTCAACACTTGCATGATCAAGTAAGCTATCACGTGTATTTATTTATGCTGTGACCATAGTAATCAAGAGGTATCAGATGTGGAACTGAACATCAGTTAAATGCATTTTAAATCTGATTTTTCACTGGTTGCAGTAAGGAAATCGTTGACTAGCAAGACTCTTTAGGGTCTTTACAGGCTGCAATTAGAGAAGCAGATACAGAAGATGAATTACTCTACTCCTCTAAAAGCAAGTCTTACTTTTGCAAGTAATAGTGGGCCTTTCATCTTAGCACTTAGAATTTGATCAGCTGAGAAAAAAACATTAATGTAATTCCACTCACTCACAGATAAACACCTCTGAAAAATAAGGACATCTCTTTTCCTTAAACAAATCTGACAAGCCTATAACTAAAAATATTTATGTAACACACACAGTTCAGTATGGACACAGGAAAATAACTGGCATGAGTAATCAGAGTGTCTAATCCCAGCTATTTAGGCACCAAAATGCCTCGAAGAGCTGTGATACGTCAACTTAAAGCCAAATATGGTTCCCAAATATCTTTTAAACATGAATAAATTTATCAAGGAGCAACAGTTTGTTCCCATTAATTGCACAAATGCTGCAAACAGGTTAAAAAAAAAAATAATCAATCTTTTTACACCATGTGATCAGAAGCAGCTTTTGCTGACACCAATTTAATTTATAACAGAATCAAGGCTAAAACTGAAAGGTTCACGTTAGCCGTTAGTAATGCTACAGGAACTATCAGTGAAAAGCTAATGGAGTGAACAGAGCCTTAAAACAATGTGAAGCTTTTTAACACAAACTTGAAAAAGCTGCTACTGTAAGGGCAGTGTCAGAGGGTGCTCACACATCCTTGCTAGAAACCCTCAGATAACTCTCAAGGATTCTTAAGGATGCTCCAAGGGAATTAAAGAAGCATATTTTATACAGGCTGTGCTGCCTGGGTTGATGTCTCGCTAAACCAACAGGCCAAGTTTAATCTCCAAAAGGACTTCTACCTCTGCGCTCGACCAAACGGAAGGGAAAGAGATTAAAACTTGTTCGGTCTATGGCCAACGGAGACTTTCTAGCAGAAATGGAAGTCATTGATGAGGAGGTGATAAACTGCTCCAACCTTGCTTTGAGTGGAGTGGAACGGAGCGGCTGGGAGATTTTCAGAGCAGATTCTCCAAACAAGCTGTTAAGAGAAGCCGCTATCCAGAAGGCTCCTCCAGAAGGAGGAAAAAGGAAGCAGGGAAATCACAGTTAATGGGATCTGGCCACAGCTAGAAAACAGCTAGGTTTCCAAGTACATTACAAACAGTCCTGCGCTTCACCGCTGCACTAGCTCATTGCTGGATGAGAAAAATTTACACAGATTTAATGCCTTAAAAATCTCCATGGAAATTTAGATTAATCTGTTTAGAACAAATCTTGCCTCTCTTCTGGGATACCCTGTACCTGTACACATGAAGAAGAGGAAATTGCCACCACTACACCATAACTTCTGCGATTTTTTGTAAGGGGAAGCTGTCAGGCTAGAGATTTATTTATTTTGAGGTTCTTTCATAAGTCCCATAACTGAACATTTGCAATACAGGGAGGTCACCACCCCACTCACCTTAGATATCACCACAGAGAATTATAAATTTTTCCCAAGTTTTCTGTGGGAGGGAATTGCTATCTGATCCTGTCAAGTAGGATAATTTTAGCTCAAACATAGAAGGTTACCTCGCTCCCAGAGCATCTCTCCTTGGCACAACTTCAGATTGAGGAACGTTATACAATTAGGGTACAGAATAAGGTCTTTGGAAGGAAATATAGTAATCTCACACCTGGAGGAAAGCAATCAAACCCCTGGCTACGGGTTGCATTGCTTTGAAAAGAGCAGCCTCAGCAGGAGGTTGAGCAACCTCAGCAGGAGGTCCGCAGTGGAGGAGCCTGAGGACCTCCTGCTCATCCTCCAACTGAGGTGGAGAAGAGACTTGGTTGCTTAAGGCAGCAATGGAAGAAAAATTACCATAGATGATACTCTCTACCTGTCCAAACTGAAGCTAAGCGCGGGGCATGACCCAATATGTAAGAAATCCAAACTCATCCTTCCTCAGATCCCAAAGGAGGCAGCGTCACAGTACATACGAGGAGGGAAGATGCCAGCAGCAGAAAAAATTCTGGTCTAATCATAAGCTAGAGGAAGAGGCAGTAGGAGCCGAAGAATGGAAATGATAGGAGAAGCAAGATAAAGGATTACAGGGCTGATAGCATCTTACAGAGAACACACTTTTAGAAGAAGGGGAGGAAGTTGAGCAGCCATGACAGGAGGGGAAGGAAAAGTAAAGCTGATTTTCCCGATAGTCAGGTCATGAACAGTTCCTGAAATCTGTCTAGTCAGGCTGGTTGTCCAACACAAAGATGCAAAAATCAACACATGCGGCACCTTCACAGCAGAAAAAGGAATATTGGGGAGTGTGGCACTCTGCAGGGTAATTTAAAAAACTACAAGTCTTCTAAATGTCATAAATAGAGATGAAGCTATTGAGCTCTCAACTGATAACGAATGCAAACAGTTAACAGAGGAGTTATGCAGAATTGTCCACTAAGACAAAAATCTTAAAACTTTGGCTCCTCACACACAAATGTCTTTTTTCTTTTGGAAATCCCACAGCCACTGCTGGGAGATTAGCTTTATAAAGTGAGAATTTAACTGGAATTGCCACTCTGGGTAACTACGGGAAATGTTGCTCACAGCAACAGAAAATGTAGGATAATTAGGTATTTTGGGGAAGAGGGGAAAGAAACTTACAGTAACTATGTAAACAGTATAAATAACAACGCTGTCCTTCTCTGGGACCTTTCCGAGGACCTTAGCGCAATCTACAGCCATTCCTTGTGAAAAGCTGCCATGCTACAGCCGCCGCTTACTGCACAATCCAGGTCCCAAACCTGGCTGTATTTCTCATCCTTATACTTTATCCCTCTGCTGATCCTCGCCCCGGACAGCAGCTGTAAGCTGAGGGGCCAGGACCCCATGTGGGTCTGTGCAGCGTGGGACCCCAGCCGGGACGTGGGGTGCTGCCAAGTGCTCCTTCAACATAATTAACGAGGGGCGGCCTGATCAAGAGAGAGAGAAGACAAAAGATTTCCACCAAGTGAGAAAACTCTCAAGCACAAGAAGTGAAGGTTCTCCCCATGCCGAGCGTGCTCAGCGACACAGCCCGGCAGGGCAAGTGGGCTGGGAAGGCTAGCCAGCTTTCAGACAAAAGTGTAAAAAAGAAGCGGGAGAAGGAAAAAAAAAGAAAAAAAGGGGAAGACAAGGTCAAGCACAGGGAGGCAGGCTCCAGCCAAACCTTTGAAAGCACCTCAGCGGACACCGCTGTGGAGTCTGGAGAAGATGCCGCTCAGCGGGGGAAAGGGTCAAGTTAAAATACAAACCCACATTTACATGCTCCCATGAGTTCCTTAACTGCAGCTGAGAATTTAATTAAATGCTTTGCCTCAGACTTGTTTGATTGCACATATTCACCAATTTTCAGTTCCAGTTTCTGCCCCTGCTCTGATTTTTAATCATCGGGACAAAACACTAGTATTCAGATGCTGCCTTGCTAAGAAATCTGGAGTAACTGGAAGTTACATTAACAATATTTAAATACAGTCCACGTCTATTTAAAGGTTTGAACACATCTTGTTAGAACACTGCATAAATTAACCCAACCTAATTCTCCTGGATGCATCAAGATCTGAAAAGCCCCAAGTTTGATGTTCTCTCTTACCACCCACTTAAAGAAAACAAACCCAACACACTGGGGGTTAGCTTAGGTTGCAAACAGTAACAAAATCAACATTCAACTGAATAAATGCAATTTACTGCCTGATGTAATGAAAATCATGCCACAACCAGTTCAAAACCAAAACAAGAAGAGGCTCTCCCCTGCCCTCTCCGTGCACACACCCCACCACACACACACCCATTTTTGCTGTGAATGACGCCCCAGCACAGCCTGCCCGCTTGGCATCCTGCATCGCTCCCTCCATCCCTCCCCACCGCCCGAAGCCATCCCTGGACAGAGCAAAGTGCGCGCTGCTCCCGCCAGGCTCCCCGTCCCCACCGCCCTGCTTGCGCTGGCGGCCAGACAAAGCAAACTCTGGTTGCATCACGGAGCAAACTCATTTTCCAGCAACCTCCCAGCCCGGAGTTTACCGCTACTGTAATCCGGTGCTGTCAACAACGCCGTCTTTGTTGCGCGCCTGTGTGTGCAGCTTGCTTGTTGGTTGGTTGGTTGTTGGGGTTTTTTTATTATTATTTATTTTAAAGGAGAATTTTTTAAATGCGTAATCTGTTTTTGAGTGATTTCTCCTCCGTGCTGGCTCCACCCTGTACTATAAACGAGACATTACCTTATACAAGAATGAATCTGCTGCATTCCTCTGTCTAGCTGCCTCACAGCACATTTCCTACGCTTGCAGCAGCCCCAGCAGCGCACGCTCTCCCACCCCTTCCCCCCACCTTTTTTTCTTTTTTCTTTCCCCCTTTTTTTTTTTTTTTTTTTTTTTTCCTTTTCACTGCCTCGCTGTGTTTTTGTGTAAATGATCTCACATGACTCAACAAATCCATCTGCCTGGAGCAGGCCAAGTTTGGAGCCTTCCCAGGAGGGAGGAGAAGAATTGCTTTGTGGAAAGGACCTGGAGCTTTGCCCTTTCTCTGGCTCAAATTACCCGCCTGTCAGGCCTGACGGATTTGGCTAAAAATAAAAGGAAGCGGGCCGTGAAAAGGAGATGAATGAGCTCAGCAGTTCCTTAGATAACATGGGCCTGGTGTCGCCCAAAGATCCCAGAGCAGGAACTTCAGATGCCGGGCATGTAAGTGTGGTGCTGCAGCCTAGGTGAACTAGGCTGCTCAGGGACCAAAAAGAAAAAGGCACAAAAAAAGGGCAAACCCAACCATACGCTGTTGGAAATAAACGGATTAAAGACTTGCAGAATGGGAAAACTGCCTGCTGTAGGTTTCAGTTTGTAAAAGGGGAGATTTATGGCGTTTCCAGTGAGGAAAGGGGGCATGGGGGGGTGTGGCGGGGGGACGCACGTGATGTCAGCCTCCCGCCCTGCCCAGGGAGCCTCAGCATCCTCCCTGCAAATGCCTGCCCAGCGCCCGCAGCGGGTATTAAGCACTTAGTTTGGCAATGTAATGACACACTGCAACAATCTGTAATGCGAGGCAGTCAGCAAAGCCCTGGCTCGCAAAGCTCTTTCTCCTAACCATTAACCATATGTTTGGCTCCGCTGCCGCCCAAGCGAGCGGGTGTTCCAGCGCACCATCTGGTTTCTATCCACACAAGCAACTGCAAAGCACAGAGTATTTCCCTCTGGAGCAGTGTCTTCCTCCCCGGCTCTCCCTCCCCACCCGGCCCCCCACTCCTCCACTCCCGTCTTCCTCCTTCGCCCCCTTTCAGCAGCAGCCTCGCCTCCTCACCGTGATGCTCAAAGAGCTGGGGACCGTGGCTGCCCCACCAATGATGTGGTAGAAGAGCGGGGATTCTGTGTTGTGCTGCACCCCATGAGCTTGTGCACGTGCACACACACACACAGAGGGATCACATCCCTCATCACCGATGCTTGGGGTACCACGTTAAAAAACAGGCGTGTTCTTGACCAGTGCAGGAACTGCTGCAGTTCCCATCGCATCTCACTCACGCACACATGCGCACAGGGAGCGTTCAGTTTGGATTACATCAACTCCATCCCAACACTGCAGAAGGACATCAAGAATGAACCTAACAACAGGAGGACAATTAGCACTGTTATCGCCGGCTCCCAAGTAGGGCTTTCTAGGCACATCGGGTGCCGTTTCCCCATCCCACCAAATTAAGAACACTCTGGGGAAAAAAGAAAAGAGACAAAAAAGGAGAAAAGAGAAAAAGAAAGAGGAATGGAATGAGAGAGAGGTGAAGAAAAAGGAATGAAAATATTTACTTTTCCTGTGATAACTAAACAAGCTCTTTGTGAAACTATAAAAAAAGCTTTCAAGTGTTATATTTTAGAAGACCTTGTACCATATGTTTGCTTTATGATTTTATAAATTTTAACTACTATTTATGTTTGTAAAGCACTTCCATCCTTCTGTTTATTTCTGAAATCACCTATGGGAGATCAGCAGTAATTTTCCTCTCAGGTTGGCCAATTTAAGATTAATCATGACCTAATGCAAATATTCAGGGATGCAAGCAATAGGATATTCTACAAATCCCACACTTGCTCCTTTAAAATAAGTTTATACTCTGCAATGAGTCACACATACAGTGTTTATCCAAGTTACCAGTGCTACAAGGAAAAAAGCCCATTACATTTGCAAATACATACAAATCGCAGCTGTAAGCACCCAACTGCTTACACCAGGACTCGTTTCTATGACTGGATATTGATTTTTTAATAATGTGTCATTATACCAATGTTGATACAGCAACTATCTTCCTGGAGTATGCAATTTAATGCTAAAAAGAAGCTGGCTCTAGGAAATATCAAATCCACACCCATTCATATGCTATTTAAACACCCTTCTTGGTCATGACTATAGCAAGGCAAAGCCACAATTGCATTTTTCCCACCTAGCACCCAACAAAGAAAATGCAAAGGATTCGCTAGTTAAAAACAGCTCAGTCTAAGGCAACTAGCTCTGCTGATCTGCTTCTTGATAAAATCCTGCAGAACCTCTCCAGCTGGTGCTGGAAAGCAAGAGGCTATGTTGAAAAGGGTGCATGTTTTTTGAATCTCCTTGTACGTCTGAGAAATCAGTACATGAAAAAACGCGCTGTAGGCCATTATCCTGGAATCATATACAAGCGGGGAAAACCTGTACGCCTGTGAAAAGCCTGATGACTTCACTGGGATTGCCTAAGAAGTTTGAGGGTAGGATATAGCCTCAATTACAAATGTGGAGTGCAATTAACAGTGCAAACTCCCCATCCCCCCCCTCCCCCTCAGTGGGGGAAATAATTAAAATTATTAAAAACATAAGAGATTTATTTTAGCTAGCAACTTACATTTCCTACAAAACAGGATCTGAACATGTAAAGTCCATTATTTTAAGAAAAGATTGTTGCAAACATATTAGTAGCATGCTTAAACATCACACATTAGGTTTCCTACAACCATGCAACAACAAACTGTCTTCATTCACACACAGAAAACAACTAGCAGTAGTCCTCTAAAGCAATAAAGGTCTAGGTCTGGGTCTTTTAGCAGATAATGATCTGCTCTGATCCAGAAATCTTTTAAAAGGGGTAGTTCAAGGGAAATATTCATAGATTCAGAGTTGTGGAGTCTGAAGGGACAGCTGATCATTTGACCTTCTTCCATAGAACCGGCATGGAGCTTCCCTACCTGCACTGACGCAGCTGTAAGAGGTTGAATTAGAAAATCTCTTAGGGTAAAAAAAACAACAAACCCAAAACAAAAAAAAAAACAACACCCCAAATAAAACAAAGCTCAAAAAACCACACCCAAACATAAAAAAAAAAAATCCCAAAACACAGCCTCAGATTCAATAGCTTGACTTAAGGAAGGAAGCTACCGCAGCCCCAGCCGTGTTGCCCTGTGCAGCAATCGTCCGTGCTGTGGGAGCATTCACACTCTCTCGCCTGCTCTGAATTAATTTAACAGCCAGCCACTGGGTCTTGTTATACTGTGTCACTTTCCTCTACCCCTCAATCCCTTACAAAAGGCCACTGTCAGCCTGAAACCTAGACAGTTTTTAAAGCGTAATAAAAAGTGGTGTCACATTATTACCTGAATCCACCAAGTCCTCCTGCCAACAATGATGTTTATGCAATCACATTTTTCTGTTTTTAAAAACTTCTCTCTTGCTTCATCGCTCTGTGTGAAAAACAACACAAAAGAAAAAATTGATTAACTGCACACAATCATCTATTATTTGCATTACAGCAGATGACTTTCCAGGCAAATATTTAGGTCTTTTGTTTTCTGCCATGTGTCATAAAGGTATTAAACAAGAAAAAGTTTTTTCCCCAAAACTGCTTATTGACCAAATAGAAGTGAAAGAGAACAACTTAAAGGGGCAGCCAAGGTACCACAGTCCATCACTTGCAGAGCTGCGCAGAGGAACACAGGTCTCCTGCACCTGCGTCCTCTGTCTTCTCCCCAGGGCATCCTGCCTGGCAGCGCTGGGACCAGTGCCAAAGCAGAAATACAGGGGAAAAGAGAGCTGCTTAAGTTTCTTTCAGTTTTGACAGTAAATACATGCCACTAATAACCGCAGCAGCAATGTAAAAATAATACTTGCAAAATTACATTGACGGTAAATTACTTAATCGTACAATTTCCCTGAACTTTGTACCTACAGCATTATTTAAGTAGTGACTCTGCTTAAAATTCTCGAAAGGGTCTTTCGGTGTCTGTGTTTACTCCTCACCTCACATATTAGTAGCTTTATGCTTCAGTGTCGAATTCTCCTGCCAATACACCAACGAACCAAGATGTACACTTCATATAAGAAATTTCCACACTTAAAATAAGGAGAAAAAAGCCCACATGGTAGAAACCCAGTTGAAGATAAAACCTCAAAAAAATCCACCAGCCTCCCTGAGTGGCCAGAAGACACATCATAAGTAAAGAAAAAATGACACCAGATTTTCAGTACTGGAAATGCCATTAATGTCAGTATTTCACTGCCCTCTCTGAAAGCAAACAAAACAAACCCTTTCACTTAAGAAGATGCAACTCAACCATCTGTATGTGATCCCATGCCTACCTCCACAAGGGCATATGAATTAAACACAACTACACTGCTTGGGGTGCAAGATACGGCTGTGATACCCATCCTGTGATTTCAGGGCTCAGGCATTTGGCATACTCTGTCCATCGTTGACATGGATGTCTGCCAGAAAGATTTTCTTGCAAGGTTTTGGTTGCAGGGGTCTGATTTGAGCTATTCCCAAAGAAGTGGCTGGAAAGACTCAACAAATTCTGGCAACCACTGGAACTGAGAGATTAAACCTAGGACTAGCCAGGTGACACAAAAAAGCAAAGAGCACGGTCTAGTCCAGGGCTGAGGAAGAGAGTTGGCCTTTGCCTCTGGCATCTGCTCCTGACCGGGCAGGGCCACCTCCCAAGCAAGGAAAGGGATCAGCCCTCTCCCCTGGCTCCAGGTGGTCTCCCTGCCACAGCCCTGGCAGCCTGGAGCCATCCACACTCAACACAGAGCAGCCAAGAGCTGGGCCAGGGCACAGCAGGAAAAAATAGGTCAAACCAAGAAACTTCACTTAACTGGGAGAGAAAACTGGAGGTAGGATGGGGAGAGAGTGACAACCTGGTTAGGAACAGAGGGCTCACGGTGGCTGTGCAGCTGCAGCACTGCCAAGGAATCATGTTCAAGCCTCTGCGATGCCAGTGGACGCTGTTTGCCACTTGTTTGCCTCCTGTCTTTTTTCTTTGGTGAACCAAAGCTATACTGGCAAGACAGAACACTGATGAGCTGAAGCACTAAAAAGGGAGGGGAACGTGGTGGGCGAGCGCTGCCCGCAGCGGCTCTCTTTGCCCTCTCCTGCTGCGCTCAGCACAGGGGACGTAACTGACCATGCACCAGGGCTGTGGGATAACAGCACAGGACAACTCTGACAGGTGTTGGCAGTGAAGATAGCAGCCACCCCGCCACTCCCTGCCACCCCTTCTCAGTGCTCAGGCAGATGAGCCGTGCCTTGGAGAGCTGCCATGCAGCTCTGATGCAGTGCCGCTCCAGTCATTTAAACCCGGCGTTTCCCAAGTGGCCATTAATGGCAAGTTCCTAACCAGCCTGAAACCCTGGCTTCTCTCAAGCAAAACTAATGAACACTCGCAGCAAAAGGGAATTGTATTTCCAGTACATGAAATACTACGACGTACGGAGACATCTCAGCAGCAAGGCTGTAAGATCCTTAAGATCCTTCGTCCTCTTGCTTTAACTCTCTTCCCATGAAGAAGTGACCACGCTTCCCGAATTCTTTGTCAAACCCTCAAGCCTGAGGCTGATAAACAGAGTAAGTCTGTGAGGAAATGGCAAACTTCTTCAGCAGGATTTGAAGTAGTATGCCATAAATAAAAGCGTAGAGTCAAACATGGAACAGCAGGGAAAAACCAAAACGCTGAAGAGGGCATTTGCCCAGGGTTTGCAGATACAGCTGGAGGCTTGGCACAAGGCAGAGGACTTGCAGAGAGAAAGGAGAGTGTGATACGTAATCAGAAGCTGTCCATGCATTCACAAGACTAAAAATTAGGTCTACAGAAATCCTTTTTATACCTCACTGAGCCGCACTCTGACCTCAGTTATAATACCGTAACATATTTGTGTACAAAATTAAAATTAACAGCAAATAGCTGGAACCACCCTAGATACTACACTGCCTTAGACATTCAGAGCATATAACAGAGCACAGGTCTACAGTTAACCAAATGCACAATGCAGGAAGACAGACCTTAAAGGTAAATAATTCAGGGCTTGAATTCTTTAAGGTAAATAATTTAGGGCTCTAATGAACTCGCTGACTGTAAATAGGGAGTTCCACTGCTAGGAACCCTCCAAACTGCCCTACATCCAATCCTCACAGGAGTGCAGAGCAGAAAACTGTCAGCAAAAACACGCCTCAAATATTCCTGGCTATAGCAGCAAGGACTCAGTCTAACACAAAAGGGGTCTCGGATAGGAAAAGGCAGCTTTGCAGACTGCTTCCAGTGCTCTGTACCGTGCCCAGGAGCTGCTGAAAAGGAGGTGCAATTACAGAAACACCACTTGGCAAGCAGTGAGGTGGTCTGTGTAGCAAGGTAGCTGACCCATGCCGTGTCCCGTGAAAGCATTGGAAAACCCTTCAAGGACAGCCAACACAGTTTGGTCTAGAGGTGCTAAAACCACACGTGACTCCAGGTGAAACTTTGCTAAATAAAAGAGCCCATAGATGAAAAGTAACCAGACAAACCTCCAACTCCTTCTCACTTCACAATCTCCCTTCCCTACCCTCTTGGGGAAAAATTGGCTATGGTCAAGTGCTTTTATCAACACCTGGGAATTCCTGTGCATGCACCAAAAAGCATCTCAGCCAGACAAAATCCATCAACAAACCACAGTATCAACCCTCATCAGATCTTAAATTACCAGCAAGCCTCAGCCTTCCCAGCCTGTATCTTTTAGTTCCAAGGGGTCACTCACAAACAGAAACTACTCCTGACCAAGCAAGGAAACTGCATTAGAACAGAGATACAGTGAATCATCAGTTATACAATGTTGTCTCTGCTAAAAAAACTCCATGGATTTTTATGCTGTCTCACACATACATAAAAGTAGTATGTAAAAACATCCTGGAGTTGCCTCACACCCTCTTATGAGACCTACATGAAACCAGAGCATGGAAGAAAACCCCGCCTTTTGCCGCCAGACACGGGCACGTCAGCAGCAATAGCCAAGGCGCTGCAAGGCTGCTGACAAGCCTGGAAACACCGTATGGGAACATGCCCATGGATCAGTAGTTGAAAACACAACTGCTGTTCTCACTCTGTGCCCAGTGGAGATGAGATCTCATCGCCAGCAGAGATCTGGGTCACCACCAGGAAGCTGGAGTTATCCCAGCATCATCTTCTAGGTAATGCTCCTGAAAGGGGAAAAAAAATCTGCGGCAAGGTTGCATCTGACAAGATCCTAGGTGTAAAACAAAAACAACCACGAGTGGTTTCTTTGCTCCCTGCTGATACCATCTGACTGAAAAAAAACCCCAACCCCCCCAAAACAAAACACCATATCCGTACCATGTGATATCTTGTATGCAAACTACTTTGCAGAAAGTGTTTGTTGTAAATGCAACGTTCAGATTGCAGTGTCTCAAGAGCTGGCAAATGCATCTTGATTGCCAAAGTCTGCCTCTTAAATGCCAGGCTAAAGAGTATTTGTTTGTGTATCCAGTACTTCAAAATGAAAATCCAAATGCAGGGAAGGAGAAAGTGAGAAAAACAATGAAGTATCAATTTTAAACTTAAGACATTTGTGAAAAATACGTGTTCTGAGGCTCTGTGCAATCAAGTAGCTGATACCTATCCAGGCACAGGACTGAAAACTGAACCAGCTTTCCAATCTCTGCTAACCAAAGTTTTTGCAATCTTCCTGTACACCATTTCCCTGTTTACATCTCATGGTACTGGAGTTAAACTTTTGGAGAAAAACAAATGGTGAACCTAGAAAGTGAAATGCAGTATTTTTTACAGCATAAGAGAGCATGCCGTTAGCAAGAATTCATAGCTGCACACATCCCAATCCCGTTCCTCAGTCCAACACCCACTCCTGAAATCCTGTACCAGCCAGATTAGCCGATGTGCACATGCTTGCGCTCTTGCGGAAACAATAGTCTCTTTCAGTCCGTACAACCTTCTGAAGAACCAGGCGAAAACGTCATGGGAAAAGTTAGGAAATATCTGCAGAAAACAGTCCACAAGATGAAAGGCAGAACAAGCCTTTTAACTTGTACGAAGTACGTAACATGGAGGAGAAACTCATAGCCTCATTACCTAGCCCCTCTTCCAAAGGGCTTTTATTTTTTTCCCCAGGATGGAAAAGGGGACTGAAACAACTTTAGAAAATAAAATACTCTGGTGGTGGAACAGCTCCCCTGCAAACAGAGTGCTGCAGGCAAAATTCAGCTCAGGTAGCTGCGTGGCAGATCTGGGAGCCGATACCTGCTCTCCTCACACACCGGGATCTCCCGCTGACGGCAGGGATACTGGCTGGCAGGATGAGTCCTCCTGCCCCCCCCAGTGCACAGTGCTCCTCCCTTTTCTCCCCCCCACAAACACTCTGCAGCTGTGGAGGGCATAGCACAATTCTTTTAATTAATCCAGCACAAGGTTTGAGCTGCCCCAGGGTTAAGCTAAACATTTTCTGTCTTCAACCACTATGGCAGAAGTAACTACAGAGAAAAACACTCTGCCATAAGGCTAGGAAATTGAGGACAGAAAAGAAGCTGCAACAGAGCCACCCTTGACCTCTCGAAATTTCGCCTCCAGAGGACTCAAAAATAAGGAACTGAATTTTTAATCAGCAGGGAAATGGGGCAGGGAGACTTGCTCTCAGTAATGTTATGGTTGGGAATATCACATAAAAGGTATTATGGAGTTGTACCATCCACCTTCTGTTCCAAACTGTAGGTCTCAAAAAAAACTCACCAGAAAAAAAATTCCCCGTTATCAGGACAGCACCAAGCGCTCAGAGGCATTTAAAATGAATACAGTTCTACAAATCCTTGTTTCTCCTCTCACAAGGGGCTACGTAACTCCTGCAGCAAACAAACGCTCCCCTATCAAAGCAGATTTTCTCTGCATGCACTCACGCTGCCTATTATTCTTTAATCGTCTGGTATGCCTCTTCCTACAGGATTGCTTATGTTGAGGGAAATACCGACTTTACCTGTGCAAAACCACCAACTCCTGTTCTGTGCAAATGCCGTGAAGGTTAATAGCAGCAATCGTGGCTTGAACTCTGCCTGTGCCTTGCACTGAGCAGACCATATAACCACTGGCATCTTACCTCTTATGTCCGCTTCCCCTCAACTCACACTCACTCTCTGCAGGATTTCACTGAGCGGTTTCTCTAAACCCGATAGTACTTCTCAAACTGTAGGAGCAAGTCAAAGTATAATTTGATGTGTCTGATCGCACAGACACCATATGAGAATGTGAGAGCTGATCACAGAAGAACACAAGTTGCTTTTTCATTTCACAGCTCCGAGAGTCAAAAAGGGTGTGTAGGACCCTGATATATACCAGATGTTTTAAAGTAAGGTGGAAAAACTGGTGTGGACACCATTTGTCCATCGCGAAAGCTTCCCAACGGCAACCAACTGGCCGTGCTGTAGTAAGCAGGCTTGCTGTGCCTGCAAAAGATTACAAGCCTAATGGAACAGGAGTATTCACAGCTTTCATGCACATGTATAATCCTGCTCACTTTTCCTGAAAATAAATTTGACAAGCCCATCAGTACGATGTGTGAAAGCCTCAAAACAGAACTCGTTTTGTTAGATATATTCTTGCACCTATTTAAGAAAAACTGATTATTTTAAAGAAAAAAAATATTTTGGGCTGGAGCACATCCATGGTTTTACCAAGTTCTACACTCAACCCAAGAAATGAAAGAGCAGAACTTTTTCATACATTTGTAGCAAGTCTTGAGTCAGTTTAATTCAGAAAATTTTGTTCAGAATTTGTGTTCGGATATAAAAACATAAACAAAAGAGGCTTTCACTCCAGCTCCCAAGGGACTCAGGTGGTACTCTCCCTGTACTAGGCACTCTACAAATACATACGGAGACTTCACACCTCTGTCTGGAAAAGCCAAGTTTCATCTTGTAGTTACGAGACCGGTGGTTGTTTGTTTTTCTATTGGAGAAAAAAAAAAGGAAAAAAAAGAAAAAAAAAACACTTCATCATGAAAACAAAAAGAAAAAGGTGGTGGGGTGGGGGAAGCAGCCCTGCAGGAAAATGCTATTTCTGATTAACAAGAATATGCACCTATTGTCCCTTGGGTGAAGCTCATTGCAGAGATCAACAGTTTTTTGATGGATTTGTGCTAAACTCTGGAGTTCAAAATACTGCCAAGAGCGGACACCGCTGTCCTTGACCGTGCAGCGTGAAGGTGCGTGAACGCAAGACCATATCCAACCCAAACCAACTTCCTCACTGAACGCTGCCTCAATTCTTTTTCTACGTGAAGTTTGCAATCATAAAAGGAGGTTCTGGAGATTCACCTAGGACTTGCGAGGTGACAGGATATTTTGCTCACAGTCCAGCTGAATAGTATTTATGCCTGTTGTTTTGTTTTCATGTTCCCTTGTGCACATATACCGCCCCGCTCTTTCAGCCTGGCTCTGCCTGAGGAGCAGAACTGCCAACTTGAGGCTCTCAGAGGAAAGCTCTGCCTATGCCAGCCTCGAGCTCAGCACTGAAATCGCTCATTCCTGCACAGGACTGTGGAGATAATCCTTTGCCCATTAAATATCCCATTTTCTTCCTTGTTGCTCTGGAAGGATGCAAATGAATGAACTGCATTTTCTCTGGACACCACCTTCTGCTTTTATTGAGTACCTCAGCTACTGGTTCCAGCTGCACTTCTCTGCCCTTCAAGCCACCAGTTAAGGTTGCTGGGTATGATTTCCAAATCCCCAGCTACAAGTCTTTTTGAGGAAAAAAAGGGTGGTTGCTATTAGCCCGATGAGAAAACATGCATTTAGTCCATAACCACAGGCTCCTGAAACACAGCTGTTAAGCGCAAATACGAGTTTCTGAAATTTTCTTTCTGTTGCCTCATTATCTTCACTACATCCCAGCAGAAACCAGAGTTCCCGCAGGTGGAGGGAGGAAGCCTTTCTGCTTCCAGCTGCATCTAATGCTGGCTAGTCAACCAGATGCAAAATGTTGCATCAACCTGATGTTTCACTTCAAAGTCTCAAAATTTTTCTCTTACTGCTGGGACTAGGTGCTTGTGGCTTGAGTTACCACTGGGGAAATGGAATCTCACAGCCAGCATTTCAGACTGCTTCCCAGCACTGCTGGGCTGCCCTCATAAGAAAAACAACCAGAAGATGTCAGACACAAAGTGGCTTAAATCAGATACCTAGAAAATATACTGTAATAAACAAAAAGTTAAGTGTCATTAATTGAAATGAAGGCTGAAGCTCCCAGTAAGCCATCATTTCAATCTTAAGCATAGGACAGGACCCCAAAGAAGCAGTTCTGGCCAAGAGGTCCTGACCACTAAATTTAATGCTGCAGGTGCTGACTTCATGCTGCTATTGTCTTCCAGCCAGACTGCTACAGTTAAGCAGTCTTTAATATTTTCAGCAGAATCCATAGAATGAAACTCCATTTTTTAACTATAGTCATGCACAGGAAAAAGAAAAAAATCAACTTGCCAATGAAGAACAAAAATACCAGATTGGTGAATATGCAGTCTTAGAAATCCCTTTCAAAGAAATGCTTATGTTGAAATTTAAAGTTATGTTCAACATTAATCTTAAGGAATTTTACAACAGAACACACCAATTTTAAAAGGATTCTACAGTTTTAATGAACTCCTAGAACCCATAGACAGAAATTAAAGGGGAGGGAATGGACCTACAGTGTTGGCTAGACATATTTCAATATTTGTTACCATAGAAACAAGCCAGCAGATTTAGGTTTTGGAGTTATCCTTGCTATAAAATATTAAACTTCTTACAGTTTTTGCATATGTATATTATGGCAAGAACACTGTCAATCCTGATAAAGCCCAAAGCATCTTAATTATTTAACAGGATTTTAGCTTTTTCTTTTTTTAAACAGAGTATCTCTTAATTATTTTTTTTCTTTAATAGACTGTATTTTAAAATCTTCCAATACTTCCAAGATACCAGAGACACTTCTGGCTGACAGAGTAACACACAGGAGATGCACAGGAGATAAAGACTTATTTTTCCACAACGCTGTGGAGAAGTGCTAGATGAAAGAAACACAAACATATTCTGATAAAGATGATGCAATAGTAACAATGAAAATAATACCAATTAGCAACTGTGATAATTTTACCAGCCAAAAGTACATTAAATGCTGTATTTCATTTGAAAGAGAGTTCATACTTTAAATTTGGTGGGTTTGTTTTCAACACTAGCAATGGAGAATTACTGAAGCACGGAATTTAAGTGATTGAGATAACATCTCAACACTTCAACGCTATCAAATACTTCTGGCAGATGCCTGAGAAATGAAACAAATGCATTGTCCTTTCATGCTTCAGAAGAGCATTGACAGTTGTGTTCAATCCACAGCGCAACCAGCATGCGAAAGGATCAGCAATTCAAACGAAGAGGAAGGACAGATGTTTACTCCAGCAACACCCCTTCAAAAAGGAAGGAGGAAAAGCTTGTTTGGACAACTTGAATAGCAGAGGGGACTGACAGCTCAGCTTGCCATCCAGAGGAGTCCTGAATGTCATTCGTTGCTGGGACACAAGCTCAGCTGGGAGCAGTGGGGAAGAACAACACTTGGGCAAGCGCAAGCTCACTGCTGCTGGGACTGGATGTGTGCAAGTGACTGACTCAATTTCACAGCCAAAACTGGTTGCATGTCGCAGCCCTTGCTTTTTGTTTGGATTCAAGAAAATCTGTTTACTGGAGGCTCAACATGAGGCTTCCACATGACCAAAAAAAAAATTAGAAACTTGGGAGTAAAAGCCATAAAACATACAGTTGTTTCAATACTATATTCCAGCACTGAAAGGGACCAGGAAAAACACCAACACAAGCAAAGCAAAGCAAAGCAGAACAAAGAAGAAAACTAAGTGAGACTGAAACACCCTCTTCTTCCAAGAATTAAACAATGCTTTTTATGAAGTGTAAAGATAAGCAGCGGGACTACCATTTCCTAATGCTTCTGAGGTCAGTCCTCTAACACCGGTTCTCAAATAGCCAATTAGATGTACACGGCCCTCACACTCAAAAGTATACCATCATCTCTAAATTAAAGCCCAATAGCCCAAGCCTCTTCACAAAAAAAAAAAAAAAAAAAAAAAAACCACCAAAACCAAACCACCAACTAAAACCTTATTCTTGAAGGCTTGCAAGACAACCCTTTAACTAATGGAAAATCTTCAACGCTTTAAAAAAGGAAAATGGTAAGAAAGCTTAATTTTAAATGAGTAAGAATTTAAATGTCACTTCCTGCATGTGACATCGATTTGAAGAACCTTGCATTTTTGTTTTCTTCAGTGTGGTTAACGGTGGAATCTTTGTAAAGTACATTTCTACAGCATTTACTGTTGCACATTTATGCTCGGCAACTGCTTTGCATAATTCTGAACACAAGAAAAGCATAAAGTGATTCTTCCTCCATAAAGAAAGATCGATCTCAAAAGTACCATGCTACTAGGGCTTTCAAAGAAAGAAAGACTGAAGAAAAACTCGCAACACTCAAGGGAAAAATGCACAATTTCCTTCCACTGACAGCTGCAGCAAAGTACAATGAATTTATTTTATCTGAGCAGTTAGGGTATACACGTTAAAGGCAGAGCAACGCTAGGTACTACAGAGAATTCACCCACACAGGTCCACAAAGGGCACCACTATCAACCTGCAGTTGAGAGGTGGGAAGTTACTGGAATGATAAGAAATGCAGGCAACACATGTTGTCAACGATATGGCATTCAAACACTGAGCTACAAATCCCCTCAACGCACCCTCTCGTAGGCTCCCCGGGCAAGGTTTGTCCCCCAGGGAGCTGCACACCACCGGGCACAGCGCTCTGGGTCCCTCCTTTCCAACTGCTGCTGCGGGTGTCAACACCTCAGCACGTCCCTTCATCCTGCTCACCAAGCGTTTTTAAGTCAGCGGCTGCTCTGAAAAATGTTAAGAAACTTGATGTGGCTTTTAAAAGTTTTCTGTAGAATTCAAATAAATTCAAGTAAAATAAAGCAGACGGGAGCCTACGCATGCGCTACAGTTATATCTTGGAACAAAAGAGCTATCATTCCATCAGACCGCTCCGCTGATAGACACCTCTCCCGTGCTTTGTCAACCCACACCCACCCCAAGAAACACATCCACAGTGACGGCTTTTACATCTTTTGACAAACACCTCTCCAATTTAAGTGACATCTTGTGGCGTCACTGAGGATGGCTTGGGTTACCCTCCTGCGCTGGTAGGACAGCCCAGCGCTACTGCCCAGCCACCCTGTGCCCGGCTCTGAACAGGGGCACCCCAGCACCGGCTGGCAGAAGGAAAGGGGAGACAGCAAAACCCTTGCAGCAGCGCTGCTGGGCGGGAGGAAGGTGCGCTCCCGTTCTGGGTAAGGTGCTCCATTTGGTCTGCTTAAATTACGTGTTTTAGAAAATTAACTGGGAAGAGAGGAGATTGTCTTTCTCTACCTTGCAACACAAGAAGAAAATAAATTTCAACCAATTAAAACTCAGCAGATGTAAAAGAAAATACTCTATACAACATGTGATTTACCCAATAGTAATTCGTTCCCCTTGATGCCAGGGAAGCCAAAAGTCCATCTGGATGCAAAAAGGGACTGGACACAAGTTTCCCATCTCAACAAGACTTTGGAAAAGAGCATAAATGCCTCATGTGCCAGTCTTGACCCAATAATTAAAGGGTAAAGCCACCCCAGACTGTCAGCCTGTTGTATTTGCCATTGGGGGGGGGTGTGGGGGTGTGGGGCAGGCAGGGGCAGGAGTACTGCTCCTTCCCCCAGACAGTCTTGTTGTCAGTCACCAAAATAAAGAGAGGAAACTAGGGGACACTGACACGACCTGAACTGGCTTCTGAACTGGATCTGAACAACCCTTCTCATATTGGAAGATTAACATGCAAGAGAGTTGATGAACGGGAAGGATTAAATATAGAACAAAAAAAAATAAGTGAAATGATTAATTGCTAGGAAAGGGAACTGATGATTTATGGAAGAGAAAATTAGTAATATTGAGGAATGTGAAGGGGATAAGCCGCAAGTGTGCTGCGGGGTGGGACCATCTGGTGCAAGGGAGGCACAGCAGCACAGGGCACGCTGCCCCCTGCTTCGGCTGCCCCTCTCTCCTTCCCCCAGCCCCGGCAGGCGCGGAGCAGACACAACTGAAATAGGCGGCGTTTAGAGGTTACTGGCTGAAAATAACTGACTTCAAAACCAACAAGCTGCAATCAGTTTTAAATAATATCCTATCATCTGAAACAAAAGAAACTTGTCTCTTCACTCAGTTAAGCGCTTCCATGTGGTCTTGCAGCAGGCTGGTAGCACTGTCAAGCTCATGCTCTCATATTCCAGCACTTTCTAGAAATTTCCAAAAACAAATGGATACTTGTTTAATGCTGGTTTTGTTTATTTTAAGAAGGGATAAGTAGGAATGGAAATGAAAGATATTTTTAGCATATTTATCTTCTATTTTGGGGTTATAACATCTCAATAGTAACCCATGCTTTTGGTCCTATGTCCTATGCTTCCTTGCTTTGCAACTATTAAGATAATTGAACTCTTTTATAGTCAGCATGCAACCAACAGCAGCATAAACCTGAGCAATAACCCAGCACCTTATAGTCCATTATGATCAGCTGTTTGCTGGTAATGGTAACGCAAAGAAAAAAAAAAAAAAAAAAGATATGCTGTGAGACTGTAAAAGCACTTCACATTTTAGCATAACACCTGCTTGGGTTTTGTTTGTTGTTTTTTTTTTTGTTTTTTTTTTTTATAATGCCATTTTTAAATCACTTACAAAAATACTTTTTTCAGTTAAAAAAAAAAAAAGATACAACCGACTACATCCTCTTTGGGTTATGCTCATGAATGAGCTACTGTCTGCATTAGAAACAAGCACCTGGATCAATTCATGGGCATCCAGCGAAGCCTGTTGGTTTCCTTTCCAAACGCTAACTTACAAAAGACACCTCAAATCCCAGCCTGCGAGCAGCCGCACTTGGGGGTGGAAGCGATGGCATGCAGGAGGCAGAGGGGCTGCTCACCCCGGTGGAACCCAAGGCTCCGGCTCGCAGCAGCCGTGCAGGAGAAGGAGACTGCTCCCTCCCCCGGAGAGGTTATTAAGATACCAAGGCAAATACTTTTCATACTTTTCCGAAGGTCCCTTATGAAATGCTGTACCCAAGACTCATTAAGAAACAATTTTGTGCTATCTTTGGGAGATCTTGCATTTCCTCACACAAGTCCTTCTATGAGCTCATCCCCTTTACAGCTGAATAGTTTCTGCACGGGGTAAACAGCAGGACGGACCTGGATTCGCACAGCCAGCCAGCCAGGAAAGAAGTGGTCTGAGGCTGTGGGGAAGCATCAGCATGTTTTGTTTCAGGCACAGTCGTCTCAATAAACAAAACATCCAGCATTTCATCAGGCACCTTTCCCACCACCCTTTGTTTCACCTGGTCCAGCTCCCACACGTCCCACCCAGGCAGAAGTTTCCCATCCTTTGCTACCCAAAGGAAAGGACAAGCTCAGAAGAGCTGCCACTGTGTCACCAACACACCCTGGGGCGCTCCAAGCTCTGTAAGAGGACCGAGATAAAACTCACCACCACCTGCACAGCTTTCTGTGCCAGTCACTCCCATCTGACAGTGCCTCAACAACCTCTCTCCCCGTCTGTCCTCCAGAAGGAGTTTTCTTTTGGACATGAGGACACTCAGCATCAATTCAGAAGGACTCCAGCAGCAACTCCTGCTCCACTGAAGGAAGATCAATACAGACTTAAGAGTCAGGGTTTAAGGGACACATTACCTTGATGTATTTTACTTGCTGAGGTCCAGTTTTACTCATTAGCCTTTTGAAGGAGCACTTTTCATTCAATGTGAGTATGGAGAACTCCATACCCTTTCCCCTATACAAAGGCTAATATCTAGAGGAATAGTACACATCACCTGCCATAACGGAATTCTGCACAGAGAATAGTAATAAATTTTTTTTGAGAACTAAGAATCAACACGCAAGCCTCAAGTTTCAAGAAATGTACCGTTCTCAGTTTAGTGCTGTGGGCTACAACAGAGCGTATTGTCCACTCAGTAGTGCTGTACCATTTTCCTTATTAACTAAACAAACTCCCGTACTTGATTTAATGGGAATCTGTTGTTCTAAACAAAATATATAAGGCAAGACGGTTTACTTAAGCTGCCAAGTACTTCAATGAAATGGAAAAGAAAAATCAGACCAGGCATAACACATTTCACAAAAGAGCAGCTATAATAATAATTTAAGTTGAAGTGGCCAAGAGATGAAGCAATAGAGAATTGGAAGCAATTAACATGTAATATTGAAGAAATATTAAATCCATACTGAAGACTCAACATGGCATTCACACAAAAAGATGTGATGATGAAAAGCAGATACTTTGCATAATCAGCAGCAAGATATTTCGAACATAGCCATCAAAACAGACGAGACAGGTAATGCCACACTGAGAAAAGCTAGCTGCGGAACAGCAGCACTGGCAGCGTAGGCAGGAAAGGACAGGGTGCAAGCGCCGGTGCATCACCCCCACCACCAGAAAAAGAGGTGACAGCTACTCACAGCCCTTCAGCTCTGCCCAGGCAGAAAGAGCATCCACTTGCTGCCAGCCCGATAGGTACTTACAGCTTTGGTAGGTACCTCTCCCTTGAAAGAACATCTCAATAAAATCAGAACCCCAACCTGTGCACCCAGCAGAATCACAGCGCCTGGTCAGTGCCCACTCCCACTGCCGGGGGAGCCAGCTTCACCGTCTGGGTTTCTCTTGACCCATGTAGGCACCAACACCGGCCCTTCTTCTAGCACCACCTGAGATGACCCTCCCCACCGGCTTCCTTCAAAATAGGACATCATGGTCTGGCTGTCCCCCATCCCCAGACCAGTACCATCCTCTCAGGCTCCCAACAGGCTTAAGCACATGCTGACCCACAATTCAGATCTAACTCCAGGTCAGAATCACAGGTCAGGGTCTGAAGGGACCTCTGGAGACCATCTAGTCCAACCCGCTGGTAAAGCAGGTTCACCTAGAGCAGGTTGCACAGAATTACGTCTAGGTTGGTTTTGAATGCCTCCAGAGAAGGACAGGTCCGCATGTTTACATCTCCCAAGGTACAGAGGAATAACTCAGACACACAGATGGATTTTATGTGGGCTCTAGAAACCAACTTTTACTTCAACAAGTACCAGAAGCGCATAGCCAGGCAAAACAGTAGTTCCCTACATGCTCTACCCTCTCTTTCAGCTGATGCAGAGCAGGATACAGTAAGTATTCTTGGGACATCACTTGCTGGTCCAGAATCACAGGGCTTATCCTCCATGTCAGGGGCCAACACTGCCCTTCGTGCCCTACATCAGACTGCAACGAGCCCCTGGGCTGAAACAAGCCCACTTACTACAGAACCACACCTCGCAGATCCTCTCTGGACTCATGCAATTCCTTACACATTCTCCCAGAGCCTCTGTAAGCTGGAGACTCCCTGTTCATGCTACAAGGCAAAAGAAAGGAGCTTGCCAACCACATCTGAAAGAGACAGAAAGAATCTTGATGACAATGAAGTGCTGGGTTTTCTGTCTCAGCTTTAGGTGGAACTTCAAGATGACAAAGAAACCTTCCACTTCATCACCGATGCAGCTGCTAAGAGAGCCTCTTCCTTTGTTTTTCTCTGACATTAATATTTCAAGAGAATGAAATAATTTATTATTTTTTAAACTGAATTGCCATGAGCTTTGAAATACCACCACACTTACAGTGTGTGGCCTGGCAAACTCTGAGGAAAATGGCCGATGAATTTCAGATATTTTTGTTCTGTTGTTCTTATGTTTGATAGTCACACTTTGAAACCTGAAAATATTGGAGTGTTATTGCTCTTCTTGCAAAATAAAGGGTGTTTCTACCACAGCCCTGAAATACTGCAGGGGTTACACACAACATGCACAGCTCTATTACTTTATTGTATCAAGCCCACAAAGTTGTTACCTGCAGAAAATCAATTCCTACACAGTAGTTATTACAGAACATTACCTTAATTTGCACAAGGAAAAAGTGTGTTCTCCCTGGGCTTACAAAATTATCTTTTAATATTACAGCCTTTTGTCTTCTTGGGAGGGATGAGGAACATCAAACTAAGAAAAAAAACCCCCACAAAACAACACAAAACCAAACAAACAGAAATCTGAGGTAATGAGAGAAACCATCCAATTTTCAACCACCAGATGCAGAGTCCTCTGGAAGGCAGGGAGGCACTTGGGCATCCCGTTGGTCTGCATGGTGCAGGAGCTCTCTGCATCCCATTTTCAGACCCTGCTTTATGTGTTGGGCATTATCCAGCACAACTACAGGGAGTTAAATCCCCGAGGATGTGGAGTGTAAAGGGCAGGAAGGGGAACCAGTCAAGAGGGACAAGCCTCGGCCAGAGACACCACCAGGAACCTTAAGCAGATGATGGGGAGGCTATTAATTGGGAGGGGGGTGTGGGGCTGCATCCCCCCACTGCAGAGGCAGCGTGGACTAAGGGGAACAACACAGAGCTCATGAGGACAGAAAGGTGCTCAGCTAAGTGGGAAGAGATGGGAAAGCATTTACGCCACTGATTCTGCTACACGAGAGTAATTTGTCCTGAACCAGGCTTGGAATTTCTCTGGAAGCAGGCACAGAGCTCAATTTTCCAACGCACTTTTGGTGCTCACCTGGATCATGCTAAGTGGTAAGGCTTCCCTCTCCTGGCAGGGCTTTCGGGGGAGGCCCAGGCCGGGCAGGCGCAAGGCTGCGTGATGGGGCCCGAAGGCAGCATCCCCCACCGCAGGGCGCGTGCCCAGCCAGGGCGCGGGGACGTGCCCACGCGGGCGCCCAAGCTGCAGCTCGCCTTCAGGCCTGGCTCGTGCGGCTCCCAGGCGCAGTTCGTTTCTCATAAGCTGATTAAAGTCAACAGGTTTGTGCTCGTATTCACTGAAAACGCTTTGGGTATTTTGCCTCTGCCTGTCTTGCTTTGCTCGCTTTAAAGCAGGCTGTAGGCATCCCACAAGAGCCAGCCAGCCCTGCACAGCCCTGGTCTGGCCGTGGCTGCTGATGGCCTTCCCTCCACCCCACGCCTGACCCCGTCCTCACCAGCTAACGCTCCTCCTCCCCCCTTCCCATTGCCACCAGAGCAGACATACATCACGCCACCCTGCTTAGCACTTCTTCTTTCCAAAGCCAGCCCTAAGGGGTAACTAATCCCCTCTAAGCCCAGGGAAGACAGGTAGCCTCCATTTTACGTGTACAGAAATGGAAGACGGGGTGAAGTAGTTCAGCCAGTTTCTTCCAGCAGATCCCCAAAGATCAAGCCCATCATCAGTAAGCATTTTAACTTAAGCTCTTAGGCAATACAGGGCCAACCTACCAAATAAACCTTAACAAGCAGGCACTGAATGTTTACAACACATTTATTTACGTGACAAAAAAAAAATTTACTCTGGGCATGTTCATTGCTCTGTAAGCTTGTGTGTGCACACGTATGGCTGTATCGTCTCCTCTAATCCCCAAGCTAATTTCAGCTAAAGAATTGGCTGGAAGCAACAGGAGCAATCCATGCAGCCTTGCGAGCTTCCTTCAGAACTCTTTGCGTGGACTACACAAGCCACACTTCCCATTCCCCTAGCCTAACTGCTAGACAAGAAAGTCAGGAAGACAAACAAGAGCTGGAGAACACCATCTGCAGAAACCACGAGGTAGCCAGCTGCAAACCTCTCCAGCACAGGAACTCGCCAGCTCGCTGCCAGCATCACCACTGGGCATCCCACAGATCTCCTGCCCTCTGGGCTTCTCACATGCGTGGTTATTAGGTAAGGTCACACAGTCCAACACGTGTATTCCTCAAAGAGATGGGTTCCCTGGACCCCATCTAGAGGATCAAGGAGAGCTTCAAGAAAATGCTGCTGTTCAGTCAGTTGTATCCTGTTTGGACACTTAGTGGGGATGACCCTAATCTTCTAGGAGGTTCAAGACCTCAATGGAATTGTATTAATTAATACAGTGGAACGCCACAGCCGCATTACATGTTCCAGGAGAATGATCTCCAGTACCAACGGTGGTAGACATTATCTAGATGGAATACAAAAGTTGCTTTAAAAATACATAAACCTTTTAAAACCACTTTATAATGTTAAGATTTTAAAGTGACTGAAATAAATGCTATCTGCTAACAACAACATTTAAAGTGGGTGGCAATCCTGGTTCTAGCACACCTAAGTTTTGCATCAGAACAAAACTATCATAAATTGGTTAAAAACCACAGTGATATGCAGTTGACACCCACGTATGTTATACTGGTGCCCAAGACAAATGATACATGGAACATACTGAGATATATTATACATGTATCATCACTTAAGAATAATGCAAAGTACTTAAAATCTAAAAAAAATCTAATGCAGTTGGCAAAAAAAAAAGCCTCTCTTGCACACATACGTATTCCTCTACATTCTCTATAAAATCAGTATTGTTTACTAAAACATTCTTTGTATAGATAGCAAAAAATTAACAAGAGGTCATCAAATTGGAGAACATAAATGAAAGTGTATTTATAACTATGATGTCCTCCGGTCCTTTTTCCCTATGTTCCTATCCTAATACATACACTGAAAAAGGAAAAATCAATGTCGTTTATAAATATGATACACGGACACACAAATACCACCTGAAACACAAAATATTAAGCTGCCAAACATGGCTTCTAAATTACAGTGACTCCTTTGGATATTCCAAGTAACTGCAGTAACAGGAAACCAACTAACAAAATCACCTTGGTCAGGAGCAACTGTGCTAAATGGCCATAAATACTACTGATGTGGAAGAGTAGTACATTATAAAAATCATCTCTCTGTTTTGCAAAGAATGAAGTGCTGTCTGGCTCCTTGCCTGCAGCTCCACAATACAGTTATTCTGACTGACAAACTCATCTGATTTCCAATCTAAAGTTTGCTTTATCTCGGTCTGCAGAATTGCACAGATGCTTCTCCCATTAAAAATGAAATCCAGACTGCTGCTGACACATCGCTAGTAATCCCAAAGGCAAGAACTGTGGACACTTTGCAGTTTAAAAGAAGTTACACTTTTCCGCTAAAACCCGAGTATCAGTTCTGACAAAGTCCTATGTGAAATCATTTGCCTTACTTGAGGAAGAAAAGCTCCGTATGCTTTACTCAGCAGGCACTCCACAGACTAGCTGAGCAGCCCTTCACCTGCTGGTGCAGGGAATCTGTTAGAGGAAGGTTTCTCTGCTCTCACCTGCACGTCAAGGGTTTGCAGAGCATTCACTGCTTCCTTCAGGACAGGGCAACGGCCCTCAGCAGAGCGCACAAGTAAACCAACAGCCATTACTCCCCTTCATCATTTGTTTTTCTTCTGCAAAACACACTCCAGCAGGTGATGCTGCCACTAAATTTCTCAGTGTTTTAACTACCTGCAAACACATCAGCAAAACTAACCAAGGTGAAACGACATTTCTAATGTCAGTTTCCCTGGGGTTCTTTCTGCTACAGAGGAAAACTTCACTAGGGAAAATAACTCTACATCAGTGTTTGGAACCAAACACTTGGACTAAACCTCGGAAATCAACTTGGACAGGAAAAAACAAATCTTTCACTTTGTGAAGGGAATTGATTATTAGCTTGCATAATCCCAAATTCTCCTCTGGTTAAACAAGACATTCAAGACAAAGCATAGACAAAACCCAGGTACCTACTGGGACGGGACAAAAAAAAAAAAAAAAAAAAAAGCGCAAAGGCAAGAAAGAGTCTTTTAGGAAGACCATATTAAATTCACACAAAACCCCTTTTCTGAAAGCCTGAAAGTTTCCCTGCATTTATTTTCCCACATTTAGCAGATTATTTCCCCAACAGGCTTGAAAAGACAAATACTAATTCTAGGTATTATTAATGATCACAGACTACATCTCCTAACTGCAATCATCCTAGGCTGAACTTCACGTAGTAAACACTGCATTCCACAGACTGATGAGCCAGCTTTCAGATAAACATGCTTGCTTAAATATCAAGTATTAACAGCCTATGGCAATCCAAGTCCACACACAGTGACTCAGTGCAATTATTCCGAGTGCAACAATAAGTGGGCAGTCATGCGGATTTGTAACTTATTGGTTTAAGCATGAAATTAAACAAGCAAGAGAAATTAATGAAAACTATTCAATTTTCAACCAGACTAGATACAAAATATGAATAAGTATTATAAACATGACATAATCTCATTTAAAGAGACCATATAACACACAGGTTTTAAAAATATTTACAGACATTAATCTTGTTAAGTTGATTTCCAGAGTTTTATTCAGTAACAGGATTGATTGGCTGGAGAAACACAGGCTCAGACAAAGAAAAAAACACAGCTGAAAGCTCTATTTTTGTCAGAATGATGGATCCTTTTCTTAAGTAACTTGTTTTGTTGCTTTTGTTCCAAGACTATAAACATATTAGCAGTTCTCCAACTGGCAAGAGAGGCTGAGATGTTTCATCTTCACCATTCTGGATTGCTTTTTGTTTTCTTACACAGCCCAAGAGTCAGGGAAGCGGCAACAACTTTGACTTCCCTCCCCTGTAAGATCACCTTTCCTTTGCCCACAACTGGGTCTTGCCTCTAAAGCAGTGCATATACACCCGTCCCATGGGCTCACGCTTGCTCTGGAACGAGATGAGCTGCAGATCCTGATAGGCAGAACTATTGCAGCCTACAGGAGTTTACATATCTGACATAACCAACATTAACATCCAGTTCCCTGTTGTTTATTTGCTTCCCATCATCGCTCATTTCCCACAGCTGAGCCTCCACACGGCTTTCATGTGGCCAGAATTATTTCTGTTTGCACTGAGAGGTCATTTCATATGTTGCTAGCAGAAGGGATACTGCTTTCTTCTGTGACTTCAGGCAGCTTTTAGGAAACAAAGATTTCCTGCCCCCTTTCCAACTAACGGCAAAGGTCAGTGAGTCTAACAATGAAGCACAGTGTTGTAGCTCGATATTTTAGTGCTAAAAAATTTACCCACATAAGAGGACAATTGCTATATAAAATTACACACGCTGGGCCCAAAACGTGTCCTGTCCAAACCATGTGCTTGTAGCCCAAGCAAGGATTTATGCCCACTAAAACAATGCTATTATGTATGTATAGGCTTTCCCAGAAAGATGACATGTTACTAAGCAAAAGTCCAGTACATTAGAATTGGTACATCTGGTTTTTTTGTAAAAAATGAAAAGTAAAATGCATGCAATATGAACAAAATAGGGTACCTTCCTTGCTGGACTCAATAGCTAATGGTCACATTCACGCTTTAATTCCACGTTATGACCTGCCCCCACCTCTCTGCCATCCCCTTGACCTATCAAATGCGTTACAGCCAAGGGCTGATTTTTTTTCTATCAACATTGCTAGGCCAATTATCCTCCTTTTTTCACTAATGAGGCCACATCTGATACACTGTTCTACCTCTATGGTATTCCTCATATTCAGGATCCAAGAGGAAACATATTGGAACAGCTCTGCCGTAAGTTTTTCAGAGCAGTATAAGAGTGTTCAGAGCACCAAGGCCTCACTACGTATTTACGAGCAGCTGATTTTCAAACAATGCCCTTCCCCAGGCACAGAAAATAATAACGAAAAAAACTCACATTGAAAATTGCTTCATTATTTGGGTCAGAGCCCGAAAGCATGGTCTTCGCTGTCCTGTACAGAGAACGGCAGCTTCTGTGCTAACTTTCACTGTAGCTATCCTACTCCATTTGGAGGAGATGGGGCCCTAAACCTGCACAGGTCAATGTGGTGTATCCATGACCCCATCAATCAATGGGAAGCCCCTTATCTATTTCACTGGATACAGCCCAGCGATCTGTTGGATGTACTATATTACATTTAGTTTTGCAGATTTTCATTTCTGTAGAAGCTAGGTGTTCCCCACACAGCGGTACTTTTTGTTTACACACTTTTTCTGTAAGACTTCCAAATGTATCATTTAGAGGAAATACTGGCAATGTTTAACAGTAACCATATGATAGTAGTTCATACTGTACACAAGAAAATGCCTTCTCAGATCACGGTCCACTCCACCATCAGCTTCAGGCAGCAGAGCTACAGAAGCTTCAGGGCAAGGTACAAGAAAACTAACACTGGTCAATCACAGGAAAACCTACCCCATCCTGTCTCTTCTGTTCCCCTTGCCCTGCAGGAAACCAAGCTCTTAGGAAGATGCTTATGCCCCAAAGCACCAGGCTGCCAGCTAGTAACTGTCTCGAATAGCTTCTATCCTGGAAGGCCTCATGCCTTTGGGTTACTCACCGGGATGCAGAAAAGGCCCATGCAAACCTCTACGGCTTCTTCCATAAAGAGAAGCTGTCTCTGCCCCAGACGTTTAAGCACGCTTCCCTCTGCAGCCTCGGTGATCAGCATCCAGCCACTCACACGGGTGACAAAACTCACCATGCAGGGTGCTCACCACAGCACTTCCCAAACGAGTCAAGCATGGGGTGGAATAAGGACGTACGCAGAACAGAAATCCAGCTGCTTTGCCTGAATGGCTTCAGCAAAATTAAAACCCTCCATCTACTTGCTGACTTCCTCCATTTAAGCACAAGTAGTTAAAACGACATGCATCACTGTAGAAAACAGGTGTGTTGTACCCAGGGGTTAGAGAAAGACAAAAAATATTTACTATATAGGCAGACTGCCTGTATATGAGGAAAACAGACTGGTATAGACCAAACTTGCACATGCATCAACAGCCAAGAAAGAAGAGTTAGGAATGAACAGGGAAACTTCTACAGTTGCCTCTTCAGCCAGCCAGAAGCAAGAAGAAGGGCCTCTGGCAGGTTGCACAGATGACTTCTCTTTTGACTGCTCTCCAAGGAAGGAGGCAGGCAGAAAAGGAAGCATAAGCCTTAATGCCAGAAGAGCAAAAGCCTGCTTTTCTCATGCTCCAGTCCCTGGAGAGCTGCTGCCTGACCTGCAACACACCATTATTTTCACTAGTCCTCCATCTCTCTGCTTGTGCTCTACAGGGACCCTGATTCATGCTCCAGCCCTCTGTCCCCACATTTCTTGTCCAGCCCCTCCATGCCTTGGTCAAAGCAGTGGAGGAAATGACATGGATGGCTGCATAATGGCCATGCAAAGGACCCAGCACCCTTTCAGTGGGACCTGGTAACTCCAGCCCAGGTAGTGGCATGGGTTCCCTGAACAACAGAGAACCTGCCAAACTCAGCCACCACTCTAGCACGGTGTTCCTCTCCCCATGGGAAATCGCTTCCCTTACACTGATTCACTGATTTACAGCTGGTTAAATATCCACACACACACACCTCCTTGGTGAGCATGCACACATACACAAGCACATGGTCTGCAGCTGTAGGGAGAAACTCTAGGGGAGGCAGAGCAATTGATGTGCCATATATGGCCTGCCACTGGTTGAGAAAGCTCCCAGCTGAAAGGAGAAATTGCTTATCTTCAGCATCAGATGTTCTTCTCACTGTCTTAGATGAAGGATCAGCTCCCATGCCTAAGCCAAACCCCTCCCCATCCATAAAAATCACACAATAAGGATCCATAAAGGAAAAACCCTCTGATTGCAACAGACTGCACTGCTTGGTCCACACAGCGCTTTCCCCCCTTTGCTGCCTTTCTCATGGAAGTGCCAAGACCCACGTGGTGTTACCTTGGGTTTCTCTTGTTTTGAGGACAGAGAAAGGCAGCTGAAGAGCACTCCTCCATACAGCCTTTATTTCGGGGTGGGCCAGGTCTAACTGCTGTCAAGGCAGCCACAGCAGCTGGGACCACCAGTGTGCTGTGCGTGGGGGCCAGCCTGGGCTGCAAACCTGACTCCCACCGAACTGCAAGTATTGCAGCTTGACTCCCGTGGTACCCAAATCAATCTGTTCTTGGTTAGGCTGGCAATTTCAGTGTAACGCTCCTACACATCTTAACTGGATCCTGTTTTCAAGGCAGGGGTGATGGCTTTATATGTTGCAGGAATTAAAGCAGAATTAAAAAAAAAAGAAGTGATGGTAGGAACGGGACAGAACGCTAGCCTACTTGATTGGTGGAGTCCAAGGATAGTACACTGGCCCACATCCTCACAGCCAAGGGACCGGTTGGTTGAGGGTAGGTTCTTGCATCTCAGGAGGCTACTGATGAGAATGCCAACAAGAGAAAAATGAAATAAAAAGCCAGGTCACCAAGAGTACTAAATGCCAAGAGCTATGAGAAACATATGCAGAAAGGGTCATTAATCATGAAATACCCTCACCACTCCCTCCTGTGCCTTGCATTGGGGATCCAAGATAAACACATAAGTTTTAATCTCTTTTCAAGAAGTTACACCAAATGACATTTCTCTGTGTTTGGGTTTCTAGGCAATAAGACTTTGGTATAACCCTATTCCATGCCAGGTACTACTTTTAAAATGGAAGTCAGACCTGGCTGACATTTGATGGTGGGAGGTCTGAGATACTGCACTGGACCAAGTCTACTTCTCTGAAGACACTGTGGGATTCCCCCCCACTTATACAAGAAGCGGCTGTTTCTTTTTGTTGTCGTTGGTTGCATGTTTTTAATGTGAATCCACTTCTCCTTCTCCAGAAAATGTTCCCAGGGTACTGTGGCACCCTGAGAGTAAGCCTCGTGTGGCATCTTGCTTGAAGGGAAAACCAAAATTTTCTCCTACAGAGAACTGAGGAGACTCAACAGCCAGGGTCCTCCCAGAGGAGACCAACAACATGCTCCCAGGGGAAAAGCAGAAGCCAGGAGCTCAGAACTGACATCAGGATCTTCAGCCTTCCTACCTAGTAACAAATGTTATGCTAGCACAGTATGTCTGTAAGTCTGAGATGTAAAAATAAGGTCCCTACAATTAAATGCTGAAGTAAGCTACACTGAACAATCTAAACAGGAGGACCCAACTAAGTCACATTTTTGGACAACTGCTCAAAGTGGGCAGTTCCTTACATAAGGCCTATTTTTAAGGTACAACTGTTATATAGGGACTTAACAGTTTTCTCTATCCCTTTGGCCCTTAATGGAGATTCCACGTAGAAGACCATTTCCCCCAAGGAACAAACGGCATTGCTGCAGACTAAGAAGAGAAAACAACACTGAAGGGTGCAGGCCCCACTGCGTGTACCTGCAGCAACACCAGCTCAACACATTTCCACCCTCCCCTGTCTGCTTGAGCCCATTTCTCCTCTGCCACAACTCACTGACCCCTTGCTTTTTCCACTTTAAATTTCCATAGCCTGGATTATGAGCAACACAGTCAAATGGCTGGGTTTGAAATATCTTTAAATAAAGTTGGGGTGGGTTTTTTCCTTCCTAACCTGAACAGTTCATTGATAGGGGTTGTATTAGAATCATAGGATCATTTAGGTTGGAAAAGACCTTTAAGATCATTGAGTTCAACTGTTAACCTAGCACTGCCAAGTCCACCACTAAACCGTGTCCCTAAGCACCACATCTACACATCTTTTAAATACCTCCAGGGATGGTGACTCAACCACCTCCCTGGGCAGCCTGTTCCAATGCTTGACCACCCTTTTAGGGAAGAAATTTTTCCTGACATCCAATCTAAACCTCCCCTGGTGAAACTTGAGGTCAATTTCTCTCATTTTATCTCTTGTTACTTGGAAGAAGAGACTGACACCCACCTCGCTACAGCCTCCTTTCAGGTGGTTGTACAAAGTGGTAAGATCCTCCCCGAGTCTTCTTTTCTCCAGGCTAAGCAACCCCAGGTCCCTCAGCTTCTCCTCATAAAGCTTGCTCTCTAGACCCTCCACAAGCTATGCTGCCCTTCTGTGGACACGCTCCAGCACCTCTACATCCCTCTTCTAGTGAGGGGCCCAAAACTGAACACAGGATTTGAGCTGCAGCCTCACCAGTGCCGAGTACAGGACAACCACGTCCATAGTCCTGCTACGAGTAGCTATTCTGGTGCAAGTGGGTGAATAGTAGATGGCTGCAGAGAGGAGAAGCCTTCAGATGGAACTTTGCAGTCCTCTGGAGAAGCCCCATGTGAACCCACACTTTCAGCTTAAGTTACCAGCTATAGATGACCGCACACCTGTGAGATTCTGGCTTAGCCCAGCATGAATACGGCTGCCCTAGCTATGGCTCTACAGCAGCAGGTATGATGGTGACACACTCTTAACACAGGGCATGTTAAGGTGCCAGCAGAAGAGCAAGGTATGTGAGACTTACCTCTGGCTGCTGCCTGTAGTAATGCACAGACCAACACCATCAGACCAAAGAGATATGGAGCAAAGAGGTGGAAAGGCCTTTCTTTCCCTGGAAAGCTACTGGAACAATAACCATGGCATAAAGGGTACCACAGAAACTTTGCATGCTCACTGCTAATGTCTGCACTGTCACGCTTCTGGCTCCTGGTACCCTGTCCACGCATACTTCAGACAGGGCAAAGGGGATAACCTTATTTTAGTGACTAGTTCAGCTATCAACACAGGCACATTCTCTGTTCATCATAAGCCTCCTTTGTATCTGCCCAGCACAACTGGAAGGGGGGGAAGATATTCTGCATTTATGCTTCTGTTAATTCAGCAAGAGAAACAGATCAAATGTTCATTTATTCTGCATTCCAGGACACTTCTCCTAGGCACTATATATAGTTTCTCAGATACCAGCGTCTCCCTCACCTACATACTCACACTAATGCATATAAAACTATGAGTCATTGCACAAAGTTCCATCCAGAAGAGTAAGCCATTCATCCTTTGGGGGAGGAGGAGAAGAGGGGAAATTAAGAGCTGTTTCCAATTTAATTGGCAGACTTTACATTTCTATTCTGCTTCCACTGGAAAGTGTGGTGCTAATTTTTCTGCCACAGCTTGCAACCACAGCAAGATGCTGATCTGCTTCACTTATGTCTACCAGTAGGACCTCTAAAAAAATAAGAACTGTATTTGCCATAAGCCTCTGGTCAGCATATAAGTTCTGTGTACCGAACGAAATGCTTGTGTTACTTTGGAGACTCAAATGTTTTAAAACTCCCTGCAACTGCTAAGTCCCCTTTTCACCAAACGGATGGCAAAATGGCAGGGTTTAAATGGCACACTAACTCCCACAGCAACTGCTCAAGCCTCAGTGTCATATCTTGCGAGCACCTATGAGATACTTTCTGAACTCATGTTGAAAAAGGGAGAGTAACATGGATTCACTCACTATGCTCTACAGCATACCCTCTTCTTTTGCTTTCATACAATAAAGGACATATATGCCCCACCCTGTCTTTTTACTGTATCTTCTAGTCAAAAACTTGGTTTCCTGTATGCAGGCAGCTCTTTTTTTGGGGTAGAGTTAATTTTGAAGTGAGGTTACACAGAAAGCAGCAACTTGGAACAGGTATGTGTTTCAATTCCTACATCACCTACTTCAACACGGGAGTTTTAATTATGTGTTCCCCCTTCCAATGTGACAGAGAACAGGGCTTTGACTTCTCATTTTTTACCCTTTGTGTAATTTCTGATTTTTTTCTCAGCTGCGTCTTGGCTTTGCATGACCTTCTCTCTCTCATTTTCTAATCCAACAATTCCAGCCTGGCAGCTGCACACAACATTTATGTCTATTTCAACTCAGCCTCCCTCATCTTACTCCTTTTTGCAAACAGTCCCTAAATCAGGGTGGCCAGTCTTTGCCTCCCGAGCAGTTCAGGGGCCATTCCCACAGACTGTGTCACCCAAGAGATGTGAGGGCTCAACTGCTGCAGGGACCGGCCGTTGCCCTGCCGGTGTTGAGATGGGTGAAGTCCACAGGAGCTGCTGAGCCCCCAGGACCACCAGCAGGGCAGCACTGAGCAGCAAATCCTCCAGAGAAGGACTGGCACCTTCTGCCTGAGCTGCTCTCAGAGCTCCTGTAGCTCTCAAGGATGGATGCCCAGGAGACATGAACCATACAAAGATTTTGACAAGTGGACTGTAGGGTCACAAAGACCGACTGGCCACCTCAAGAGCAAAGCAAATCATACACAAGAAACAACAGCTAAGCAGTCTTTCTACAGGAGATGAACTTGAGCCAAACAAACACTGTAAGACTTTCAGCACCTTTTCCCAAATTAAATCAATTCAGTTCTGTATGACTTTGCTAATGATTCCCCTATCTTGCTACATCTTTGTGGAGCATTAGAATTCCCTGCAGTTACTTCTTTTCAAAACATGTATCAAGCCTTAACATTTCCACAATGGCTGCGCATCATCTTCAAAAGTGTCAAACACACAGTGTAGAACTACTGTTGGGCCTTTAGCTGCAGTCTCAATTAACGACGAGATACAAGGTGGCACAAACATCAGAAAGACTGCTCTACACTTGTGCTTGATATCTACCAGCTACAGTTGACAGTTCATCCGGCTCAAGCTCCCCTGGAGCAGAGCATTTGGAGCTCCTGTCAACCACCAGCTGATGCCGGATATTCCAAGTATCTGCATGGGGAAAACACCCCTTTCTTCGCTAAGAAGAGGAGCAGGTAAATTCTATCCTCTCCATGGCAGAACAGGACATGAACTGGGGCGGGGAAGGAAAAAAGAAAAAAGGAAAAAAAGGTAATCAGTAGGCACTAAAGCTGCACAATCTGCTAAGAAAGGTGTTACATCAATGAGATGTACATCTAAGCGTAGGTCCACACAGGTCCCCCTCCCTTCCATTACCACCTCCCCCCCAAGCTAGCACGTGCAATTTTATCTTCACCATTAGCATAATGGCAGTGCAGCTTGCTAAGCTATAGCATTTCATCTAAAACGTTAGGGAATATGAGCACACATGCAATACACTCAACAAATATCCGAGGCATTAAGCAGCACCCGAACAGTTAAGGAAAATTACAGGCCCCCAAGTAAAGATTTCAAAATTGCAAGGAAACAAATCTGTACTTGCAAATGTTAACACCACGCTTCCTTGGGTACGGCTGCAGAAGAAAAGCATCTCGTCTAAATACCTCACAAACTCCAGGTATTTAAGCTTCCTTTTTATTGAGTTTTAAGGCTTACCAACAGTTTGTATTAGATATTTAAACCTTAAAGGCTATGAAATCATTTAATCTCAAAAAACTATCTTTGAAAGGCAAAAAACGCATACTTGTAGCTGACGAGTAACGATCAGGGAAAACCTTTTTCTTTTAAAATAAAAGTTAGGCTTCTTGCCTTCTAAAAGTTGTGAAAACTTTTAAAGATAAAAAAGGCCATGTCAAGAAAAAACAAACAAAACAACAACAACAACAAAAAAAAAGAAAAAATGCAACACTAGGTAATTTTAAACACTTTGCATACCTAAAAAGGGCATATTAAACCACAACCCTAAGTCATAAACCTACAACAGCAAATCAGTAAGAGCAAAGATGAAAAACTGTGGGCACGACCTGCAGCCGCCTGGCTGTCAGCGAGGCAGCGGGTTCGAGCGCACGACAACACACGCCAAAGGAAGCGGGTGTCATACCTCGCCCGAGCGCCGCCTCCTCCGCCCCCCACCCTCCTCCGACCACCTGTAGCAGCCTCAGAGGAAGCAGACAAGCTCCCACATACTTTCCAGCTACGCTGCACCAGCCGCAAAGTACGCACGCAGCCATCGGCACACGTATGAAAATAACACATATGGAGTACCACCATTTAGTCTTTCTGCAATGATTAACCTACTTTGCAGGCAGCCAGACTTACTTTTTTTTTTTTTCTTTTTTTTTTTTTAAATTTAGGAAACAAACCAGAAAAGCAACCCAAGAGGCAAGAGATACCCCTCTATCCCATACGTGTCCTTCCCCTTTCTCCCCTCCCACTCACACCTACTCACTGCTGGAAAAAGGCTGTAAGCAGGGCATTACCACCAGTGCGTCCTGGGTATTGGGAGCTGCGGTTTTTAGATTAAACACCCAAAGAAATTTCACCCGTTTGAGCAGAATTTTCCACAAGCAATCAAACATGGGTTAGGAAAATAAATTAAAAAAAAAAAAAAAGAGAGAGAGAGAAAAATGTCTAAGTTTCCTCTCATGCTCAGATGCGGCAGTATGCTTAAGATCACTCCTCTGCGATAAGCTAAAATTAGGGCAAAAGGGGCACACACCAAGTGCCTGAAAGATGGTGGCCAGCTGTGGGGACCACACTGCTGGAGACACCGGGAGCCAGTGCCCAGGCAGCAGGACCTGGCTCCAGGAGTTCTCCTTGCAGGTTCCAGAAGGGCACCCCGCCTCCACTGGCTTCAAATATGTTGCTATTGGTATCTTTTCATCAGTTGTCAGCCCTTAAAAAAAAAAAAGCAACAAACAGCATGCAATCTAACTCTCAGAAAAAAAACCAGCAGCCACAGAAGTTTTACCCCTGTAAACCCCAAATAAGCAAAGAGCAAAAGGGAACAAGTGGGGCTCGGCGAAGGAAGAGGTGCAGGATCTCTGCCATTACGAAAGCAACTCACTTTCCGAGGGTCCTCTGGAAACTCTTGGTGCACTTTGCATATTCTGCAACAACGATTTTCCCTCCTTGAGCTGTTTCAGCCTCGCCAATACGCCAGGGGAGGCGCCCGTAGGTGGGGAAGGAGTTAAAAATAAAAACAAACACTGAAAAGCTATTTGTAAACTGTTTCACTCCTGCGATCATTTCAATCCGTGGTTTCTTTAACCGACCGAGCAGCACACCTGCAGAGCAAGTTGGGGCAGGAGACACCCCTCTATAAATACCCGGGAGAACCCTCACCCAGCTGTGCCTCCTCAGGCACCTCTTTGCGCAGGAGGATGACACCAAGCATGCCCATCTTCACGGGAATGTCCGAAACTTTACAGTCAAGAAACAAATTGAAGGGGGGGGGGGGGGTGTTTGTGGAATTCTCAGATGAAAGTGCCCTGAATACAATTTCATCTTTGCAACAGTCACCACTGCCCTTACCTGGGCTTCCACAGCTACAAGGTTTCAGGCACTGGGTCATCTCTCCTTCACGCCACAGTCTCCTAACTAGCCAAAGAAAACAGCTGTGCAACTGTTAGACCAAATACAGCTGTAAATCCTGTAAAGCCTCCTCTGCCCTGTCCAGGTGACCTGAAACCTGAAGTCCCAAACCCAGCGATTAAGCAACCCCCAAACACTGTGCACCCCTGTGAAAGCCAGGTGCCCGTCTCCTCCGGTGCCAGTTCAGCACTCAAGGTCTGCAGCCTGGCATTGACCACTGGAGGTCCAGAGTAGAAGTCTGGAAGAAAAGGCATTCCTCAGTTTCAGTTTACTCATAACCCAATGAAACAGCACCAATTCTCATCTCTGTGTGTATTACTTCCTTTTAAAAAAAAAATAATTTGAGATCAGGCAGGGGAGCAGCAGTCATACAGACTGGCTCCTGGATGCCTTTCAACCAAATGCAGGTGAAAGCTCTGCTCACACTTGAGCCAACTGAGAAGCAGACACACCCAAGAAATTTTCAAATTCCAACCCAGCATCGCTCCTGAAAAGTAAAGCTCAACAGCTGAAACTAATACCTAACAAGAAACAAGTAATTTTTAAAATATGATAGTTGCAATCCATCTAAAGAGGCAAGTGCATTAACTAGCACTGCTGATGTTGGAAAACCTGCAGGTAATCTGGATGGGCAAATCCCAAAGGCTGGGGTTCAAATAAGCACCCCCAGCATGGCTGTTTGTCCAGAGCGTAATCAAACTACTCAAGCTCGCTGGCGTGCAAAATCAGTCTGCAAGGAAAAACCTTTCAGAAGCCATAATTCTTCAAACTGGAACATGGTGACCAGAATGTTTTGTGCATTTACATGGATTGGAACTGGATTCTAGGAACAGAGAAATGGATTTTTCCCTAACTCTTCCTCCAGACCAATTGATTTTTTGCTTATTCTGACAAATGCAGAGCACGACAGACTTCTGCTGTGACCCCATTAGACTGTGGCAGGAGGTGGCCACAGGCTGCCTACAGACCCTACCACAAACGGCTATTCCTTCCCACCCACTGGCTTCTATATTGCCTGTTTACAGAACTGTAGCACCGGGGACACCCTAAAACCATCTGCACCACAGGGTAATTGCACACAGAGACAATGACTTTGCTGCAAGAAATGGACTGAAGTTGCGAGGGAGGACAACAGATGCCTGAAGAAGGAACAAGGAAAGTGTTGGGCCAAGCAAACCACTCTTGGTACCCATGTTTATCACCCCCACCTCACCCTACCCCCCGTAGCACTCAAATCTCTCCTGCACTTTGAATTCCTTTGCTGCTGAGCACGGCAGTCAGCCCTTTCATGTTATTTTAGAGCAGACTGTAAAGACTTTGGTCCTATATAGTTCTCCCGTGACATTACTGACCTTGTTACTCTTTATGCTACTCCAGTTTCCGTAAGAAAGAAAAAAGTAGTTAAAAAATTCTCAAGTGATTCAAACAAGTACTGTGTTCATCTTCAGAAATGACTGGCATCACCTTGAGATCAAAACATCTACCCGATCGCTATAGGAAGGCTTTATAGATTCAAGTTCTATATAGATAACACTTCAACAGCACAATCACTTTTTTCCCTGCCAAAAAGAATCATGAAAAGCACCAAAAATATTTGCAGCAGGGAGCTAATACCAGTTCCAGCTCTCCTTCCAAGCTATTTTCAATAAATTAGTCTTGATAGCATTGCAATTTGTTGAGGTAGAGAACAATATAAATTAACAAAGTCGTGGCAGTCTGGGAAGGGAGGGAGGCAGTATTTATCCCTTGAAAGTAGGAGCTGCAAAGAAAAACACAAAGCATTACACTGATTAAGTAACACACGGGTTGGTGTACAACAGAACTCGTGCATTACATTTGCAGGTTTGTGTTTTGAGTTAATAACCGGGGCTAGACTAAACAATTGGACTGTAGCTGTACCACACTGCATGCCAGACCTTACTTGCTTTGATCTCACAGAATGGTAAAAACTTTGAAGAGAAAGTTTGGAGATGACTTAAATGATGCTCACAGCTTTTTAAGCTTGGAATTTGGTGGTTAGTGCATTAAGCATTACTCACTTTCTGAACAAAGTGGAAAGTTAACATAAATTGGCAGATGACTAACTGTCCAAGAAACAGATTACTGAATGAATCACTGACTCTACTTTTAGCCTAATAACAAGACAAACGAAGAGGAACAAGAAGAGGAAAAAGACAAAAAATTTCCTTGCAGAGTGCTTGTATTTGCACTGGCCACCAAGTTCCAGCTACAAAAAACTACACAAGTTTCATTTACCGTGAGTGAGTTGTGGACCACACTACCCCTCAGTACACATTTAGTAACAGCTACAGGAATAAATGACAGGATTGGAATGAAGTTAAATTGTTGAGCAGTCAGAAGCATTTGGCAGGTTACAGGTTCAACACACAGAAGCACCTCAGGCACAGCAGATACCTGCACTGACCTGAAGCACAATTTGGGTTTCCCCACTCAAGAGCAGGACCTAACCAAAAGTCTGCAGACAGTTTGATTTTTGCTAGTCAAGTTCTGGCCAAAAGTCTGGCCAATACGCATGGCCACCTTTCAGCTTTGCATAAAATCCCCACTGGCGCTGCTCAGGAACACGGGAGCACGCCAGCAGTGCTGTCCCCCTCCCAGACACCGGCCAGCTGGCTCCAGCAGCCACACAGGGTGAAGCTATGCACAACAGCTTGAGGCAATCCAGGTTTGCCACCTAGCAAAGGTCCTGTGCCACCACCACTGCTCCACACCCCCCCCCAGCCCCATCTCTTACTCAAATTGTCTAGAAAATAACCCAGAAATCTACTATCAAGAAAAAGCCATCATCCCCAGAGTGATGAAGGGTTGCAAGGAAGACCTGAGGGTCTAGGATTGCAGTCACCTGGTTCAAACAAAGGTCTCCACAGTCACCAGGTCTGCTCATGTCCTCAGCTGTAACTTAAGGTTGAAACCTAAATTCAGGGGAGCTCATCACAGAGGGGAGATTGGTGACACAACCAGGTCAGATCAGGCCAGCAGCAACCAGAATCAGGTATGAACAACAATAGTTATTTGAATATTTGCAAAAGACAATACTTTTGCATTTTGTTAACATAGAAGACTTGCTTGAGTTCTGTTTCCCTCTATCGTTTCTTTCAATTGTCTGATACAAATACAAGCCAAAATTTAAAAAGCCCAAACTTTCCATGCCCTGGAAACAAGCTCCTACTGCCAAGCTACAGGTGAGGCTGGGCACAAGCTGCTAATGGTTTTCCGCAGTGCCACCACATAGCAAAAGCAAGACAAGCGTGATCTTCAGGAGATGGGGCATGATGCTGTGACAGTCATTGCGCTTTGGGGACCAGAGGTCCCATGGTCAGCTCTAGGTCTTTCAACAAATTTTGGTTTAATTTGATCCCTTACAGAGGTCCTTGCCAGACTCTCAGTAAAACCAACGAGCAGAAAAACAAACCCTATACATACAATGAATAATCTTCTGCCAATTTAGCTCTCGGGGCTGGCCCACTGTGGGGATGAGACAGGTGCCGGGGCAAGTGCAAGGAACGGAGAGGAGACGATGCAGAGCAGAATCATAGTCTCAAAATTCAGTAGCAACAGTGTCTGTCACCCCTTACAGGTGCAGCCCTCAGTGATTCTGGACACAAGTCCCATTTCCGAGTCAGCAGAGCTCAGAACATGGATGAGATTTAGACACATCATGACCCAACCCTCATGACACTTCTGATGCCAACCTTTTCTAAAGAAAAGCTGAAATCAGAGCACTGAACCTATGTCCTCTTGAACTCTGAGCAGCCAGTGACACCTTATTTTGCAGTCCTTACCGATTACTCTTCTGTGAACTTCAGTAAGAACTGTCCATAAATAAATCCTTAAGCTGGAAGTTGGCATTTTCTACTATACCAATCTGAAAATAGCAAAATCTGTCTTATTGTTGCCATGTAACAAACAACTGGATTTTCACATGTTTCAAAGTTGTATCTTCACAGGCTTCTGCGCCTCTATTTTTAGTGAGCCTCTCCCAGTAAGAAGCTACAAGACAAAGATTGTCCATCACAGTCTGGTTATACAAGCAACTAACACACCCAAGATATCACAGCACAATCCCAATTAACTACATAAATACATTTAAATATTTAGTGGAAAAACATGCCCATGACACGGAGGGGGCTGGGATAGGTCTAGATATTACCGAGAATCTGCCCCAGAATGGATTTTGTAAAAAGCACACTCTGCTTTTAAAAAAGAGTAATAAGAAACAAGGAACCATCACATTGTTATAAGGAATAACTTACTAGTATAAATGTTGCAACAACAGACAAAGTAAACACCAAGGTTTCACAACTGTTGGAATTTTCACTCTTAACCAGGAAGAAAAGACTAGCTCTGCCTCATTTACAGTCTTTAAATCTTACAACAACACAGGCAACTTGAAAGCAGGCAGTCACACTCTCTATGCAGCAGATCAGGAGACACTGATTGCACTGCCATTAAAAGAAGAACACCTTGTGTAGAAGAATTAAAATCTGATATACTGTAACAGCATGGAGGGCATGCTTTGTTGACATGTAAACAAAATAACCTCATGTTCTAGGAGGCACAGTTTCAAACAAGATGCAGTATGTGCCAGGGGTTCCTTCACCGCACTGAACATGGGGCGGTCTTTAGAAAAAGATTTCAGCCTCATAGGTAAACAGCTAAAAGGATGCCAGCACATTTGAAAACTATTACTTAAACAAAAACAAACAAACAAACAAACAGAGAGAAAGAAAAATTTAATAGATCACTTTCTGATTTGCCCTTTTTTCAGTATCACTTTCAGTACTGGAAGACGTGTGTTTCCTTCTAGGTAATGACAAACACATCCTGCAGTTGTCATTTATTCTTCAACTCCTATTTTCTGTTTACTTTCCTCTTCGGTTCCTCTGACCCCAGCTCCAACAGCAAAACAGGTCACTTGGCCGTCTTACTGTCCTCTCTCTAATGGAGTGGAAGAGAGGTGGAGAACAGCAGCTCAGCAAGACAAGGTAGTATGCCAAGTCTTCCCCCACTCAACATAAATAGATTATATTTTCCAGATGCACATCTCTTGACACCAAGGCTAAGTGTCGACAATACTCACTGCAGTGAAATGCAAAACGCTGAGGAGACAGGAGAGGGGAAGATTTTTAGCACTGCAAGAAGTGCTACAATTAGGGGGTTTTGGGAGGGTATGAGATCTTCCCCTGTTGCACAGCAAATCGCTAAATCTTCCATAAGTTTTAAAAAAACAGAAGCTCAAAGTAATATTTTCCAACCTTTCACTAAGAGTAGGGGCCAAAACCACACGTTTTAAAGGTCTTCCACAGTTTTATTATTAGAAACAGAAACACTACTGATACTGATGAGTCATTTGTATTGGCGGAAACCAAGAACACCCATTTTCTTCATCTGTTACAAAGCTTTCAATGTGGTTTTCTATTCATTACTGGTCAAAGTAGTTGACTAAAAACAAAACAAGTGACAAGAACTCACCTTGTTGTTATTAAAGCCTGTTCTATACCAGCTGATTTTGTTTATCACACTTTCACAGATTGTTTTTTGTCCCATTCCACAAAAACAAGAAAAATACACAAAGGACAACTACAAATCTAAACTCAGTGACAGTAAATCCAGAACTGCAGACGAATAATTCACTCCGCTTCTGCAAAGGCTTTTGTGATCGACTAAGAAAGGAAAAAGAAAGAAGGAAAGAGAAAAAAACCACAATAAGAAGATCAGTTAAAAATCATCAGTCAGCAGAAGCTATCATTTTAGGATCCTTATGAGTAATCAGAATAGAGGCTGTAAATAAAGAAGCAGTTTTACAAGAGCACAAGTTTTCATCTTCATGCAAATGAAGGAAACCTTTCATGCTAATGGGCAGCGATACTGCCACACAGGAGATAATAACCAAACTAAGAAACAGCAAAATTCTGAAAACTGAAGATGGCTAAAGCCATTTTTTTAAAGTTTAATTAGAATTCCTTGGTGGCTTTAAAGATTTCTGCCATAAAAAGGAGTGGAGGGTAGGAGACCGTACAGCTTGCAATTGGCAAGGGAAAATACAATTCATACGCTGGACTTGCCACATCCAAATTGGGAACAATGCTCGGGGGGATTGTTTTTTGGGTTTTTTTGGTAACATCCCATTCACAAAAAAAAGAAACAAAATAAACCCCAGAGGTTTATTCCTGCTGAACATCTGCAGCACCTAGCTGTACTTTAAGCACAACCTCTGCAGTGGTACGATGGATTTCTACTTCACATATGCACCTAGGAGAACAGCAGCCCGGCAAAATGACAGTGTATTTTGATACTACTGGGGAAGAAAACCACAGCAAAGCAATGACCAGAGAACTGAAAATAACCTTTGAACAACAGCTCGGCACTGACGGTCTCTCTGCCTGCGCTTCCTATTGTGGATAGTTTATAGCAAGGGTAGCTCCAAGCTGCACCAGACACGTGAGTCAGCAAGAGCAGCTTGCAGGAAACTGCTGACATGTTCAATTGCTCTCACATACAGTGAACACACCTACCCACTAAATAAAAAAACAGGCTGCATGCAAATCGGGGTAAAGGAACACCTCCACACCTACAGTTCCTGTTTTCCTAGTTCAGGTTTAAATTTTAAAGCGCTCACTAATAAAAAAATAAAACCACCCTCAGTGGATGTCGGCTATAAGAAGTAGCTATGGTTAAGTCTCGAGGGTCATTTTGTTTATTAAACAGACGTAACTGCTTTTCCTCTTTGCAAAAAACAAAATTGCTGCTCCACAGCCCAGCAGCCCTGTATGGTCACAAGCAGTAAAGAGTTCCTGTTTTTCTTGGTGGGGAGACTCCTTTTGAATCTATGCATCAAAACCCATCTACCCATCACAGCCCAGCTGAGTGTTTTCAAAGCTCAGGAGCAAAAACATAAGCTTCCAGCTTCTGTTGCAACTCCTACTAGGTGTAAACTGGAAATCCCCAGCTTTTTTGTTTCTAGCAGCTTTTCAAGCATCTGTTCAGCTGATACAATAGCAGAGAAAGCTGTATGCAAATTATAGGTCTCGGGAATAAATCTGGGAGAATCTGACCCTTTCAGGTCACCTTACACACTAAAAAGAAGAAGAAAATGGCATACCTCAGGTCCTGGTGCCTCTCGCCCCTGCAGCCACCACCACCACCACCTCCTCCTCTTCTTCTTTTGAGGCACTGAATCTAAAGTGTCCCATCTTGTTCCGACGGCACGTTTGCACCAGCAAGTGTAAACAGCAAAGGGGGAGCAGCGGCAGAGAAGATCAGGGAAGGATGAGGGGCTATACACACAGTGCAGCCCTCTCACCCACACAGCAGCGCAGTTCAGCCCCCGCCACGTTAGCCTTTGCAGGCAACTTGTTTCAAGCCAAACAGGGACACATCTATTGATCTACTGAGATGCCAGTGCAGCACAGCTGGTGCTCCTCTGGTTGTTGCTGTGGCTCTTTCTGCATAAAGATCGATACAATCAAGAGAGGAGCCTTCCGAGCCCAATTTTGGACAGATTGAAGCTCTGCTCTACATGTAAACTTTTAGCATAAAAGTTTTCCCAAACATTCTCTCATTCCTTTTTATTTACCTGTTCTGAACATGTGGTTGCTCTTTGATCAATACCATTACTTCTAGCAACTTGGGAGCTTTGAGTCCATCACTGGCCACAAAGGCATTTGTATACATTCCATTGCTTGCCTGCTTTAAAATTTTAATTCATAGCCAAGAGTGGCACAGTAAGTAGTGCTCTTTTCAATCCACTACAAAGATGTTTCTGCCTAACTAAAAAGCAGAACGAACACATTGCAACTCAGCTGGCAATATTCATACATTTTACATCTTCTCAATGCAAGCTTCAAATGAATGTGTAATATTCTAGCAGCTGCCAAGGTTAATGTATTTTGGCTGAATTTAAAGGAATGAGGACCATTTTTTTGTAAAAAGCTGAACAAGCAGTTTGAGCACTGTTCTGGAAAACCTTGGGGGGTTACTGGGGATAGAAATCTACTGCCCATTCAGCTACTGCAACCTACTCGAATATCAGTAAAGAACTGCAACACCAAAAAGATTCTCTTTGGTATGTGGTCAGGAAGAACACCGAAAGCAGCAGAACTAACTCGGACTTAGAGAAAGCTTTTCAGTTTAAATCCAAATTTTCTTCAACAAATTAATGGAATGATTGGTGTATTTCCCCTAACAGTTCAACTCAGAAACCACTAATATAGGACCATCACACCCAATACGAGCAGACCTGGAAATTCAGACCCAGAGGTGAAAGATGGAAGCATCCATGCCTTCCAACGTAAGTCACATCTGCTAAACACTACAGGTATGTTCACGCAACTTGTAAACTAAGAAGCCATTCAGAGAGCATTCCTTTGAGTAAAAAGGCACCTACATTTTGACTTGCATATATAAACCATGTTCATACCACCTAAATTAAAATCACAAGAGACTCTGTTCACCTCACAGAATAAATGCTATTCAATTTACACCAACAGTTTATTACATAAAAATGCCATTACTACCAAAATGATTACTTCGCATATATTAATGTTACACATCTCATTTTTCAGCTTAGCACTGTAATTGTCTCTCAGCTACGCTCTAAGAGATCTCCCCTTTATCTGTGCGTATGTGAAGTCCTACCCAAAAAGAATGTCACAAGCACACAATGAGAAAACATCTTTTTTTATTCTTCTTGGATTTTCTTTTTTAAACGTGATCGCTGGTTGTTTGGTTTTTTTTTTCCATGGCTGGTGATATTTTTAGAGAAAACCTTGAGGAAAGTAACTAATTGGCAATCATACTGTAGCCTCATTAAGAAAAATAGCTATTACACTTCAGAACAGAAAATCAAGCAATTGAAGTTTTAAAATAAACAAGGGCAAGCAACTCTGTCACATATTTCACACTGTACATCATCTATACAGGGTTTTATTTTCAGCTCTCTTTGTTATTAATTATGTACATGCAGAAAGAGATATGCAAGATTGCTATACAGTATGGAGATTTTACTAAACTCATCAATTTCAATGAGACTCTGAGGCCTTCTACAATGTCAAAGATTTACTAGAATCTCTTCGTATTAGGAGTGTCATGTCAATGCCTATTTGTTGGGATTTGGACCGTTACTCTCAACTAGCAACTCGGGTGCCATCTCCAACTTTCCTTCACGCCCAGCACAGAAGAGTGAACAGACAGTGTTTTCTTGCTTCAAAATGAACGACAGAAAGCAAAGAAAGGAGATGAGGGTGTCCCACCTACATCACCAGCACATCCTGCCAGCATGCACCACCTTAATACCAACAGATGCTCCAGATGTGCCTCCACACCAGAAAAAGACTAGGAATACCTGCTCTAGTACTGTTTCCCCAGTTTGAGACATCTGGGCATAAACAATCGCTCACGATTAACCAGTTGCGATCTGTCAGCATGTGCATCAGTCATGTATCTGCTGTGCACACCTTTCCCATGTGTGCACCTTTGCCATGTGCACCTCACAACGGTAAAAGTTCTCAAAAATGTTGTTTAACCACAAATTGCACGGCAGAGTTGCCTAGCATTGTCCAGAAATGCATACTCTGCTTCTGCAGAGCACTTCTGCAAAACATCTCTAAATATCCTGACAACCACCCCATCTCCAAAATCACTAGGGACCTTTCTTGTCCACTTGACAGCTCAGCGTACTGGTGTACATCTGTTTGGATGGCTCGTCCAGTGTTACAGAGCTAACGAACACAAAAAGTAGACCTATGATCCTGATTTTTCAATCTTCTACTTTTCCAATTAGTCACGGCTTCCTTCCACTTCTTGCCGAGCACCTTCAGAGCAGCCTTTGAAGCTGGAGGGTCAAATGTGAAAAACGATGCTGAAAGCACAGGTTCAGTACACCGCAGGGAAGTACAACGCCGATCCATTTTGCTGCACAAGTGCCCAGATCCCAGCGACGGGGGCAGGCAGGTGGGTACAAAAGGCAACACGGGCTTTTAAAGGAACAAGCCCCCATCTGAAGTGGAATTTTATTTCTATCTGTCAGATGTAAAGCCTCCTAGAACACTGGTTTCAAGCTGTTGCTACAACAGCCCCACAGACAACAGCTTCAGACGAAACCTTATCGCTTTATTCTATCCATCTCATCAAACGCAATTATCTCAAATTTCAGTATTTACGTACCTGAGCGAGTCACTTCACCCAAGCACCACCACGCTCTTCAAACTGCTGAGCATTCCACCGGCTACGGCAGAACCTCAGACAATTCCCAGCCTGAAAAAACCCGACTGGTTTCTAGCTCGAGCCCCGGACCACCCGATTAAAATATGCACAAGTTTAGCGACAGTTCCAAAGTCTTTGAGAACGGTCTTTCATCACGAAAACACTGACACGGCTTCAACTAGCACAAACAGCAGCACCGCGATTTCCCAATCTTTCCAACACCCTGAAGAGTATTTCTAATAAGATGTCATCCCCGCCTCACGTTTATTACCATTGAATGACAAACGGGGTTTACTCCGGAGCTGCCGGGGCTTCGGCGACAAGGGCACGACGATCTCACGATAACTGAAGCGTTTGAAGCAAGACACCCGCCGCATTACAAAAATAGCCTGCTCCACAAAAGGAGAGGCACGATTTCACACTTAGAGTCTTTCATGACAGCCAGCGTCCCCGCGGCGCGCTGCCTTGCCTACACGCTCCGTTCTAACGATCCAAGAAACTGTTACCGGAGTTCGCATCCCCCCCGAACCCGCGCGGGGGGGCAGGGGCCGCCGCTCGCCCGGGGGTTCTGTCCGCTCGCCCCGAGCGGCTGCAGGTGGCCGCGGCGGCGGGACGGCGCTGGGCGGAGGGGGCTGCCCGGGGCCTCCGGGCCGCCCGGCGGTGCGGAGCGGTGCGGAGCGGTGCGGTGTGAGCGCGCACACGGACAGCGGGGCGCCCGCCGCGCACTCCCCGTTACGCAACGCGCGTGTTTCCCACTTCGGGGAGCGGGCAGCCAGCACAGCCCCGGCCCCCGGGCGGGGCGCAGCCCCCCGCCTGACCCCGCGCAACAGCTGCTCGGCGAGGAGAAGGGGAAAACCCACGCTGCGCCCCCCGCACCCCGGCCAGCCTCCCCCCAAACTTCGCCCCCCCCCCCCCCCCTTCCCCAGCGGGGCTGCCGAGCCGCGGAACAGGCGCACTCACCTCGCCTCCGCGCAACTTTCGGGGGTCTCCCCTCTCGCTGCAGCCTGGGGGAAGGGGGGGGGGGGGGGGAGGCCGTGGGGCGGGGTGGAGCGGGGCGGGGGGGGGGGGAAAGACTGTTACGGCTGAGGAGGTTTGGGGAGGGGGGGGGTTGCTCTTGTTGTTTCTGCTGCTGTTGTTTCGGAAATTCTTATTAATACGTCTCTGCGGTCAGAAAACTGCACCCGCCCCCCCCCAAATGAAAAAAAAAAACCCGCCCCAGACGCTCATCACATGGCGATTGCTTTGAACCAGCTGCTTCCAGCGCCAAAGTCTTGCGGAGAAAAATAAAGGGGGAAGGGAGGGAGGGAAGGAGGGAGGGAGGGAGGGAGGGAGGGAGAGGGCTGGCAGGGGGGCCGGAGGAGGAGAGAAAGCCGCAGCGGAGGGAGGGTGGGAAGGAGGGAGGGAGGGAGGGAGGGAGGGAGGGAGGGAGGGAGGCGGGGGGGGGGAGCGGCACCGCGGCGGCTGTGTCGCTGCCGGAGCGGCCCCCGGGGCGGGCGGCGGTGGCAGCCCGGCGGAGGCGGTGAGGGAAGGCGGCACCGCGCTGCTGCCGCGGCCGCTGCTGCCCGGCTCTGCCGCGCGCCTGCCGCCGCCGCCGCCTCGCGCGCCCCGGCCCAGCGCCGCCCCCGCCCCTCAATCGCTACATTGTTGACATTCGCAGGCTGACATCATCCTCCCCGCCCCGCCGCCCGCTCCATTCACAATAACGCTACGCCAACGGCGCAGCGCCCGCTCCCCGGCCGGCCCCGGCCCCGGCCCCCACGCACGGCGAGCGGCGCACGGCCGCTCCGCCAATGGCGGCGCCTCTGACGTTCCCCCGCCCCGCCCCTCCGGCCGCCGAGCGGGAGGCGCATGCGCAGCCCGCCCTCCCGCGCTTCCCGCGGTGGGTGTGTGCGGGCGGGCGGGAGCGCGCGCGAGCGAGCGCGAGTGTATGTGTGTGTGTGTGTGTGTGTGTGTGCGCGCGCGCGTGCCGCCGGACACCGCGCGGGGCTCGCGCCGGCGGCCGCAGGGGGCTCTGGGAGCCGTAGTCCGCCGCGAGGGGCCGCCGGGGCCCGGGCAGGCCCCGCGGCAAGGCCCGTCCCCGCGGCGCCGGCGGCGGCGAGGTGCGGCGCGCGGCTCCCGGGCGGCAGGCGCTGGGGGGGGCCGGCGCCCGGGCCGCATGGCGGCGAGCGGGGGCGCGGCGCGCGGGGGAGGCGGGGGGCCATGGGCAGGGCGAAGCGCGGCCGCCCGTCGCTGCCCGCCGCGCCGCGGTGTTGGTCCCGGTGGTCCTCCACGCGCCCCGCCCCCGGAGAAGCCTCATCCTACTGGCATTGCCGCCCGCCAGCGCCCAGCAGTCCCGAGTCAGCCCCGCCGCGCAGCGCAGGGACAGCTAAGCGCTCCCAAGACAGACAAACGAGCCCCGGTATCCCCGCCGAGTGCCGCCGGCGCGGGGGCCGCAGGGGGCCCGCCCGGGAGCCCCTTCTCGGCCGAGGCCGGGCGCCGCCGGGCCTTCTGCCCAGCGGGAAGCCGCGACTCCTGCAAGAGATCCGGCGGCGGCGGCTAGCGCTTCGGAGCGGGACCCCGAGTGTCCCGAGAGATGAGATGCAGTTGGGAGAACCGGCAGATGAATAAACCGCGTTCTGCAAGCCCGGGTCGCGCAGCCGGGCTGAGACGGAAAAACATAAAGATGAAAGACGGCTGATAAAAAGGAAAGTTAGAAAATAAATGATTCACAATAGGGGCTGTGAGTGAGATTATCTCTGGACACATCTCTAATTAAAGGACGTTGGATAACTAGAGGGTTACATTTTCCTGGGTCAGTGGTCTTAAAGAAGAAATTGCAGTTGCAGTAAATGTCAATAGAGAATGATGGTGACCTGCTACTAACAAAAGTACATTCATTAATTAACGTGGGCGTGTTTGTTATTTTTTCTGTGTTTATGTCAGTTTTATTGCACATTCTCTGTTTCCCCCTTTCACTACAGGGAGATGATAGATAGGGTTTTCCGTGTCTCTTAGAGTGGTGCAGTTTCTGTGAAGTTATTTCACCGATGTCTTCTCCTGAAATTGCAGCAGCTCCATCAGCCTACCTGTGTTTTCAAAGTCTACTAAGCTACAGAAAACTATGCAAATGCCGCATGCCAACGCAAAATCAACTCTTCATATGCAACGACAAATATATCATCACTTTTTAAAAGCATAGTTCTCCCCTGGCTTGCATTTTGCACAGTTGCCCACTTGTGTGAAGTGAAAAGCGTTTCAGTTTGGTAGCATTTCACCCCTACTTTTCCAAGCTATGTGTGGCTGCAGAGTAGCACCCCACTGGAGAATTTGACTCATAAACTTCACTTGCCCTTTCCAAGTAATGTTCATATAAAGCCTTACTCACAAGTGCCACTTAGGTTCTGGTTCTGCAGACTTATATGGTGTTAAGCCTGTGAAAAGTCCCGCAGTGTGTAAGGGGACATGCCATGTTTAAACACTAGCAGGACAGCCTTCTTGTTGCCTTGTTTTTCCTAGAGACACAAAAAAAATTTTCTATTGGTGTGACAGATAAAAATACTGTATTGAGAAGGACAGGGAGATAAAAATAGGCCATGCAGCATTTGTAATGCTTTAGTTAGCATGCTATGTGCCCATTATGCTGCTGCATTCAAAGTGCACTTACTCTGTTATTTACAACACACTACAGGAGATACAGCTCCAGGTAGTTAAAGCCAGCCAAACAGAAAACTCGGCAAAGCGATCTGTATACACCTGCGCCCATGGCACGCGTTTCTGAAAGGTGCAGTAATTGCCATTTATCGTACTGGCCAACATTTTAAAATTAATGGTACAATTTGGCTTAAAGGAAGCGTAAAATGAAAACATCCATTTTAGATTTTATTCCTCTATTTACCCTGTGATAGAATTTGCAGTGACTTCAGTGTGAACCGGATCAAACTTGTGCGGAACTGAGATCAGCACAGAGTAAAAAAAGCCAGAGCCAAGCACGGACTGGGCACTTAGGCTTTTTGAAAACTCACCAAGCACCTCTGTGCAACTTGTGGTATCCAAATACTGTTAATAATTTTGTGACCGACTCATAATGGAAGACGGTGTTCAGATTCCGGTATATCATTCCGATCGTGATTTTATATCTATATAACACTAGAATAAACTGGGGGAAAACTGACAGTTGATTTTCAAAAACAGAAGGAATATTACGCTAACCAAATGAAACCTACTATTTAAAAATGCTATTTTTATATTGTGTATGATACATTTTAATGCATTGGCTTCCCAGTTAATTCCCAAACTGCTCATATTCCAACAACAGATCTAGTCTGATCCTGTTTCCATTGCAATCAACTATTGCCACGCCTCAATTTTTGTGTATGTAACTATTTCTGGACCGTTTTTCTTGTAGTACAGCCAAACATGTATTCCAGACAAATATGAATTATTTGAAGAGATGTCATGTATTGCCTCTCAAAATGATCCAGAGTTTGTCAAGCAACATCAAAATACGATAAGAATAAATGTGAAGAGGTACAATTTAGAAGTTATCCCGTGAAAACCTGAGGGGTAACTTGCCATGAATGCTGCAATGCTATCCTCAAAAAAAGGCTAAACCATGCATTCAGCAACTGGTTTTAACTCAGCTCTATGGAAAAATTTCCTGGTTACACGTTACCTTTACTAATGTCTTAATTACATGGTTTCTCCACGCTGCCGTGACTTCACCCCTTTAGAGAGGACTGCCTTGTTGAGCTTATGGCAGTTGACCTGCTTTTCAGTGTTTTCTTTGTGGATAACACAAAACTTTCCAGACTATCTGAATTACGAATATATATTTCAATCATGTTTCATATGTAAATTTAGAAGATTTTAGATGGAATCCAATATTGTAAAACATGTCCCAACATCCCTTTCTGAGATCTCATTTGCATATCAATCTTGGAACTTGAATAGTCTTAATAGTGCCACTTGTTGGAGAGCTCCGTGTATTGCAAGGTATTTCAATCATGTATCTATAAAAACAAATTGCTTTTTCCTGGTGATTGGTAATTCCTACTTTAAGGTGCTGTGGGAAGAGATGAAAGTACTGCACAGAACAACTTTTTTTTCAGTCTCGGCTTCAACCACGCTGACTCAAAGCCTCTATGAATGAGCAACATGTTAGTGGATCTTATGCAACTTGATCTTTACAATGGTAATGAAGGAGTGGAAAAGGAAAAATAAGGACAAGTCTTGTGGTTTTTAATTGAGGAAATCGTCATTTCCTTCTGAAGTACATTTTACCCTGCAGCATTTGGGTGAAAAGATCAGCTTTCCCGGATAAGCCCTGGTCCTGCGCACAGATCCAAGTCATTATTGATAATTATGCACATATTCTCCTGGGTTGTGCAGGTAGAATTAATGAAATTGCATCATTTTCTTTGCTGTGATTAAGAAATTCATAGATGATTAGTGATTACACTACAGGCACCATACGTCTTTTCATAACCAGATCCTAACACACCCCAGGTACATTGTGTTTCCAGGAGCACTGACAGTACGAACAGCACGCCCTGAGTCAGTGGCTGTGACGGCTACGAAGGAGACATTGTCATGGTGTGTGATATCAAAGATCCACAATGTAATGTCTCTGCAGCGTGGCTTGACATTACATCAAAAGCTCCACAAAGGAACATTTGCCATGCACAGAGCATCAGATTTCCAGCATGATATTTTGAGGAGCTGGTGAGATATAATATTTGAAATATACTGAAGTATTAACAAAGCATTGTTGCTGGGACTAAAATTATAATGTCGGGAAGCAAGGCAAGAAAAAATGACAGGCACTGACCTTTAAAAAAATAGATGCAGATACCATAGTAGAAAGGGAATTTAAGGAGCTGTTGACATTGGGTGTCAGGAAATCGAGGGTCAGGAATCACTAAGGTTTATGCCTTATGTCTAAAACGTGTTCTGTGGTCACAAAGTCAGAAGGTAGGGTCTTCTCTGGTGTTTATCTTTTTCAAAAAAAGAGAAGTAAACTGTTCAGATCACCTGCTTGCTGGGGTTGATGGGCTTTGGTTTGACATACAGTAATCTGGGAAAAGTAATTGCAATACCTGTGCTAGACAGATAGGATGAATGACCTGAAGATTGTTCTTTCCATTGGTTTTATGGGAGGTCAGGGTTCGTCAGACCCAGAGCAAACACAATCCTAACAGCCTTCTGGTGTCTTGAAGTTCAGTGCCATTAGGGGCAGTCCAAATACAGCCCACAGCAAGACCTGGAGATTGCCAGCTTTGTCCTTGCCCGTTTTGTCTTTAAATCAGTGCTGCCTTCTGAGATCTTACTCAGCTGTAGTAAGGCTTTCAAATTTACTTAGTACATTCATTATTTACAATTTGTGAGTAACACTTTAGAATTGTATTTTAAAATATCATGTAAAATTATATTCTTTTTTAACATTCTAAAGGTGACATCTGGCAAATTCCCTGGTTTGGCAGGTCAGGATGATCCCAGAGTCTGCTTCCAAAGGCAAGGACATCCGTAATGACATATTTAAATCTCAGTTCATATTCCTTTATCACTAAGAATCAGCGTAGGCAAATCAGCTCCAAAAGTCGTCTGAGGGCAGTTGTAGACAAAGCTCAACCTCGTTTTAGCTCAGCTTGTTCAAAAGCCTTGTAATCCTTTTTTTCAACAACTCTCTGTCTTTACGATTACCCGGAAATGTGAAAATAGCTGCAGCAAGCCATCAGAGTGCAGACAAAGCATCTGCTTGGCCACGGCTTCTGCAAATCAAGGAATGCACAAGAGGGTTAGAAGAAAGCTCCTTTCTCTTGAGTAGTGCTGAGGGAGGGAAAACATCTTGGATGGGGGAACAAGGAGGGCAGGTGGTGGGTTATCCAGATGTGATGGAGCGGTGTTTGTACCTTGGACAGTAAATTTCATGCGGGAGACTTTTTCCGTTCCAGAGCACTGAGATACTTCTGAGCAGTCTAGGTCCCAGTTCTGACATGTCACAGGATGCCAGTAATCTGGCAAGACTTAATTCAACGTCATGATTTTGGGAAAGAACATAAGATGGGTAAGAAAAAAAACATTACTCCCTGGGTAAAGGTTACTATTTCTAAGGAGTCTTCTACTCCACATAGTCTTTAACGTCAATGAGAGTTTATGCACATGCACCAGTGGCTGACTAGACCCAAATCCACTAATTAAGAGTAAAAGCCTTGAGGTAATTATTACTCACAAAGACACGGAGTTGGTGACATCTCTGACTTTCCATTGCCCGTGATTCTGCTTTCAGTGGATAACTGTAACGGGGACTTCGTGCAAATAAATCTCTTTCCTCACAGGCTGGACTGTGCAGCCACAGCAGAGGGCATCTTGTTGTTTCAAGGAAGTCACAAGGAGTTTCTTTAAAACTGGCATGGCAGTGGGATGTTTGAGTGGGTGCCCAGCTGCTTCTTGTGCCTCTGGCGACCTCTCCCTTGGTCCTCGGCACTGGGCTGCCATCGTGGTGGCTGTGCGCTCCCCTTGCCTCTGCAGATGGAGGCATACTTTGCCGAGCACACTGCTGCTTCAGCTGAGGAGGTATTTCTGGGGATGAGTCATGCAGGATGTAGCAGATGGTGGGAAACATGAAGCCATGAAGAAAATGCAGTGCTGGTGGGACTGGGAGAGGAGACTGGAGCACTGAGGGTGGGCAGTAGAGATGGAAGGGGGAAGGAAGCAGAGTCCAAAGCCATCAGCTTTGGCAGAGTCCGGTGGTGGTAGATGTAATGTTGTGGGGCATGGCCAAGGTGCCCATCAGTGTGCCTTCAGAGGGAAGAGTGGGAAGTCACATGCAGCAACATGTGGGAATGTAAAATTTAAGAGGCAAGTCTGATCATTGTGTAGCTTCATAATAACGTGCTTCATGTAGCTGAGACATGACTGGAGCATAAGAAGGCTTGTGGAGTTTGGGGATGGCTTCTGGCTGAACAGAAGCTGGAGAAGGACCGGCAGGAGGGCAGTTGGGGAACACAGAGGTTGCAGATGTACTGGCACTTAGCAGGCACACAGTGGCTGTACTGGTGTGGTGGTCCCCACTGCCTCTGATGGTCTTGGAGTAGATGTTGGAGTATTTTGGACTTGGTGTTCCAGGCTAAACACCTGACACTGTGGAGTTATGAGGTGGGTTTGGAGTGCTTCAGTGCTATACTGAAGGCTTTAGCTTTTGCAGGGTCAGTTTATTTTGCTTTTAGCTCTAATACTAACCAAAGAGCTTGGGAGCCCAACAAACCTGTGGGTTTCCACTCACATAACTAACAACAGTTTGATTCATTTACTTCTCATATCCATTGCTTTCAGTTTTTTCAAAAAGGCTGCAGGAGGTTCTTGTACTTTAAGCAAGGACTGGGACCGAAAATATATTTCTGTAGGAATGAAGATGGCTCTTTCCATGCAGAGGCATTTATAAGCTGCCTTCATATATTTTTTGATTAATAGATAGTGTTGCTGAAGTGTTAGCACTCAAGGCAGAGGTCAAGTCTGTGTTATTTTTCTGTCTTAGAGGTGAAGGCAGAGTGCATTGGCTTGCAGCATGTGTGTGATTTCATTTTTTTTTGTAGCCATGGCAAATAATTGTGACCCCTGATTATTGGAGTGATTTAAAACTGCTCTTCGCTATGTTAACTTGAAGTTGTGAACTACAAAGGTCTGCTGTGAATAGCATATGAATAGAAAAGTGACTCTGTTGGAACTCGCTATTATGTTTGAAGTTGGTAGAAACTAGAGACTGAAAAGACCCACTAGTTCACTGAATTAATTCGTTGCACATACAAGACAGAAACTCCTTGCACAGCGCATTTCTCAGGAAAAAGAAAATTTGGGGAGATGTTTCTGGAGGAAATGCCTTGACACAATGCCGTCCATTAGGATGTCTACATTTTGACCTGGTCTGCCATCTAGGTAATTTTTGCATCAAATTTGCAGTGTCTGTTGCAGAATGACTAAAAAATTAAAGCTTCACATAGAACAAAGTTTATTTATGTATTACTCTTTCTTAACACTGAAAGGAAGTACTATTCTGTAGTTGTAGCCATTCTTTTTCTCTGAAAAACTGTCAGTTTAGCCTAAACGTAAATGTTGTGAAAACACAGGTGAAACACAAGGTTGATAATATATTTTTTATTTTTAAATACAATACAAGCCCAATGAAACATTTTTAAACAACTGGCAACCTGCAGTGTCTGAAATTCAGTAACGATACAAGTAAAACCTTGAAAGCAGTTGGTGAGGAATGTCACATTACGTGTATGAGTCTGACGCATGGCTGGGGGGGAAAAGCCCCCTCGTTGAGTCACGAGGTTCGGAAAAGATCTCCTTGCTCTCCAACTCCTTCTCAGAGAGGAGTCTGGGTGCAGATAGATCCAATCCTAGACACAGACTTGGGCAACGGGTTTAGTCTAAAGGATACAGCCACTCACCAGAGTCAACGTTTGCCTGTCAGAGCCCTCTCAAGGACCTTCACTGAAACAATTTCATGAAGTTGAAGAGAAACAGATGCTTTATTAAGGCAACAGATATAACAGATTTGGAGTTGCTGTTGATAAGTGCAGTTACTGCAAAAATGGAGCTCGAGTTAAAGAGTGCAGTGCTTTTGTTAACAGTACCTTCCTGGGTAACATCCAGCGTAGTTGGAGGCACCAGTCTTACCACAGAGGTGTCCCTGCCTGGGGAGGGGAGAGGTCCAGGCCCATTGACCCCTCTGGTGGTTGGAGTTGTCATCCTCAAAACAGAGGATTCCAAACGATGAGTTTATACTCATGGCAAGAAGTGACTAAGTCAATTATCGTGTGCCGATCGGCCCTTAGCAAGGATTGTCGATTCTGGAAGGTCAGTGGGGCCTGATGGCTCAGCACAGGGCTGGGGATTTGGCACAGACCTACAGGGGTCTTCCTGGCAGTTACTGAAGCAACACCGGGCTGTGAGACCCCTACCTCACCCTCTGCATCACTCAGTTGGGTTGATTGTTAGACCTTATCCGTTACCTGTTCCGTGAGATAAGCGTGTTGCCCAAATTAACCACCCCCCCACACACACACCTCACAGCTTCCTGCTGACTCCTAGTAGCTTCTGTAATTGGCACCAGTGTCCCACAAGGAAACAAAAAATTGGTGATATTTGGTGATTAAACCAAGCGAACAGAAAGAAAATAAACCAAGCCTGTAAAAAGTGACAAGCAAATGCCATGAGAAGAAATTTCAGTCATCTAGTAATTTAACTTAATTTAACTAGATGTGTAGGCCAAAAAAACTTTTTTTTTTTTTTTTAAATGGACTTTCATGGGAAGTTGATAGAGTTCCTCAAAGGAATAGACTTGCTAGCTGCAATTTATGTATGGTACAGCCTACTTTTGTCTTCAGCTTATGAAATTTGGTCTAGTTTGTCATGACTACTTTCTTTGTTAAAAGGTAAAATGCACATTGGGCAAATGTTCTATGGCAATTTGCATAAAAAGTGATGACAAAGAGCAATTAATTCCTCATTATTATGCACTGAAATGCTACTTTGCTCCTAAGTGACTGTAGAGGAGGGTTTTTTCTCTGTGTGTAAATCTGTTGCGGCATTGTTCTAAAAATAGTACTTAAGAGCCCTCTGCACTCTTTATAAATCAGGGTCTTTGACACTCCATTCGATTCTCCACAGAGAGATTTTTCTCACACATGCTGTACACTACAAGTATCGCTCCAAATGTTCATCACAATAATAATAAGCATCAGAATTTTGTTAGATAAAGCAAGATAGAGGAATTTAATATTTTGTCAAATTAGATCTCTATCCTTTTTATCTGGAGATCAGTATTCAAAGTACACTCAGATCACACACAAATAGAAACATATTCCTACCACACACAGTTAGTCTGTGCACAACAAAGAGTCAAGATACCGTTTTCTATGAAGGCTTGATTCTGAGTACAGATTTCATTACTGGCTCACCATAGGATAATGAAATTCCTTCAGGGCAAAGATGAGGTACATCAAAGAGGCAGCGTGGAGAGGCAGACTTTGTTAGTGCATGCTCTGTCACCTGCATTACTGGTCCTTGCCTGCCTTTAATTTGTAAGGAAATGTTAGTAATTCAAATCCTTTATTGGACCAACTTATATTTATATATATACATGCATCACGCACACAGAAATATATATCTTTCAAAATACAAAACCTTCTGGAAGTTGTGTGACTTCTTTACAGCTGAAACAGAATATATAAAATAATTAATTTCTTACTAGCAAAAATGACCCAGGTAGGTCCTAAAAGCATCTTTGCATTTAGTAAATAAATGCTGTCTGCACCATGTAGATAAATAACCATTCATGCAACTTTGCTTTTTTATTTCTGTAGCAGTTCAGAGTGACTTTAGTGCTTATGGAAATGAGAGGCCGATGTTCGATGTTCGGTAAGACCAGGAGCTGCTGAAAACATGAATCACCAAAGCTTTCCCACAAAGCTTTGCCGATATGGGAACAAAAGGGTTGCCCTACAGAAATGCATCACGGGTCTATCTAGTCCAGCATCGTGCCTCCGGCAGCGGCTAGTAACTGATGCTTCAGAGCAAATCAAAACCACAGCCAGCACCTAGCTAATTATGAGATGCTATGCATAGAGGAAAAAAAGGTTGATCCTGACTCAGAAGAGAGCAGTTTATGCCCTGAAGCGTGAGGTTTGATTTCCCTTGTATCCTTTTGCTTAACTCACACAGTTGCAAATACTATTTATGCTTAAAAGAGTTTCTAATCCTCTCTTGGATCCTAATCAACAATCTGCCTCAATAACCGGAGTTACCAGGAAGTTCTTGGGGCTGAGCACACACTGCATGGAAGCTTTGTGCTTTGCTAGTTTAGGGAAAGTTTTCCAGCCTTGGCCTAATACCCACTGCCCTGAGGATCAGACCTAATTGTCTAGATGAAAAATACCCAAGCTACCACTCCCTTCTCCTTGAGTCCTCCCTAACTGAAGCAGTTCTTTCCCACCCCCCGCTTGCAAAACTATTGCTTTGGGTAGATTTCTTTCGCTGGCACAGGGCAGTGGCTCCCGCTTTTCATCCTTCTAGGAGGTTTGGACAGGTTCCTCTGTGCATCTCACCTCAGCATGGGAGCGGTCTGCATGCAGGCAGAGGATGCTGCCTGGCCATGCTGTCTCCCACTGTTGCAAAGGACAGGGCAGTGACAGGCAGAGGAACAGGGCAGAGGAGAGGCTCACAGAAGGCAGCAGTGGTGCCAGCCTTTTTCTGCTCTTCCAGCATTTCCTCATGAAGTAGTGGGAACTCCGCTTGGACTACTCTGTGAAAACATGCAATGCTTGTGAGAATCCCTCTCCTTCCCATCTCACTTGAGATTTTCTGCTCTCCTGGGCAAGAATGCAAGCAAAGTTTTAAACCTATCCTTTTATGACCTTGAATGAACTTGAACCTCAGTGCAGAGTGATCCTGGCTTCATTAGAGCAGAGCAATAATCCTCTCTGCACTCTCCCCATCATTGAGTGTGGGTTTCTTCTATGTACATCGCAAAATGGTTATTTAAATCTAGCACATGGACCTTAACAGCAATACCAGCAGGTAAAGGACATCCAAAAAACCCACTTAACTACTCCCTATGGGGCCTCCATGCTTAAGCCTGAAGGTGTGACCTGAGCTGCTAAACAGAGAGG